>NC_137985.1:9929919-10529919 GCF_963924665.1 Micromys minutus
CCCCCCTCCCTCTCCTCTCCTCTCCTCTCCCCCTCTGTGTGTGTGTGAGTGTGTGTGAGTGTGTGTGTGTGTGCGTATGTGTGTGTGTGTGTGTGTGTGTGTGTATACTCCAGAGGAAAGGCCTCATGTCCACTAATGCTCTCAGGAGAGGCCATTTGGTTTTGAAAATGGCGTTATACAAAGAAAAGAAAAAAGGAGTGTTAGGACAGTGCATTGGAGCTGTAGTGTGGGCAGAGACAGGGACACAGGAGCATGCTGAAGCTTACATCACTGCTATCCATTCTCCTAGGTAACGTGACTACAGTTCTTCTGGGAGATTGCTGCTTTTATTCCCTTTCCTTTTTGTAAAATAGACTCCACAGGAAGGTGTGAAGTGGGCAGATAGTAAACTGTAGCCCTAAAATTTAGAGCTAAGATTCCCTTTTCCTCAAATGATTCGCAGTTTGAACTTAGAAACATAAAATAAACTCAAGGTATATTAATTTACATTTTATAATACATAAACTACAAACCGTGAAGAAGAATCCTATTCCGGTTATATTCTATTCTGCTATTAGGAAAACCCAAACTCTGAAAGTCTTGTATTAGAAAACTGCCCTTCCTTTGAAATTGACCCAAGTACCCATGCTTCGCATTGGTCCCAATAGCCTTCCTGAAGCAAACCACTGTAAAAGGATAGTGACCACACAACACCGACACTCTCCAGTAGGACAGGCTCTTTCTCTGTCATGTCTCCTGGACATCACTCAGGGCACGGGGAGAATCGGCTCTAGTCTGGGATCTCTTTTCTCTCCTTTCAGGTACAACCATTCAATCTCACTCATTCTGCTATCCAAGCAGCAAACCTATCTAGCTGCTTCAGGTGATAACTCTTCAGAAGCTGTCCTTTAAGCATCCTTTCTGCTTAATTCTCTTTATTCGAAGTGACTCCATCCACTCTTAATGGTTTGATAGTACTCACCTCACCATGTGAACACATTCTTTGCCAGAACAACTCTTCCTACCAGACATGTAAGCTCACACACTTCCTCCCAAATTTTTCTAGCAACCTTCTGGCTCATTAATATTACCACGCTCTCTGGTAGACATCAAATCTGTGTCTCGGATTTGTCTGCAGCAGTGACAGCAACAGAATCGTGGGAGAAGCAAAGGAATCATGGGAAGGGTGTGAATCATGAGAAAGGTTGAAAAATCATTGATCCAGGAGCCGAACTGAGCCTTCTTTGTGAGGGAATTTGGAATAGTGACAGTCACAGTGGTCATGGGAAAGCTACAATGGGCATGGCACAGCTGACTTACAGCAGAGATTTCATTTGAAATTGGGTTCTTTTTCTCTGGTCTCACAAATTGTTTTCAGAGGTTAGCCACCTACAGAAAAAAAAATATCTCACTTGGAAGTAAAGAATGTGTCATTATCTTGAAACATAGTACAAGTTCCATGGGGCTAGAGTTTTTTTTTTTTTTTTTTTTTTTTTTTCTGTGTCTGACGTACTGAACATTGTTTCATTCCTATATGCAAGCCCTCCATGGAGTTCAGATGTGAGGTGAGCAAGACATTAAGTCACAGTGTAGGGCATTGCAGGGTCTTCCACATTAACAAAGCCTTTGGTGAAAGCATTGAAGCTCTGTCCTAATTGCTTTTCCCCAGAGCTGGGCGCCTCAGCTCTACCCTGAAGAACACGGCTGGCACAATGTAGGAAAGGCTCTCTTGGTACTTTAACCACTTAGGCACTAATTTGGTAGCATGGAAAGCTTTGGGCTGTGTTCGCATGAGCAGAACAAAGCAGGATATTGAGCAATTTCCCAAATTTTATTAATACAGTGAGTGAACTCAGTTGATGTTCTGAGTTACAACAGATGTTTGAGTTCTTGGGTTGTATTCAAACAAAATGTTTCTTGAAATAACCATCGGCTTAACAGATTCTTTTCATTGCAGCAACATTCTAAGTATTGAGCAAAGCATAAACTATGTAAATCTGTGAGCTGTGAAAAAATTATATGTGCTGAAAAATAATGTCTCATTTTCCAAATATGTTACATGCACAGGCACTTCCAAGACAGGATGGTTTTATCAATGAAGTGATGAGTTCTTTTATCTGGCCATCATCTGGCCTTTACTTGATCTATTAGGTGATTTCACATTATTGTCAATGGGCAATGACATTGGAGTAAATGTGGTGTGTGAGTGCATGTTTGTGTGTGCAAGCATGTGTGTAAGTGAGTGTGTATTTGTGAGTGTGTGTGTGTTTGTAGGCATGTGTTTGTATGTGTGTGTGTGAGTGTTTGTGAGTATATGTGTTTGTGTGTGTGAGTGTGATTGTGAATGTGTGTGTTTTCTTGTTTATTTAAGTCTCCTTTAAATACTTAGACATTCTGTCCTGCAAGTAATGTCTGAACCACTGTCTTTAGTCCAATCCAAAGATCCTCTTTTTTATTTATTTCTTTTTTAAATTTCTCATTGGAAAGTTGAGGCTTTTCTGCCCTGTTACTGTTCTGATCCAGAGGTTTGGTTCTAACCTATGGTGCCTTAGGTAGCCCCCAATCCATAACTCACTGATGATGGCTGTGAGCATCATAAGGAAACCTCAACTTATTGAGGAGAAGGGAAAAATATTGGTTGTTTACTATACACATAGAAAAGATGACTCTGTTCACAAGAACCTGACAGCTTAATTAGAGAGAAGAAACTAACTCATGTGAAATAATTATCAAAAAGGTGTGTGTGTGTGTGTGTGTGTGTGTGTGTGTGTGTGTGTGTGTGTGTGTGTAGGTGTAGTGCAGGTGGTCAGAGTCAAGGATAATAAGATGTTAATTGTGTGTGTTAGGCAGTGAGTCTCCAAGGACTTTAGGAAGGTAGAGATCAACATAGGCTGAGGTCATCCAAGGAGAAAGAAACAAACCACTGGTTTTTATAAGTCCCTCCATTCTCCAAGCATTCAAAGGCTATCGAGAAGCAGATCAGACATGGGACTGAAGGGATGAGTGGAAGGCTGTCTAGCCAAGGAGAGAAGGTAAAGTGCTCCAGAACGCAGGCGCCGCCTGGGAGGACTCAGAGAGGGCCGCGGCTCGGGGATCCATCTGCTCTTCTGCTGAGGCTCCCAATCAGATTTTTATATCTGAAAATTCCTATAGGCTTCTGCACATTCTGAAAAATGTTATTATCCAGTTCAGAGGCTGCAGAGTTGGGGGATAGTATTGTTCTGTGGTATTTGGGAAGAAGATCAAGCAGACATGACAGATGGCACTTCTTTTTCTTTTATGGAAAAGCCCACCAGGGAGAGCAGAGGTCCCTAAACAAACCCAGGGATATGTGGTCAGTGTAGAGCGGTCCCCGTGTCCTGTAAGGTGTTTAGAAGAAAAGAAAAGAAAAAAAGAAAAATGATAATCAAGCACAAAATGTTATCTGTTATCTGCATGGTTACCTCTCTTCCGGTTTTGTTATCTGTTACCTGCAGGGTTACCTCTCTTCCAGTTTTGTTTAAAAAAAAAATCTCTCAAGTGGCGAAACTTGAAAGCCACTTCGTGTTGTTTGGAAATGTAATGTTTTAAAGTGAATAGTGTTCATTGTTCCATGTAAGCTTCTTCAAATCCAAAATGTCCTGCTACGGAAGTTAACGACCAATCCTTTCTGGTTTAAAGACTCGAAAACATTCCCCTCTATTTATCAGGAAGAAAGAATGTGTAAGAGAAATGTTTATTTTAAAGATGATAGGTCTTCAGGGTTTAAAATCATAGCTGTTACCACTGAGGTCTAGTGGGTTTTCTGTCATCTCCCTGACTTCATTTTTAAGATAACATAATCTCTCAGATCTTTTGTTCTGTCGAGGCAGCAGGATGCACCAGCTGCTGTGGGGACTTGAGGAACAAGGTTATTCTTACCGTACTGAGACTTCTTCCATCCAGGGCTATGCTAAGTGTCTAAGGAAGGAATTACACCGGACAGAATATGCAATGACACTCAAGCTTTTGACAGAAAGAAACCCAATCCTACTAAGGCTAGGGTGCTTTGTCTCTGCCAAGAACTCAAAAGTGCCCTTTGGATGTGGTAACTACTGTCACTTTTGCTGTGCCCTAGCATCTGAAGCGGAGGTGGGCACTCAACCCACTCTGACGCCCTCAGGAGAGGAGTGTTCGTGTCTGGCATAAGCGGGGCAGGGTGTCTGAGGTAGGAAAGTGTGCCCCAGCTGTGCCCCTGACACTTGTCTCTGCAGCACGGTGAGGGACGTTGCTTGGTTGATGAATACTAGAAAAGACTTGAATTGTTTCGGGGTGAGCTGGGCTTTGTGGAAAGGTCTTTTTGAATTTATATATATATATATCCCTGGTTAAAATCAACATGATGAAGAAAGCTCTCATTCTCCTTAGGACCCAGAAATTTAGAGAGAACTGAACAAGGAATAGAAGATCACCTGAACCAACTTCCTGTGCTGTGCAAACAGAAAGTCAGGCTAAGGAAATCAACCTGTGGCTCAGGTCACACAGAAGTGTACAAAGAGAGTGAATCCACAACCCAGACATTCTTATGTTGTTAGTCAAAGGCCAGATGGAAGAAGTGGTGCCCTTGTCAGTCAAAGGACAACATACTTGCTGTGAACAGAACAAGACTGTAAATATGACAGAAATCGTGTGCATGTGACTAGGCTAATCCAGGTTTACTCTGGAACCCACAGAACAATAGACAATATGTAAACAAAAGAATATGTATTTCTGTGTCACAATAAAACTTTAACAAGCCCATTGATGGGCAAAGTGTGTGTTAGCCTTTCCTCATATCTATTGGAGAATGCGTGCTGGGAGGCTTTACGAGCCAACGTCCAACTTTTATCTGCCATAGAGAATGCCAATTTTTCATAGCTCTGGAGGGTGCTGTTAGATAAATTGCTCTGACTCAGGCAAAAAGGACTCTTTTTATAGCTTTCTCTAGAAAAGGTTGCTTGGGAGGGTTTTCAAATATTGAAGAGTCATTCTTCAGGAATTGTTCTTCTGTTACTCTAGGTCTAGTTACATATGGAATAGTTGTGTTTCTCCATATACCTCTGGGACATAGACACTCACTACCGAGATAGTCTATAACCACTGTTATTGTTAACTAAGCTATGACTTTGAAATCAGAATACTGACCACTGGTTTCAAAAATGACTCGAGAGCTTTGTGGCTGACCAGCTGTTAAGAAATGAAAACAGAGCAAAGATATTCTAAATGTATATTACTGTGTAAAATTGTTCATAGATCATAAAAGTTTTAGGTTTTTTTTTAAGTTTTCAATGTGGGTAGGTGTGTGTGTGTGTGTGTGTGTGTGTGTGTGTGTGTGTGTGTTACAGAGACAGAGAACAAAAGAAACAGAAGAAGAGATAACTTTTGGAGGCAAGTCAGAGGACATAGCCACACAAAAAGCAGTAGCTGCCCTAAAAGGAAGATCTATCTGTTCATTACAACTGCATGCTGGGACAGGCTTGGTACCCAGACGATACAGGAGTTAGAACAGTTTCACTAAAGCAACTCTGCAGCTCAGGGTCCTATTCTTCCAGATGTGCCATTTAAGACAATGGCAGTTAAAACAAATGACCTGTAGGAACGACGTGGCTTTGCTGGTCTCAAACAGGAGAAAAGATGAAATGGAGTAAAGTATGATGGCTGAGAACGAGCGAAGACTGTGCCGACAGAAGCAGGGAGTCGCAGAGATGGGAGATCTAGCCTTTTCCATGCCCACCTGGGGTCACTGCAAGGTGACAGTGCTGTCCCTGGTTCCCCTGCTCATCACTCTATGCTCTGCTCCTACTAGGTACCACATGACAGACAAGGAAAACTCATGATCGGTCTGAAAGAAAATAACTTAGTTCTTGTCTGTCTCCTGCTTGATTTCTCCTGAGTTCAGCTGTCAATACGAAAAAGGCCAGTAAGCATTACCTTTCCTTCATGTCAGCACTGGTTTGCCGGAAACTCTTTATCTCTCTGTGGAGATTTCTGGAGAGAATTTGAGTATAAACTTATTAAATAATTTCCATAACTAGGAATTAGCCACAGCAGATCTCAGCACCTTACTATGCTGCTAGGCTCCGGAACAAATCCAGTGCGATAGTCTCGCTTGGCACTCAGGCATGTAGGATCTCGGTGCCAAGCGCTGCTTTTCCTTCTGTTTGTCTTACAGATTTGCTTAAGTGTTTTCATTAAGTAGGTAGCAGCATTCATTTGTCTTAAGAAGGAGATAATTAAAAACTCAGTGCACATCCTATACTAGACACCTGGTTTTGTGTTGAGTTCTGTTAATACTTTGAGTTTCAACTTCAGATAAGAAGGCCTGCTTCTCCTTCTCAATTCCCAGGTGCTGCTCTAAAGAATACTAAACATAAACGACTTGCTGATCTGATCTGCAATTCTGGTGTTCTAGTAGCATGAGCCAGCACTGGGGCTCCCTTCTCTACAGAGCCAGGTCCTGCCTCGATTTCTGCCCGGCTTCTCTGGCACAGCAGTCACCCGCTCCCTGGGACCACATGCTGTTAAGAAGCTGCCCTACCACAATCTCTTTACCCTCTTAGAATTTCTGTAGTACTTTCAGTTTATGCCAAAAAGTCCCTCACTTAATTATATGTTATCTTGAGCCTCTCTCAAGTGGTTTAGAGCATACTGTTAATCCATACGGCCTTCTGAAGAGAAGGCTTATAGGTCATGGCCAGTAAGTGATGTGATATCTTAGAAAGGACCCTGGGCTAACACAGGCAAGGAGATGCTAAAGTCAACCTCTGGTCTTTAGATCCACAAACACGATGGCTGGATCATTGCTCCGTCAAGCAGGTTCACAAGCATTCTCATTAGGAATCATTAGGAATTTATCAGTTCTCATTAGGAAGTGTGGTTGTCCAGTGCAACAAGACATGTCTGGCTTCCAGACTCTACCACTTCATACGTCTGCAAATCAGCTGCACGGGTCCACTGCAGCCACTAGCACTCTTGAGAAGCACTGAGTCAAGTTGGTAGTCAAGTGATTTAAGTGCTCAAAAAATGAGGACCTAAAATATACCTACCTACCACACCATTGGTAGGCTACGTCCCATGGAGTGAGGGAGAGGGCAGTGGAAAGTAATTCCTAAAATGTTTGCTCTCCCAGAGAAGGTGCTGACATTAGTGTCTGGACATTTTCTATGATCTCATGAACAATCCACGTTCTTCTCAAGTGTCACAGTTTTTACTTCGTACGTTTGAAATGCAGGTGACTGACTGGTTGCTGGTCTGGTTTTATTCTCGGTTGGTGTGTTTGTGTGTGTGTACATGTGCACAGTTTGCACATGAGTGTGGGAGTGTGTGTGAAGACCACAGACCATTGTTAGGTCTCTACTTGGGTGTCTTTCCCAGTTGCTCTCCACTTTATCTTTTGAGACAGAGTTTCACAGTAACTTAGAACTCACTATTTCCGCTGACTTGTCTGGCCAACTAACTTAAAATCAGCCTGTTTCTGGTTCACCAATGTGAGGTTACAGGGATGCCACAGTGTCCGACCTTTTATGTGGGTACTGTTATCAAAACTCAGGTCCTCGTGCCCTTAACAACTGAACCAACTCCCTAGGCCCTCTCAGGCTATTTTCTTTCTGAAATACCTGCTCTTGCATTCATGACCATCTAATTTGTCTTTCCAAAGCCTGTAAGGCACTTCTGATTGTTACCTCCCTCTAACTCCACAACAAGTACCACTCGATGCTGAGTGACGATTACCCCTGAGACTTAAGTGGAAAGTCCTTGATGACACACATGTCACAACAATGACCAGTTTCATACTCCAGAAATCAACATATTTAGAATCGACATGTCCCAGTTTTATTACAGCTAGGAACTGAGAGAAGTTAGTTAAGAAGAAAGAGTTTCTTTCCTTGGGGACTTTATTTTTTTTACAGTCAGGTCGTTTGCATACTGTCTGGGGACAGACAACAGAGTACTAATGACAAAATAAAAATAAAGAATAAGTTTGACCTGGGATTAGGTAAGATTTTTTAACTTGGAGCAGTATATCATAGTTTAATTCATTGTATTTATATTTATATTGCTTGACTCGGATATTAACTTACATAACAGCTGAGGTCATTAAAACATTGGTTAATTTTTCAACTCTGTCTACTGAATTAAGTCTGCATGCCCTGTCTGAGTTTGAAATGACACATGGATCACTATTTCCCGATGTACATGGGAACACAGTCTGGTGCTCAGCTAGCTCATGCGACCATGAGAACACTAAATGAAAATACAGATGAGACCGTCCCTGTGGGTGAGAGGCCAGGCTTTCACAGAGAGCACCACAGAACTGAGAAAGGCAGGCTATATGCTTCCTATCAACCAAAGAGGAGCCAACACAACGTGATGTGGGCCATCCTCGGACATCAGGAAGGCACAGATGCCCTATGCACTATCCTAGAACCCATTTGGCATCTCTGTTTCCATCTCTGCATAGAAGAGGCTATGAAGATGCTCAGATACAACCTGCTTTTCCCCAGTTTCATTGCTTCCTTTTAAAAAATCGAAAATAAACATGTAAACCATTAAAAACAAAAAAGGCCAGCAGGATGGCTCAGGGAATAGATTCTTCCCATTCAGCCTAATGGCCTCAGTTTAATTCCCGGGACACCCACAGTGGAGGCAAGAATCCCACCCCTTACACACAAATAAGTAAGCAGGATTTAAACATATTTTAAAGAAAGATAAAATAATACACACAGTTCCTTAAAAGAGCATTGAATGAAGAGCAACATTTAAATTGAGAAGTTATAGAGCTCTATGTATGTATGTATGTATGTATGTATGTATGTATATATATTTGAAAAGAAAAATGAATTTGTAAACAGATAATAATGAGTTTTAGTATTCTATTATAAACCTGGAAAGTTTACATAGTTGTTGAAGTTATAAGCATTTCCTATTGCAGTTGGACAGACTGTTGCCTGACCAGAGTACTTCTTTTCTGAGTAGCCTAGGATTCACCTTCTAAAATTAGAACTGGGAATATTCGTATTTGGGTTTTTTTTTTTTTTTTTTTTTTTTTTATTAAACAGCCCACATTTCATTTAAAACACTTTTTTAGAAAAGCTATTTCAATTTTCAGGATATTCTATTGGGGATAAGAATTCTGAAAATGTGCTAACTGCTGATAAAAATAACATCAGCACCCTGCGTACGATGCTTCTCTATTTAAGAAAAGATTTCTCTGGTTCTAGGACATCAAAATTCTGCAAATAAACGTCTGTTTCTTGTATCTGCACCCACCTTCCTGCCTTTGATATCCGTCTGTAATTTTGCAAAGAAGAATATTAAGTGAAAGGAGACACCAAGCAACTACTGGCTCTCCCTGCAGCCAAAGAGTCTACCGTGGCTTCTAAACACAAATAAGTACCGTGAAATAATCGAGAATTTCTTATTGAAGGATACTTTATTGTTGTTGTTGTTGCTGTTGTTGTTTCTGATCCTGAAGAGAAGTACTTATTTCAAAGTCTGTTCTTAGCTGCTTTGAAGAAAAAGTTCACAGGTTAGTTGAGTTAGTCCGTAATTAGGATTTACAAGCTAGCCTGAGAAGGACCAGCTCACAGCGGAAATGCACTGTGACAGGATAGACAGGTGGTACCCGATGCTCATCTAATCAGGTAGACAGTGAGGGGACAGCAAGGGTCCCTGGGAGACCCCGGGAGACTTCTGTGGAGAAGTTCCTTAAGGAGAGCTGGACTAGTCTGCAGAACTGACCCAAGCAAGATTAAACAGAAAACAGCCGCTTGCCTCAGTGATATACCTGGGACAGGGTTTTGGTGTGTTCCCTTGGTGTATTCATTATGAAAGCTCCCTTTTGCCATCCATGATGTCTTGATGCTTTGGATTGAAACAAACTTTCCTCGTCTCCCTGACTTATCTGAGAAATCTTGGCACTGGTTAGATTTGAGATGTTTTTGTTCAGACATTCTTAAGCTATTTAGTAAGAAGTAAAGTCTTTGTTGCATTTTTTTTCTGCCGAGAAACTGCTTTCCCTTTTTGCTTCATTTAAACCCTACGCCGACTAAAAAGGTCTTTATTTCTATAGCTTGCCCCATGATGCTCCACCTTTGGAGGTTCAAGAATAAAGAACGTTTATTTTTCAACAGAAGTCGCTGTATTTTCAGAAAATAATTAATACATTTCAAAACTATCAAAGACAACTTTACAAGCGAATACATGAACATAGTTACATAAAAGAGCCTGGCTCCTGGAGTGCCCATATCAGCAGACTTCCAAATTGCTAGTGAATGGCTAGACCGTACCCCACACCCCCACCCCCAACCAGCCAAGGGCTGCTTCACCTCAATGGAATTCGTGGTCACACTGTTAGGACTTGATGAACACGTGAGGGTCCAAGAGCCAGGACCTTTATGAGAACTAGGCTTGTCTGGTCTGGTCTGCTCTGGTCTGGTCTGGCTGAGATGACTGACTAAGCAGGCCCTTGAAAGCCTCGCTTAGTGTGAGGGGTTTTTTAATGTCCATGACTGTCCACAAAGCTGAGGTGACCAATCCCCGGCTTACTGAATACTCTGCTAACTGGAGCAGGAAGTCATCCGGAGGCGGAAGTCGGCGGTACAGGGCTGTTCTGGGAATAGCCGTGGAAGCGAGAGAAGTGAAATGGTTTTTCACGTTCTTCTGTCTGGGCAGTGAGAGAAGCTATCTGATCCCAGGAATCCCATGTTTGGCAAAGGAGAAAAGCAGCGTACATTAAAGCCATGCTGGCAGACATAGGCAGGAAAACAAGAACTCACCTGAGGGTGATGAAGGAAGTGGCTCAGAGAAGCAGATTACGGTGGGAGGAGCCAGGCCGAAGGTGACCAAGAGCAGGCTTTCCAGAAGCCTGCCGGAGGTGAATTGTGTGAGACCGTCTGTCCCAGTAGCCTGGACAAGAAAACAACAACAACAAGAATAACAAGAATAATTTGGGAGCTGAGTTTTTAAAGAGCTCACTTGCTGAAGAAAGAAGAAGACATAACAATGCACTCTGCCTGCTTAAAACTAACGCTAAACATAAGGAACATGGACAACCCGGCTGTTATCGACACTTTGACACGTGAGACATCCAAAGGGTTAAACGTTTGTCAAAGGCCACACAGTTCTGAGTCTGTAAATTTTTCTGCTGCATAATGATTTGTAGACTTTACCCTGTATCAGACCCATCAAATAAATTTTCTCCCAAATGAATGGAACAATGATAATCTCACTAGTTTCATGCAATTGACAATAATTATGCACATGCGTGTCTACGAGTAGTACCCATGGAGACCAGAGATGCTGATTCCCTGCAGGAAGTTATAAACATGAGTCAAACCTGGGTCCATGTCTGCTCTCAACTGCTGAGCTATCTTCTCAGCCCCATCTAATGTGTTCAATGTTTGTTTCCTGCTGATTTTATCTGATTTTTACTAAGAGGGTTTAGGAAAGCAAGGCCCACATTTGCCATTGTATTACATGCAGTCCAGTACTTAAGTAAATGCATTTTATGATAAAGAAAAAGAAGTATGGTAAATGTCAGTTCTGAAGATAGCAAGATTTAGTTGATTTTAGCCAATGTGCTCAATTAGGAATTGGCATTGCCTGGAAAGGATCATATTTTTAATATATGAGATTGGTAATGGATTCATTTTTAATTCTTACTCAGTGGAGCTTTTTAATATTCCTTGAAACTAAATGGAAAATTTTCCAAATTACTGCTTGTCAGTTTGGCGTATGGGGAGAAAATCTCTTCCCTCCCAAGCAGCTTTTTCAGGGAACAGATTAGTGTTAATTAGGGGATGTTTTACTGGTGGAATATTTTTCTTACCATTAATGTCACTGTCCTTCGTCCTAAGGGTGGTGTTATTGACACTGATTCGCTTTCTCAGGCAGACAGACCACTTCACAGGATTCGAGTCATGCAGCCCTGAGACCCACTGCCTTTTTACTTAAAAGCCAAAACTGTCAGGTGTCATGGTGCTTGAGATCCTACGTGTTAAAACAGTAATTAACCCCAAGCCTTTTCTTAAGACACACTCAAATCCGTATTCCATCATAAAAACCATGTCTTTAAAACTTTCCTCACGATAAGTATGTCCCAAAGTGACCCCAAGCCTCAAACTGTCCAGCGAGTAAGATGGCAAAGGACACTCGGAGAGGAAGCATTTGAAACATGAACTATATCTTCTGGCTGGTGAAGACTAGTAACTGTTTGCTAAATATATTACTGAAAGGAAGAATGACAGTGGGCACTTCTGCCACGTGAGGCCATTTCAGGTCACACTTTTTTGACAGCCAGCTGGGTTTTTGTCTTAATTTCAGTGCTGACTGATCATGGATTTAAGATCATGATTACCTGCAGGGAGATTGCTCACAGTACAGCATGCACCTGTGTTAGTTCTATTGCAAACAATGCTTAACTACCAAATTATCACCATGTGACAGATGACCTTACCTCACCTGATTCCTGGGGTCACAGTGAAGCCATCTGCTGAGGCTGCTACCACAGGAAGGCTTCAGTGAGACTGGAAGGCCCGCCCCCACGCTTATAGGTGGCCAGTGGTAAGATCCTCAGTAAACGGCCGACCCACTGACAGTAAGCAACCCAGGAAGGATCCCTGTCCTTTAAGACCAAGTCTCCTAGCAAGCCATCACTTCTGTTCCTGCACATTTGGGGGTGGGGGGGGGGAGGTAATGAGTTTTTGCTGCTTGAAAGGAGAGGCAGCAAAGAATCTGTGGACATTAGAAGTCACTAGAATATGTAAATATTGAAATCTGTCCAAGACATTTACATAAAATAGCCCAGTGTTTCATGTTCAGTTTGTCAAGAGAAGTGCTTTTAAGCAAAATACTTTTCCTGGAAATTAACAAAATGTCTTCCAAAATGCATGATGCCATTTGAAAAATGAAACAAAGCCAAAATATGTAGGATCTTGAGTAAGAAAAAAAATTGCTAGTTTTATAGAATGACCCGGTTCTGGTTTTTACCTTTTGTTTTGCTCCCTGAATTATGGTCAACAAATATACATTTAAAACAATTGGCTTCACCTTCTCCATACTGTGACATATGTTTCATGCTAAAGGCACATGTGAGCAGAGGTTAAAAAAAAGTCGCCATCTACCCGAAAGAAGCAGACGGTGCTCGGAGGCAGGCGAGCACTCGTACACAGAGCTGTGCCGGAGGCTCACGTCCGAGCTTTGCAGCAGAAAGACAGAGTAATGTTATTCGAGCAGGAGAAATATCCACTAAAGGCGGGGGTTGGGAGGACATCTTGGCGGGGGCGGGGTGCTGTTTGAAGGCAGTTGGAAGAAGCTATCCATCAAACACTTGGAAGTAAAGCTATAGAGCTTAAACGTGTAGGTTTCCTGTGGGAGCACCTCCAATAGTGTAATGCACACCCTGAGCACTGGGCTAACACCTAAAGTCCTCTTTAGGAGCTTTAGTCTGTGAGAAAGGAACAGATTAATACTTAGGAACGACATATGTTTAGCACTACAGTGACAACAGATCACTTTCTGCTTACTGTCTCCAAGCCTGTGACATGTGGTACCGGTAGTCCTCACTAGCTTTATGGGTGAAGATCTGTTCATTTCTACCTCAGGGATAAGAAACCCAGGCCTTTACAGCTGAACCAACTACTGTACTAAGGAGTGACACAAAAGAAATTAAACGAAGGGAGAAACTCGATTAAGAGATCAAAGAATTTATGTTTACATTTTTTATCTTTTATTCCTGTCTATACACCAAGCTACCACTTGAGGGAAGGTCTCTGGGGAAATCCACTTTTGTTGCATCTAAAGCAGGTATGCTTACAAAGAGTTAGGAAGACGATGCCACTCTGGCCTTTAAAAGGAAGGGACTGGGCAAGTCTACCCCTAACAGCCCAATATCATATATGTAGGAAGTAAAGAGATATAAACCAACAAATTCATACTTAATTAAAGGACTCTTTTCACCCTGCCTGGAGAAACACACAGCCATGATGAGAAAATGGAAAAGACACAGAAAGCCCCGGATGTTGCCACACTAGCTGGTGAGGGGACCTATTATTACGTGCGTGTGGATGTTCTCTGATTGGGTTGGTGATGTTTCCATAAGTGATAAAATTAAGCCACCTACAATTAGGATAATAATAATTAATCTGTAGCCTTTAAAAGATTTATTTTTATGTCTGTGTCTCTCCAAGTGGGGATATATGCACATGGGTGCAGTGCCGAGACCAGGCAATGGAGTTTCGGTGACTGTGAGCTGTCAGAACTGGGCGCTGAAAAAGATCCTCCTCGAGAGCCACGGAGCGCTTCTAACCTTCCCGTAGCTTATGTTTAACCTTCATTTCTAAAGAATTCATAATGGTTGCTATGACAAGTTTTTTTTTTTTTTCTTTTATATGGCTTGTTTTCTGTTTGCAGAAGTGATGTAAACTTCTCAGTGTGAAATATTCAGAGATGTAAGCTGGGAATTGAACGTAGAGGGGGAGCATGTTTCTAGCACACAGAAAGCCCTGGCACAGTCTGTGCTATTGCAGGCAAACAGGGAAAATGCAGTTTCTTCAGTGTACTTTCACCACAGAACACAAGTCGGACAAACACGAAAAACAAAATTAGTTGTTATGCTTACAAGTTCTTTTTCTTAAGTCTGTAATTTCTGTAAAATGGGAAGTGAATTAATTCCGAGTGTCACCACTATGTACAAGACATCAAACAAAAGATAATTTAAGGGAAGTGTAACAAAAGTCTTTGGAATTTAATCTTTTGCGTATTTCTTCTTAAGTAAACTAACAAATCTAGCATGCTTGGTTACGTTGGCTCTCACAGACCTATATGTGATCAAGTTTGGGATATGCAGGACTTGCTCTGCCCTGTACTTGGCCACAAAAAGCACCTGTCGGTAACACCAGGCCGCCAGGAGGTACATCCGTATCACAGATTAGGAAGTAGAAAGGAGCGGCGGATTGGTGGCAGAGCTCAGAAATGATACCTCCTTATCCTTGCCTTTCGTGCTGAGAGCAAAGACTTGAAAATATGACTCATCTTCCATTTTCTTACCCACAGGCTTTCACGACCAGTGCCCCCCACACACACCACCCCTCACATATCTAGACCAATTCTTTGACATGGTCATTGTGGCAATCAGAAAGAACCTTCCCAGCCTAGGTAAAGCATCCTGGGTTTCCAGGAAGCCAGGGATCAGAGAGGCTTCAGCAGGATGGCTGGCAGTGCTGTTCGTGAGGTAGATTTGAGGATGACCATGTGTCTGAACTCCTTTCCATAACTATATTTCGTGCATGTTGAAGAGGCACGCAGCTCTTTCATGGAGGGGTGCTGGGAATGAGGCCCCCTCTGCAGTCCACTACCTGGTGACTTGAGCTGGGGTTATGGGAAGTTACCAGCTGAACACTGAGTCTTGGAAACACGTCGCTGTGAAAATGTCTGCTTCTAAGAATGCCACTAGGCTTTATCAGAAACAACAACAAGAAAACCCTCATGGGGGTCCAAGTGAAAGTCTAGTAGGAGAAACAGAAAGTGCGAAGACAGAGTTGAGCATGAGAATATCATACTGGAGCAGAGAAGCAGCCCGTGGGAAAGACAAGCACATGAAAGACAGTCTGGGAGCTGTAGCCACCGGCTGCTGAGGTGATCAGGCCCTGGTGCATTGACTTTCTGGTCGCACCTACAAACATGGCAAACTTTTAGCTGTCCTCCATTCACAGTGAATATTTCTGAGGCTAGAAACCTTCAGGAGAAAGAAAGAGCAGGACCATAAAACGCTAAAATAAGTAGATAGTTGGACAGAACCAACACTCATGTCTTCGAAGTGTTAAGGGGAAGCCAAGACCTCAGCATTGATTCTGGTGCAGCTCCTTAAATAGTTCACGGTTATCCAGGCTTGACAGCACACACCTTTAATCCCAGCACTATGGAGGCAGAGTGAAGTAGATTTCTGAGCTCAAGGCCAGCCTGGTCTACAAAGTGGGGCTACACAGAGAAACCCTGTCTCAGGAAAACAGCAACAACAACAAAGCAGGTCATTCAGGGATTATCTGTGTAGACAGTATCATTTGCTGTCTCCAGAAGAATAATACTTTTGGAGTGGGGTCTCTAGTTTCTGCACTACCTGGTCCTCTCAGCATTACACTGTTTCCAAGACAGAGGAAGGGCTGTAAAAATGGGCGTTTGTCCATGAGACCATCTTAAAGGCAGAAATGCCAGAGCTGTCTTAGCCCCAGTGAGCATGCTTCCAGTCAACAAAGAGCAGGTGGGAACTCATGTCGTTCCTGAGGCTCACAACCAAGTCAACTAACTGCCCTAAGTCTAAATGATCTGAACTACAAACTCCTCCTGTTTAGTTTATACCATCAATCTCCAGAGCTGGCATTATGAACACCATTGTGATAAATTATTATTTTTCCCTGTGAACACCAGCTTAAAAAAAAAAAAAAAAAAAAAAGAGAAGTCACTGAATTTTTCCAGGGAGAAAAAAACCTCACAAAGATTCTGGGCGGAAGGGCAAAACGGCACCTTGATTTTCAGGAAACTCCTGGTGTCTAACGTCCTGTGCATTGACTGTGCCCACAGATACTCAGCAAGTGTTGTTTATGAAGAAGGCACTATGACCTGACCCAACACTGTGGCCCGAGACTGTTGCAGTAAATATTAAAACAATGGTTTATGGCTCAGAAGCTGCTCCAATGTGGAGCCGAGCACATGGACTCTGTCACACGGTCCCCAAGCCACCCTCTCCACTCAGTTTCCTTCCCAGGCAGTTCACTCTGCCCACCCTATTCCTTGGGTGGATCCAACCACCCCAGCATGTTCCGTTCCTCTACTACCCAGCACAAACATGACTTCAAAGCCCATTTTATATAGCAAGTTTATATATTAAATTCATTATCCACAAACCCTCTACTCAATAAGCTTACATCCAGTGGACAAAGATTCAAACTGCCCTTCTATATGAGATAAAATGATCTACAGAAACCCTTAAAAATATTCCTATCTACCTATTGCCGATTAAAACCACCTGGATCTATATCCTCCTTCTCCAGCTCCATCTTGATTTCTCCTGGAATCTCCCTTTTCCCTCCTCTTCCATTTTCCCAGCCTTCCCTCCTCCTACCTCTCCACTGTCCAGTCATGTATCACCTTAACATCAGCCCACGGGAGACTCCTAGAACATGAATGTTTGTGGTGTCATACAAGAGCAACAGGGTAGAGGACAGGGCTTTCCTTTTGCTTTTTAATCTAAGGAAATTTGAAATTAGTTTTTAAAAATGAACAGCACAAAATGCAATGGATAAACATGATCCTCATAGTCTTTTTGACATGTCCAGATATTAACAAAAATCAAAGTATTCCACAACAGTATGATCCAACCTCAAATTCACACACACCCCTGAATGCCAGGAAGCTGATCTCGTTTCTATTTTGCATTGAAGATGAAGTTTGCTAGTTCGTCTCTCAACGGACACAAAAGTCTGTATCTTATGTCCCATTGCCGACTGTAGGGAAGAGACTCAGCCATCTGTAGGTGTGAGGAAGGGTAAAGGAGTAGCAGAACAAAGTTCTTCCTGCTCAGGGAGGCAGGGTGATGCTTTTCTTTGTGGGCCGTTGAGGACCTGGAACTTCTGCTAGCTCTCGGCCGATCTGTAGTAAGTTCTGTAAACAGTGTGGAGGGATAATGGCAGCAGCATAGTATCATACTGATGGTGGCTCATCAGCAGTCAATCTATGGCACAGGACACACATCACATTAGTTACTTTCCTTCCTGCTGTTACAGAACACTAGACAAGGGCATCTTAAGGAAGAGAGGGAAGGAGGAGGAAAGGAAAGAAGGAGGGAGGGAGGATAAAGGGAGAAAGGAGGGAGGGAGGAGAGAGGGAGGAGGGAGGAGAGAGGGAGGAGGGAGGAGGGAGGGAGGAAGAAGGGAGGGAGGGAGGGAGGAGGGAGGGAGGAAGAAGGGAGGGAGGGAGGGAGGGAGGAGGGAGGGAGGGAGGGAGGAAGGGAGGGAGGAGGGAGGAGGGAGGATTAGTGTGGAGTCACACATTTGAAGGATAGGCCATCATGGTGGGAAGGGTGGCTGAAGGATAGAGGGGGCCTAAGGCTGTTGCTCCAATTGCTTCTGCAGTCAGACAGAGATCAGGGTAGGTCTTCTGCTTGCTTTCTCCCCTTTCCCTTTGTGTTCAGCTTGAGCCCCTAAGCGATGGGAGTGTTGCACACACTCATTGTGGACCTTCCCTCCTTTGTTAAACTTTTCTAGACCTCAAGGATACTCCTAGAAGTGAATCTCCTGGGTGATTCTAAATCCATTCATGTTGGCGATGGGAAGCAAGCGCTGGGTGTGGTTACCTCAACACTCGAAGCAGAATTTATTCATCTCATTTGTGGGAGGGATGGACAGAGAGTCGAGAGGCACAGTACCTGCTGGTACCAGAACTCTTCCGACTCTGGGGCAATGCTGTAAGTGCCGCCAACTACAGTTTCCCTTGGGGAAATTAAGGAAGCCTAGCTAACTTCTGGGAAATCAGGAGAGCCCCTGCAGGGCCTCTGGAGGATGGTGTGTGTGGTAGAAATCAGAGGAATAGCTTTTATGATAAATGATCTTCACATTCACCTTACGTGATACCGTGAGCATTAGAGTTCTCAATAAAAATCTGCTGAGCATGTACTAGATGGAGGGTGGTGTTTGTACTGCTTTAAATCTCTTCAACAAACTTTAACAGAGGGGCCGGCTAATCTTCAGTGTCTAGCTCCATTAGACTCCGAGCCAGATGGCTCCATGGGGACCCTGGGAACAGCCTGTGGGACATCTCCACTGTATATAGACCCAAGGAAAGAATAGCCCTTTAGGGGTTGCACAAACCCATAAGTTCGGACCACCATGTCGTGTCCCAGATGTTGGATTGCCAGCATAAGCAAGTATGATAGAGAATGGATTTCAATTTCACACAAGTAATCAGTAAGTAATATTTTAGTATAATTATGCCCCAAATATTGCATGGAGCATGCTTATAGCTGATAAGAATTGATTATTTATTTGAAATATAATTGGCTCCTCACATATCATATCGCCACCCAAACCAGGAAGGGATTCGAGGGAAAATGGTGGAATCTGAATTTATTTGACATATATAAATGTTCTTCAGTTTAAGGCATCAAGCCATTTAACGTTATTTTATCGAACAGAAGGGAATGTGTCCTCTGTGTAGTCCGCCCTCATTTAACGTGTCCCACCTCAAACTGAGGCAGGAGAAACTACCTCACAAAAAATCCTTGGGGAAACTGATAAAATACCTGTTTCCTTTGATGTCTTAAATATCCACTTTTAAAAGACTAGTCACAGTTAACCCACATAAGTCACTTGTTTTACATTTGGGTAAAAATGCATGTATGCCACAGAGCCTGGGGGTACAAACGGGTGTTCTGGAAACTGCATTGTGAATTCCCCCATTAACAATGACAGTTAGTGGGGTTCACGGAGGAGGCACAGTGCCGAGGACTGAACCATATGAATGATGGCCGTTTGGGAGCTGGAGTCAAATATCAGCTTTTAAACCAAGTCAAAGCCTGGGCCACAGCTGCCTCCTGTCACTGACAGGCAGGGAAGGAAGTCAAAGGCACACTCAGGAGTGTTTCCTGATGTTTTTTTATTTCAAAGAACTGGGACTTAAACCAGGCTCCCCCTAAATAGAAAGCAAATATTATCCACCTACTTAATGGTCAGTTCGCCTGTAGTCTCTTGGTAAGAAAAATTATTCCAAAGAGAAAGGTTGCTCTGAAAAAAAAGTAACCCTGAAATTTGAAATGGGGGCTGCAAATGGGGGCAGGGGGAACCTTAAATCACAGTTAGACACAAATGGTACAGGTCATAGGGCCCATAGATTATCAGTGTCTGACAAAGCTACATGGTTTATAATCACTAAAACTGTTTTCATCTTCCTGGGCAAGTTTTACTGAAATCTACTGAATTACACTGGGTTAGTGGTTGTAAGAAAGCACAGTCAGGGGAAAGATTCGTAAATTAACGAGGTTAGTAACACATTTGAACCAGATGGTGGTTATCAGAAGGTGTTTGGTCCCGTCCAGGGAGAGTCTCAGCTTTGCAATCACCGAGAAGTTTACCAACTCTCACACCCTCACCCACCTCAGAGGTCTTGTCTGCACTGATGTTGATTTTTCTCATTTTCAGATAAATAACTTAAAGACCGCATTTGTGAGGTAGGGAGGGAGCAGTGATTCGGAAGAACACAGGGGAAGAAATGTTCTGCATTGCTCTCTTGGTGATGTCGTTCTCTGGACAGTTGTGGGATTTAACTGCATAGTCCCTGGGAGAGTCTGAGCCGTACTCTAGTGGGGACGTTGTATGAGGGCATCAAGGACAGTGAAGTGTGAATCACTTATCAGGGGCGCTGAGTTCGGTTGTGGAGTTCTTCCGGTGAGCCACGCATTTGCGCCGTTATGAGGTCGTTAGTAAACACAGAAGACTGAGCATTCTGACTTTCCTTTGCAGCTTTCCGTTCCATAGCTGGCATTGCACATGAAGTGCAAGCCCAGGTTGATGGATTATAACACGGCTGAGAAAATGTTTATTGCATTTGATAGGAACAATAATGTAGCATGAAACACACGTGGAAGGAATGGCTGCATAAGATTCGTACATCCTCTTACTTAGGGCTTGTTAGCCTGGGTCTTCCTTCGACACCTCTCTCCTGCTCAGAAATCCTCTGCCTTCCCTTTGTCCTGAGAATCCTAGCACTTCGCTTCCTGATGGCTCCTTACACTCGGTTTGCTTTTACTCAGTCGCTATGTTTGGTAAAATTCTCCACAGCCTTTGCCCAAGTAGGCCTTTGTTTTCCTTGACAACTCAATTCAAAAATTCGACTTTGGAGGTGGCTCACTGGTGTGTGAGCATGAGGACTTGAGTTCAAATCCCCCAAACTCATGAAAAAAGCCAGGAGAGCATGCCTGTGCCCACTTCCAGCACTGTGGTGGGGGTAAGGGGAGAGGGGCAGTGGCAGGCAGATCCCTGGAACTCACTTGGCCTGGCAGCCTAGCGGAAAGGTGGGTTTCCAACCTGCTGAAAGACCCCATCTTACAGGGTTAGGATGGAGAATGAGAACGGAAGATTTCTGACATCCTTCCTTGTCCTCAGCATATCTCTCTCTCTCTCTCTCTCTCTCTCTCTCTCTCTCTCTCTCTCTCTCTCTCTCTCTCTCTCCTCTCTCTCTCTCTCTCTCTCTCTCTCACACACACACACACACACAATCAGGAATGACAGTTCCAACAGTTGAGACAATGACAAGAACATTTCTATAGCAAGATAGAGAGGCAGCTTCGTGAAGAAGATGGGATTCGGAGTGAGCTCTGACCATGGTATTAAAGTTGGAGAGTCTTTCTTAAGGAGGAGCACCAGCCATCGTGACTCCAGGGCACAACTGGCATATTGACTATAAAGAGAATGCCATTGGTAAGTGTAGGTCATCAGCTAAAAGCAGGGGAAATCCTGCTAGTTGCCTCCTTTGGTCTAAGCACCTGAGAAGATGCTCTCAGGAGCCTTAAATGTCTGCACAGTCCTTGGACAGACACACGTGGCTCTGCCTAAGAGGATTAAACACATCTCTAGAAATTTCAGTGTGAAACTCTGACTCAGAATGTACATTAATTACCTTAGCTCTAAACGACATGTTCCCCAGCGCTTTCTCTATGTTGTGCTTAATTGTGCGTGTTTGTGAGAGTGTATGGGTTCCTCTGGGGGTGGAATCCTGGAAAGCCTGGAAGACATTCTCATGGTACCTACACTGCTTTCTGTACCTGGATGAGCCGTGACTACATGGAGCAAGTGTCCAAAGAAGAGGGGACAGCAACAGACACAAGGCAGAGCGGTGGTGGCAGCTGCGCTCAGTGGTGGGTGTGGGGAAGGAAGACACTCAGAAGCCACAGGCAGGTGGTGGCCAAACTCTGGGAGCTTACCCAGCGAAGCGTGCAAAGGGCCATCTGCCTCCACCTTTCCACATCACACAGAGCCAACCATCGGTCATTTCTGGTCTTAGATCTACACACACACACACACACACACACACACACACACACATCACATAGCCCCTTGTGAGGGGGATGAAGCTAGGGCCAGAACTCTGAAGCTCTTCACCTGTTCAGGCATCTTGGGGAGTGTGGTGCCCCCTCATTTGTTTCTAGGTTGGGATAATGCTTTCCAGCATCCTCCCTACCCTTTCAACTGTATTAACGTAAGTGGTTCGTTCACCCTGCCACACAGATGGTTCATTGCTTCACGGTGGTGAGCGAGTGTGCTCACCTTTCTCCAAACACATAAACGAAGAAACAGAAAACTGCATTTTTTGGAGATATTGTTTTATCTGCGAGACCAAACAAAAAAAGTGAGGGGACTAGTAAGGGTAGACGTCTTTGAGAAGACCCTCTTCATCCCTTTGTTTCTGACTCCATCTCTGTCTGTCTGTCTCTCTGTGTGTCTGTCTGTCTCTCTTTCTTTCACTCCTTTCCTATCTCCTCTTCTCCCCTTTCTTGTGTGTGTGTGTGTGTGTGTGTGTGTGTGTGTGTGTGTGTGTGTGTGCAGTCAGGAATTCCCATAGTGACCAGAGGTCTTCCTCTATTGCTTTCCACATTATTATTAATGTATATGTTTTAAACACAGGGTCTCCACTTGAACTCACTAGTGAGCTAGACTGTCTAGAAAGTAAACCCTAGGAGTCACCCCGTCTTTGCCTGCAGTGCACAGTGCTGAGACGACAGACTGGCACCTTGCCCAGTTTTGGTGTGGGTGCTGGTTTGTCCGTAACGACAGTCCTCATCTTTGTGTAGGGAACCCTTTATCTGATTCCTCGTCTCTGAAGCAGCCTTCCACGCTTCTCTAAAATCTTCTGCTAATACTTCCTAACAAAACTAAGTTCAGAATGCCAGCTCCCATGAAAGGCAAGGCCTGCACTTTGATTTTTATTTTATTTTACGAATGGATGCAATTAAGAACTTGAAGAGGAAAAAATGGTTTTCTAGCATCAGCTACTTGACAGTTTCTCCTGCGTCCCAGCTGCCTGCAGAGGGTAGGGGGTCGCCGACGGCTCCTTTGTGAGATGAAGAAATTGGCTCAGGACACGAAGGCAAGTGCATAGTTTACGGCACGTTCCTCGGGACCATGAGCCATTCTCATTGGGACGACAACAGCATAGAAGGTTCTGGAGTCAGCCTCCTTATTTAACCTTCTGCCTTGGAACTGAGTTCACAGTTCAGCAACATCAGCAGAAATTCTCTATTTTGTTGTCTACTGTCACGAAAGGGTAAACAGCCACTTGAGATAAATAGGAGCTAATGATTCACATTGAATTATTACAGTAACCCAGAGAGGTTGGTGTGATCCCTCCATTTCTTTTTTTTCTCTTCCTTCTCCTCCTCTTTCTGCTCTTCTTCCTCCTCCTCCTTTTTCTTTTGAGAATGGGTTTCTCTACGTTGCTTTGACTATCCTGAGACCTGTTGTGTAGACCAGGCTGGCCTCTAAGTCAAAGATCTGCCTGCTTCCATCTCTCCAGTGCTGGGATTAAAGGTGTATGCCACCTGACTTTCCTCAGTTGTTTAAATGTGTATAGTTGAATGTGTGTGTCTGTTTTTGTGAGAGTGTCAAATGTGTATGTATGTGTATTGCTAGATGTATGTGGATGTGTTTATGTGTATGTATGTGTGGTGTGTATGTATGTATATGTATGTGTGTTGACTTTTTGTGTATGTGTGCATATATGTGTGTGTGCTATATGTGGTATGTATGTGGTATATGTGCATATATGTGTGTGTGCTATATGTGGTATGTATGTGGTGTATGTGCATATATGTGTGTGTGCTTGTTATGTATGCATATGGGCATGTGTTTAATTATTGTGTATGTGTAAATTTGTTTGATGTGTCTGTGTGTAGGTGTGTGTGTGGTATGCTATGTGTATGTGTATATATGTATACCTGGATGCATAAATATGCACATGTGTGTGTTGTGTGCATGTGCACATGGGTATATGCATATATGCATATGTATTTGAGTGTCTGATATATGTGTATGAATGTATGTGTGTGACTGACTATGTATGTGTGTATATGCATATGTGTATTTATGTGTGTGCATATATGTATAAGTGTGTATATGTATGTGAGTCTATGTATGTATGTATGTATGTGTGAGGGAGAGTTCCTGTCTATGTGTATGTTTGTGTTATATCCTGATGCCCAGAGAAGTACTTGTCTAAAGTCTAGTGAGATACAAACAGAAGTGCTGGGAGTTGCATCCAAGAATTCTTTTTCTAGACTTTAAAGTATGTTTGAGGCCCGGCAGGTGGCTTATCCGACAGTAGACACTTGTTACTTGATAGTCAGAGTTCAATCCCTGGAATCCACCTGCAGGAGACACCTGAGTCTTTACAGTTGACCTCTGATCACATGTGTACCACAGTACACGTGCACAGGCACACATTCTAAATAAACAGTTTCTAAGCACACATGTTTCATCTGCCCCGTCTGTTATGGAATGAGCTGGGTGCAGCACACATAGCTCCCATGTTAGGAATCCCGTTTTCTAGTTGTAAGAAAGCGCTTGGTCTCTATTGTTCAACTACTCATGCTACACATATGTTACATGATGTGAAACCCTGAGCAGTGCCAAGAAAATGAGATGCAAACGCCTTCATTTTGCACATATGTCCTCTCTCTGACACTATCTTCCTCTCTTTCTGTATCTGTGTCTGAGTGTCTAATATATTCGTAATAATATTCTATATCCATGTATTTATATATTACAATGGTCTCTTTGTTAGAAGACGGGATGAAAAGAATCTGACTTTTTGTTGGGCAACTTTGTCACTTCATTTGAGGTATCTTTGCAACGCCTCCGAGTACATTATTAACTCATCTGATTCTGTCTGGAGACTACGTAGATTAGTTTCTTTACATCTTATCCCAGGACCCAAGCTCTTACGGAGATGAGGGTATTCTTGGCAGCCTTTCCCTAACTTAAACTCGTGTAATATTGTTCCACTTGTCATTTCATGCGCAAGAGAGTGAGCGACCCTCCACATCGAGCGCTGGCGACTTTTCCTGTGATGAAGAACAGCACAAATCTTACTCTATCTTTGGAATCTTCTGGAGTCCAGACAATTCAACACCCTCTTGGGATGAGTAAATATCAGCCTGTTCCCAGGAAGATTAACTAGTCAGATGAGGGGGAAAAGCAGCTACTTTCTAGAGAGCTGAACTTTCACTCCCGCCCACACTTCCAAGGGCAGCATCTCAGATGATTTACTTCAGTGGCGTTGTGATTTCTAGAAAGAACAGATATTTTATTTAATTTTAAGAGTAACAGTAGTGTCTTTCTGAGACATGAATTTTGGTCATAGAGTTAATGTTGGCTAATGTAGACCTTTCAAAGGCCATAAAGTAAAATTACAAAATGCAAGCTCTGATTTCCTTAGGACCAGCCACATGCTTATAAGCGAAGACCAAACTTCCACGCCTGCCGTGGAGGGGGCAGGCTCCACTCTCGGTCTTCCCTATAGTCTTGCGTTAAGAAAAAAAGGAAATGGAGAATAATTAAGTTACATGGCACTAAAAGGGTGGCTCAGTGGGTAAGTGTTTATATTGCCCTTTCAAAAGAAACAGGTTGGTTCCCAGTGCCCACCTCAGGCAGCTCACAACTCCAGCTTCAGGACATCTGATGCTGCTGACCTCATGGGTACTTACATGCATGTACAAGTTAACTCATGCAGGCAAACAGAATACACACACATTTTAAAGATAAGAGGTATTTTTAAAGAGTAATAAGTACTCTGCTAGCTCCAGGAACCCCAGTGGGAGCTACAGAGACAATAAAGGCACAACTTTGAAACTTAGATCCATGACTGAAGTGCCTGCAGTTTGTCTATGTCCTCTGTGGTGTGGGCTGAAAATAATTCTGTATCACTGGGTGCTTCTGAGGACCCAACAAGATCTTGGCACGTTTGTGCTGGACAGACTCAAAGAGGTGCCGTTGCCCTTCCACTGTGTAAGGTGAGCAGACTAGGGCTTTGGTTTGCTGGGCATCTCGGTCGAGTTTATCACCAACATATACTTCTGTGTTCTATCAAGCAGTGTGCCCAAAGCTTCCCACCTGTGCTGCTAGTATTAACGTGGTGCTTCAGCTATTGGGAAAGTGCTCTTCCCTTCTCTTCTCTTCTCTTCCCTTCTCTTCTCTTACCTTCCCTTCCCTTCCCTTCTCTTCTCTTCCCTTCTCTTCTCTTACCTTCCCTTCCCTTCCCTTCTCTTCCCTTCCCTTCCCTTCTCTTCTCTTCCCTTCTCTTCTCTTCCCTTCTCTTCCCTTCTCTTCTCTTCCCTTCTCTTCTCTTCCCTTCTCTTTTCTCTCTTTCTTTTATTACTTTTTATTTGTTTGGTTTTGTTAGTTCATTAGTCCTTCCCTGCCCCCTTGAATGTGAAGGAAGGGTTGTGTTGCTGATTCTTGGTTTTATGATGATGAGTCACCCAAGAACTATCCACTGTCTTGTTCCTTTCTACTTCCTGTCTTCTGCCATCTCCATCACAGGGCTATTGTCATTCTGTCACCAGGCATCACAGAGACTGTGGAAATGGGGTTAACCCTTGCTGGCAGCCTTGCCTGCAGACAGAAAGTACCCTATGGCTGTTGACCAATGACTCCTCACTGTGCCTCCCAGACTGACACTTCCACCATTATGATTTCTTCACATCATCCACTTGCCCAGGAACCTGATCTTGGTCTTGGCATTGGATTCTTCTCACTAGTGACCATTTAGACTGCTTTGTGACCAGGTACCATGTACCATGTAACTAATATGTCAGCAGAGTTTTCAGGGTTAGAGCCCAGCTTCATTCCCCTTTCTACTGTACATGTGTGTGGTAAGTGCCTCTGGAGGCCAGACTTTAATCTTACATGTATTTCTTCAGGAAAAGTCCACCTTAAATTTTGAGACAAGGTCTTTCAATGAACCTGGAATTCACTAATTACCATAGGCTTACTGGCCAGCAAGCCCCAGAGTTCCTCTTTTCTCTGCCTGCCCAGCACTGGGATTACAGAAGCCCAGCTTAGGTCCTCATACTCACATGACACTAAAGTCTTAAAGTCTGTCTTTTATAACTAGAATTTTTCCCTTAATTTCCAGATCCAAATACCTCTTAGGTGTCTCTGTGTCCAATAAGCACATCAAACCAGCAAACATATTGTATCTAGAAATAGGTTTGGTAATCTCCTTTCTACACATGTACATGAATAAGTATGGGCACACACACACACATATACATACACATACACACACATATACACATACACATATACACACATACACACATGCATACATATATACACACATGTACATCAACATACACACATATACACATATGCATACACACATACCAATATACACACACATACACCCAAACACACACCCGAACAAACACACACACACACACACACACACACACATACAGTGGGAGGGGGTGCAGGTGTATTAGTTACACATTTTTCAGCCCTACCCATGTTCCAGATGTATCTCTTGTCCCCATCTTACCCTGCAAGACCACTTGTGTCCCCATCCTGTCCCTGCTAGTTGCCTCTGTTCAGCACCCAACTTTGTTCCTTCCGTTTTGTCAGAGTGGCCCCCTAACTTCCCCGGCGGTCTGTCTCTCCATCCTGATCTGCCCTCTGCTCCCAGAGATCATCTTCAAGACCCAACCTTATTTGCCCCCCATCAGAGCAAATGGGGTGTTTTTGCTGCAGCCCTGTCTGTCTTTTCTCCACTGAGCAGCGGAAGGCGCTGCCATTCACTTGCTCTGCCACTTTGCCTGGCCTTCCTGAGGCAGGGGACTTCTTCCTCAGGAGTCTTGCCAAGCTTCTCCTCCCACTCTGAAGACTTGCCCTAAGCCACCCTCTCAGAAGCATTCATCCCAGTTCCTGCTACACACCTATTCTTCGTTTCCTAGGTTCCTAGTCTTTGCCACAGAACTTCATACTACACTTTTATACCCATCTATCCTACTTAATGTTCAGCTCATCACACTGGATAACAGGCAGATGTCCATATTTAAGAGTGTGCTATATTAATTAATTAGTCAATGTCTCAGGACACAGACGAAATCAATATTTGCTAAACAAGTATACTAAGACTTAAGACCCAGCAAGGTTTATTACTGGACTTTCATAGTTAAATATTTGATTTTAAATACTAATCTATTGAGTAACATACCTAATGCCTTACAAACTAATAAACACAAACCCTGTGTCATGTCAAGTTTCCTTACAAGTAAGATTTCAAAAGTATTTACAACTTATTCTTTTTATTGAGTTTTAGATTTATTACAAGTTTCTTTAAAGCTAATTAATTTAAATTCCTTTATTTAAAAAGTGATCATATTTGGCTGGGTGATAGTGGTGCATGCCTTTAATCCCAGCACTTGGAAGGCAGAGGCAGGGAGACATCTTTAATTTCGAGACCGGCCTGGTCTACAGAGTGAGTTCCAAAACGGCCAGGGCTACAGAGAGAAACCCTGTTTTAAACTCTGCTTTCCCCAAAGTGAGCATATTTAAATTATTCTGTTCTGACTGTTGTAGAATATGCAAAGCCTGGTGAAAAGTGTTCATCTGAGTATCTTAGAAAGAGAGGGTGAGTCAGATGGGGTGTAGCTTAAGCAAATGATGCTTGTTCGAGACTATAGTCCGGAAGAAAAAGGAATTTTAAAACTTTGATTTTGAACCAAATGATTAAGCTAATCATCGACTTTCACATATATGATATACAATATTGCTAACATCTAGGTCCCAGCACCTATGTGAAAATCACATGTGGTCCTCATAGGCCTGTAGTGTCTTTGCACGGTAGAAATGAGGATTTCTGAGGCTTGTGCAGGCTGCAGGTGGAGCCAAACAATGGGGAGCTTCAGTTCCATTAGAGATTCCGTCTCATGGGAATACAGCTAGAGAGAGACAGAGAAAGACACCCAGTATCTTCTGCTGTCCCCAGAAACACGGGTCTGTGCATCTCCCAACATGTACACCACACACACACACACACACGTGAGCAAAATAGTTAAAGCATATGAAAATGCTTTGTGTGTGTGTCTGTGTGTGTTTTATGTGTGTTTGTGTTTCTTCTCTTGGCTAAAAATATATACAAAACTATTTAAAATTGGACAATTTCGATATACTTTAGCCATTTTGCTCATATATGTATGTGAGTTCATATGTGTGTGAATGCATGTGTATGTGAATGCATGTGTGTGTGAATGCATGTGTGTGTGAATGCATGTGTGTGTGAATGCATGTGTGTGTGAATGCATGTGTGTGTGAATGCATGTGTGTGTGAATGCATGTGTGTGTGAATGCATGTGTGTGTGAATGCATGTGTGTGTGAATGCATGTGTGTGTGTATTTAAACTAATATGAGCTAATCTATGCATATGGGAGATTCTGAAGCCAATTGCTTGATATGAGAAACAGTTTCTTGCTGAAGGGTATTGATTATAAATAGTAAAAAGCGATACATTTTCTGTCACTGTTCAAATAAGCATATTTGAAACTATCATAATTAAAAGACCCTGTAGATTTTAAAATGCCTTCCTTGGGTTCACTTCCTGTACGATGCAGCCTGCCAAAGTGCTTTTCAGGGACAAAGTGGTTGTTGTTCTGCCTGTGGTCTTGAGCAGAGAGCCAGGTGCCTCCATTGTGAGATTCTGGGGTTACTAAAAGGTCTCTTATCTTAAAATGTTTTGGGTCCTGATGTTGTGGCCCTTAGAGATTTTGGGTCTGGTTGTTTTTCACTAACAAGTGAACATCTCTGACCACTTAGGTCTCTTTAATCAACCTGTATCGCACCGCAGACATGCATTCTCAGGCTCCTCTCGGACTTCAGTTGCACGGGCTAAGGCAGAAGACCCTACTGCACTGAACAAGCCCCTCATGACTCTGTTATAACTGGCGTCCACTCTGAAAAGCTTTGACCTACAGGGGATCGACATTTTGCCAGCAAAATGAAGTACAAAGAGCAACTTTTATCTAGCTCAAAACTCAGTGCATCTGCATGGTCTGGCACAGTTCTGCCTGGGTGTTCTGCCTTAATGAATATTGCCTCAAGTGTCCCCAGGTGAGGCAGAAACAAAAACTCTGCCACAAACTCCCATAAAACAAAGACTCATTTCCCAATGTTTCTTAATAATCTAAGAAGTCAGTGTTAAATCCTGAGATCAGAAAATGTATGAAACATTTCTGAACTATATTTCATTCTCCGGTACCAGACATCCTGGGGTTTTGTCACAAAACACTGAAATAATACAAAACAGGTGGCCTGTCAAGTGGTTTTTGTAATTGGAAAACTAGAAGTTGATGTATTTGCTAAGAAAGGCAGGCTGACCCCAGCCGATTAGCCAGTGTCCTATCTAGGCATTGAATAGGCCGCTGACTCCAGCCAACGTGTCCAATGTACTGAAGAAGCCACATATTGGCAAGGGATAAACTGCCTCACCACATAAAGGATAGAAAATTAAACAGGAATACTTCTATGAGTTGGAGAAAGTAAATCTCTATTTTGTAATTACTGTAGTGAAAACTGTGGCCAGGTCCTGAGTCACACTTCTTCACATGATGGAAGACTAAATTCGGGAGTTAGAAAAACCTTGGAAGAGTATCAGTATGGAGAAAACAGGAAGGCAGCTTCCTTTCTGAACACACACCATTTCCTGGAGAGGAAATGAGGGCTTAAAAAATGTCCTTTGTTGGCTTTGTAACAGAGGAGTGTCTTAGAGATGGCCATATATGTTTGTGGCCAGGACATACGCCTTCAGTGGAGTACCTTCTCTATGTGAAACCTTGTGATTTGTCCACTGGGTGTTTGTTGTGATCTGCTCACAACCACGTGCAAGCTTGCCTGGACACTTTGTTAAGAGACAGAGTCGAACAGCACCCTGTAAAGTGGCTCCAAGCCCTGCTCCTCCTGTAAGGACACTGTTGACCCCAGGGTATGAACAGCAGGCAGAGAAGCAAGGCCTGGGCATGCCCACATCCCACAGCACAACTTCCCTCGTGGCTGGGACTTGAACAGGCCATACGGATAATGGAGGGGGGGGAGCATGACTATTGCTGAAACACCTGATAACTGACTTTATTTAATGACACAGCCAGAGCACTAGAGTGACCGCAAGTTATCAACCAAGTGGCAGGATTATGAGTATAAACCACAAACCACCAGATCCAAAGCCTGAGACTGACAGTACCTAAATCTGTGGTGCGTGCATGCGTGTGTGTGTGTGTGTGTGTGTGTGTGTGTGTGTGAGAGAGAGAGAGAGAGAGAGAGAGAGAGAGAGAGAGAGAGAGAGAGAAAGGATGGGTGAGTGTATGTTTGTGTGCATGTATAGTGCTGTGGTCTGTGTGGTTTGTATAGTCTGGTGTGTATGTGTGAGGTATGTGTGTATATGGAATGTATGTGGTACATGTATGTGTGGTGTGTATATGTGCTATGTATGTGGTGTGTGCATATGCGTATGTGTATATGTGGTATATATGATATGTGTGTGTGAGGTGTGAATATGTGAGAAATATGTGTGTATGTGTGGTATATATGGTTTGTGTGTGTGAGGTGTGAATATGTGAGGAATATGTGTGTATGTGTGGTATATATGGTTTGTGTGTGTGAGGTGTGAATATGTGAGGAATATGTGTGTATGTATTGTATATATGGTTTGTGTGGTATGTGTATATAACGTGTGTGGTGTATATAGTGATATATGCATATGTACATATCATGTGGGCACATGTATGTGAACATGTCTGTGTAGAGGCCAGAACTGCCTTTCCTATGGCTCTACACTTATTTTTCCAGTCTCTCACTGAATCTCAAACTCCTGGATTTAACTAGGCTGGCTGGTGTGCGAGCTTCCAGGGTTCTCGCTTGTCTCTGCTCAGAGAACTGGCGTGACAGGCATCATCTGTCACACTTTAACATGGGTGCTGAGGACCCAGATGTAGGTGCACAAGCTCTCTGGACAGAGCCCTGACTGAGCCCAACTTTCAACACCACATTGAGTTATGGCCTACAAACCTTTAAAGGGTTTAAAAGATAGGCTTGCAGGTAGTAGAAACAGCTTTGCTGCTCGGTGTCACACAGAAAGCTGCACTGAGAGCACACACCCCATAGCTAAACATTCCAAGACCCAGATTCAAGGGAGAGCCTCAGCTGGTGCAGCCTCAAGGCACACTGCCTTCCATAGAGGGCAAGGCAAAGCCCCTCATGAAAACAAAGGGGTCACGATACCAACCTCTTCTCTTAGTTGTCTTGAAAGAACATTAAGTTCATATTGACTGTGTGTTCCAGTTCTAACACATTATGGTCTATATATCGTTTTTATCTTTCTTTTATTAAAAAAAATAATGTTCTTAAAAACTTTGTTTAAAACTCTTTGGCTTCTCTTGGTTTTCCCCCAGAATTTTCTCCAAGCACTTGATAAATAATATTCTGAATATACAGAGTTGTGCCCAAGTCCACACCCAAGTTTACTCTTAGTTTCTTACCTTTGTGTCATCGTGTGTGGGATCTGCAGGCAAGAATAAACGAACACACTTATGCCTTCTGACTTCATATGAGGAGAGCGCAGTGTGAGACCTGTAGGTCTCCTGGTGCCTGTGGTGCCCTGGTACCCTCTGGCTGCTTCAGCCTTCAGCAGAAATAACTTCCCAACAAAACCTCCTTCCTTTTCTCTTGCTTCCTTTCTCATCTGTCAGCACAATTACCCTAAAGAATCTCACTTTTAATAGTGTGTGTATAAACCAAACGTGTTTTCTGCATTCACAAGCCATTTTAAAAAGATGAAGGAACTGTTTGTATGGAAGGGTCTTTTTTGAAAAATTGCTCAGTAAAGAAAATTAACTCCACCAAGGCAGGAATCATGACGGCACTTACAACCACCAAGTCCATGGTCACTGTTGGTGTTAGTAAACACTTCAATTTCTCTGTGAGTATGTGGACCCGATTTTCCTGGAAGTGCACAGAAGTCTGCTCATGACGTTTTCATGGGCTGTGTGTACATTGTAGTGAAGAGTCTGAAAATACAAGGTACATCTCCCAAGGATCAACACCCTGACACCAGCGCTCTGTGCCTGGAAACAGAGTGGGGAACCCTTGTAGTAATTCTGCCGGTGGAAGCAGGCGGAAAGCATGATTTTTACCTTTGAGGGGGAAGAAGATTCTGGTAGCGCACGTTCTCACGCACCAGCCTTTAAACAAGAAGAAGCAGAGCTGTGTGATAGGTTGGGAGAATTATTCTAGGGTTCGCCAACTGTAGTCAGCCTGTGAGTCAAAACGTATACCAACGGCTGGAGTGGATGCCACAGAGATCACATCATCACACTTGTTCCTGAGTTTGGAGGAGTCCCTTTCCCTGCCTGGTGTATGGGAGCCTGGTCTTCATCAGCTAAAAGTGGCTATATTCAATCAAACTCAGATGTGTGGAAGAGAAGGGCTATATCTTCCTTAGACATCTCTCCCAAGTATACCACATAAAGTTTACTACACCACAGACACTGACTGGAAACAGAGCTTCAAAACCTCTTGGGGGGATCTGGAGTGAACCAGGTGCCTCTGAGGCAAGGGCATAGACCCAAGGAGTTCATCCATAGCCCTGGAGAAGCGACTTGGGGGTGGAGGTGAAGGTCCTCCATGAAAGTGCTCTGGATGCTTAGAACCAAACAGTACATGGCACCAGGCAGGTCATTAAAGTCACTTTCGAAGAATTAGCAAATCAGAGCACTCAGGTGGTAACCAGACGGCTTTGTGCCCCACCATATTAACATCACCTTGTAAAATTCACACATCACAGGAAACAAAATCATACCAGGAATGTACCGACAGGACAAGAGAAAATCGTGTCACTGAAACATCCCACTGAGGGCACGTCAAGAATCTGTGCTCCTATCCTGTCATCATTGCACTGAGGGTGTCCTTTAACTGTTGTGAGAAACATGGAAGATCAAAGGATGAGATGCTGAGGCTGGAGAGGCAGCCTGGGCAATGAGAACACTTGCTGTTCTTTCAGGGAAACCCAGTTCAATTCCTGGTACCCGCATCAAGGATTTACTGAAGGTCCAGGGGACACAAGGCTCTCTGCTGGTCTTCGTGGGTACTGTATGCATATGGTAGGCATATACACAAGCCAAGTGTTGACACATTCACATACATATTTTAAAAGATTAAATGCTGTAGAACAGTGATGGGGGAAAGCTGGTTTAATATAACAGCTACAATTATTCTAGAACATGAAAGACCGCCAAGGGGCACCCTGGCTAGAACCAGACAATCTGGCTCTCTATTCTCTCTTCCCCTGTCTTCCTCTACCCCTCCCCGTTCTTTCTCCCTCTCCCCTCTCTCTCCCTCTCTCCCTCTCTCCCTCTCTCTCTCTCTCTCTCTTTCTTCCTCTCCTTCTCCCTCTCCCTCTCTCTCTTTCCCCTCCTTCCCCTATAGGAAGGGAAAATATTCCTCTCTTCTACGCATGGGATCCATGAACTCAAATAGAGTTCTCACTGAGCCATTTCTGATATGAATTGTGATTTAGAAAGAAACATGCCAAGTGTGTAAAGTCTTTGCCAAACCACCTAATGTATGTTCTCTTATCTGTATAAGCACATCAATAGAATTGCCAGCCCTATATGCAGGGGCCTCTTTATTATGGTGGCTACAGTGGTGGTTTCTTTCAGAAAAGCCCTTCCTGATGCTCTTTGTTTGGGGTATACTTTCCCACAGCTCTGTTGCAGCTGTTTCCTGAAGCACTGTGTCTTGCTGACTCTGGTAGCATGTGTGTCTCCAGTCAGTTTGAGGGAAACTTGTCAATCTGGTTCTCCCCTTCAAGTCCCCTGGCTAGGCCTAGGCTGGCCCCGTAGGTACTTGGGACACACTGAGGGCCTGGCATGTCTCATGGGCATAGAGGGGCCATAACATGTCACTTCCCTTCCATCCCTTGCAAATAGAATTCCACCCTTGTATGTGCTTTCTCACATTCTCTTCCCAGAAGCCTTTGCTCCTCTCACAGACAGTACCATCTCTCTCTTCTCATTTCCCAATCTCACCTCCCACTTCCATCCCAGACATGAGGCCCAAAAGTGCTGACAGGGACTCTTGTTAGCCCCACATTCTGAGGTTCTCCTATACCTGAATAGTGAGTCCTTAACTCCTTCACAAACAATACACATTTGAGCAGCACATATTGGAATACGTAGGACTACAGCAGAAAAATGGGAAATTACTTCATTTAAACTGTACTTAATGCACGCATCTTCTGGACAGTAAGAAAGCAGAGTCTTTTGGTAGTGTAACCAATCGGTCCCTGTGTGAGCTGACCCTTCTCAGTTCATCTCCAAGTTCCATGTGACATTCACCAAGGGGCCATCGTGCCTTTGAACTGTGTGACTGTGATTTCTGTTTATTTCCACACTTGCTGTGATTGTGTGGTGACTCCCCTCCTGTGCTGCGGAACGCGTTCTGCCTCTTCCTTCCTTCTCTTAATGTGCTGCTGGTAGCAGTTAGCTGGCTTACTGAAAGCTAAGCAAATAAAGTCTAGGTATTGGCGAATTATGAATTTGCTTAATAAGCATGGAACTGTCTGATGGTGACCAGCACTTTACACAGGCTTTGGGTCTGATCTGATAAAAGTTGTTACATTCTTCTCCAGAGCCAGCAGGAAGTGAGATAACCACTCGACCAGTACATTCATGGTGAAACTGCTTAAAGCATCTTTAAAATGCTCGCCCTTTAAGGGCAGTTAAACATTAATTCGGGTCTTTGTTATAAATGTGTAAGGGCCATGAAGCCACATGATGAAGCCCAAGTTCCTGAAACACAAGTAAGCCTCTCCCAGGCCTTAAGACTCGGTGATTAACTGACCACCCCAGGGTCTGTGTTCAGCGCGTGTCTGCGCTGTTGTGTTTAAAGTCTGTGCTTCCTACGCCATCTTTAATAAGTGATCTTAAAGGTGATGCAAGCTTGTTCTTTCCACGAGTATGTATGGGATTTCTATTAGGTTGGATATTTGTTTGGGGGTGGCACATCCTCAGGTAAGGTGTGACTGTTTGGCACTTTGCTCAAAGGCAGCCTACCTTCACCTGGCGGATCTCTGGTCTTCACACTCTTAGAAGGACTATATTGATGAAAATAGTACATTCTTTTTTAAAATGCCAGCTGTGCTGTGCCCCTCTGCATTCACTTGATGTTGTTAAGGGGGAAAAGACCTCTGTCTTCCGCCTTCCATAGCTTTTTCTGTGGAACTCGTTCCCAGTGGCAGAAGACAGAGCCTTCCCACATCCCCCTCCATGAGAGCATTATAATACAACTTTCTGGGTTCTTTTGTTAGATTTCTGTGTTTCTTCACTTGATCGATACATATTTTTATATTCAAAGGTATCTGATCTATTCACAAATATTTGTAACTGTTTAACCACAAATAACGGCTGTGATGAGGGCCCGTTGTACAGAGTAACTCTTACATGATCAGGGTTTGATACATGTTGAATAAAACCCCAAGCTTTGAGCAATTATATACTAATCTAAACAGACTGTAGGCCTGGAGCCTGGAAAGATGTTATATCAGACAGCACAGTTCTGGCAACTAAATCTCTTCTTCCTCCTCCTCTCCCTCCTCCTCCCTCTCTCCTCTCCCTCCTCCTCCCTCTCTCCTCTCCCTCCTCCTCCCTCTCTCCTCTCCCTCCTCTCCCTCCTTCATATTCTTGATCACACATACATCTACTTCTCATTATAAGGATCAAGTGCACATGACAGAAATGCTTCATAGAACCATCAAGTGCTATCAAATGTTTATGACAGGAAATTACAAACTATTTCTTTGAAGAGTTAATCCATGAAAACGCATTCCGTTGTATTTCAGAATTCATGTTGTAAGTAGGATTTTTACCAGCTTTCTGTTTAAAAGAAACTTTTTTTTTTTTTGTTTAAAAACAATCAGTCTTTTGGGAGGACAGTGGGTCAAGGAGTATGTGGGTGACATGGAGGCCTGAGGTAGATGCTCTGTGGCTTCATCAGTCATTTTTTTTTGTGTTTTGCTTAGCTTTTTTCTGAGACGGGGTCTCTCATTGAACATGAAACTCATTAGTCCACCCACGTTGACTGGCTTTGAGTCTCAAGCACTGGATTAGAGTTTGCATGCAGCCGCATGAGTGTTAGGGATGTGAACCCAGGTCCTCAGGCTTTTTCAGCAAGGGCTTTACTTACTGGGCCATTTTCTTAGATCTTTATCTTGTATAAAAGACAAATGTTATTGTAACAATATGCAATGTTTGTGTTCAAATCTTAAAACCAACAAGCTCAGAAGCACAATTAATTACCTAGGGTGTTTCTGTCACGTATAATTGAAGATAATCATCATCTCTATGATCACTTCTTTGGCCTTGCCATATGAGAAAGGGACCATTGCCTTCTGACAGCTAGTTTACTGGGGCTTTCTCTCCTGTCAGATCCATGAAGCTGTTCTGGTGTTTCTCCTTTCTCCTCCTCCCTTCCTGTGCCCTGTATATGTGCAGATGTTAACTTGTAGGAATAAAGTCCAGAAGAGCCTCACATGTCATAAGAGATGGCGGAGAGAACAAGGCACACTAGCACCTGAATGCCTGTGCTGCTGAGAGTCACCGACATAGAACATCTTTCTGTGATGAGATTTCAACTCCTCCATTAGCTTTTGAAGTTTTACACTTAGCCACAGTACAAGTCTCGAGAGAGACTCCATCCATTCCTTATGGAGAAGCAAAAAGATCGGGACTCGATCAGGACTGAATTTGCTGTAATCACTAGTTAGAAAGATCATGCTCACAATGAGATCTTACTCCAGAAACGAACTGGAATCTCAGAAGAGATTTATCCATGCAGATCTCAGCTGTGGATCCCCGTGGCCACGGCAAAAATTACACTTATCTGTACCATTACGGATGCTAATGGTTATATTAGAAAGATTTACAGAGTCATAAAGGGGTCATGCTTACATTTCCATTTCATCTGCTCAAACCAATGTTCTTTCTGCCTTATAGGTCATAATAACCACCATCTCAGATGCATATGTACTGTTCATACTTTTCTTTTGCCTCAGCCAATTCCTAGCTGTTCATCCTTTCTCTTTCTCTTTGGACTTCAGTGATGTTTACTTCGTGAGTTCCCTTCCCTGTAGAAGTAGGTGAACCCTACTTAATAAAATGGTTGGTCTTCATTTTGGCATTGATCCAAATTGGTGGAGCACAGAGGGTCTTTTGTCTGCCTTCTTTTACTTATATAGAAAGTGTAGCCTTGGCATCCTGCCTGTTAATGTGCCACCATTCCCAAGATGTGTATTCATGCGAGTCAACAGAAACCTGTTGGACTAAGCAGGGTGGATTAGCAAGGCTGTGTTCACTAGGGTAGCTGGCCATGGGGAGCCATGGGGTAAACCAGAATGAGAGGAGGCCACACATTCTTGGACATCAAGACTGACTAGTTCCTGGAATGACAGTCACCACAGATCTATTTCCCCTCATGCTTCCTTAGAACAAAGCTACACGGTGACCAGGAAGTAGTCAGCTTTATCACACTTGCTCATAGGTGCCCAGAAAAAAGGGTTCGCTCCTTAGAGAGGGGCAAATTCTTGTTAAATGGGGCCCCAGCCCAAGGCCTCACAGCTCATTTATTTCAGGGACTAAGTCTTTCTGTGAAGATTTTAAACAAAGCATTCCAGAGAGATATGCTTAATAGTAGCCCAAGGGGAAAAAGACTAAAAAGCATCTCTGGTGTGTGTGTGTGTGTGTGTGTGTGTGTGTGTGTGTGTGTGTGTGTGTGTTAGTCAGAACTATGCCTGAAAAAAATAGGAACTGAGAAGAAGTAAGCTAAATGACTTAAATGCTGATTTTTTTTCCATGCACAAAAAATACCAAGAAAAGGGGGATGCTATGCTGACAGGGTCCACACTCCTTCCTCCTGTGGTTGGATGGTTTTTGTGATGTGGGACAAAATACAGTTGGAGACTTTACCAGGAAAGTTCAGGCATTAATGTCCTAAGTGAGGTCATGGCCCGCTCCCTTAGGACATTACCAGAAGCTATGCAGAACACTTCCTTGTAAACCTTAGTCACATGGTCACCCTCACTGCAGAAGATGATAGGAAATGTAGCTTTATTTTGAGTAAATTTGTGACCAACCAAAAATCAGGGTTGATATGACTCATGGGAATTCTGTCTTTTGGGGATTCTGCCAGTGTCCTTTCTATTTCCTAGATAAGCTGTTGGTCTCGCTGTGGGAAGTGACTTGTATCTCCTGGAACACTCTAAGAGGCAGTGGTAACATAGTCCTTTTATAGCAGGATTCGGAGGCAGAGGCATGTAGATCTCTGTGAGTTCCAGGCCAGCCTGGTCTACAGAGCAAGTTCCTGGGCAGTCAGGGCTACACAGAGAAACCCTGTCTTGAAAAGCAAAACACGAACAGAAGAAGTACAGAACCAGTAAATCCAGGGGAATTACAGGAGGTCCTGAAGGCTGTAGGGCCTCCATCTGCCCTGTTTCTATCACTCCTCAGTGAGTCTCTCTGATGGGAGGAAACTATCCCCAAGGCAGGGCTGGAGGATCAGTCAGCGGCCATGTAACATGCCTTTCTGATTCTGGTCTTATCATTTCTCAAGTTCTTCCTCCAGGTGGACATTGGTGCACTTTTAAAATACAAAATAGCTTCTCACATTTCCCGGACAAATGTTTTCAACATCTCCTGACCTGGTACTTGATCACTCCAGCTCTACCAAAAAAAAAAAAAAAATTCTCATTTCCCCAAATGCACCAACTTTCTTCTGGAACTTTCTAGCACATTCTCTTCCTGATCCACTTCTGCACAACACATGTTCTGTGTCCTCTCTGAGGCCTTTGGTCCTAGCCCCTTGGGAGGCAGATGATCCTTGTGACTTCTGATGCTGTCTTCCTTATAACATTGCTTACCTGGTGGTCATTCTACCCAGCTAGACAACAAGCTTCTGCAGAGAGGGGCTGGCACACACCAGGCACAAGATTCTTAACTGGTAATAGAAATATTTAAATCATGTGCAAACATGAACAAATAGAGGAGAGGAAGACTCTGTGGACGGAAGAGAACGGGACTGGAAGACAATCCTGTCCACTGCTTTGTATTCTTCGTACAGTGCTGAGACTGAGACCCTTGAAGGAGTTGCTTTCTTCTTTGGCTTACATTGCAGCAGAGCCCCCAAAGACTGAAAGCAAGGGTGGGGTAGAGTTGAAATACTAGCTGTGTTAATGGAGGCCAGGATTGTTCAGGCTAAATTTACAGCTACATAAATTGGCCCAGATTTACTTTCTATTATTCAGAATTAGTTATGTCAAAGCAAGAGGCTTCTTGGTATATACATTACAGCTAATGTGTCCCTGGATATAAATCTCGTTTGGTTTTTATTATCTGTTCTTGAGAATTGAAGGTGAATCTCAGACAGTGGGGAGCAGAATTTGCCTGAGTGTAGCTTTGGCCTCTGGGTTGTATGCAGTAAGAAATAACCACCATCCTCAGTGTCCCTCTCAGCCACCCTCCTCAGTCACTTCTTGGAGCGATTTTTACAAAGACTAAAAACACCTCCTTCTCTCAAATACCCAATACCATTTATTTCCTGCTATGTGTTATCCCACAGTCACAAAAACACGCTGACTTAAATTCACATATTGATCCTATAGAAAACCACAAAAACACTGGGCTATAGAACAATGTGCAGAGACAAAAAACAGAGAGGGCTTGAAAGGCAGGAGGAGAGGGATTTTGCATGGATTGAGAAGACAGAGGCCAACTGCATTTAACTTCTAATTCTGTTTGGCTATGTGTACCACAGACATTACAGACAGGTATGCCTCTGTTTGCAGATTAACATAGGAGCTGAGATTCTGGTATCGGCCTACACACAGCCGCAGCTGACTTGCCGCTGCCTGTGGTGGACTTAAGGAGTCAGATCTAGTGGGGTATCTGGTTGCATCTGTCTCCTTTACTTCGTATCCACAGACTATCAAAAAGTTGGCATCCAAATAAACAGCACAACATTGCCCTAAGTGTGTGTGTGCCTGTGGCTGTGCAACGCCACGGCGCTCATCTTGAAAACTTTAAACGTGGCATCATCTTCTGTAGCTGGTTTGAAACAATGAAACTTTGCTAGAATGAAAATCACCTGAATAAACAACATGAAGTTTGTCTTTTCTTATGTGCACAGGGAAGCACACGAACCTCCATGTTTGTCTCAGAAAAGCATCGAGCAGTGTTGTGTGCAGAGTGAATTAACAGTCACCGTTTGCTTACATTTGCTGTTCTTGTTTTTAATTCATTGATTCTTTTTTTTAATTCATTGATTCTTTTTTAATACCCAGTCTGTTTCTTTGTTATAGGTGTGTGTATAGTGTCACTATACATTTTAAAGGTCTAAATGTTCAGAAGGGTCAGATTCCCCTGACCAATGCAATGAGAGCAATTTGGCTCTTCAGATAGAACCCCCTTTCCTGCTCCTGATCATTTAATCATTAACCTATTTACTTTGGGGACTAAGAGAGAAAGAGAACGTTAACACTTTGTGACCTACTGTCCACCAGGCAGAAAGGAAGGATGGTGGAGCATCGTTTTTGTTACATCCACAGTAGATCAGGAATCAGAATATTATTTGGGAATATACTCTGCAAGCTCATTCTTAAGTGCTAGTGTCTGGCCTCTTTCTGCTGCGCCTCTGGGAACTAACTGCAGGGCAGAGGGTTCTGCATTGTGCACAGGTCCTGGATGTTGTCTCCACATGAGTTCTGCCTCCCTTTTTGCCTTTTAGCTAACCACATCCTGCTCTTCTTTCTCTGCTTTCTGCTTGAGGGGCTGGAAGAATAGGTTACCAAGGTTACCAATGCTTTGGCGGGTAAGCACACCCCGAAAGGCACAGAGAGTCTTGCTGGGAATGGGACACTGAGGCTGCAGGACAGAGGCTTGCTACTGTAAACTCATGTTCTTCCGTGTTCTCGTGGGGCTGTGAAACCATCATTGCTGTCACATTAGAGATGGCTTCCTGCATCCCTGAGCAGAGATATGAACCTGGTAAGCAAGCTTTGAGCATAATTTGCAGAGACCCTCCTTCCTTTCCTTTCCTATAGTTCTAGAAGCCTCAGTCTAGGGTCTCGTGGGTGTTAGGTGTGCTTCTCCCCGGAAAGGTAAGCCCCCGGCAGGAAGCACTGGCCCTCCTTTCTCATCTGGACATGGTTACGTGGTTCGGTGAGCCATTTGGACAGGAGAAAAAACCACCTGCATTGAGAGAGCCAATGTGGCGGAACGGAGGGTTCCGGAGGTTGGTTTGCATTTCTGTACTACAAACCTGTAGCTTTTCTAACTCCATCTGTCTGCACAACAGCAACAGCATTCCAGAAAACACAACTCCAGGTCTGAGTATTTGACTCTGTCTTCCAAGTGTACATGCACAGAGTTGTAGTCAGTAGACGACACTTTTCATACTTTTGTGAGTGAATCTGAACTGCCTATTTGTCAGCGTGACTCTAAGTGTCAGAGGAAAGAAAACACGGGGGGGGGGGTGAGCTGAACCCTGGAAGATGGTCAGTGTTTCATTTCTGAGGATCAAGGGTGGAAAGGAACCAAGCAACACAGACCCTAGAGTAACCGTTTCCCCAGGGAATTTCACATTCAGTTCTTGTGACTTTGGTTAATACAGAAGGGCCACACTTAGCTTCTGGGGACAACAAAAAAACATTTCAGAAAGTGACATGGGAGAACCTGTGCATTTTCTAGATTTTCATCTCACCCAACCCTGGCTGTCAGGAGAACAGATCAGGTGACTTCAGTCAGGAAAACCATTCCCTGCTTGCTGTGCGCCAACGTGCTTCAGGATGGCTTGTTGCACGCTATCACAGACTGGAACAGAAATGCAGCTGCTGCGGCCAAAACAGCAGATTACAGACTGAGCCCCTTACCACCCCCTCCCAAACTCATCTTCACTTTGACTGTCCAGATACAGACTTCAAGGAAGACACATGCGAGAGAGCACACACACACACACACACACACACACATGCATGCAAAAGGATATAAGGCACCTCTTCTCTCTCTATCCCTCCCTCCCTCCCTCCCTCCCTCCCTCTCTCCCTCCCCCCCCCCCTCTCTCTCTCTGCCTTGTTTTTTGAAACAGGGTTTCTGAATTTGAACCCATCTATTTGCCTGTACACAGGCTGGCCAGCCAGCTCCAAAGTTCCCCATCTCCTGAGTTCTGAAACAGCAGAGGCTGGGCACCCAGGCTTTTAAAACATGATGCTGGGTGCAGAACTCAGGTTCTCAAGCTTGGATTAAACCACACAATTAATAAAATAACACAGCTGGCCTAGTTAAATGCCCACCCAATGTCACCACAGTCTCCAGTTCAGTGTCTGCATGGGCACACTGTAGCTGGCACCAGCTGCTGGAGCAGACCCCTGGTTTTCCACCATTTCTTCTGCTACCATATTGTTTATTTTAAAGCCAGTTTTATATTTGTCATCTTAATGAAAGAGCCCATATTTGTCACTGGACTCCATGTAAACAAACAAAAATAAGGTCAAACAAACAAACAAACAAAAAAAGGTCCATAACACAAGAAGCCTAAATACACCCCTGCTGGGTTCTCTCCTTCTGTGAGCCCCAGATGGAATTAGAAAGGAGTAAAGAGGGAACGGTGGGGAAGGGGACAGAAGGAGAGAGAAGAAGAGGGGAAGCGAAGGGAGATGGCTCAGACAGGAAAGTACTTGCTATACTGTGTCTATAAAAGCCAGACACAGTACATATGGAAAACAGACTTTGGAGGAGTGGAGGCAGAAGGATCCCTGGAGCCCACTGACCAGCCAGTCCTGTCCAGCTGAACTGGGGAGCTCTGTGGAAAGTGAGACCTTGTACTAAGAAATAAGGTAGAGAGAATCGGGGACAATGCTTAATGTCTACCTCTGTTCTCCACATGCATTCACACCCATGTGCATGTGCAAATGCATGCACACACCAGCACTCGCACACATGCACACACAGAATCTTTCAGCTGTTTTGTTGTGCCTCCCAAGGTGAAGTAAACACAGGCATTGAAAATTGGAAGAACAGTTAGTTCAAGTAAATGTAGGACCAAATATACATCCTTCATCTCCTAAACAGTAAGATAAAAAATAAGAAGAAAAATAGGTCATCTTGCTCTTTGAAGAGAAATTTTTGCTTTGTTACAAGAGGGGCTGTCTAATTTAGAATTGGTCAATATATTATTGGTTTGCATATGATTCTGAAAATAAAGGAGTGGGTGTTTTATAGTTGTTTCTTGTTTCTCTGCAGCTGAAGATGTTATGGGAATAGGCTTACAAAGTTATCCATCAGCATGCTTTTAACACAGTTCTCTGCCAGACAAATATAGCAGTGTGGTCAGATTCCAGTGTCTCTCTAGCTGGGGAAGCCCAAGGCCCCACGAATTCCATTCTCCGGATATCATTTAATCCACAGGAGATGGTCAAAGGCAGAGAATGAATAAAATGATTCCGGAAACACTCACCTCAGTATTAATAGCACACACTAGATGTGATTCCTGGAGTTCATGTTCTAGTAAATTAGTCTAAGGCATATACTCCACTAGAATTTTGATTTTAAAATAACTCCATTTAGATGCTCACAAAGGCAGGGTCAGATGGTCCATCTAAAGCCAGCCAGGTCTTTGTGACTCATAGTCATCAGACCCTGTCCACTTGCCATTGATGATTTGTGCAGGCACACATCCCAAGCAAAGGCCATCCCAGGGTGGATGACCCACCTGCCCTTCATACGGTGTCTCTCTCTGCATCCAGGTAACTTAAAGGCTAAGTATCGCTGGAGTGGTCTTCCAACAGAAAAGCCTTCCTGCTTTTTTGAAAGGAGTGTTCTCTGAATAGCTCAGCTAAGCCAGCAAGACTGTAGGTGAAAGGCCAGGGATAAAGTTATAAAATGACTGAGTGTTTCCAGCCCACCACCCCTTACATCATACATTCTTATGATGAATGGGGGCATCACAGAGATCATTGTGCTTTTAGGGAATCAGTGTCCCTGTAACATTAACTCCCGATCTAAGGCAATTTTTCTTATATTAGAACAACTCTGGTTCCCTCTGCATATAAGGAGGCATGCCCTCCAACTCCCTCTGAAGATAGACAAATCCAAACAGTAGGTTCTCAGTAGAGGGGAGTTATCCACATAAACGAACCATCAACTAACTTTAGTTAGTTTTTGCAGCTGCCTATGATTGGCTAGGGCTTGATATTAATGTTCAGTACGCCATTGTCTCTTCCTAAGAGCCCTTCACCACAGTACTGGTGACTTAAATCCACTCACATACGATGCCCCTCCAGACTGTCTTTCTCCAAATTGGATCACTTTTTTCTACAGTTAGTAATTGGCAGCCAAGTGTGGGACTTGGCACATGCATGCTGTCATTTTATAGCTGTTCAATGTTCCAGCTCGGGGAGATCAATTTTATTCTGACTCAGTTTCTCCAAATAGTTTTCATCCATCCTAGCTCCACACCCATGATAAATTTATTGAGCTCGATTTTATAATTTTTTACGAAGTCGTCAGCATAAATTATTTAACATGATGTGGAAGAGATCAGCCTTGTGACAAAGGGCCCGGGAGGCTGCATTTCCTATGAATGGCTTTGGATATGTTAATGTAGCTTGTGGAAATTCACCTAAGCCAGACCATGGAAACAATGATCAGGAATGTCGAGATTTTTAAAGTCCACTCTTTTCTACAGTGATGGTCTAGCCTTGGATACGTTCATTAAATTTCCTTAGAAACAGACTCCTGATTGGGGGCTGTTGAGCAGGCTTTTGTGAGGTAACCTCTGTGATACCCCTTTTCCCTTTCTCAACACCTAGCTCTACCACATACAATATCTATATTTTTATGTCAGGATTTTACAGGTTCTGATTCATCACTGAACATTAACAGTGAATGTTCCGTTCAGACAGCTTCATCGGAGGACTGAGGACACGAGCCATTGAGTAGACTGCTTGTCATAAAAGCAGGAGGATGTGAGTTCAGGTCCCCAACATCCACACAAAAGCCAGGCATAAAGACACATGCTTGTCATCTAACGCTGGGAGCCTGAGACGGAACAGCCCCTAAGGTTTTGCTGCCCATCCAAGCTGAGTCCCAGAGACCCGGGTGCAGGGGAGAGACTCTAACACAGATAACAAAGATAATGATAATGATCTAAAGTGACAGAGGAAGGCACACAACCCCACCCTCTGCCCTTTGTGTGCATCTATATGTGGGTATGCACATGTGTGCGAAGACACACACAGGCACACTCACACACACAGACACACACACACACACACACACACACACACACACACACAAACACATACACTCAAGAAATTCATTTCATTCCTGTGTTCTTTTATTACCTTTCAACAAATTTCCAAATGGTAAATCACTTCCTTGAGAAGAGAGATAAAGAAGAATATGTGTTAAAATGTTTTTTATACTTAACATCCTCTTGTAACTCGCAACTTTGGCCTTTATTATACGTGACCTTAGCCTTCAATGGAAATTTTCTTTTCATTACCTTTCATATTTTTAAAGAGTAACAATGAAAACAAACGGAGCCAGTTGAACAAAAATGTAAAGACCCAGATTCCATCTATACATCATTCTCCCCTTGTGGCAGGTTCATTCCTGAATGAAGAACCCGTTCCCACAGATGTGAGGACCCCTGAACAACAGAAGCAGAGCAGGCCACAAGGACAGTGGGCACAGCACGCACACTGCACAGCCCATAGTGCTTTGATGCGGCAGGAATTAGTGGATCTATCAGAGGGAAGGAGCTTATCGTCACACGCTCACAGTTGAGTCCCAATCTCAAAGCCGTAGGTTTTCAATTATCTGAAATTAGTCACAGGGAGAAGGGGCCACTTTCCTTTCTTGTCCATCCCACAATAATGTCCAAAGCACAGTTATGATTTCACCAGAGAATTTAAACCTTCATTTTAAATGAGCTTCTGAAAGCTTGCTTTCTCTCAGGAGTGACTTGTGGTAATTAGAACACTAAGATAATACATAAAGATCCTGTAGGTAGCAGACGATGAGCCCAAAACTTGTGCTGTGTGAAACAGAGACTCATTTCACTTTGAAAACAAAAAAAAATCTAACTCAATAAGAAGACTGGATTAGATCCTTTAATCGGATAATGGAAATCCATTTTATATGCATTACCAGTCTCTCGTCAGATGGTTCCGCAGGGTAGCAAGGGGGACATTGCTTCGTGTATTAAACTAGATATGTCAGGAGAATAGTGGTGTCTGGGTGCTCATTTCCATGAGTGGAACCAGATGTGGAAAACATCCAGTGCCTAGCACTGAACCTGAATCTTCTCCACTAACTGAATTCCAAGAATATTTGTTCGGTTAAAAGGGTAGTAATTGTTTCTCATCAGGGGATTCTTCCGGTGTTTGAAACCCTCTCCTTGTTGGTTTAGTAGATTTTTTAATGTTGAACACAGGCACACGGTCTCCATGCTTCTCTCAGACTGTGGCCTTGTAACCTTTTCCTGTTACGTTTCCTCTCGATATGTTTCACGTGTGTGTTTCCTTTCTACCCACGCTCTGTGTTTGCCACGAAATTTCCATTTCCAGCCCCTCCCACTCATAACTTCATGTGCTCTTACACTCACTCACTCTGAGATAGGGGCGGAAAGGAAGAGAAGTTGACTTCCTCAAAAAAGGCATAAAGTTCATGCAGAGGGTTTAAATGTTTTGAGAAGGTCTTCTGTGAAGGCTCTTCAACCTCGAACACTGCTCTTGCCATAATAAAAACAAGCCCCACCTCTGCTGGGGGGACACCCCTACCCCCAGGCCACCAGGCCATTTGTGCCTGTTGACTGGTTTTCCCATCAGAAGTTCTTAATTATGAGTCAATAAAATAACACTCTAAAGTCACACCCCCGCGGAAGGAAAGACTGCCTGAGCATCAAGGTCATGGGAGAAGGAGGGAGCCCGGGCAAGATTTGTTGTCTTCCTAGTTATTATTTAGGCAAAATCAGATTTTAAAATATGCATGGAAAAGCTTATAGAAACTGTTCAAATTAGACTTTTATATTGGCATCACAAGAAAAAGTTAAGGTTTTAAACATGCACTTGCTTCTGAGCACACACTTGGGTGTCTTCCCTCACTTTCTTTTCCTAACCCTAAGAGGTCCCAGACCAGTGAGAACCCATTTCCCAGACTTTCCAGCATGGATGAAAGAGGACGTGTTGTAGTGAGGACTCCGGTTACCAAGATCATATTTCCAAGCTAGAAGCATCGGAGAAACAACTTCACTTAAGTGGAGGCCAGGGAGAGCTCTGACACACGCGTCAGACTGAGTTCTGTATCACCGTCACGGCTACAGCATGAGCCATGATGGGGTCGGACAAACTTCGCCCCACAGCCTGTGGGAGCCACCTAAGAATTTAAAAGGGCAGTGGCAAGAGCCATTCCCATGCAAAATACTACTACTTGAAAATTCTTAGGCCTGTGAGATGACTCAGTGAGAAAGGAAGCTTGCTGCCAAGTCTGATGACCTGAGTTCAAATCCCAGCACTCATATAGCAGTAAAACACTGTTTTCCTCAAGCTGCCCTCTGATCTCCACATATAAACATGTGTACCTACACACACAGAGAGAGAGAGAGAGAAAGAGAGAGAGAAAGAGAGAGAGAGAGAGAAACTTTGGGAAATGACGTATGTACTTCCTAGAAAATTTTTATATCTCTCTCCTTGTTCAGTTGTTTATTCCCTCGTCCACTTAAAGTGCAAACGTCTTGAACCATGTCTGACACATTGAGTAAGTAGGAACAGCGTGCTCACTGGTTCATTCAAGAGTCAGAGAAACAGCGACCCGAAATCTCATTCTGATCTTCAGTAACTAAAACAGCCATAGCTTTTATTAACCAACTGTTATGTGCCACTCGTGATCGATTATCTATCCGGCTGTCACATGTACATACATATAAAGGGAGGGAAGGCAAGCAGCGAGTGTGCAGGAGCCTCAGGTTCACGGAGGCCACAGATAATGTCAGAGCCTTTCCCACTTTGGAAGCTTGAACACAGACCACAGCTGCTCACAGGAGGGCCTCCTGCTGTGTTACCTTTGTTTGTTTGAGCCACCCTTTTAAATACAGGATATCAAGTTTCAGTTTTTTGTTTGTTTGTTTTTTTAACGTCTGCCACATTTGTCCTGTGGTGCTGAGCTTGTGATGTTTGTGTGTCTAGTGTCTTCTAGGCCTACAATAGTCAAGCTCTGAAACCAGGTACTGAGTTCGAATTATCGACACTTGAACACTCAACAACTGTGTGACCTTAGATGAATGACTCGGGGCTCTCTGCACCCATTTTCCAGCTGTCAGATGGTGTCACACAGTGGCTTCATGGTAATGAAGGACAGACGTGAGCTGCTTATCAGGGTGGCGAACACCCACAGACCAGCCCTCATCTAGTCAGCTCATCTCTGTCCCCAGCCATTTTCCTAACACAGGGCCCTAGAGGGGCCTTTAGCAATCTCACAAGCAATTTGTAAACGCTAATATATAATTAATTTAGGGGCAAGACCTAATTATGCTATATTGTTGTCTAACTTTCCCTGGTACATGGTGTCTGCTGCCAGTTACTGAGGTAAAAAAAGTAACCTGTCAACTCTCAGAAAGGACTCACCAGCCTTGTTACAAGTGTAGGTCTGGGAAGGGGCCGAGGTGCTGCACCTTTAAAATGGTGCCTGCACTGGGGCATCTGGCCACAGTGCATTATGATTGTAATAGAGCAGGACAGCAGCTCTTTCCTGAGCTAGGGCTCCGACATGGACGTGGGAAGCCTTCCTCAAAGGGCAGCACCCCCTCTGCAGCACCCCCTCTGCAGCACCCCCGCTGCAGCACCTGTACAAACAGACTGGAAAAGCTGCCTGGAGAGAAGTCTGCAGTGTGACACCTGGTGGAGCACAGAGGCTCATCTGTGTGAAAGCATGCAGCTCTAACGCTTCTCCGCCCCAGCCCTGCCCCTCTCTCTCCAACTCCCACTGTTTCTCATCATTTCCTGCGGCCGGAAGAGCCCAGGGGATAGGAGGTGGCAGGCCTTCCTTGAGCTTGGTGCCTACTGGAACATCAGTTTCCCTGAGAGCAGACTGCGTCTGTGAGCCACTTCTTAGGTACTTGACCTCGTCGTTGTCATTAGATCACGTGTGAAGAATCTTCACATGGTAGAATTCAGGGTGCCACTTGGTCCAGTGGCACAGATAAAGACACTGAAGCAAGATTGTAAACTTCATTGTTTTCTTTAAAGGAATTTTTATTTAATGTGTGTGTGTGTTTGTGTGTGTGTGTGTGTGTGTGTGTGTGTGTGTGTCTGTGTGTTATGTCTGTGTGTGATGTGTGTGATTCTGTATGTGTTTCTGTGTGTGTGTGTTTCTCTCTGTGTGGGATTCTGTGTGTTTATGTGTGTGTGTGTGTTATGCCTATGTGGGATGTGTGTGAATCTGTGTGTGTGTGTGTGTGTGTGTGTGTGTGTGTGTATGTGTATGGTGTTTGTCTCTTTGGGTTTGTCTCTATGTGTATCTGTATCTCTGGCTGTTGCTGTATGTATGTGTGTATATGTCTCTATGTGTCTGTGTGTGTTAGATGTGTATGGTGTGAGTAAGGAAGGGGGAGGGAGAGAGGGGGAGGAGGAAGACGGAGAAGGAGAGAGAGGCAGAGATATCTGGGGGTTGGGAGGACCGTACCCCATGTCATGCATGTGGCAGACAAAGAGCAGCTCTGGCATTTGCTCTTCTCCACCTTTCTGTAGGCTCCAGACTGAGGTCATCGGGCTACATGAGGAGTACCTCTACCAACCGAGCATCTTTCTGGACTTCCAAACTTTTGTCACGTCTTTTTTTTTTTTTTTTGCATGGTTCAGGCAAAAGGGAATCCTGGAAAAACTTTCTTTTTAGGTTTTACGTTTGTTGTTTTCTTTTTCATGTTTTAGCCATCAGGAGAAAATGCCTGGGGACGGGGGCTTGGAAAGCGAACATAATTAATCATTAGAGTGTGCTCCAGGTGTGGTCCCACCTTCGCTCTCTTGCTCACCCTGGTCTTAGGGAACTCAGTAACTTTGACCCCAAACACTCGAATCTATGAAGGAGTAATAAAAACATTTGCTTATGGAGTTAACGCAAGGGTGAGATGTAGTGTTGTGCTGGAAAGAACCAGCTCTGCTCAGTGCTTAGAAAACTTTAGCCAACAGGAACCAGCTTGCAGCTGCAGTGATCTGCTTTGGGGTTTGTACAGGACGGAAGTGTGTTAGTGAGAAAGATCAGTTTGTGGGGAAGGGAACCGGCTGAAGGAGGAAGTATCCAGTTACAGAAGCAAATGACATGACACATAGTAGGCTTTTCACAGACATGTTAAATGAAGAAGGTCCAGACTAGGAACATGTAGAATTCCATGTAGTTAATTGTCTTTATCCTGAGACCCCTAACTTAGATGTTTACACAAATGTTTAATAAAGCACATTAACAGCTGTAAAATGAACACACAGGAAGCCAAGGCAGAGTTCAGATCCAGTTTTGTTGAAACGAAAAATGAGGTGCATAAAGAAACACAGGAGAAACTTGAGAAAGTAGGTGTAAGTAAAGCTCAAGCCAGGGTCTGTTGCGAAGGCTCAGCAGTAGACAGGACATTTTGTTCCTGTGGAGGACCCGGGCTTTGCTCTCAGCACCAACAGGGCAGCCCACAACCAGCTGCAACTTCAGCTCACAGGGAACCAACACCCACTTTGGCCTCTGAGTGTATACAAACATACAGTCAAAACACTCACACACAAAGTAAAAATAAATCTTTAAAAATCCAAAAGAAAAGTCAGGTCTTGTACACTATGGTCAGCGCACACTCCTTCCTTCTAGCACTCCACCCCGGAGAGGATATCACTCACTCTAAGCACTTAAATAAACGTGAGTAACTGACTTTAAGGAACTTATCAGAGAATATTTCAATCCTTATTTGAATTAGATTGTACTTTCTTGCGATGTCATGAGAGGAAAAGATGACTGAGAACAGACATGGAGAGATTGGTAATCACAGAGCCCATGCTCTTTTATCATTATTTTTTTGTTTGTGTTTTGTTTCTGTTTTGTTTTGTTTTGTTTTATGTATGTGAGTATACTGTTGCTATCCTCAGACACACCAGAAGAGGGCATTGGATCCCATTACAGATGGATGTGAGCCACCATGTGGTTGCTGGGAATTGAACTCAGGACCTCTGGGAGCACAGCTAAGCTGTCTCTCCAGCCCAGGTACCATGTTCTTTTCCTAGCAGCTTCACTGTGCCTCACTCGGACTGGAATGTGCTGGTCCCAGGTGAACGTCACCTTGTCACTTAGTGAAACCCTGGAGTATAAGTTTTGTCTCAGTAACCATTGCTCCAGATGGTATCAGCTCTGTCTTGACATGTGCCCAAGGGGTACATACAGTTCTTTGTGTTATTGGCTTGTTCTTAGCATGTTATGAACACGTGGTGGGGTAACGACAGAAGACAGAAAGGGAAAGTCTGAGGAATGACAGTTTTACATGCTTAAAATTCACTAGACATGTGGAATGTACCAGCTGACGTTTGTATTGATCCAACTAAAAAAAAATAGGAAATGTATATTGTTGTAAATACAATCCTGACCTGGAGGTTGGCCACCTTCTAGTTACCCCTCAGAATACAAAGCACTAGCAAGGACGAGACAAGGTGATCCTGTGTGGATTCTGCCTTAAAGGATTCCAGTGATCACCCACAAGCCCCGTAGACATCCCGCCAAGCATGTGCTGCCAGAGCAGGTTCAGCAGAGACGTACAAGCACGAGGTACTGTGCCTGTGTCAGTTTACCTGCTCACGTGTGCCTCAGAGCAGAGACGTACAAGCACGAGCTACTGTGCCTGTGCAGTTTACCTGCTCACGTGTGCCTCAGAGCAATGACAGTGTGTATGTTTGCCTTGAGCCCATAATCTGGGCAGGTCGTACGTGTGACAGAAGTCTGGAAACCATAGTCATTTGAAAACACTAATTGTCCCCTGTTGGTGTTGCCTGGGATTTTCATGGAGGCTGTCAGCTAAAAGCCGCTGTGTGCGTTCTGTAACAGACAGGGATGTCACATAGCATCCTGTGCCCTCTGTCTCACCATGGGTCAGAGAACACAAACGCTATGTCTCTGAGGAGAGGGGACACAGAGCTGAAGGTTTGGGGCAGTGAAGTGACCGAGTCACACTGTGAGAAGAGCAAAAAGCGTGTATAAGGTGGATCCTGGTCTTTAAAAATGGATTATGACAATTTCCTGCAGCAACTATGTTTCTTCTTTCATAGCCATTTGGGCCACACTAGATATGCTAGTACTTTCTGAGGCACTTCTCCATTGTTCATCTCATCTCTTCCTGGGTGTTATCTCAAAAGAGGACTCAAAATCTTACTCCTCAAAGACGTAAGGCCTTAGTTTTAAACCATGGTCTAGTTATTGTCTAAGATAACTACGAGATGTCAGAGACTAGACTGGGCCGACAATAAAAGAAGCAAAGGTTCACCTGTAAGAGACTAGAAGGCACAGAAGAGAAAGAGAAATAGAGGCAAGAACAGCATGGCAGAGGAGAAAGAAAGGTGTGTGTGTGTGTGCATGTGTGTGTGTGTGTGTGTGTGTGTGTGTGTGTGTGTGTCTGTAAAGTGTATGTATATATTTGATATGTTTGTGTGGGCGTGTGCACATGTGCATGGGTTCATACGTGAAAGCCAGTATCAACATTAAGGCTCTTCCTTGAACATTTTCCACTTTAATTTTGAGACAGGTTCTCTCCTGAATCTGGAATTCATGAACTGAGCTGGACTGGCTGACCTACAGGGATCTTTCTGTCTCTGCCTCCCAGTGCTGGGGTGGGTACATGCTGTGTGCGCTTCTGTGTGTGCTTTTTGTGGCAGAAGTCAAGACTTAGGCCTTCCCTTTAGTCGGCAGGCACTTTATCAACTAAACTCCTCACTAGCCCTAGAGCTTTGTTTTAATCATTGTTCGAGCCCTCAAACACCTGAACCATCATTTGACTTCTGGAGGCACAAAGCAGGAATGTGACTTATCCAAAGTCACAATCTAGCTGTAGAAGGAGCAAGGGGCTGTGTCTTGGTCATTGTAGCAGGTTCTTTTCCCTATGTAGGCTCATGTAGGATGATGCAGCAATCCTGAGGTTAGTGAGGGGTTAAAAAAATAAGGCAAAGCACTGGGAGGAAAAGCCAGTGACAGGCAAACAAACCACACCAGGAAGAGTAAGGACATTGATGCCTTGTTCTTCTCATGACTGTCACTTGTCCTGACTTTAGTTTCCATCCTTCTGGCTTCTGTAACATCGGTTCACAGTCTCCTCTTTGGATTTCTGAACCAACTTTCTCTGGAGATGGAAGGATGGCTGTTAGTATGTCTAGTTATCATGAGCCCTAGTGAGACAGACATTTTATTTTAAAGGTAAGGTCATTGTCACAACATACAGTAAGTACTCTGTTGCTGGGCAGAAATAAAATGTTAGCTAAAACAGTACCGATGTGGCAGACACACAGACTTAAGTGCTTGGAGATAAAGGCAGACAACAATGCCTTTCTATGGGTGCTGTCTAGTCAAATCCGAGCTCTTGTACTGCCCACAGTTCTGTAGAGATGATCATTTCCTTAGACAATGTATTAGTCAGGGTTTTATTGCTGTGAACAGACACCATGACCAAGGCAAGTCTTATAAATAACAACATTGAATTGGGGCTGGCTCACAGGTTCAGAGGTGCAGTCCATTATCATCAAGACAAGAGCATGGCAGCATCCAGGCAGGCATGGTGCAGGAGGAGCTGAGAGTTCTACATCTTCATCCAAAGGAAGTCAGAAATAGACTGAGCATCCTCAGGCAGCTAGGAGGAGTGTCTCCAAGCCCACCCCCAAGAGTGACACACTTCTTTCAACAAAGCCACACCTGCTAATAGTGCTACTCCCTGAGCCAAGCATATGCAAACCATCACAGACGACAATTTCAAAGGTGGGTTCTGTGTTTAGAAGAGTGTTAAAGTTAGAATGCTGTGCAGAGTTATGGCTTGCCATTCTGTAAGAGATTGGGTTGCTTAGAAATCCTTCCAGACCTTGTGTCCTTCTTCAAATCTATTCTGTGTTAGAGTTCACAGCAAAACTGGGTACCACACACCACAAACCTTGTGTCAGAGAGGCACAAGAGACAATTAACACTTACCTCTAAGCACACTGGTGGTAATTAATAAGAAGCTATGCTACAGCTGGGGGTGTTTTTATATTTCCCACAATCAGACTTGATTAAAGCTGGCTTCATGTCTCCCTGTATTCGGGTTGTGGGAGGCACCTTTAACCACTGGCTGCTGGTCTCTGCATCTCCACTCACAAGGACAGCACTCCTGCAGCCATTGGCCAACATTCACCAGGGCCTCTAATGTTTCTCAGATGCTGATGACTTACTGCATAGTAAGTTGTCCCTGAAAACTCACTGAGATAAATTTTACTTTTCAGACCAAAAATATTTATCCCACTACTGACTCTGCCTTGTGACTGGGTGGTTTCACAGAGGTGGCCATTCACTTTTGCTTGATTCTGCTCCACAGGCATGGAAAACACTGCATGGATGGGCAAACTGCCCTTACAGTGTGTCTGAATGTCCCTGAGTACAGTGCTGTGTCTTTGGTCCCCCTCTAACCCTATCTGGGAGAGTTGCACGGGCCCACCGGTATCTCCTATTGGTCTTCTTAGCAACTTGAACTTTTGCCCATAATTTCTGGAGGTTTTGATGTCCTAGCCCAGCAGGCATCCAAAAGAGGAGAAAGATGAAAATCCCCATAAAAGAAGACTGATTTAATAGTGTCATTTACTTTTCTTTAATTTGGAGCGATCACAACCATGGCCCTCATCAACATTTTAAACTGAATAGCAGAAAAGACTCTTACTTAAACACAAACAGATACAGACATACCATACACAACAGAGCATACACGTGTGCACACACACACACACACACACACACACACACACACACACATGCGTGTAAACAAGGTCTCAGGATATTTGGTTTCTTCCATTTTCTTCAACACAAGGGCAGTAATTATTCCCAAATGATGTTTCTAGTCTTAAATGTTCTTTTGTCTCCCATCCCTTACTCCTTCGTTGTTCCATGTATATACATTGAAGAAATTAGCTTTGTGTTACTGATAATTTCAGGATAAGTGTTTCCATTGAGTACAAAGATATTCCAACGTAACAGAAACAGACCCCACACCCAGGGCAATCCTTTCTAAATGAGTGTTATCATTTCTAGGTCTATTTTATTGCCTAGGAAGCCTCAGGCCCAGAGGAAAACCCATCTCCCCACATTGTCAGAATTTGGGGATTAAGCATTGACACAGCTTAGAAGTGACTGTCACCTGGATGGTTGTCTTCAAATACTCCTAATGCTATTTCGAATTAAAAAAAATCTCATTACCGCGTGAGTTGGGAGAAAAAAATGAACTCACAGATCACCAGTATTTCTGCTTCTCTCCCCGTGTCATCTCTGTCCTGTTGGGATGCAGTTTAGTTCCCAGGGGACTGTAATGCCCCTGAAAATTGACAGTCACAATCCTACTATAACATATTTTCCTGATTTAATAATATGGCCTAGGTAATGATTCATAATCCTCAAAGGGCCTCCTGCCTCTGACAGCCGAACTCAAGTCATTGAGAAGACCGTGCAATTTGGCGGTGACTACACTTTTATAGTTGGATCAAGCATTAAATCAACAGTATATCTGGAGAGACTTTCAGTAAAATGACAGCCTCATGATATGTTTCTGAATCAGCTTTACATACGTATGTCTGGTGTCCTCAGGCCTATGAGTGCTTATTCCATTACATTGTACGTCCATTACAGACAGGGACATTTTTTTTCTTATATCTGTAATTTCAGTGTCTGGATTATAGAATGTAACCTTGCAGACAGTGTGATAAATCATCCTTTTCTCTGACTCGTCCTATGTCTGTTGGGTAAACAGTCTTTGACAAGAACCCCCACCTCTCAATATCATAACAACCATGTTCTCTAAGACCCGTGTAAGCCCTGTGTGGATTAACATGACTTATTCACTCATGCAGCCTCGGTGTGTGTATAGCTACTTCCTTTCTACTCCCTGGTGGTTTCAGTTAGGACTTCCTGAGACATTTCCACAAATGCCCACATCCATCCTTCTCAAGAGCACAGCTCACAGGGCCTCACTTATGACTTCTCATAGGCATCCTCAGAGAGCCACAGCTTGGCCTGGGGCTCTCAGAAGACAGTATTCTACCTAAAAAGATTCCCTCCCCCTCCTCACCATTAGCAGTACCTCAATCCTGGCACTTCAGCCCTTTCAGCTTCAAGATGTACCACCTATATCGCTAGGACTATGCATATGTGTATGTTCATGTGTGTGCTTGTGAGTGTGTGTATGGGGGAATGTGTGCATGTGGAAGTCTAGAGATCCATATCAACCAAACTCCAGTTTGTTTTTTGGAACAAGGTAATTCTGCCACATTGTTTGACCTAAGTGAGGTGCTCCAGTGGTCCCTGTGTCTCCCTTTCCCAGCTCTGGGGTTACAGATATATTCTGCTATTCCCATATTTTTACACATGTGCTAGGGAGCTAGGGATCAAACTTTGGTCCTCACACTTGCACAGCAAACTCCCTCCACTGGGCCAGGTCCTTAGTACCTTGAGGTGAGACTCATTTTGATCCTTGACATGTCTTTAGAATTGTGTGTAATTATATAATATACATATATGTATATAATTCCACTGCATGTCATCCAGTATATTTCAATAAGAAGCCAGCAATTAATAGTAATTATAGCAAATATTAATCTATCACCTGTCACCTGTGTGGAGCCATCGTGCAGGCAAGCAAAGGTTGGTTTACCAGGCAGTTGAACCTGGCTTCAAGTCTAGGCTTTGACACATGTTGTGTGACAGCGCTTTCTTAGGCAGTTGCATTAACCATCTACCAAATGTAGCCCATGACAGACCAAAGCAACACTTGCACCAATATCCAAGTTGGCAAACCAATGAATTTTTAGTGCAGTTACTATAGGAGTGAGAGTGAAGAGCTGCTTGCATGGATCAGGGATAACTCAAAGGCATCTGTACAAGCAGAAAGCTCACCCCAACATGGATGATGACTCCCTAAAATTGCAGCCCTAAAGTTCTCTACAGTTTTCAGACAGATCCATAATCCCAACATCTTTATTTCTGCAGGTTGGTTGCTCAGAGTCTTAACTCCAGCAACTGTTTTCTCCCCTCTATTCTGTTGGGAGAGGCCCTCAGGAATTTTCTAAGCTTTCTTCCCAGACAAGTGACCTTTGTGTACCTCTCATTTACCTATCATTACTGAGGCTCCTGATTCCCTTCCTTTCTGGGACAAATGTTTCCATTTGGAGACAGTGGTGATTGGGAGGAACATACTACACCAAGAAATTGAGCAATGGTTCATCATATCAGAACCTCAAGGAGTAAGAGTTAAAGTTGACGCCACTTGTGATTGTCTACAGTTTGTTAGTTAGCGCTATGCTGGGGCTTGGTCTGCATGGCTCAATGTATAAAAGAACTTGCTGCATGGGTATAAGGGTTCGAGTTCTTTTTTGAAAGCAATAGCCACGTCTATAGCCCCCGCAATCTACAGCAAGATTCAAGGCAGAAACAGGAGAATACCCAGGAGCTGGCAGGCCAGCCAGCCTGGCACAGAAAAACAAATGACAACAGACCATTTCCCAAACAGGGTTGTGTCCAGGCATGTCATGCACACATTCACACATACAAGCATGCACATGCACACAAGCTATCATGCAAAGTGAGAGGCATCGCTTTTCTTATGCCTCTTCTTCTATGGAGAACAATATGAATTGGGATAGCCTACGTTCGTTTGCTGACAGTGGGAGGTAGGATGTGGAACTTGCACAACCTAGAACACAAATCCCAGCATGATAAATGGGCTTCTAATTCCCCTGATGCACTAGGGGCCACTACTACTGACGTGGAGGAAGACGAGGGCAAAAGCCATGTCTCTCCCGAGTCCCAACGTCAAAGGCAAAGTCTGCCTGCACTCAGTTCTTGGCAGGCGGGGGCTGCTACTGTAGTTTGTTTTGCATGACATTAAAAAAAACAAAAACAATTCAAGTAGAGCCAGAGACATTTTTGTTGGCTTGCATTTGAGATGTTTTTAACTTGCAGAACAAAGTTTAATTTAGGTTCCATTTCCCCTGATGAGGAAGAGCTTCCCAACTATAGGAAAACCTGACACTCCTTTATTCCTGCTAAGATGGTAAAAATTTTTTCTGGGTCACAAAACAAGCAGGGGAGAAAGAAATGAAGGTGCATGCAAGACTCATAAAATAAGCATTCCCCTGTGGTAGTTATTAGAGGGCTTGCATTAAGAAAGTGTCAACCCCAGGAGCTGGAGCCATCTTTCCCTCTCCGTTTTCCTTGTTTCTTTGTTCAGACTTGCTTGTATAACATTCTAGAATGATCTGCTTTACCCCGTGTTTTCTAAAGTGCTTGGAAGTGCTGATTAGAAATTATCAAGCAGCTCTGTAGGGTTTAGGAACTCACTAATAAATATCACTCTATCCAAAGGCCTAATCAAGACACTTGTTAAAACAAATCCACTGTGAGAAAGAAACAGAAGCAGGAGAACCGAATGGCCTCGGTGTCAGGAGAGGTATTCAATCCAAGTTACCAATTAAGTTATCAATTCAGCATGTCTCCACCTGAGTGCATGTCCCAGGAGCGTGTGACATGGTCCCTTTTCTCCAGAAAACTGCTTCATGGAGGGGATTAGATTACTTAAATAAGAAAGTAAAAAAACTGATATCTAAGTTGTTGACTATGATTCCAGATGAGAGAAGTCACTGTGGATTGTAGAATCCTAGGAAAGTTCTCGTGTAGAAGGTCAGCTGGGACAAGTTTGCCAGGGTAGAAAAGGAAACGTACCTTGGGCGTTTTCTAACCAGAAAAATCACAGGAGCTAGAGAAGGTTGGTGGACTTTGAAGTTGGAGGAGAAGAAAAAGAAGATGGCAAGTCAGCTCAGTTCCTGCCTTTGCAGTGCCTCCTCCTAACTGACACTCTCTCCATCCACCTCCTCTTCCTCGAGCAACCTTCCTCTCCCTGGCTCAGCACCTTAGAGAGGATATACCACAAGCATTGATCTCAGCCCTGATTTCCCACCTCCCTCTATCAGACCTCCCCCTCTGCACAGATGGCTCTCAATCCTGCTCTCTCTAAGCAGATCTATGTTCTGCTCCGAGCTCCAGCCTGTTCTCCAAGTTTTCAGTCTGCTCAAATAACTCAAATAAATGCAACTACATCCCAATGAAAACCATCTCTCTCTACCCTGTTATTTACAGGATCATTTTCACCAAGGTGTTTGTCTTTCTTGTACTGAGCACCTCAGCACAAGTATGAGAATCATTCCTTGCACCAGACTGTTTGCTGGCTGTGAAACTTTCCTTCTAAGATGTTGAGGCCAATGGCTGCAATGTGTGTCCTGTTGCTTAGGGGATCCAGTCTCCATCATCTTCCTGGGCTCCAGAGCCCCACTGCTAAAAGAAAGGAGAGGCATGCTTGCGTGGGGGAGAACCTGGCAAGAGAAACTTGTAAATGCCCAAAATTGTTGTGCTGGGGTTAAAGGAGAGAAGTTAGAAAGGAAATAGACTCTTATCATCCCTGACAACTGGCAAAAAGGACAAGCATTGGAAAGGTGTTGTGCGTCTGTTTCAGCCTGTGGTGTTCTATACACTGAGAGGCTGGGAATCACATGAAAGGGACGTAGTCGTGTTTTCCCATCTGTTCACTGGTGTTAAATTCTTCTAAGAGTCATTCATTCCATCATGTACACAAGAGGAAAATATTCCCACCACTTCTATCTAGATTATTATTATTAAAACCAGCCGAGTAAATCCACAGCATGTTGTTGAAGTCCATGTAATGAAAACTCACATGTTCTCTGAGATTGTAAATGTCTTTAACATGTAGTACTTCATGTGACCTTTAGCCCATTACTACCGCTGGGTTTTCTTGTCATTGTTCTCAGGGGTAATACTAAAACAAAGACTCAGGGTCTTCAGGGGAGTTTTATTCTAGGTTTTAGAATGGAGTATGAAACACAGACACTCTTCCTATGAAAGAGAACAAGAACAGGGGTCAGCTGGAGACCCAGTGTGTTCCTCTGACTCCTGTGTCTTCTGTGTATCAGAAAAAAGAGTGGCTTGTTTTGTTTCAGAAACAATCAAAGACAAGTTTTCAAGCTCGATGGCTTCTGGACCGCCTCCCATCTGAGCGTCATCTTGCCAGGTGACCATCACAATACAACCAGGTTAACCTCTCACAATTGCCATCCTGAAGAGCAAAGTGCTACTTACCTGGGGAGGGACTGATCAAAACATTTTTAAAAATACATTTACCTCTGTCCATGGCCTTTATTTACCTACTGCATTGAGGGGTGTGCATATGTCTTAACCTGCATGTGGAAGTCAGAAGGCAACTGCAGGAATTAGCTCTCACTTCTACCATGTGGGTCCAGGGAATCAAACTCATCAGGCTTGTGATAAGTACTTTTGCCCACTGAGGCATCTCACCAGACCTAACTATTATATGGGGGCCAGCTATTGTAGCTACACAATGTGGCCTGATCTGAGAGAGTGGGGGAGAGGAAGAGAGAGGGAGATGGGGGAGGGGAAGGGGAGGGAGAAGGAGAGGTGGAGAGGGGGGAAACTCTGTGGTGCTGGGCTAACATCTTTTCTTTGAAAAGCATACTGTCAGGACATTACCTGAGTGTACTTTCACTGTGGGCATTTTCTTGATATGATACAGAGCAGGACAACTGGGGGGTAAAGGTGCAGCTGTTGACCATTGAACGGTGTGGAAAAGAAGTCTGATTTCCTCTCTCATTTATCCATCTTGTCCCACTGCTGGAAGCACAGAAGCAAAAGTGGTGTGTGTGTGTGTGTGTGTGTGTGTGTGTGTGTGTGTGTGTGCATGTGTGTGTGGTGTGTGTTAAAGTAGTAGCAGGAGTAGTCACATGCCAACCCTGGTGATTCCTCCAGTGCTATCTGTACTGTCAGCCTTGGTTTTAGAGACAAAGTCTCTTAGTGAAGCGAGGCAGACTAGCTGGCTAGTAATTCCCCATGGATCTGCCTGGCTCTCCCTTCCCGCTGCTAGGGTTCCAGGACCAGCTTTGGTTTTATGTAGACCCTGGAGACCTCACTTAGGCCCTTGTGGTTACAAGGCAAGCACTTCTGCTGGTACCTTCAGAGCTGTTGCAAGGACAAAGCTAGGGGCTCTGTTCAGGTGACATTAGAAAAAGCGTTTCAAGAGGGAGTCCTCACACCCCTCCCTCCAGGGTTGTGCATTCTGTCCCAGAATGGGACATTGCAGCCATAGAAGGACATGTGGGTTGCTGCAGGTCAGCTGCAGGCAGTGAGGAGGGAAGAGAATGGCCCTTTGTTTCCTTCCTGCTTCTCTCATTCCTATGAGAGCTGAGTGCTAGCTCAAGGTTCAGGGTAGAGCTGGCACTCTCTCCACACCTTTAAAAGTCCAGGTGTGCTGCTATTGACTGACATTTGGAAGCTGATCCTGTGGTTAGTATAGAGTAAACGTTCTTCTCTTTGAGAAAAGGCATAAACCCTTCAGATTTCCAGTGAGTGGTGTAGAGTTCCCTGAAAGGGCAGGGCCTATTGGGTGTCACACATATAATTTATAATGTATTCATAATAATATATTAAGCCAACATGACATTTATGGAGCGGCCTAAACCTGACTAACACCATCAGGGACCCCAGACATAGAGGCTGCACTGCCCGTTCTTGGGAAATAGCCCTGGGGGGGGGGACTGCTCACCCATTCTTTCACCATTTCCCGTTCCTCCCAGCACAGCATTCTGCAGCTGATCTCTATCCCCTCCCTGTCTCAGGGGCACTGGGATGCCTTATTCAAAAGAACCACCTCAATGTCTTCGCTTGGGAACAATGTGTAATTGTGAGACCCTCATCAGGAAGCATTTACTATAGACTCCTGCAGCCTAGAATTTCCTTCTTCATAAACACATGGCTTAGTAGAAATGCATGTTCTAAGATCTATTCCATAAGTACTAAATCACTAAGGGGAAAGTATGAATTTGTTATAGGTTCTCTCAGAGTTCTAAAACACACTTAAACATATGAAACCTATGCTAGTTGGGCTTTATTTTTTAACCACATAGTCTTTAGCCAGGCAGATGATAGATTAGATAGATAAATAAATTGCTAGACAGACAGACAGATAGATAGATAGGTAGATAGAAGCAAAAAAGACAGTGTGTGTGTGTGTGTGTGTGTGTGTGTGTAAAATGTGTTGATCATCAACTCTCTTTCCCCTGTGAAAATCCATGTGACATTTCCCTACTCTGAATACCACAGAGTTTAAGAATACAGCATTCTCCACCAGAGCTCCAGATGTTGAGTTGTGACCTCCAGATTTGTGTGGGGCCAGTGAGGATCCTGAGGCAGCTGCATATACCCCTTTACCTTCTTCCTTCCAGCTTTTCCCGAGTGGAGAACACCTAGCCTCAGATCTGTCTGTACCAAAGCCAGATTAGATAAAAGTAGCTCCTTAGCTAGTTACACATACTTGACATCCCAGCATCGGAACTAAAGCCACAGGTTCGATTGCCGTGAGTTCAAGTCCATAGTGGTCTGTGTAACAAGTTCCAGGTTCTGTATTTAAAAAAAAATCAGAAAACCCCAAACATGTCACTTGCGTAAAGCAACCACTTTCTTTTAAAATTAAAAAACACAATCACACCTGCCCTTCAGCTTCTGTTGGCGCTCACTTTAACACAGCCACCTGTTCCCAGGTGGAGTTTCAAGACTGTTTTTGCAGTAATTGTAGGAGTTGCCCTGGGACTTCCCACAGCCAGAAAGCCCTTCAAAATGTAAGGATAGAGAGAGGAGGGAGAGGGGGAGGGAGGGAGGGAGGGAGGGAGGGAGGGAGGGAGGGAGAGAGGGAGAGAGGGAGAGGCAGAGGTTTCTATAAACATGCCTGAAGGACGCATGACTAAGACACATCTGAACAAACCGCGCTCATAGCAGCTCACGCACAGGACGTCCACTCTCACTTTGCACCTTCCAACATTTCTATGGTGTTTCTGGACTATTCTGAAATAAATCAAACAAGCTGCTTTTATGAATTCTTGCCCCTTGGGAGTTCTGGAAAGTGGGACACTGAGGAAGCTCTTGCACAGGCTCTGAGGAGGTAGTGGGAAGGTGCACAGGTGCTGACTATCGGTTCTACAGGGAAGCTTACATCACCAGAGAGCTTATGCATTCTGCATTTGCTTTAATCATGACGTGCCACATCATTTTTTGTTTGTTTTTTGAGACAGCTTTTCTCGGTCTATAGCTCTGGCTGTCCTGGACCTTGCTCTGTAGACCAGACTGGTCTGAGACTCAGAGATCCACTTGCCTCTGCCTCCCAGGTGCTGGGATTAAAAATGTGCACCAGCACTGCCCGCCCTTGTATTTCCCTTAAGTATTATGCATCGCAGTGTGGATGGCGAACTCCTGACAGAACCACCCATCAGATCCGGCAGCTCCGGCATCTCTTCTTCATGGTTTCCGTGTCATGTGTAAAGATACTGCTTTGCCTGCTGCCACATATAAAGGGAAGGAAGGAAGGAAAGAAGGAGGGAGGGTGGGAAGGGAGGAGAGAAGGAAGGAAGAATGGAAGGAAGGAAGGAAGGAAGGAAGGAAGGAAGGAAGGAAGGACGGACGGAGAAAGGGAGGCAGGGAAGGAGGAAAGGAAGAAGGGAGGGAGGGAAGAAAGGAAAAAGAGAGGAAGGGAGGAAAGGAAAGAAGGAGGGAAGGAAGAAGGATCAGCTTGGGGCTCTGTACCAGCTGGTTTTTTGTGTCAACTTGACACAAGCTAGAGTTCTCAGAGAGAAAGAAGCCTCAGTTGTAAGGCAGTTTCTTAATTAGAGACCAATTGGGGAAGCAGCCATTGTGAGTAGTGCCATCCCTGGGCTGGTGGTCTTGGGTTTTATAAGAAAGCAAGCTGAGAAAGCCAAAGGAAGCGTCAGCAGAGGAACCCTTTCGTCTCGAGCTTCTGTTTTGGTCATGGTGGTTTGTCACAGCAATACAACCATAACTAAGACAGGCTCTGTCCTAAACTCTGTCACTTAAAGAAATAATTTAGGGTATTTTCTATTTCCTAGGTTATTCATAGGAAGAGGGATGCAGCTTGTTATTGGAAACTGCAGATCCTCAAAAGCCCAGGCCTTTGTTAGAGGAAAGAGCTAAGGGAAAAGGAAAACAGCATTGGCTGCTAGAGCCTCTGCGGTCTCTGGGTCTTCCTTACCTCTAACTGTGAGAGCCAATAAAACCGCACTTGAAGTTCTCTCCCGCTCTAAACTTCTGCTTTTATGACTGGATTTATGGAGGTTGTAACCACAGTGAGAAGCTGGTGTGGTTCTCTTTGGTCTGTGTGTGCAGCTTGGATTTGTGAACATCCTGTGCTTTTTCAGAGGTCAGACCATCCCTAAATGGGTTTCTCTCCTGCTCTGACACTGAAAACCAGCCTACCTGTTGCTTTACTGGTGTATGCAAAGTGCTTTTAGGGTGTCATCCATAGCAGGACAACGTAGAAACAAAAACTGGTCACTTTAGAAAATAGAGAGATGGGCCAGCAAGATGGCTTAGAAGATAAAAGTGCTTGCTGCCAATCCTGATGACCTGAGTTTGATTCCTGGAACCCACACAGTACAAAGAGAGAACAGATTCTAACAAGTTGCCCTCAGATCTCTACACTGATGCCATTTTGTGTGTGTGTGTGTGTGTGTGTGTGTGTGTGTGTGTGTGTGTGTATGCATGCATGTGTATGTGATCACATACATGAAATAAATATATGTAATTTTAAATAAAAATGTAGAGGTGGTGGAGGCAGATGCAGACCATGGGAGTTCTTGACTGGAGACCCTGTAATTAGAGAAGACAGAAGTTTCCTTGTCAATTAAAAAACCTCCCCTCTGACGTCAGCTGCCACTCTATTCATGCAGGTTTCTCCTCTCGTTGGGAACAGCTGATCTTCAGGATTACGTTGTCTCTGAGAACATGGGTTTGATGAGTTCATAACAGAAATGATGGCAGAACAGACATAAAAGCAATCGGCACACCAGCCATTCCGGCAAAAGTTCTACGACTTTCTAGCGTGGAACCCCTTGGTTCTAGCAGGCCTGCATCCGCTCTGCCTCTAGCTTTGCCTGACAGGGAATGAAGAAGGAGCACATATGTTGTCAGGGGCTGACAATTGCTGATTTTTGCTTGGAATAAAGCATATACTTCAACTGCCGAGTCGGTGCAGGTTCGGGGAAGGGATTTCTAACCATCGCTTTAAACCACTGTGTGCACTCTGTGCTGAGGAAAGCCCATGAAGTTTGCTTGGCACTGTGAGTGGGGAAGTCTTGGCTTCAGCTGGCCTTTCTAAAGCTGGAGCTCTGTAAACGCTGCACATCCCTAGAGGACATGATGAACCCAGGAGGCCTGCACGTGGATTACACTAATCCAGGCAGGGCCCGACAATGGCATAGCTGCAGAAACAGGACTCCACGGGCCGACTGGGAGGAATGTCACACTGTTAGAGTGCCAGCCCTTCTGGGTGCCAGTTCACCTGGAAGACCCTTGGAGACGGGGCCTTTATCTTCTAAACCCTGGTACCCAGAACAGTCACTGTAGCTCAGCGGGTGCCAGAGCTAGGCTCCAAACATTGCTGGGTGTTTTATTAGCCCCATAAAATGCTGGCTTGCATCAAGTAGATTTGCCAAGACTTGCTTTTATGAGGCTCTTATGAAAGCAAAAAAATATAATAAAAAAAAGAGTCAAACTGATTTTGCATAAATTGGAAATGTTGGTTGCAAAACAAGAAAAATTAGACCGATAACGAGACCCTTTTCTGTGGTACAGTCACAGACGTGCCCTCTACCTTTGTTTTCTCTCTTACTAAATGGAAAAAACGGAACCTAGAATGCGTTAAGAGGCAACCCTGAAGGGAATGTCTTTATAATAACATGGGAACCATGTGTTGAGGGTCCTAAGGGTAGATTTGAGGCCACTGACTTTCTCCTGCACCTGTTGCATGATCTAAGTCTCCTCATTTGCAAAGGAAAGGCGCACAATGGAGTGGCTGTGACTTAGGGGACAGGGCAGGCTGGGAGAGGCTTTGAAGGCTACCCTGTGAGGCGCTGTTCGAAGGTCACATGAAGGGTGAAGTCAAACATGAGCAGCCTGCTTGCTAACTGCAGCTCTAGACACAGGGAACCTGAGCAAGGAACTACACAATCCTAAGCAACATACGAAGTCAACTTCATAACCTTGTTTTTATTGCCTCAAATAATTCCAGTGACTGGAAGTTACTCAGACAGTCAGCTTCTCAACCACAAGCTGATTCTGGTCTCTTCCCTGGTATATGTTCCCTTCCCCAGATCCAAGTTTCCACTGTCCATCTCACAGGCTCAAAAATGCACCTATAAAGAGACTGAAAAACATTCTGGGGTTCTGCTCAAGGAGCCCCACCAGTAGGCCAGGGGATTTATGAGGTGAGGTCACCGGGTACAAATAGAAAAGTACTCTAAGGAACTTTTCTCTCCAATTCCTATTTCCTCTGTGATTGATTTGTGTAGGGGAGGCTGAGGAAGTTAAATTCCCTTGACTTCCCCACCATATCCCTATTGTTTCGGGGTCTGAATGTTCCCATTTGCAGCACACAGGCGTCCTCTCTGAGACTGGTCCCCAGGGAAGCTGCCTACTCTACTTAGACACAGTTTCCAGAGATTTCTCTCAGTAGTTTGCATGCTTCCTGTGGACTCAAGATATTATATTATGGAAGATTTATCTGCCCGGCAAAATCTGGGGTCACTGATGTTAGGGAAACGGTACTGTGCATCTCAAGTTACCCCACAGGTATCTGTCAACTTGAAAGTGACAAATGGGTCACTGCTTGCAGCCTAGTAGTTAGTGGGGTTGTCAAATAAAGCCACACTGTGTGCTGTTGTCCACCTTTGGTGCTGTGTGTAGCCCTACTGTGTGATAAGTGCAGAGACAAAGCTAACCATTATTTTGCTGAGTATTCTAAGCAAATCTCTAACTTGGGAAATGTTAATCCTCACCTTACAACCGGGAGAACAGGCATAGTCAACCCACTCACCAGCCCTCTGACCCCAGAACTCGGGATGTGGAAGCAGAAGGGTAAGAAATGTAAGGTCATTGCCAGCTACACAGTGAGTTTGAGGCCTACCTGAGACTCATCAGACCTTGTGTTAAAATCTATGTGTATAGGTGTGGTACTGAGGAGGAAGGAGAAGAGGAAGAGGGCAGCCTGAAAGGAGATTTAAAAAGAGTGCCTCAGAGGCTGCTCCCATTCCTCGATGTAAATAGTTTTGTGAAGTCCTACTGACATAATCATGCCAGGACTTTGTAGGCTCTGGAGACCCCATTGCTTCTGTCTGGCTTTCTGCTGACTTGACATGTAAGTACTCACCGATTTCTTCCAACGGGGAAAAAGTGCTGTGGCAGGCAAGAATGATACAAAGCCTATTAAAACATACATCTTTATCGAACTCAAGGCAACAAATGCTACATGCGGTGCAATTAATTATAATATGCCCAGAATATGATATTATTTCAAATGAAAAGGATCTGGGGTGGGGGAGACTGGCAGAAATGAGCTCCAGGCTCCCGGCCTCAACACCCCCATTTCTGGAAACTTAGAAGCAATTCAGGTTTTGAGGTTCACAGAAGAGAGGCTTGGCCCAGGGCTTAGCCCAGCCCTTTCTTTAATTAAGATGTTCCCAGAAGCTTGAGGTGCACAGTTGAAGGCATGGCTTGGAACTACATAGGGGACACAGTGAATTAGCCTGGGAAGGTCATTTGGAGCAGACAATGTGATAACAGCATCTTGCTGTGGAGGCCTCATCCACTCATGCGACAGTGGGTGACCAGGTTCAAAGCTAAGAAGAACCCACTTGGCAGCTGCTGTAGGATCCAGAAGCAATGCAATCCAAGCCCAAACTCTGGCCACAGGTTTCTCCTGCTCACGCTCCTGCTGTTCTTTCCGTTCTCGTTTCTACGACAACGGGTCTGGTACAACTTGTATTTATGAAAATCACATTAATTTCTCTAGAGCCTCAGGGATTCCATGTAAATCAGTATTTTCCAAGTCTGTGGATCATAAGAAGCAAGGAGCAGGCCTTCACCCTCTTGTAAACAGGAAAAGAAAGAGGCACTTTGCTCCCAAGGTGACTGGAAATGGTCAGAGAAACCCCCTCCGGAACTCTCACACTTTCCTCCCCTGCCGGTTACCCATTCTTGTAAAGCAGGCTTTATTCTCTTAACAAGCCAAATCTTGTTTCCATTCCTGAAAGGGAAGCCTGGGAGAACGAAGCCTCAGTCACTTCTCTGTACCAGCTCTTTATACCTGTGCCTTGGATCGATCTTCTAAGTTGGAGCCACATGCCCCTACCTTCTTCCCCATGGGACAGTCTTCGGCTGCACCAGTCACTCGAAGTCTGGTGACAGCTCTGCTCCAAAACTAAAACATAAATTTCAAGGCAGGGGAGAGGGTAGCTAAGACAGAAATGTGCTTGCAAGCATAGTCAAAAATCCCAGAACCCATGCCCAAAATGTCCTGCATCTAGCTGTGTGCTTTTGATCCCAGACCTGCTGAGGCAGAGTCAGGTGGACCCTTGGTCTTGTTGGCAAGTTCTAGACCAGTGAGGAGTAAAATGTCAGAGCTGTTGGGATTCTGTAAACCCCACCCCTCAGTTACCTAGCAACAGCCAGGTATACCCCACCCCTCAATTACCCAGCAGTGGCCAGGTATGCTCCTCCCCAGTGACCTGACACTATAAAAGGAGCTGCTTGACCCCTCCTCTCTCTCTTGCTCTTGTGCTCTTGCAGCCTTGCTCTCCCACCCCTACCCCTCCTCTTCCCTTTCCCTTACCCCTCTCTCCCACGTGCTCATGGCTGGCCTCTACTCCTCTACTTCCCCCACCCCCTCTGCCTCTACCATCCTCTTAACTCTCCCATGACCTGAATAAACTCTATTCTGTACTATACCTTTGTGTGGCTGGTCCCTCAGGGAAGGGATTCCCAACATGGACCCCCCAGAGGCATCTCCCTTGCCTCCAGGCCTCGCCGCACCTCCATGGGCCATATGCCCCCACTCTCTTCATCCTTCCCCTAACATTGGTGCCGTGACTCAGATCGTCATCCTTTCACAACATTGGTGCCCCGTGACTTTTCCTTTCATTGGTGCCCCGTCATCTTTTCCTTACAAGAGCTGTTTTCTAGCCTCTACATACAGACACATGAACATACATACATACACATGCATGCGCACACACACACACATGCATGCATACACACACTATATATATGTAATTTATATATTATATATATTACATATATATTATATATATTATATATCGATTTATATCTATATTATATATAGACATATATATACTCTCTTGGGGTAGCCAAAGAACATTTGCTGTGATGTCAGAAACACTCTTTTACCCACTGCCAGTTTTCAGAGGCATTAGTAGAGACTCGTGGAGGCTCTGGATTCTCCCTAGCACCTTTACCACATACAGAGCATTCATGGCCACTCCGGATTGCCAACATGGGCAGGGTAAGGCTGGCAGAGCCCATCTCTGTATAGTGATCAGGTCAGCTGAGGAGAAACAAAAAAATATGGAGAAAGACAACTGGCCTATCCACCATGTTAGGGAAACCAACACATACTAAGAAGACTAAGTTTTTTCGCCAGCCCCTAGCATGTCTGTCTGTGCTCTCCTTGTCTGTTTGTCTCTCTGTGAGCCCCCTTTGTTTTATCCATTTTAAGTGCTTGACATCTTCTTTCAGACAAGCACTTTCTATTTAGGTTCATCTTCCCCCACAGGCCTTGGATACCTTGAAAACAGGAAATGCAATTTATATTTCTTTTGAAAACCCAAACCACAGCCTTGGAAACACAATAGATAATTCCCCTTGAATTATAGAGGGTTGGGAAACTAGAATTAGCGACCACCCTCCCTGGAGCTCAGAATAGGTAACTTTAGGGCAAAAAGGGGGGGGGGAGGGAGATAGCCTTGAATTAGCAAGCACTGAGTTTATAGACACTTCATCACAAATGATCCAAACAGCTTCTAAAGGGTTTCTCATCCTTCCTGGTCACCACAGTCTCTGTGAGGCACAAGGTACATCTGTCCATGCCCAGCATACGTAGAAAATTAATGGACCTGAGGTTGATACAGAGATAGGAGGAGCTAGACAGGCTGTTACTTCCAAGTATCAAATTTGGTATTACGAGGCACTTTAAAAGTAGCTGTTGAAATTATTTTAGTACATTCTGGACACATATGCTGTTTTTCTGGTTGACAAGAGTGAGGACAAAACAAGAGAGCTGACTGAGTTTTAGCAAAGTTTCAAGATTTGTCATGAAAATTCACATCAAATACTGTACCTCCACCCCACTAGTGGTAGCCATGGGGTGATGAACTAAACTGTGTGTGTGTGTGTGTGTGTGTGAGTGTGTGTGTGTTTATGTGATTATATGTACATATGTGTATACATGTATGTCAGTCCATGTGTCAGTACATGCATCTATGTGTGATTGTATGTGTATCTAAGTGTGTATGCATATGTATGTGTGACTACATATGCATGTGTGTGAGTGCACATATGTGTGTGTCAGTGTATGTGTCAGTGAATGTGTCTCTGTGTGTGATTGCATGGTTGTGTCAGTGTGTGTGTGCACATGTGTGTGTGTGTGTGTGTGTGTGTGTGTGTGTATAAGGGTGCTAAGTAAGTTCATGGTAAAATCTGGACTATAATGCTAGGGTGTTGGGAAAAATTTTGCTTTGGATATCACTGTAGGGTAAGATACCTCTCCGGCTGACACTCCTTGTATCTGTGGCTCTGAAACTATCACTCCTAGAGTTTTGAAACATCATTGGATTCTCCAAACACCAACTTCAAAAGACCTACAAGGCAAAGTGTTCCTGTCTTTTCAGTCTTGTGCCAAAGGGTCTGCTGTTCTCCAGCCATCTTCCTCAGCTGACTCATGGGAGCCCTGCTGGAAAACAATAAAATCCTTCTTGAGCCAGCCCTGGCTGTCCCTCACCCTGTCTTGCTCCCCTCCTTGACTACCGGTCAAGACGTAGCCGGGGACGTTACAACCAACCCCTGTAATTACAGAGTCCACCCCCTCCTATAAGCCAGACATGGGGCCAAAAGAACAGCAAGTTTAGGAGTCTGCTCTGTTTGTTTCTCTTGCCTCATAATACTGAAGTTCCAGTCCAGAGATGAAGCAGGAGGTAAAACGAATGGGCGTGAGTCTATTGATAATTTGCTTTCTGCTGTTGTGATTTGATTTGATGTCGGTATTTCTGGATGAGCGGTAACTATCCTTCACCTCCTCTGGTGGTTTTTCTCAAAGTGGTTAATATGTCCTCAAATCACCCCTGTGAGGAAACTGAGTATCTTTGTTTTTCAAGTTGGAAAAAGTGAAGCACACATTGCTTAGGCAATTGCCTGCCTTGTTGGGATGGAATCATGACTTGTCACAAGGAGCTAAGCTCCTCATTGATGGCAGGAAGGGCATTCTTGCCTTGTGCTTCTTTGCGATGGTGACAAGCAGCCACACGGGGGGCAGGAACCAGCCTCCTTCTTAAGGAGGCCAAGACTCTGAGGCCATCCTCAGAGGTGTCTTCTCCCTGGCAGACAGTTTAGCAAGTGACCTTCAACTAAGCTGTGGAAAGTCCGAGTGACTAATTCAATGAAACTTTGGTTTGGTGTGTGAGGGAACGGGGAAGAGACAGTACAGCCCTGCCTGAGCCATGTGAGGTGCCAAGAGTGAGAAAAACACCCAAGAGTCAGAGGAAGACGATCGCCTCTGTGTGGTCAAAGAAGAGCCCGACTTTAACTAAGCACATATGGAAGCCCTGTGTGACAGAAGCGAAGCCTGTCAGCCAAGAAGGAGCATTTCCTTGCAGACAGGCATGGGGTCAAGTCTTCGATGAGCTGGAAATAGGAACTAGTGGGTGGTGGGGCAGCCAGCACAATCCTTTTCCTCTGCAGGGTCTGCACAGCAGCGAGAATGCCCTGGGTTTTCACAACACACAGCTGCCACATCTCCCCCTGCAATCCTTCTGTCTGACACTGCGCCTAGAAATGTTTCAGTGCACCAGGCCTGCAGATCAAGAGGAATCTAGTGAAGGGGTGAGGTAGACAGTTCTTCCGCTCCCCCTGGCTCAGAGAAGCTGGTACCTGCCACAAAGTATCTGTCACTGAGCAGCTGTGTCTACACAGAGTGTGTGTGGCAACATTGAAGGTAACAGCCACATTTGCTGGACCAGGATGCTCTAGTTAGCCAGAGTTCCTTAAGTGTTTCCTTATTAGACTATTGGTGTTAGGAAGAAAATGGGGAGTGGGAAGCGCTGGGCAAGATCACCCGGTGAAGTCCTTGTCACACTGCATGAGGACCTGAGTCTATCCCTAGATTAGTGTTTGCCTGAGGTTTGCTGGCCAGCCAGCCCAGCATAACCAAAGAACTCTGTGTTTGCCAAGAGACCCTGTCTCAAAAAGTAAAGGAGAAAGTAATTGAGGAAGATGACTGATGTAAACCTCTGAGTTGCATACCATATGCATGTGTATAAGTGCACATTCACACACACACACACACACACACACACACACACACACACATACACACACACACACACACACACACACACACATACACACACACACACACAAATGGGCTCTAAGACGACATAAGATCTGAGAGTAGAAGAAGCTTTGAGGTATCAACTGGATCCTGCGGGAAGTATTCCCAGAAGCATTCCATCTCAGAAGTCCAATGCCTCCATTTGACTGCCCTCCCATCCCCCATCTGACTGTGCTCTGCACCCTTTCTGACCCGCCGACAGGACCAGCCTATGTGACCATTTGTAAGGGAGCCCAATAAAGATCACCTCTTCAATTATTTTATTCATAAAATAAAGATCTAAGGTGGCACATACACCCTAGCAACAGGAGTCCCGACTATGTAAGCAGGGTTCACTCAAGCTCTCATGTATAGAGATCCCTGTGAGAAAGAGTTAAGATTCAGCACACTTGAAAGCATACATGGGGGGTCACAAGGTCACCACTGCCAGGACAGCACAGAGAATAGCAGTAACCCTAGCAGAGAAGCATTTCACCTCAAGTTTTCACAAAAGCATCTTTTTCTTCAAAAAATCTTGGAGCTTGCCGGATAGATTAAAGTGTCCTCTGTGTGGCTCAGCTTTGTCCCATGTTCTTGTGTCGTCACATGCAATCTTGAATTACTACTAGCTGTCTGTACTGTTCTTCATCGGTACTACGTTGGGAGTGACTGTCCTGGCTCACTCACACAGACCCAGACCAGGGAAGGCTGGTGATAGCTCCTCATTCCGAACTGACCTGAGACGCTATACTTCTTACCAAACAATACTGGAAGGACTTCGTTGTTGGATGCCTCGGAGACGTCTGCGCTGCTATCCTAAGCATCCATTTACAGGGTCAGCATAGGCAAATAAGCCATGCCACAAGTAGAAAAGCAGAGGAAGAACATTTCTCAGACAGAACCTTGCAGTGGTACCTAAGGGCGTTTGCATGAGCAATTACATGGACAGCAAGCCTGTGTGCTAGCACTAATCACACATGTTACTGGATGTAACTCTGAGGCCTGATCAGGAGCCATCCAATTATGTTCTCTGTGGGTGTGCATGGGAATGTATTAGAAATGCAAATGTTCAGTCTTACAGAATTGGGACTCTAGGGGGGCGTAGGTCTAGGACTCAGTAGGTCATTCGCCATTGAGGGTTTGGCTCATTGAGTTACGCTTTGCTTCTGCTCCTGTGGAAAGAGCAGATGTACAAAGTCAAGAAAGTGACAGGCTGGGCTAGAGTCTGTTGCAAGGCATTGTTCTGAAGACTATGTGTGAGTTGTCCCCTTATTCCTTCAGGCAATCCAGCAATATGGCTACTATTTTTAGCTTTCTTTTATTGAAAAAGAAACTAAAACACAAATCTTGTTCTCTGCCTGCCTCTTGTGAGAAATCTTAGCGGGTTCCAAAATGTTTATTAATATTCAATGTAACCCTTCTAAATATTAGAAGTAGTGATAAGAAACTCATGGGGCTCCAAATGTCAAGTGTGTGTGTGTGTGTGTGTGTGTGTGTGTGTGTGTGTGTGTGTGTGTGTGTTAGAGAGAGAGAGAGAGAGAGAGAGAGAGAGAGAGAGAGAGAGAAGATCATATAGATGCCTTTGTCTTAGCCGTGCCAGACGATGCATGCAGCAAGAGACAGAGAGGAAGACTCAAGTGCAGGCCGGTTGATTGGGAAAGGAAAGCTTAGTCCTGGACGGAAGCCCTATTTGAGGCTAAGAGATGTCTTGTTGTTTTAAACTCATTATGAACTCCATGCAAAAAAAAAAAAAAAAAAAAAAAAAAAAGTCTAAAAACAGAAGCAGAAAATCCAGAAGAGTCCAAACTTCAGGGAAGCTTTCCAATTGCTCTGCCTCCTGCTGGGAGGATCAGCGCTGAGACTCCCTTTCACACTGGCTGCTTGGAGATCACTGTCAGCTCAGTCTCGCCCTCGGTTCCTACACCTTTGGAGAGAACGTGTTTCTCCTGAGTCTGTCCAATGTGAGATGCTGATAAGCAGGCAGGCAGGCGAGCTGAGAGCTTGTCCTTAAGAGCGGATTACCTAGAATGCCCTGACATGTTGAGGCCGCATTGCTTAGCTGAATTAGCATTCTCCCAGCAAATCTCCTTTCTGGACCCAATCAGCATGCTGTGGACATGAGCTTTCCTTGCCTGAAAACTCTGCAAATTCCTACATTCCCCATCAGGGTTCCTCCTTGTTTCACACTAACTGGCTCTCAAGAGTTGTTCTGACTAGCAGGCTTATGTGTCAGAAACTGAAATGGATTTTATGTGATACTGGGAGGGGAAGGATGGGCAGGTTTATGGCTAACCCCACATCCCCTCTGTTTATCTGGGAGAGGAAAGAGGATGTGTTTGTTTACCTGGAATGTTTGATGGCACAGAAGTTGAATTGACTAGTTGTTTTTTTTTCTGTTACATGTTTGGGAAGCTGAATGACTTTTAATGAAACTGTTTCTTAGTTACCTCTTTATAAAGCCAGTGGGAGTCATTTGTTAGATATTACCAAATAAATGCAGATTAAGTATGTATTAAGTATGTATGAATGTATGTGACAAATGGTTATCTGTGGTGTCTGTTAGCATAGCAAAGCATATCCTGACTTCTAGGCTGTCAGCAACTCAGATACCTGTTACAAAGTCCTTGCTGACACCCTGGTTCTTCTCACCTCCTCCTGTCTGAAACTTCTCCAGCTCAAGGGCTCCCCTTCCCCCAGCTTATCCTATAGAACCCTACCATTTCTGCCATGCACACCCCCCAACTATTACTCTTCTCCCTTCCCTCTCTTATTCTCCCCTCCCCCCACACACACAGCCCCATTGTAGTGCTCCTGTTAGCTCTACTTCCTCTCCCTGCTCTGGACTCCTCCAACTGCCTCTGGCTTTGTTCCTCCTGTGTCTGCAGTAAAAACCTTCTCCTGCACCACACCTTGGAGTGGTCACATCCTCACTTCATACATCTGGTGCAAATAGACAAGTCTTTCAATGTAGCTCTGGCCTGGAACTCACTGCGTAGACCATGCTGGCCTTGAAATCATAGAGATATGCCTATGTCTATGCCACTACGCCCGGCTACTTCCACTACTCACAATACACAGTACTTTCTTCCACCTAAAATAAAATTCTGGGAATATTTAAGATTCTCAAGAGAGGATGGATACATTTCAGCACTTCAGGTCAGCCTAGCAGATTGCTAAGATAAAGGCAGACAGAACAAATGACCCACACAAGGCAAAGCCAAACATGTTGTGAAAAAGAAAAGTGTTCTGTAAGGCTGAAAAGAAAGGCAGTTTGATGAGAAATTTTTGGTGTCTATTCATTGGGCATCAAGAGCCAGAGCAGCTCTGTGTCTAGCACGAATGGGGCAAAACCGAAGCCCAGCTTTAAAACCACCATTTTCAGACTTATCTGAGCTCAAACCACCGAAGGTTTGTAAAGTTCAGGCACAGATTTAGTCAATTAGCTTCCCAGTTCTGGAACAAACACCTGAGCTCACCTTACAGAGAGAAGTTTATGCTCATATTCCTCCGAGTTTTGGTTCCTGTTACTCTGGGCTGCTATCTGTTACAGCAGCACAGAGAGAGAGGAAACAATGACCAGGAATTGAAAGCAAAAGAAAAAAGAGTAGAGATAGTGTCCTCAGGGTCTCACAAGGCCACATCCCCAGTGACCTACAGACTTCACTAAGCATACCTTTTAAAAGATTCTAGCAGTGCTGAGGGCTGCAGCCAGACCTTTGACACGGGACTCCTGAGGACACTCAAACCAAAGTGTAGTATTCAGCCCTGGTCCTCAAGATGTCATGTCTGTCTCAATATGCAAACTATGTTCAGTGCATTCCCAAGAGTCCCCAGAACCTTAATTGTGTCAACACTGCTCAAAACCTTAAGTTCATCAGGGTACCAAGATGGACAAGTCAGAGTGACCAAGATGCAGGCATCACCAAACAGTGAGGACGCGGGGCAGACTTAGTAATGTTCCATTCCTCCATCTGGGATACACTGAGGCAGAGTGTGAGCTCTAGGGGCAGACATGTCTTTCGCCTTTGCTAGTTGCCACCACACAGGCTGTTTGTGGGTGGGCTCCACGTGATGCCTGAAGCTCTTCCTAGCAGATCCTTCGTTGCTATCAGTAACTTCCTAAGGCCCCACTCTCAATTTCACATCACCCTCTTAGCTCCATATGTCATCCTGTCAGTGCTTGTTCATGGGGCCTTTCATCCCACAGCACACTACCCGTCTCCTCCAGCTTCCTTCCCTAACCCCGTAACTCTTGTATTCTGCATGAGTGTAAAAACCATGTGTTTGGTGCCAAGGTATGCCCCAGGGCATGCAGGAGTCATTGACCTGGGCCTAGCTGGTCAGCTGAACACAAGGAACCTACCCTAAGTGATCATGGAAAAACAGGTCACCAAACGACTCTATGCTTCTTCAGGGTTTTGTTTTGTTTTGTTTTGTTTTGTTGGAGAACTTGGGTAGCAGCTGTGAGCAGAACTGAGGGAAATCTGACAGTTATGTTTTCTGGCTCGATCTGGATTGAACAGGGTGAGGGGTATGGCCCATGATGAATGATTATGAGAACTTCAGGCTCGGGGTGTGGCTTCTGGGAGCATGTATACACCCAGACTCTGTGTTGTAGTCACCCTGGGCCGTTCCTTGGTTTCCAAGTGTTTATTCTGGTTTGTGTCTTGCTGGTGATTCTTCGTGAAATATTAATGCCATTGTCCTTCCATTGTCAAATAGAATCAACACAACTCCTAGATTCCAAGTTGAAAGTTATCTCTTACCAGAAATCTCTCCTGATGCCTTTGTCCACTACCTGATGCTACAGATCTAGGGTTAGGCATCCTTTCTTCATACACTAATAACATGTTGTAAGGTCTCCCATTACAGCATGGCATGGTATGGTCCATCACTGGATGTCTGGAATGATCTCTGGGCTTTCTGAAAGGACTTTATTTTATACATTTTGGACTCTACTGCCCCCACATAGAAGAAACTCTACAATAACCTGAATGCTGACTGGTGAGAAAGACAGGAGACTATCTGTTACCAAACTAGTGATGTTCATTTCCTCGTTGCTGATGACATAGCAAAGCAGAAAGATGTTTGGAAAGGGCCTCAATTGCATTTGGTGTGTGGTAGTGTGAAGGAGAAAAATACCCTTGTGAAGAAGTCAGACAAATGTTAAACAACTTAGAAGACAGCCCTATAGTGCAGTGAGAGTTAGTTGCATGAAGGTAATAGTTAAAGCCATGGCTGGGGGACAGATAAAGACAGGCAAAGCAAAGATGACACAAGAGGGGGGACGGCAGAGATGCAGACGCACAAAAGGACACGGTGAAGTGACGCCACAGTTTTAAAGATCCCCTGGGAAACCATTGTCAAGACAGTGTCACAGCGTCAAGGAGGGCTTCCTCAAGAAGATTCACTGGAGCATTCCAGGGACGCAATCTGAGATGTCCCGCTCTAAAAGTTAGGATCTGAACTACAACTCAGCTGCACGCCCATGTCCCCCAGGCCTGGCCTCTCCTCCCCTAGCCCGGACGAGACCCCCAGGCATGCAGAGAACCTCTTAAAGGTTGGCTGCAACTCTGCCAACCTTCGTTCTCTACACCATTTTATAAAACAATCTATTGTGTCTCACAAGCAAGTGGGCACATACATAGACGGACAGACAGAAGCACATACGCAGACACACAGTTTTCCACCTTTTCCTTCCTGGTACTCTGTATGTCTTAAAACTTGTAATACTTCTCAGACAGGAAGGGAATTCTCTGTTTCAAATGGGATCACGGTACTATTTAGAAGGGTATGTGAAACAGAAAGAAGTGTTTAAGGGTAGTCTCACACCCTCCAATCATAGCGGGACTTGGCCCTAGAGGATCTTCAGAAAAGATTGCATTAGGTGTCACGCTGCCCAGTGCATTGTGTTCAGAGGCTCCTGTTGGGAGTTTCTACATTTACTTCAGAGGATAATGTTTTGCCCCAAAATCCTCTGACAGTTTCAGAGCTACATTCCTATTCAAACCAGTTCCTCTGTTTCGTCTGTAACAACCACCCCAAGAAAGGCACCGATATGAATGGACAGAACAATTCTTTATGTTCACGGGAGACAGACAGGCCGAGCCTAGTAAGATCGAGAGAAGAAAGGAACAGGAACACAGTTTGTTCTTCATAATTGCATATTTGTGGGAGAAAGAAGCAGGAGACGAACGTTCCTTTGAACGTGTCTGGGCACGAGAGGTGAGCAGTGCTCCTCACGGCTGTGCGGAGAGATGACTGTGACAGGGGGTCGTGCTCAGGAGAGTGCTGGAGAGAAACACCCAGAACTTTACTCTTCCTTGTGCTTCCAGCCTTTCACCAGTCTCTGGGAGTGGCAGGGGATACGGGGGAGTGCCACAGGCCCTTCATGTCCAGGTCCTGCAGCAAAAGCCACCCTCTCTTCAAGACATAAGATTGGAGCACCTCAAAGACATGGTTTACTCCTGGCTGCCAACACCCCCAGAGTAAGTGCCTGATAGACTTGGCAAGGAGACCAGAGTTCTCTGAGCTCATGTGCTCAGAGACCAAATCTCAACTAGCTTTCCTCCTCCATGTGGAAAAGATAAAATGTTTCAACCTCAGTCTCTGCTAATGGAGAAGTTAAACTCGAAGGGTTCTTACCTGAACTATGGAAAGTGTAACATGACTATCTGTGAGTTTCCTTTTCAAATGAAATGACTGGGGCTGGAGGCGGCTCTGCTGTGAAGAGCACACACAGATGCAGATGCTCTGAGGGAGGTTCCCAGCACTCAGGTCACGTGACTCACACCTTTTCCATTGGCATCTGAGGTCACTGCTCTCAGACATTCCCACAAACAGACACATGTGAACATAGTTAAAGATCAGATGAACCATTTTTTTAAAGAGACTAACAATACAGTTTATACAAACCTGGCTAAAGCAGTCAGTGAATTCATGAATCATTTCCTGAGGTCACTGTGAATTGGGGATAGAGAAGGAAAGAACTGTTAAGTGTAAGAATTGTAAAATAAATACATAAAGTCATACAGTCAACATTTACTTCTCCACAGTGCAATCCGCTGAGGCCTGCTTCTATCTTCTGCCATGTAAAACAAATCTATTAGTAGGCACTCTGAGATTTGAGAGTACCAGGTATAGTGATTATATAGAAGATTTTATAGGACAAAAAAACTATTTTAAATGGGTTAGTTTAGTGGTATAACTTCTGTCATTTCCTTGGTTGTAAACATAAACACTTCGTTACTGCAATAGTCTTTGAGTTTTATATTGATAATAAGCCAAACACTGTGAGCTGAGATTATTTGACAGTACAATGAATGTGATACTAAATCCTAAGTGAATTTTTTATAAATGCACTTTTTTTGAGACAGGGTGTCACTTTGAAACCCAGGCTGAACTACAGCATGTAACCTTCCTACAGGCTTCAGTGTGGTAGATTTCCTATCGTGCCTAGCTTTGTATAAGGCTGTCTCTAACACACCCAAACCGTTCCCCTCACGACAAGGTTAAGAGGATGGAGTGAAACCTATTTTATGTGATTTAACAGTATATCATCATATCCATGTCTGACAAAGCAGTTTTTAAAAAGCTTACACAACATGATTTCATCATACCAGTCCCATTGATTTGCTAAAAGACTAAGTTTTGGAGGTTTGGAATTAAGAGACAGGTTATGCAGGTAACAGATGGAAGAGACACAGCCAGAGCCCTGTATGTTCTGAGTTCTAGACACGTGTTCCTTCCTCTGTGCCAGGCGGCTTTAAGTACCCAGCCTTCTCATCTGCTTCTCATTTCTTCCCTTACACACACACACACACACACACACACACACACTCACACACTCACACACACACACACTCAAACACACACATACTCATAGACACACACAAACACACACACACTCATAGACACACACACACACACACACACACACTCACACACACACATGACAACTGATGTTATCTGGCTTGTCACTGTCAATATCTCCATATGTGATTGGGGAGGGAAGGGTAAAGAGAGAAAAAAATGTTTCTGCAGAGATTTTTCAGAGATAGAATATAACTTACTTCCTGTTCAAAGATCTTGAGCAATTAAACGAGGCTGTTGTCCACAGGTTGGTACAGGGCTTAGCAATGGGATGGCAGCTGTTTGGTTGTGCCTGGTCTCACTCAAGGTCTTAAGGGGCAAAACAGGAAACAGGGCCTTGTTCTGGCCACAGCTGGATTTTTGACCTGGCCAGGGCAGGACCTGTCTTCTCCCAGCCTGCACTGCAGCTCCCTAAAACGAAGGCCCAAAATCACCACGTCCCCAATTCTCAGACCTGCTTTAAGGATCCAGTGAGAGAAGAAATGTTCAAATGCCACAAGCATGTTCAGGGCTGTATCTGATGTGGTTAATGGGACACGAAGAAATAATGGCTTAAAGGGCTGTCTTTGACAGAAAGCTAGGGAGGGCAGGCTTCACTCTGAATTGTCCTTTGCTTTTCCACACCAATCTCTAGAAGAAGAAGAAAAGGGAGACAGAGCTCTCTCTTGGTATTTGTTTTTCTTGTTTTTCTGAGGTAGGGCCTCATTCTGTAAACAAGGCTGGTTTCGCCTCCGAGGTGCTGGCATTAGGCGAGTACCACCGTTCACGTTAGGGAAAGCAACACACTGTGCAGCCTGAAGAAAAGCGGGTGAATCAGGGTTACAGGCGGCCACAGTTACTTCTTGTTGCTGCAGTAAATGCCCTGACAAAAACAACAAGGGAGATGTGGGTTATTTCCAGATCCAGGGGACACGGTCTACCCTGGCAGGAGGACAGGGCAGCTGGCGGCAGAGGTGCAGCAGCCGGAGCCAGAGGCTGGCTGGTCACCATGCATCTGCTCTCCGGAGCAAAACTGAACGGGGAAGTGGGCAGAGTTTCCAGGCCTCCCCTGTGACCCACTTCCTGAAGGAAAGCCCTGCCTCCTAACGAGTCTACACCCTTCTCCGCCACCAGCTGAAGAGCAAGTGCTCAAATACTGAGCCTAGAGGTAAACTTCACATCCAGAGCACCGCTTGACACGCATAGTTTCTTTTGCAAACTATTAGGAAAGACACCTTCCTCTCATGAGTCTATAAGATGATCAAAATAGGATAAAAGGTGTTCTTGATACTGAGAACCAGTCTATCACTCTGCCTGCCCTTCGCAATGAAAACAGCCAATGTTCTCAGCTAACATGTGCTGTTCCCCTCCTGACACTGAGTAAACGGAAGGGAGCAGAGACTGCTAGTCCGCTTCCCATTGCTGTAACAAATGACTGACGGGAGCCATTTTTTCTGAAGAAAAGGGCTTTGAGATGTTTTGTTCTGAATGGGGCTTTCAGTCTTGTTGTGGGCGTACTGGACGGTACTGCTCGACTGTGTACTTCGTGGTTGCAGAAGAGGAAGAGATTGGGACCACACAGCTCCCTCCAAAGACATCTTCCCTAGAGACAAAAGAAAAAAAGTCCTGCTAAGTTCTATCACCTCCCAATAACTGGGGAACAAACTTGGAACAAACTTGGGCCTTTGAGGAGACTCAACATCAGATGTGTGCAGGGCTTTGTGCGAGCAAGGCTCTGTGCATGCTGGGTAATGTACTACTAAGTTCACTCCCAGGTCTAGAGGCGCTCAGATGGATAGCTGCAGAATGGTGGGGACCTATAGAGGACCTTAAATCTGTGGAGCTGACTTTGTTAATTCTTGCACAAATCTGACTGGAAGCCACACTGACCCTCAGCCCACACCCTGCTCTTTCTCATTCACTGTTCTTGGCTTACTGGAGGACTCACCGCACTGGCTGTGCTCACATTCGTGCACAGCGTACGCTCATTCTCTCCACGTGCCCTACAGGCTTTGTCTCTGGTTGTGTACAATCATTGGATGTAACGTGAGACCTTCAGTGAAGTTCCTCAGCATTCACCCAACAGCACACTTCCTAAAACTGGATCCTTCACAAGGCTAGTAAGGGGTTGTAGCACTGAGACTGGCGTCATGTATACGGTTTTCACACGGTCCATGAGTCCCGAGAGGACCCAGGCCTCAGGAGCCCATCTCTTCAGCCGCTGTCTTCTTCCTTCACACGCAGTCCAGGATGGCATTCACTACAGTGGTGCACTTAGGTGACTGAAATAAAATTTGTCAGTACGCTATGGGAAGCTGCCTCCTCCCAACAAGCCTCCTGTTTCCATATTTATAATTAGATGGCAAAGCTCATAGAACACCCCCCCCCATCCCAAAGAAACATAATTCAAGAGAGGAATGATTTTTAGAGGAACAACTGGGAGCTGTAGATTATGGCAGGACAATAACCTCCTATCCAATTTAAAAGTGGTCTTCATGCTCATTCTTTGAATCTAAAAGCACAAAATATATACAAGAAAGTGTGTGTGTGCGTGCGTGTGTGCTTCACGCGCACACCTGCTCGTTTGTGTTCGTTTGCCTCTGTGCATGGGAAACGCAGAGACGGATGTCAAGTGTCTCTTCCAACCACGTTTCCATCTTGCTTTTTGAGATAGACCCTCTCTCTGAACCTGGGGCTGGCCTGTGAGCCCTGGGATCCTCCTGTGCCTGGCTCTCCGGCTCTGAGATCACAGGCACACAGTGTCACACCAGGCTCTCTCTACAGCGAATCTGAACTCAGGTCCTTATACCTGCAGAGCAAGCACTACACCAACTGAACTGCCACCTCAGCCCCCAAATATTAGAATTTTGAGCAGCAACCTTCCCATTTATCTCAAGTTTCTCTAGATAAAAACAAAAAAAATCTTGCAGCTTTGGAGAAAAACCATATATTGTTATAAATATTCTCATAGTCTCTACAGTCTGAAACCCACAGTGTATTTGTTAAGAGAGAGATGACCACGGATTGACATGTGTTTCTTGTTGGAGGACTGACCATCGACTCTTCTCTTCTCCACTGCCCTGGAAGTTTTTTGCAATTAGGCATATTTAGCTAAACCATGTGATCAGGATACAGGAAGAATCTCATTTGTCAGCAGTTTTAAACTTTGCCAAATAAAGACTTATTGGCAAATGGTGGTGAGCACTCTGCTAATGGCCACTTTAGAAAACACACACCCTGCTGAGTTTTATTCAAGACACGGCTCTATTGAAATAAAAGAGGGTGACAATGGCTGCTTTCAAACACTGGAGACCCTTTGCATTCCAATTAAAGTTTAAATTAATGTTTTAAAAGGTTACTGCTATTTTTTCCCATTTGGCTGCCATTGTGTATGGGTCGTATTTAGACAAGGCCTAAGTTATTTTACTATTTCTTTCTGCACAAAAACTAGTGTTTGATTACATTAGATCATCAGAGTCTGGCTTTCATTAGACAAACCTGAAATACCCTATTATTAAGAATAAATAGAAAAAAATAGTTGTTTTCTTATTGAAAACCTATTATTTTGAGGCTACACTGACCAGAAAAAAAGAGAAATCTATACAAAGCCTGACCTAGAGATGCTCAGAGAGGAGCAACACAGCTGCCTCTGTACTGACTGGGCTGCTCTTCCCTAGAACAAGGAGAGAGATGGCCCTACATATCTTTGACTTTGCAGTTCCTGCTTTGTTGTGAGAGGGCTTTGAAAGGGAAAGTATGCTTCTGCTTTATAATGACAGCAACATACATCCTGAGGCTGCAGCTTAGAGCTGGGAGCTGCCCCATTATCTTCTCGGTGTGGTTTTCAAACCCACACTGAAGCGAGTGGTGGACATTGCTCCAGCCACACGAACAAATGGCCAAGCCAGCCGCGGTGCTTCGAGATGGCGTTCACAGGCCCAGGCTTCACTAATGGTTCATTCTACACAATGGTGAACACTCCAGACTCTTCAGAATTCACCCAGGGGAACTAGAAATTTTCTAGGGGACGGGGCTGGAGAGATGACTTTGAAGTCAAGAGCACTTGTTGCTCTTGTGGAGGATCTGGCTTTGATCACCAGCACCCACATGGAAGCTCACAGCATCTGTAAAACCAGTCCCAAGGAATACCATGCCTTCTTCTGCCCTCTGCAGGGACCAGGCACATATGTGATACATAGACATACAGACAGACAAAACAATATACATACACATACAATAAATTAACGTATTAATTGAGAAAGAAATTATCTAGGTGAATTTTATATGTGATGGCTAACATTTTCAACTTGTCACAACCTAGAGTCTTTTGGGAGGAGTCTCAACTAGGGATTATCTACAGGGACTTGGGTGTGGGCATGTCTGGGAGGGGTTGTTTTTATATGGAAAGACCCATCTGTATGGACATCACCATTCCCAAGGCTGGGTCTTGACCCGTATCTGAATGGAGACATTTGAGCTGAGTAAAGCAAGAGAGTGGCCATGTGTGCTTTCAGCTCTCTGTGACTCTGAATGTGACGTGACCAGGTATATTAAGCTCCTGATGCTGATGCTGTGACTTCTCAGAAAGGTCCAAACATTTTTATCACAGCAACGGAGATGACACTAGGCCAGGCCTTTGCCTCTGGGTTATCTTATGGGTCTTCTGTAGCTCAGAAGTCATCTCTCCAAGAGACCTACCGCAGCATGCCGAAGAAGAGGCAGATACCCAGCCTGTGTGCTGGAACCCAATGGCATCACACCATGATTACACATTTGTTAGTCTCCCGTGTAGACCATGATATATATGATGAAAAGACCATGATCTTTGCACTGTAGCATTTGCAGTGCCTACCACGAGGCATGCTAACACGATAGGCCCTGAGTAAATGTTTACTCAGTGAGTGTCTTGTCAGACTAGCTACCTCAGGTTTCCTCATCATGTTGGCTAGCTTCCTCGGGTCCTGTAGGAGGTTGTTATAATGGAGGTACCTGCCTGCACCTTCTGGGGCAGCATGGATGGTGATATTATTGTACCCATCAATGTCAAGAAACTCCCAGGCTTCCTGCTGAAGCCCCAAGTCCCAGTGTTTCACGGTTATGTTTATTTGCTTATTTTATCCCTAGTGACCTAGATCTATCACTCCTAATTCCAGAATTGGGTGTGTCTTATTTAGACTGTGGGAAGAAGATAGAATGAAGGCCAAAGTTCATTGTTTTCCTTTCTCTACCTTAGTGGCTCAGACTGTGCCCTGGCTCTCTTCTCAAGGCATAAGGGTGTTCTCAGAATGCTGTGTGGCTCCTGTTTAAGTGGATTGTCATTGGCTTCCTCTGGCTTATCTGGTTTACTTAAATTAGACCCATTCTGAGGAGAAGCACAATCAAAATTCTACTAAAAGCTACTCATGTAGGGTAGTTGGAGTAGGGGAAGCCTGTCTGCTCACAGACAGAGAGCTGCTTAGACTCCTGACAGGACTGTCCAAATAAAACCAGGGGCACACCATTATACTTGACCTTAGAAGTAACTAAGATTTTGTGGTGGTGTTATTGGAGTATAAATGTCCCAAATACTTTATGGTACATAGTTATATTTTAAAAACATTATGTATTAACCCAAAACTAAGTACCCACAAGGCAGTAATGCTGCTGCTATGGCCCCGTATTTCCACATACTAGCATTAACTTCAACTCTTGAATACAGATTATCAATAGTACAGTAAAATTGGGCCAATGTTATTGATTCATTTCTCTGAAACTCAGATTTTGCTGGGCACTCTGTATTTTCATCTGTCGTGTCTGTACCTACTAATTCTGAGTCAGAAGTCTTAAACAGTGTGTCCCTGACGTTACTATCCATAAAGTGGCCTTTCATGAACTAGATGGAGCCAGTCAAGTTCCTTTGAGCTCTTTAGCCCACAGGCTTGACCAGTCCTGACTATCACTGTACCAGCAGAGACTGGAGTCTGGATATGACCACACGTGGATCTTTAGTATGAAGCAGTCAATGACCAGAGAGAAAATGCAACCACTGCAGTGTTAATCTAGCACCAGCAACAGAGAACAGGAGAATTGCAGGTTTGGGCTAGATGGGTTACATAATAAGTGAAACTCTGCCTCATTAAGAAATGAGAGAGAGAGAGAGAGAGAGAGAGAGAGAGAGAAACATTCCAGGAAAACCAAAGCTCTTATCTTTTACTGTCATCTCCTCATAATGAATGACTTAGATCCATCTCAGCCGGTTCCTCATCTAAAGTGTGATTCGTGGTTTTAAGCACAATTTGTCCCTTGTTTACCTGGGCTGGTTTTAAGCTTTCTGAGAATTGAATGGCTAAGAAAAAAATATAATTCCTCAATAGTGGTAAAATTAGCCCAAGGCAGGGCTGGAGAGATCGGGGCTCAGTGGCTAAGATCACTGACTGCTCTTCCAGAGAAGCCAGCTTCAGTTCCCAGCATGCACACGGCAGCTCACAGCCGGTAACCCCAATTCCAAGGATCAGACAGCCTCACCCAGCCGTGATGTGGGCAAAACACCAATGCACATTTTAAAATAATAATAAAATTATCCCAAGGCAAGAACATGGAAATTGCCATGAACAGGGTAGATTGACTATTACTTTTCTTGTCTCTGTCTTGACCTTTTAGTTTACCAGGAGCCTAATGGAGCCCCAGATAAGGTGCCAATGCCCGGGCACTTATAACAAAACCAAAGGAAATCAGGAGGGATGAAGTCATCTTGGAATCAGGAAGCAATTAAGCACATAAAGAATGAAGCATCCCCCAGGACGGGCCTCAGAGCAACTGACTGAGGTCCAGGACTTGTTGTTCTCCAGGTTTTTAGTACGTTTTCCCGGCTTTCTGCAGCTTCCTTAGCTCAATGGGTTTTCATTTTGAAGTTATAGAATTATGTAGTCATTGCCTGCCCACATACCCAGGTTTTCATTGCATTGCAGAGTGGATGTGGGTGGGAAGAGTGGGAATAGACAACAGAGATGAGAACTTCAAAGGCCACCGTGTTTGCTTCTGCTTGAGCGCTTGCTACCATTTTAGCCTCTGATGTCATCCGAAGAACCTCTGAAAAATCTTCTGTGCTGTCTTCTAATAAAAACAAAACAATAAATGATGATGTGGTGATAAAAGGAAGAGGTATCAGGAAAAGAATGTTAAGAGTCTTGCAACTCTTAACAGAGAGTGTAATGTGGTTAGAGAGAATTTGTTTTGTTTTTATCTCTATGTACACCAAGAGAAAGGAAATACTCCGGATCCAGTATCTATAGCAGTGATAATGGCTAGATGAATTCTATGAGCACATGTGGTCTACTAAATATGATGTCTGTATGAAGTTATATTGTTGACAGCAAATGCACATATTGTCTTTTTAGCTTTAGCAAGCACAACCTAGAGCAGTGGTTCTCAACCTTCCTGATGCTGTGACCTTTAATACAGTTTCTTGTGTTGTGGTGACCCCAACCATAAAACTAAGTCGTTTCTCCTTCTTAACTGTAATTTTGCTAGTGTTATGAATTATAATAGAAATATATATAGGATATATAATCCAGTAAAAGGGTCACTAGCCCCCCCCCAAAAAGGTGGTAACCCACAGGTTGAGAACCACATGTGTAGCATCCTCCAAAGGAACTGTTCTGTGGGGGTGTGTTGATCGTTAGCTAATGTAGGAGGGCCCAGTGTTTGTGAGTGATGACATAACCAGGCAGGTTGTTCTGAGCTGTGTAAGGAAGCTACCTGAGTATAAACTGTTCTTCCAACAAGTTAGCACACATCCTTCACGGTTCCTGCTGCGTTTCTGTGGCTATGAATAAGTTCCTTGTTTAAAGGCAATACTGTGTGGAAGAGGAGGCAGGCCTGCCTTGACTTCCCTCAGGAATGAATTGTAACCTGTAGGGTTAAAGGAACCCTTTCTTCCCCTACGTTGCTTTGAGTCAGAGTATTTTATCAGAGAAACAGGAAGGAAACTAGATAGTTCATGGAGACGTTTTATTAGCACATGGGTTAGACATATGTGGAGACATTTTATTAGCACATGGGTTAGACATATGTTCCTTGTAAGGGGCTGAACATCAAGCAACATCCTAGACCCTGAACGCTGCAAATTTTCAAATTTTATTTTCAAAGACTGAAGAAAGTTGAACTTCTCTTTTTGAATGTGTTGTGACCTCTTGCTTAGAGGCATTTTGTGGCCAAAGAACAGTATGCTTACTCCATGTTTTTTGAGAACAGGCCTGTGTGAAGGTAAGGGACATTGTTCAGACAAACAAAGCACTAAGTTAGGATGAAGATTTTAGGAAGAGGCTGGAAAGACGGCTCCGCAGTTAAGAGCACTTGCTGCTGTTACAGAAGACTAGGGTTCAATTCCCAGGATCTCCATCCATGGCTCACAGCAGCCTGTAGTTCCAGGTCCAGAAAACCCTATACCTTCTTCTGACCTCTGTGAATATCAGCATGAAAATAACGCACATACATAGACAGGTACATATATACACTAAATAAATACGTTCCAAAATTTTCACATAGACTTATAGTTGAGGGTTCATACGTCTTGCTGATTTCTACCAGAAAACACTTTTTAAGGTCTTCCTTAGACAATGGGCCAGAGGTTCTTTTGGCTTATGTGTTTCCAAGTGATGGTACATTATGAACCCAAACTCTGGCAGGTCACCTAGCAAGTACTCTTCACCCGTTGTGCCCTGGACTCATCTTCTCCTGGATGTTGGCTGCCCACATCTAGGGCATTTGGGGTAGGGCAATCTGTGGGAAAACAATCACATCTCCCATTAGCAACCATTAGAGCTAAGCATACCACAATAAATTGTCACAAATTTCCTGAGCAGCCCAGTGGAAGACAAGATAAAGAGCAGGCATTTTGTGCCTTCTTCTACAGACCCCATAAATAACTTCCTTGACCACAGCCCTTCAGCAGAAACACAAAACCCAGTGCAGAGACTGAGGGGGCTGAGGGGGGCTGAGAAAGAACCAGCGCTTGTACAGGTTGGCAGAGGAACACATTCCCATGGGCGTGAGAAACGGAATATCCTCGGTATTCAGTGGGATATGCTGAGTTTTCTCCTTCATTCTTCCCTCACTTTGCCTCTTGGGTTGAGCCCTGCTTGCTGACAGTAAAGGTTCTAAGTCACACTAAAGGAAGACTCCTTTGTGTTTTAGCAGATGTATGGAGGGTTCAGTATTTCCAGGTTGGACCACAGTACCATACTCTTTCCCCACCCACTCTGTTTAAAATAAGATGTCAGAAAACCAGCAGCCTTCCAGTCATAAAGACACTATTCTTGATGAATAAGAATTCTGGGAGCTAAGCTAAGACTGTTAACGTCCTGAGGAGATATTGCCTTTGATTCTTTTGATATTAGTGTTTTCAAAGAAAGATGTCTGCCAAATACGAAAGGCCAATGCAGTCAGTATTCTCAGGTTAGCTCAATTCTTTCGTTAAAGGTTTGTTTGCTTTGTTTGGTGTGTACGTGTGAATGTCTTCATAAAGGTATGCCTGGTATACTCAGAGGCCAGAAAAGAGCACTAGGTCCCAGAAACTGGAGTTACAGCCAGCTGTGAGCTGCCATGTGGGTTCTGAGAATGAAACTCGGGTCCTCTATAAAAGCAGCATGTGCTCTTAACGGATGAGCCATCTTGCCAGCCTTGAAATTTTCAAAATTGTTTATAATGCTATTCCTCATCTAGGTGATTAACATTGACAGCAAATGTTCACACTTCCCATTTCCCCTCCCCCTCTCCTGCTGACCCCCCCCCACCCCCACAGACACACACAGTGCTCATTCATGGTACATTAAAATGGAGCCTGAAAGCTCAATGAGTCTGTTAACAACACAATACTTGTTAATCTCTCATCTGAGAAGCAAGAAACAAAGGAATTCCAAAGCCTAGAAGATGTGAAGGAACTCTTTCTGGTTCCTACTAAATGTGTCTTACAGTTCTCAAAACACACAGACTAAAGTAAACCTAGGCCTTTATTCAAAGACTTTGCCGAAAAGGCAAGAGACTTGAATTCTCCCTAATGCTTTTCCTAAAACATTTGGATGTACTTTTTTGGGTCCAGGCATGTTAGAGATAGTAAGACATTTCAGTGTTGAGAATCAGAATTTTAACCCACGGCCAGAAAGAATAGTGTCTCTTTTTAAAGGCTCCTTGCTCCCTCTAGTAACCAAGCAGCGCAGGCTAATTTTATTCTACTTCTAGTAAGTAGGGCTAGCTTGATTTCATTCTACAGCTCACCAGTTAGCATGTTATATGTAACTCATGTGATAGTAAGTAAATGTAAGTTTCCTCTCCTTGGAAGCCAGTTCCCATGCAGAAATTTTTGTTTATTTGAGATCTATGTTGTGGCCTGCCTGAACTCATGGAAAACTGAGGATACTGGGAGGGAATTATTGTAACTAAGCTTCCCCAGTGGCACTTCTGAAACCAGCAGTGGAAAAAAAATAACAGGGCGCTAGTCTGATGTGAGTTTTGGCTGACACTTCACTCGGCCTGCCAGGGCATCCCCAGAAATTATAGACCTCAAAGGTGTTCAGGACAGAGTAAATAAAACACGATACAGTTATTTTATGCCCACCCCCACTGATTCACTCCTCCTTCCGCAAGTTCTTAGCAACATGAATTTTGAACTGAGTGAAAGGTCAGCTTTGAAGTGACTATAAAGTTATTTACAGGAAATGAAGCAGAAAGTAGGCTCTCCTGCACTTTTAAATGTCCCTCTTATGGCGGGGGTGGGGGGGGATTATGTCATCTGTCAGAAAAGAATCAAATCCCTGCGTTTTCTTATGTAAATGTTAATAAATACCATTCCAGAGTTATCCTATCAACCCTGAAAATTTAAAATTCACCAAGGTCTGCTTTCTCCCCAACATCGGATGTGGAAGCTGGAATTGCACTGAACGCTTACAGTCCTTATGTAAATACTCGGAAGCACAGCGGGGGCAGGGAGAAAAGAGCTAACCAGGGGGTTTCCTTCCAATAGGAGATGCTAACTAGACGTTTGTGATAGCTAACATCATCGTTAAATATTTAATTTCTTGTCAGTTGTTCGCTGACTCATGTTTATGTGTGTGTGTGTGCATCGCACATACACGTGTAGCTGCATCTGTCAGAAGGAAGTGGTGAATTAAAGCAATTGTAGGGCTTATTCTGCAAGGAGAAAAGAGGAGGGATCTGTGGGTGAGGAAAGAGAAAAAAACATGACTTGCCTTACAGATTTCCGGGTAGGTATGGCTTAGATTCCTTTAAAAGGTGCGCCAGGCTGTAAGTCCTAGACTCCTTCCTGTGCTGGGTCCGAGAGCTGGCTCTGAGGATATGTTTAGATGCCACATTTTAGTGAGTTCAGTAAAGTCTTGTTCCTACATTGGTTCTCATTTCATATTAGTCACCAAAATTTGGTTCTGTTATGGTTTAGGAAACAAAAATCTACTAAAGTTATTATCATCAGGCTCAGGGTCTGTGTTCTTAGTGTAATCTGGACAGCGTGGCTGTGGTTGTTTCAGTTAAATGGTTCCTCTGTTCTGAGACTTGAAGAAGGAAAGAGATAAAAGGCAACACAGAGCCTTTTAAGCCAGCCCAGTGAGTAGTGATGTGCACTTACAATCCCAGCGCTTGACCCACAGAGGCAGAAGATCCCTGAGAGTTTGAGTTCAGTCTGGTGTACACAGTGAGTTCAGCCAGAGCCACACTGTGTCTTGAAACAAACAAAAGAAAACAACAAACCCTCTTAAGCTTCGCATTGCCTGATCCAGTGGGGCCACTTGATTTCAGGTACAGATAGTTGGCAGTGTTTGCCTTGTGTGCCCGAAGCCCTGGATTCGCCCTCCAGCAGCCTCCAACTTGGGCATTGTAACACACATCTGTAATGCCACACAGGGAGGGATGGGCAAGGTAAACAACATCAAGTTCACCCTCCACCACATATACAGGCCAGGGTCAGCCGGAGATACATGAAAGTCTGTCTAAAATAACCCAAAGACCCAAGAAGTCCCAAGCAGGTTGATTCTCAAAGGTACTATGACAGAAGGGGCCAGGATAACGCCACTCCCTTTCAGACACTGGGGTCAGAAAGCCCAATTACAGCCACGGAGCATCTCTGCTTCCCCAACTCCGCCCTGGGCATCAGACAGACAGCCATGTTGCTGAAGGCATAGCTGCTTGATCCCGGGGAGCTTGTCACAGTCAATGACAAACTCAGCAGAGTACCGGAGAAGTCATTCCTCCAGTGTTAGAAAAAAAAAAAAAAGCAAGGCAGTTTCTACAGAGGAAAGAAGGCTGCAGGAATCACACGCAGAGCTGCCCCTTAATTAAGCACATTATGTCATGCTTTCTCCCGACTTCAGCTGCGTTTCTGTCCCCAGCATAAAAACATCAGGAAGCCTTGATCACAGATTAAGAAGTTAAGCATAAAATAAATAGCAAAAGAACTCACCTTTGCAACCCAGTAGCTAAGAAAACAAGCATCGGACTTCATTCCATTCTCTTTAAAATGTGATGATACAAATTAACTTATAGGCACAGATGGAAAGATGTGATAAAGTATAAAGTTTTCAGTGCAATACTTGCCACTGTATAAATTCCACAGCTATTTAACTAGTGACCTCTGGAGCTAATGGCTGCTGAGGTCTAAAATCCAACTAAGAATGCTCAGGAGGAAATAGCAGTCGGGGGTCCTTATGACTTTCCACAGTGACCATTGCTGTTCCCTCTCTTAGTGAGAGGGAATAGACAGCCGTGGCTGAGTTAGTAGGAACCTGTCAGTCACAGGAATAGGGTGATAAAATGTACATGCTATCATGTACCAGACATGTCAAATAGAATCGGAGGGGAATAAACATAGGTTAATTTACACACAAGTAAAATTGGGAGGTCATAATATTTTAACAGAAGGTTGGTTGACTTCAAATATATAATAAGTATAATTTTCAAAACAGTTAAACACTTCTTGAATCTTAAAGTATTGATGTTTTTAATCAGAAGAACATTACAAGCTAAGACATATGTTGCGTTGCTTTAATTTAATTCATCCAACAAAGATGTGTCCAGCATTTCCTATGGGCCGAAGATCAATGCTTTTTGCCATAGGACAAAACATGTCATTCACTCCAAATGTCGCCTGAATGCTTGTTTGCTGATCTATCGTTTGTCCAGTGTGGTCCTTGTGAAATGAAGGTACGGGTGGGCCTGAGAGTGGAAAATGTGTCAGTCCAAGCTCTAACACACATGCGAATGAGAAAGGTCAGATGTGCACCAAGCACGAGAAAGAGTGAACGTGACTCCAACATGAAGAGAGAAACTGAGACCCAGCTCTTCAAGACAGGATCTGTGAGCCAGCAGTTTGGAAAGCTTCTGGGAATGTTCTAGAATCAGACTCTGTAGCCTCACCCCACACCTTCTGAATCAAAGTCTCTGGGTCAGCCAGACCTCCAGGTGACCTGTAGGCTCATAACAATTTCACAAGCACTGAGCTAAGGATGACGTCATGGGATGGCGTCTGTCTCCCCTTCCTCTTCTTGGTCTACTCTAATGCAAGTGGTCTACACTGCTCTGCAGGTCAGTGCTGCCAGGGAAAACAGCAGGCCCCTCGGATGGGAAGTCAGCGAGAACAGCTGACCGAAAAAGGAAGTTTCTATCCAGGAAGGTTGGGTCTGCTTTTATGGCCCCTGGAGGAGGAACAGCACTCTGCAGAAGCTGTTAATGATGGGCTGGATTTGAAGGCAGTGGTCGGTGCCAAACTCCAAATGTGTTGTTACTCTAAACTTTCCCTCCAGATGCCTTGTTATACTGCAGAGTTTCCAGTGGGTAAGATCCACTTGCAAATGGCTGGTTACATAAATATACTCAAAGTGTGTCCACATTAACCTTATTTTCAACTTCTTTTAGTCATTTCATTAACTTCCACTGGGTAGAAATCGTTTGGCAGCAATTGGCAATGTCTGGTTGACCTTGATAGATAGATTTTAGCAGTGATTGCTCTGTTTAGCAGTTCTCACAGGTAACTATGGCAACTTCCCATCTCATCCATGAGCTATGCAAACCCCAATGAAAACAACACCTATCAGTCCCCTTTCATAAGTAGCCCAACAGCACGGTGCGATTCCGTGTTTCCAGGGCAATCGCTGAAATGGCACCTCAAAGGGAAACCTATGGCCTTAGCAACAAGCTGACCTGACGGCGTGATTTTCTGTGCACTGTTCAAAACGATAAAAAAACAAAACAAAACAAAAAACAAACGAACAAAATACCCTTACTTCTCTTCTTTAAACAGATACAGAGAAATAATGGGACAAAAATTAGACATTTTTGCTTATTGACACTTTGTCCCTCTCAAGGCGAGCTTCATAGAGTCAAAAAAACCTCACTAAATAGAGCTTCTAATTCCTTACTCTGCAGAGCTGTCAGGAGACTGGGTACCGTGATACCTGTGCATCACGCCTGCTATGACTCATGGGCTGTACAGCTTCTTCCCTCTTCTTCCATCCACCCCCTGCTAGAGGGGGAGCCCTTGCCCTCACCAACCCTTGTTGAGCTCGGTCGCTTCCAAGCAGCTCCCAGCCTCCACAAAATGTCTACGTGGCATTTGGGTCCAGTCACCTCCCTGCCAACCTCATTCTGTGGTGTCAGAACCATATGCCCTATGATCCATCTCCCTGACGCTCACAAACACCTGCACTCCTTTGTGAGTTCGCTGGTGTCTGTCCTTCACCGTGATCTGTCTTCATCTCATGCCCCATATTGGAGTCCTCCAGGCCCCACTGGAATGGTGTCTTTCCTGGGAGGTTCTTCCTAAGCAGCAGGCTAGGCTGCTTCCCCAAGCGCTGAGGATAATGATTCTCCTGCCATGCTAATTACACACTGAACCGGACCACAGGGAGACTCTCAGCTCTGAAGGGGAGAAACCATGTCTGCCCTTAGTCTTCCCCACTCCATCCTTGGTACCCTGCCCATGAGACAGGACCTGTAGCACTGAATGCATTAATATTTACTTAGATTGACTGTATCTAGCCCGTCTGAGACACTTGTCTGCTCATCTCCAGGGTCTCACTCAAGCATAATATTCTGCCTGAAGCCATCTTTAATTTTCACTCTAGAACAAAATCCCAGAGGTAGAGAGATGGTCCAGTGGGTAAAAGTGTGTACTGCTCTTGCCTAGAACCCAAATTCTGGTCTGAGAACCCACCCAGGACTCCAGCTCCAGGGGACCCAGCGCCCTCTTCTGACCTCCACAGCCACTGCACTTATATGTACACTCAGAGAGAGACTCTTCTTAAAAAACCACTGCCATCTGGCCCCTGAGAGAGTGCAGTCTCTTTCCCCAGTATGCAAAGAGCATTGGCTCCAGACCTTCCTTCCTGAGACAGAGGCACCGACCTCCACAGGAGCTCACATTCCTCAGACAAAGGCGCTGCATTTGCATTTACATGTAACCTATGCAATCCTACTGCACACTTTATCAGATTGTTATATATACCACAGTGCTAACTCTATATGAATCATAAATCATACTGCCTAAAAATTAATGACAGTAGAGTCTGTACTTGTTCAACACTGATGTGAAGTTTCTTGAGAATTTTCTTTTTCTAAGATTTTTTTCATGTATGATTTATTAATTTTTAATTTTTATGCCTCTGGGATTTTGGCTTCATATGTCAGTGTCCACAGAGACCAGAAGAGGGTATTAGCTCCCCTGGAACTAGAGTCATAGCTGTGAGCTTCCATGTGAATATGGGTGCTGGAACTTGGACCTGGATCCTCTGGAAGATCAGTTTTCTTAACCACTGAGCCATCTGGGCTATTTAGTGAGACAGTACCCAAACTGCCTGCACTACACATTGAGACTCTGTCTCAAAAAAAAAAAAAAAAGATGAAAGGGAAATTTTTTGTGGTATGAAAACCACAGCATCTGAAGTAACGGTAAACAAGATCCTCCTTCCAGAGGCGAGGGTTCTGGTGTCGATGCAGCCAACATTGAATTGAACATAACCAGATGCACACCTCTAATCCAAGCACATGGGAGGCAGAGGCATGCAGATCTGTGAGTCTGAGGCCAGCTTGTCCTATGGAGCTAGTTCCAGGTTAGCCAAGGCTACACAGGGAAACCCTACCCTACCGATACCCCCACAAGAAAGCTATAACTCTAGTTCCAGGGGAGCTAATACCATGTTCCTCTCTGGTTAGCAGCTTCCTTGACTGAATGCCCAGAAATCAGTATGAATGGTGACCATTTAAGGTTATTAAAGAACAACTCATTAGCCCCCTTCAGTGAGGCCATCTCTTCCTTAGTCATAGCTTAATGACCTCAAGCAGAATGCTTTATCAAGAGGCATTGATACCTTAAGGAGATGGGACCCATGTAACACTGAGCTAAGGACCCAATAAAGGGATCAGAGCCGGCTAATAACATAACCTGTTCTTCCAAGAGCCAGGGTAATGAAGGAGCCATAGAGGAGGCAAAGCAGCCAAAATGGAGAGTTTATAGAAGCTGCTTATAGACTTGATGCTTTAATGACTTCCATGAAACACGGGGGATGCTGCATGAGATCCCTGGCACCACGTGATGCTCTATGACCTGTGACCTTTCATCCCCTCTTCATCTCATGTCCTTGCACCAGTGCGTGCACTCTCCCTCCCCCTTCCCCTCCCCCCCTCTGAATTTCTATAGCAATCACAAAGATAAGGAGAAGGAAATGGAGTTTTCCTGAGTTTTGCCCCAAGGCCTATCTCGTAAACATTTAAAACTACTCAGCCACATTTGCTGAGTAAAGTAAGTGTGATTAGCAACACTTTACAGATGAGCCACCTGGAGTTGACTCCCTAAGAGACAAAGCCAGGATTGGATTTTCTTTATACTCCTTTGGGGTGGTTCTTCTGTGTGAGGTCCACTATGGCATAATTACTGGTTTATACAGTCCTCCTTCCAACCAAAGTCAGACATGGTCCTATTTCCCCATCCTAACTCAGTGTCTAACACAGGAATGCTAGGAATCAGGTGCCGGAAAAGAGAGGTGCTTGCATCTTAGTAGGGAGGGAATCAGTGGCCCGCAAGATTATACTAGTCATGTTGAACTGTGACAGTTGAGGTTACTCCTCTCTGTGTTTATCTGTGAAGCCGGTGGTGCCCTCCCTCCTTCAGAGCAGCATACCGTTCCTCAGCCCAAACCAAGGCTGCTCATTAGGGCCACAGTAAGTCTTCCTTGCCTGCCCATCCCCACCGAGTGATTCCGAAGGCAATCACAAGCCACTCCTACAGGCCTTACTGCAAACCAATGTCTAAATCTGACGTGGTATTGGAACTCAGTCTTCCCTCCACAGGATGGAAGCCAGAGCACATATGGTGGTATCACACGTGACCATAGAGCCAGGGTGATGTGGAACATTGAAAATGTCCCAGGCAAGAGGTAAATTCTGCTCCTGGCCCACAGCACATCACTGAACTCTTACTAGATACCAGGCAGTGTGTGAGTACTGAGGACATAGGGCAGCATCCGGACCCAGGGGTCATCAGTTGTGTGCAGAAGTTGACAGATATGTGGTTTCCAGGAAAAGGCTTTCAGTGTCTCCTGAGCATACGTACCACTCACACAAATTCTCTATTGCCTTTGGAAAATACAGCTATTCCTGCATCACGGGGTAGACAACTACTGTCACTGGTATAGTGAGGCAAGAAGCCAGGGAGGGTTTACTTCCAGCCAAGAAGTGAGGAAGAGATCATGAGAGTTGGAAATGGGCATCTATCTCACCGTCTTGAACATCAAGATCTTCCTTGAGTGTCCTTGTGCACAAGTGTGTCCAAGAATAGAAGGCAAGCTCCTTGGCAGTGAGTGATTTAGAAAGGATGGATTCAGCTAGTCTGTAGGTCAGCTCAGGTCTCTTAGTGACCTCATTCAGAAGTTCTCTATCATCACACCCATTAGGCAAGCGAGAGGCCATAGGACCGACTGTGCCAGCTGAGGTGCCACAGAAGACAGCGCGATGCATAATGCAGGTCTGCAGCTTTGGTTTCCCTGCCCTGGCTGAGATCTCAACTCACATTTCACTGAGTATGACACTGGGCAGGAAAAGCATAGACCTGATCCCTTCCTTCTGGCGGGAGCCGTGAGTGCTTCCCTCAGAGGCACAGAATCCCAGTTTGGATTTTGCCGGACCCTCTGTGAGAAGTGGAGACTGCAGGTAAGATGGCTGAGGGCAGCCTAAGCATCCTCAGGACTTAGTGCTTACGCTTTCTTCAGAAACAAAACAAAAGACAAAACCCAAAGTTGTCAACCTCCAAAGGTCTGCTTTTCACCTACCTCCTTTCTCAGGAAATTCTCTTCTTTGTCTGTTTTGCTCCCCTTGCTTTTAGAGCTGCTTCTGCACAAAAAAAAAAAAAAAAAAAAAAAGCTCTGTAGATTGTCTTTTCATAGATTGTCTTCCATGTTAGTGGAGACATCTTAAAATTCAGAGAGATGTGGGAGTCAGGAGACTGAAGCAAGGCTGTCTGAAGAAACACAATGCCAGTCCAGAGCAGGAGTCCCACCTCACGGGTCACTTTCCAGTCAGTTAAATGCTCTGCAGACTTGAATATGAACTGAGCACAAAATGAACAGTGCCTCAGTTTCCCTCCTTTCTTCAGCAGTGTCTTCTGAAGAATACCTCAGTGTACAAAGTGTAGGCCACCAGTCATAAGTATGTACTGAATGAGCACACAGCGACTAACAAGAGACTGTGAGAAGCTGACATTTAAACTTGAAACAGGACAGTATAATAAGGTAGTGCTTCTTTGGAACATACTCACAGACATTTTGGTCCAACAGCACATGTGTATATGTGCCTGTTAAGTGCTTTTACCTTCAGCTAGCAAGAGACTCTGGACTGACTCAAGGATTTTCTTCCCATTAATAAAGGAAGCCTGTTTGGTGGCTTGCCTTGTAGCAGGAAGTTCATAATTGCTGAAGTATTGAACAATTCCTACATGTTGTCAGAAACACACCACGTATATTCTGACATCCCTGGACGTCTGCTCATTTCTTACCAAGATCTGAGGCCACTGGGGCTGGTCTCCAATGTAAAGTAGAAATGACCTTCTCATTATCTGGGAGAAATTTAGGAAAACACGCTCTCCCAGGACTCCACATAGGGCTTAGGATCCCTACAGAGCTAGTATAGAAAACCTGTGCTCTGGGTCCTTCATGACACAGACTGTGAGAACCTTTCTTGCCCTTTATAGAAATTGACCTGAGCTCTCGATTGGCACCCACACTCTCTTCTCTGCTTTCCTGACTCAGGTTGCCTTCAAATGAGTATTTGCTCATTAGTTATAAATGTGGGCACCTCTCAGGTAATGTCCTTTTCCATCATCTTCCCATCCTGTGGATTATAAATCACAGCACCAGGCCTAGAATTACTGAGGAGAGGGAAAAGTCTCCCTGGAGCGATTCAGAGACAAGAAGTAAAGTCAACACGAATGCTTTGTAGCTCGTTTCCCTTAGTCTCTGAGGATCCTGATCCTCTAGGTCAGTGATTTCCAAACCTCGCAGATCATTGTTACCCAGGGACACTTTAAATATCCATGTTCTGCAGCCCCACTTGGCTGGCATCCTAATTCTGAGTGTTAAAGAAAGCAGGGAGTGAGGCCGAAGAAGGAAGGGAACGGAGCTGAAAATTGCTCACTCGGGCATCTTGCTTCTCAGCTTTCCACCAACGTGATTTATTTTTTATTATTCATTACAAAGAGTTAATGATATAATTATCCAAAAGCAATTAGATGCAGGATGGAAACAAAGTGCTTAAGGGGCTGGGAGGCAGGCTTGTTGAAAAGGGGAATAGGGCAGTCAGACAGCATCATGGTGGATTCTGCAAGGGACCTGAGCTTCCGGCTTCATAGGAAAGTGGAAGAGGATCTTTGTTTCAGGAACCAGTACTGTCCTTTTCTTCTCCGTCCCACCTTCAGTCTCTAATATCTACATGAACTACCGCCATCTTGGCCTCTGCTTTCCCCCAGCTGCAGTGTAGTCAGAGCAAAAGGTGTGAGTCTTTTGGAAAATGGGACCACTTTCTGTTTGCCAGGCAGTGTTACAGGCCGTAAGGCCTCCACGGTAAGTGGGTTCAGAGCCTGTCTTCTGAAGGAACTTGTATTCTGCTGGGGCAGATGTCAGTAATAGAGATACAGCCTTATAGCGCATAGCACATTAGAAGGGCACACAGGAGCTCCTGTAAGAAGACAAGAGTGTTTAGAAGAGGAGTCAGTTGCCAGAAGGAACCAGCTGAGAAAGGTATGCTGGTAGTTGCCTGTAATCCTGACACTGTGGAGCTCTTGAGGCAGGTGATTGTGAATTCAAGACAAACCTATGCTGCCTCGTGGAACCTGATCACAACCAATTAATTAGACAACAACAAAAACCGAGAAAGAGCCAGCTTCCAGGCAGCCTGGTGTACCTGGTCACTTATATACCTGGTCGATATGCAGATTTCAAGTGATTAACTCAGAACTGTGTATCTCAGCTATAGGCAGTGTTGGCAGCCCATGTTCTTTCTGGTGGATTTAGAAGGGCATCTGTTCCCCGGTCTTTTCCTGCTCTTACAGGCTGACTGCCTTTCTGGGCTTACATTCCTGCCATCTTCAAAATCAGCACAGCTCACTGCCTCCTGTGCAGCTGGTTTTCACTCCCCGAGGACTGTGTGATTGCATCGGTTAACCCTGATGCACCAGGGAAACCACCTCCCTTCAGGCCTGATGGAAGCCACACCCCCAGCCTCCACCTCCTGTTAAGGGGTCCTATTCACCACCCAGCCTAAGAAACGCCCACAGACAGCACAGGATGGTGTGGTACAGGCATCAAAGTGTTTTGTTAAAGCGTAAGAGCCAGTACCGGGACTGGAGGATGATTCAGCAGCTAAAAGCATATACCGCTCTTAGAGAGGACCCAAGTTCAGCCCTTAGCACCTACTGCAGGCCACTCAAACCTCCTGTAACTCCACTCCAGGAGATTTGATGTCCTGGCCTCCTCAGTCACCTGCATTCACGTGCACATACCTCCACAGAGACAAACACGAGTACACATAACTTTAAATGAATCTTTTTAAAAGTAACTAGAGTGCTGTGACCTTTGGGTCTGGAGAAACTTTTGGAGAAGAAAGGACACAATGTTTCACCTGAAGAGGAAAAAACAGAAAATCTATTCCTTTATGACAAACTTCTCCCCAAGCAGGAGTAGGTGAGAGGAAGGGCGTTTGACTACATCACCCTGACATCATCGATTCAGACCATGACAGGCACTGCCCCTTCCTTGCTCATTGTAAGCCCAACCCTCTGCGCCGTTTTCCCTCTAGCCTTGGTGCCTTCCCTAGTGCATCAGACCTTTGTTGAGGAGTTATTCCGTAAACTAGGTAGTGTGCTGGCCTCCTGGATCTTACACTAGAGAAGTCAACCTTAAGCCTCTGGAAGCACGTCGTTTAGCGAGCTGTTCTGGAACCCTTATTACTCAAAGCCCTGTCCGCCATCCCAGGATGGTTGCTCGCCTTTTCCGGTGTTAGAGGATCCTCTGCAACTCAACTCTACTGACACTGTAACAGTGTAGATTTCACAGTTGTTGGTTGAACTATGCAGAATGGCAGTTCTTAGTCATCAACGTTATTTCCTGGCATAGTAAGGGCAATATAGAAGTCTTTGGTAAAGATTTTAAAAGACAGCCGGAGTCTCTCCAGTATGGATGGACTTACCTGCCAAAAGGTGATGTCTTAGGATAATCTCCTATGTCTTGTCCAGACTCAATATAACTTTTGTCATTCATCAACCACGGAGTCTACTCACTGTTGGTGAAAGGTAATTTTGGCAACAAGAGGTAGTTGGATTCTGGAAGCTTTTGGACCATTTAATTGCTCAGAGTCTTAGCTTCTCTAAGAGAAGGGTGACCTAGTGTCAAGGCAGTGACGAGACAGATTGCACTCCTTCACTCTCGTCCCCCGCTCAGGAACCTGCTGAAGACCCCTCAATACTAGAACATGCTCTGGGGCCTCAGTGAGTCCACGGCCATGTAGTGAAGGCAGGAAACTTGCCACGTTAGCCTTGAATTCATGCCTCACCAGTGTTCTCGTTCCTGTTCTTTCTCACTTTCTCTGAATTCTCTCCCTTCTGGAATGCCCTGCTCTCACATCTGGTCTTACTTCAGGCTTATCCTAAACTGTTTGTGAGTAATCCATGCATGAAGGTTAGGGTCAGGATCCTTACCCTCAGGATCCAATGCAATGCGTTCAGATACCTCAGCTCAGTTTACCACTCTTTATTGTTCACAATTTACTTGCTGACAGCTTTGACTTCATTCTTTAAAAACAGTTCATTAGCTCTTGCTTGATTGTTTATTTCTCCATGTTTCTCTTATATAATACCACAGTACGTTGTACTTAGTAGATCCTTGATACAGCCATTGTTGAGTGTCTAATGTTGATATGCTGAGAATCAAAACCCTCTTTCTCCCACATCCCACCAAGCAGAATGCACTCAAACTAAAGGTGTCAGTTTGGGTGAAAGCAATTTGAAAACCTATTTTATTTTTCCACCTTCTTCCTCTCAATCCTACAGATTCTGAGGGTTCGGCACCGTATGTCCCCATGGCTGAACACCAGAAGGCTTAGCAGCTGAGCACAAAACCTGCCTCCAAATAACACACACAAGCCAGGACCTCCTACTTGCTATGTTGTTAGGGCAGCAGAGAACACAGAAAAGGTACACTATGCTATGGGGCTGTCTGGCAGGGTCCTGCTCCAATTCAGGGGAGGCTAAATGAATAAGAATTGTGTTTTATAATGTGGCTCTTCTGCAAGCGCGCCTGCCATCTCTGGCTTCCCATCCCCGCAGGGTGGCATATGCTGTATCTTGAGTGCCTTTCAGAAACCTGCCCCGTCACAGAAGATATGTTCACACAGTGAGAGTCTGACCAGGGATAAAAGGCATGTAGAATACAGACAGATGTTCTTGATCACTTTACCGCAGCACACAGAGAGACGGAAAGCACTGTCAGTCTCCAGCATAAAAAGCAAGTGGTCTGTTCTGTCTCCCCAGGCCCTGAGCCCCGACAACCGGACAAACTTGTAGCTACCCTTTCCACAGACTGGCATCTGCCCCCCCAAATCCCAACCTCTGGGAAGGCTTTACTGACCACCTAACTAACCCTTCCCCCTTAGTACCCTGTGCATTTTCCCCAAGAATCAACCACTTGTAGGCATTCTTACAGTCAACCATTGTCATACTGTCTTATTGGATGCCAGCAACTCTGTAGATGCCATAAGTATGCCTTGCAGTTTATGGGAACAAACTCTTTTCTATAAGGACAGGGTCTAACACAGAGACACTGGTGTCTATAGGATGCTTGTGCTGGTTAGACTTCACCAAGGTAGCATGTGACCTATGCATTGCCCATCTAGTTTAATTTTGAGCCATTCTTATCTGGAGGATGTGGGCGGTTAAGCAAATGTCCCCACCTCTACCTTATCAACCTCCTGAGTAAAAATCTTAGCTCTGATTAGCTTCTTGCCTCTGGATCCCCAATAAGAACCTCACGGAAGGCCTGGGGTTTCCCATGATGCTGCACACATCTGCCTCTGCTACACTTGGGGTCCTGATAGCTGTGGCTTTTGTGCCACCTCACCTGCCTGCCTGCCCCACCCCCACTCCCATTTGCTACAGACCCACTGGCTCTGTATTGTCCTGGTGTGCTTTGGCCCTGTCGTGCTAGCTGGGATGAACTAAACCTGTGTATCTTGAAGGGGATACTAAATGGAACCCCCATATCTGCCATTTAGCTGTTCCTCACCCCCAGCACAGTTCAGTAAAGACAGAAAGGAACAGTAAAAACTCCAGTATTCTTGATTCCCTTTCATTGCGGGAGCCTTTCTGATTAGTAAAACTCTAGATGTTACTTCTTGATTTCTAAGAATATTTGGGGGCTTTCCCCATAAGGTCCCACTCATGCCTGAGGTGATACAGGCAGTTGGTGCTTTCTGTGTGGACAGAGATCATACTCTTTAGTAGCATAGCCACTGGTGAGATGTTCTTGCCCAGCAGAGTAATCCAACCACCCACACTCATTCAGGCAGCCCTGGGGAACTGTGGTGGGCCACACTAAGCAGATGGAAAGGCGTAGACACAGCACAGACATGGTCAGGAAGAATGGGCAGCTTGGGAGGTTAGAAGACAAGAGAAATGATCAAAGTGTGTTATATGTGTGAGACCAAAGCTTGAAAGAATAAATATTTTAAAATACTTAGGGTTTTTCCATCAACACAGGTAACCATATAAATCAGCCAGAGTGGAAGGATTGAGGGTGTGAGGTGATGAGCCAAGTAGGCCGGGGCTCTGAGAGCTGGGCTCATGGGTGCCAAAGCATCTGGGTTGGTGTGAGTGTCAGGTGTGGGTGGGAAGAGAAGGAGTGTGAGGAAGAGATGAGAGGAAAGTGACTCCAGATGACAGAAGCTAAACATCTGAGTCCTCACCAAGACTGGCATAGTCTTCTGGAAGGTCATTCACCCCACAGCAAAGTCTGAACAGAGAAAGAGTGATCTCCTATCAGCATGCTCTCTATTTCATCTATGTTTTCAAACATTACAGCTCTTGAAATGGTCTGTCGACTTCTTAGACTTGTTAAGAAAGTGCAAGGCCAGCCTGGTCTACACAGCAAGTTCCAGGGCTGGCCTGGTCTATACAGGAAGTTCCAGGACAACCAGAATTTCATAGAGAGAACCTATCACAAAACCCAAAACCAAAACCAAAAAAAAAAAAAAAAAAAAAAGAAGGAAAGAAAACATAATCTGTTGACGTTTATGTTATACATGAAAGGGTTTCCTACATGTATGTGTGTGGAAGCCAGAGAAGTGTGTCACATCTCCTGGAACTGGAGTCACAGATGGTTGTGAACCACCATGTGTAAGTGGTGAGAACCCAACCCAGATCCTCTGCAAAAGCCATCAGAGTTCTTGACCGTTGAGCCATCTCTTCAGCCCATAATCAATTCTTCTATATTTTTAATTTTCCCAGGATGTGTTTCCAACCACATTCTGGGATGGGTGAAGGGTTTTGTGTTTTCTTTCAGAGATACCTTCATGGGCTTCTGGTGGTTTTTAAGTCCTCCTATAGTTTATAAACTATATAGTACAGGACCATCACAGAGCCATCGAATATGGAAAAGCCTGCACTACTGAGGAGACAGACACTCTGGACTGTATCCTACCAGTTTTCATCTTTTGGGAACTACTTCAAATGCAAACTCATGGACAAGCACATTCTTTTTACTCAGACAACAAGAGGGGCTGTGGTGGAGACAGACATGTTAGGAACAGCACCAGAGCTCTTCCGTGTACCTGAGTGGCTCAGTGTAAAACAACAATCTCAGCAGCAAAGCCATGACAGAAAAGCTGGTGGGAGACTGAAATGAATTCAATTGAAGGGGGAGAATTTCATCAGAATTGGGGGTTTTCCATGATAGGATGAGATGCTCATAGTTAATAAGTTGACATGTCTTCTTATGGGCTTAGGTATTCAAGGAGCTTGTTTTAAAGAACTGTCTTGAAGTAACTAGAGATATCAAATACAGTGATGCAGGTGGTGGGATTCTTGTCCTGTAAGCTTTGCTTTGAACAACACGTCGAGCATGAGACTCTGGCTTGTCAGGAGAGAGGTGAGGAAGCATATGCCTTTTTGTTCTTTTAAGGAACTTTCCATTGTGCTCTGCTGCCTGTCCCCCACCCCACATGCCCCTTCATTTTCTAGAAACCCCAATGCTTCATTTTGCACTGCAGAAAGGCAAGCAAGACCCAGACTATTCATAAAAGGAGAGCACAAACATATTCTGCATTTTTGTGCACTGCTGTCTGATTTTCCATGACTCAAACACAGAATGGGCCTACAGTGCAGAGCACAGAGCTTTTCCTCAGCTGACGGACGCACAGAGAAACACAACACCCTTTTCAGGAGCAGCTGACCCACTGGCTTTGACACTTTTGCCCTTGGCTCTCTTTTTGTTTTTGGTCAAAGAACACTTTCGATTAGACTCAGGATGCTCGTTATGTTACCAAAATCAATGAGTTGGACCAGCTTTGGGAGTGGATAGCAGGTCATCCTCTCAGTCTGCTAAGATTACAGGAGGAAGGGCTGGTGAGAGCACGGGCACATGGGGCATGTGATGACAGGGCAGCAAAGTGAAGGTCAGAAGCTCCCTGCTGCTTAGGAAGTAGGAGAAGGCCAGAAGGATGTTTCGGCCTCCTCTTTCATGTTCTAGGCTATCACACTGAATCACATTCACAACCTATGACAGTGGTAAGGGTCAGTGTAGCTGGACCTCTGAGCTTGCTTATGGGGCATTTCTTTGCCACACCCATCTTAATTACGGGTGGGAACATTTCCTGAGCAGTCAGTCCTGGCAAACATAATCATGCTTTTCTCTGTCTCTCTGTCTCTGTCTCTGTCTCTCTGTCTCTCTGTCTCTCCCCCCCCCCCCCCGAGTGTAGTTGTAATGTTAAGAGTTGCTTGAAGTCTGCAGCTTCTACTTGCCCACCATGATGTACTGTCTCCTCTAGTTGCTTTTTTAAAGTATTTTTTTTGACAGCACGAGGCGGGGGCAAGCTAAGATACCATCTTTATCTCATAAGCTGTCGTGTCTCTGAATAATACTCCTACTGATATTAAGGGGAACACAAGTAACACACTCAGCTTTTTGGTCCAGCTGTTTCCAGCAAAGCAGGGCAGTAGACAGACTCCAGGGCCAAAGACCAGAGAGTTCAAGGCCACTTCTTGAAGATGGCAGACTCTGTTCGACATAGTGTCCCCTGCAACTGAGTTCTAAGCGGAAGCCTGATCTTCAGGCCCACATCTAGAAACACCAGGGCCTTGTTTCCTCTTTACTGTTCCTTTTAGGTTAGGGTAAGCTTCAGGACTGTACACCTGCATGGCTTCCGTGCTGGTTAGTACGGTTAGTTGCCATACCCTAGAATCATCTGAGAGGAAAACCTCAGTTGAGGAATTGCCTAGGTCACACTGCCTGGGGATGTCTGTAGTGACTGTCCTGACCACCCCTAGGCAGGTGGTCCTGAACTATAAGAGAGCTTAGCACAAGCCGACCAGCAAGTCCGTGAGCGAGCAGCACTTTGTGGTTCTTGCCATCTTTGACTGTGAAGTGAATTCCTTCCATGAAGGTCATCGTGTGTGGAACAGCAGGATTGTCATCTTCCTGCGTTAACATCCCTCAGTGGGGAGCTGTGACCTGGAATTGGGAGTTGAGCAAACTCTCTTCGCTTTTCCTGAGTTGTTTTGGGGGAATGTAAGGAGGACAGCTTCATGCATGCTTTTCCATGTTTTAGAAATCACTTGTTGGCACAACTTGCTAATCTTTTCCAACCCGGAGACTGATGCTTTCCTTTCGAATTCCATGTAGCAGAGAGACCTGCTGGTTTCAGCAGCCACATTTATAAATACTCAAGTGACAGAACTCTGTGATGGGTCATTGCTGCTATAGAAGACTTTTAAGGAAAAAAAAATGAAAAAACCCTAACCTTATGATGGATGAATTAGAAAAGTTGTAAGAAATTAGATTTTCTCCCTCAGAGTAAATGTGGCTGGAAAGTTAAAGCCTCACCTCAGCCTCCTGAAAGATTTGCATAAACAATTTCCATGCATTGGCTACTGTGCATAGAGAGCCAGGGACTCTGGACTGCAATAATAATGTTTTCCTGTGAAAATCAAACACATCTATTTCTATTCAAGGTCTTCTTTACATATGAAGGGGAAGGCCAGCGTATGAGGCAGTGTCGTTCACAAGTACATAGAGGTTACATGCATGCAGCTTCTTGTTAACAAAAAAAAAAAACAAAAAAAAGCTCACATTCAACATCTTTTTTATATGCGCACCAATGAAAAGTGCCATTTCCTCCGCAGAGTTCAGTCTCTGTGACTCCGAACTCTGAGCCTGGACTTCAGCTTTTTCAGCTGCCGCAGCTGGAAGACTCAAATGAACTGCAAACTGTGATTAGAGAGATCAGAGCAAAGTTAAAAGAACTCAGACAATGGAAATGGGGAGCGTTCACACACGCATGCACACAGAGAAGCCACATGCAAAGATAAATTGCATCTGCCTGTGACCATATTTGCGCCTGTCCTAAAGGGATGAATTTTCGAGGAATGGATAAAGGTCATTTGGAGGAAAAAAAGAAAGAAAACAATTCCCTTTCTATTGCCAAAGGTAGTGATGAAAACGGCACCTGTAGCTCTAGCTCTCATGGGGGAAATGATGTTACTAAATGACATTGAAAGTTTAAAAATATAAAAAGCCAGAACTTGAATTACTATGAGTCAGGTGGGGATCCAGACAATGGACAGTGATCAGAATTGATGCAAAGATGGATCAGGGGTCACATTGTTCCTTCATCCTTCTGTATGCTTTTTTCAGTTTTGACTATGTTGTCTTTGATATAGAAAATGATAGGTTTGAAAATGCATTTTGATAGGTATCCACAGATCAAGTAGCATAATACTGTCAGGTCAAGAGAAATTCCCATATACGACCTTAATTTAACAAATGATTGGACCCAATCCTGGTGCTTTATAATATCTTTGGTTTTCATGATTGAGTACAATAATATTTGAAACAGGTTTTTCTCATCGCTTGGTTTCTGAAAGAGCTATGTGCTGTAGGAATAGTCACTGAAGGTCCCTGGCTGTGGTGGGCTTTTGTTCCCCAGGCAGTACTTGGCTCTCTGCCTGTGCTCATTTAGGAATAAAGCCTGACCCAGAACAATGTCTGAGCTCAGGACCCAGGTCTCTGGTGCCCTTGTCTCTCATAGCTTGGCCTCTGGCCTGTTTCTTCTTCTTCCAATGGATGTTCGAGTCCCTATTGCTAATGCTGACATCCCACCAATCAACTTCAGATCCAGGCAAGTCCCTGGCCTTCCACTTAGAGTCCGAGAAGGGCTTACAGCATCTCACATGCCTTACTGTGCTAGAAAAGAGAAGCTGAGCAGGGTAGAGAAGGGGAGCAAACGATCAGGGGACAGAGTCGGGCAGAATAATGGCATCATTTACTAGAACATTTTAGCTGTTTATCTCCAAAATGCCAAGGAATACACAAACCAGATGAGGCCATTTTAAAAAGGAATGACTGGGCAGCATCCTCCCTGTAAGTGCCTCCAGCTGCTGTGCTCTCCTGTCAAGCTTTTCACTTAAGCCCCTAATCATTGTCAAACCAACACACGTCATGCAGGATTTGTCCTTGCCACAGGTGACAGTGCACTATTGGAAAAGGTTTCTCACTTCCTCCTTGATGCTTTTGGGTGTTCATCTCCTCTCTCTCATTTGACCTCCACCAGTCCCCAAGTCCTGATGGCCCTGGGTTCACCCCACCACCTTTGTTCTTCTGTTTGTCAGCTCAGCAGTGGCCACTCCTTTAGTGAGTCTACTCAGTTCATCAAAAACCCAGGGCTCTCTCCCAACTAACCATCCAGCCAGCAAAGGGATACAGCCACTTCCACACCCCACAAACATCTCATACACAACATGCCCAAACTTGAGCCCATCATTTGCCTGGCTGCCACCCACTGTAGTCATGAAACACAATCCTCTCCCTGCATTCCTCATTCCTTTCCTCAGTGAATGAGTCCAACTTCTATCCAGGCACTAATCCAGAATCTGGATTTGGGCTTAATTGATTCTCTCTCTCTCTCTCTCTCTCTCTCTCTCTCTCTCTCTCTCTCTCTCTGTGTGTGTGTGTGTGTGTGTGTGTGTGTGTGTGTATGTGTGTGTGTGTGTGTATGTGTGTGTGTGTGTGTGTGTGTGTGTTTTCAGCTCTTTCACATGCTTGCTGAGGATTAAATTTAGTCCTCAGGCTCACAGAGTGAACTCTTTGCTGACTGAACCATCTCTCCAGTGCCTGCTGAAACTTTTATTAAGATCATATTTTGTCATCTATAAAATGTATATGTTTCTCAAGGTTCCCAAAAGGAACTTATAATCATAATACTACTTGGTGTTACTGGGAGATTTGTGTCAGAGCTATTTAAGAACTATATATATATATTCATGTATTTTTGCATTGTTTATGATAACTATGTTGTTTCTCCTCTTTGGAGATTCTGAACATCAGCCCTGGAACCTCAGGCATGCTACTCCAACTTTCTATCACTGAGCCACATCTGTGCATTTTAAAGATGAGAAAACCACGGTAAAAAACTGAGAATTCACCGTAGGTTATTCGGTGAGACATGCCTTCTGTGGAGTACCACTCTACCATGCTGTTTGTCTCTCTCCTTAGCTCTGTACACTCCATTCTCAGAACGCTGAAAAACACTCAAAGACCACATACAGACAATAGCTGGATGCTGAAGTTAGGAAAAACCAAAGTGTTTGCCCCAACCTAATCACAGAACACTTTGAACACCAGATAGTGAAGAGTTTTCCACACACACACCAGCTGTATTTCTCTATTTTTTATTGCTGTAACAAAACACTAAAGGCTGGATAGTGTAGAAAAAAATAAAGCTTGCCCAGCTCACTTTTGGAGGTGAAGTGGAACTTAGCAGTCAGGAAAGGCCAAGCTTTCTCTTGCTATCACAACTTCCTCCTAAGATTAGCCAGGAGAACTACATTAGTCTCCTCTGGAGACAAAGTCTCATTGCCATAATTATTACACACCAAGCCCCATCTGCTATATCTTCAATGTCCAATTGTCTCTTAGTACCAGAGCATTAGCCACCAAGATTCCAACCCAAGACTTAGGGTATAACTATGCTACCAACAAAATCTCCACTTGGAGCTGGCACCAGACACTACAAGTTAAGCTCTCAGACCCACAAGAGTACCTATCACTTCAGATGCCAGTCACAAGACTAAAACTGTGTCCTAGGTTTTGAGATGACCTGACTCTGAGCTACAGTTCAATTAATTTGCTAGAGTAGCTCATTAGAACCCAACAAACATATATGCCAACCTGTTACAGAAACTGTTATGGGGGTGCTGATAAACAAGCTGGATAGGAGTTCTTGGAGAGAAAAGGAGGAAAATGTCCTGGCCTTTCCTAGGCATGCCAAACTCTAGGGATCACCACGGTATTAGCTGTCTGAATACTCTAAATCCTGGCTGTCTGATTTTTTTATGAACACTTTATTATGAATATGTAATTTATCAAATAATTAACCACTTGTGTACATACAAGCCTGCAGTCCACAGTCCATCTGCTCTTCCTGGAGGTTTGGCTGGGACTAGCCATGTCTTTGTTGGATCGCGGTATCATACTTACATTTACTAATATTCTGTTATTAGCTAAAGTATCAGAGACTTGAATCCAGTCCCTGATACTTTAGCTTGAGCTCTGAACCAGAACAATAAGTTGCCTCCAGGTGTATTAGAAGACACAAACATGATACTTTTAATCTTTGGGACTGAAGAAGACACAATAGCAAGTGTGAGTACAAGATCATTAGATGCTCAAGGAAAGTCAACCATTGCCAGCACAGCTGCAGAACAGAATGATGATCCTACACCACACTAGGAGGGAGAGAGCTGTGTTTACATTCCATGTATCAGGTGTGCATGCTCCGTGCCCTGCTCTGCCCCCACTCCCAGGATTCCCCATCCCTCTGGACCTCGATAGAGTTCATGATTATTTTTTTAGCTCATCTGGCAGTCAGCAAATCCCAGCAATTATCCTGTCTTGACCCCTTACAGCACTGGATTTACAGGTATGCACAGGTGCAGCTGTCTTTTTAATGAGTGCTGGGGATTTAAACTCAGGTCTTCACGCTTGTGCAAGTTTCCTTCTCCACTGGGCATCTCCCCAGCCCAGGAGAGAGTTGTGAGCTGGGGTTGGATGCTAGCAAACCAAACACATCAATCAGGGAGCAGGACTCTGGTCTGATGAAGGAAACAAATACAACAGTGCAGAGATCTAGACAGGAGGCATTTTATCCTCCAGAAAGAAATGCAGCAAGTGGATACACTGTAAATCACAAAGCCATACCCGGAAGGTAACAGGGAAGGATGTGTTCCCAGTGGCCTTAGTCCTCAGTTCACAAGGAGCTTGTGTGGTAGTGGTGGATGAGATACCTTCTGCCTCACGTCTAAAAGTCAAATACAATAAACAGCTAAGGGGCTATTGAGGATCCTGAGATTCCCAAGTTGAAGCTATGCCCCTGAGATGTTAAGCAGACCCAGCAGCACACCAAAAAAAGAGTTTTAATTTAAGGAAGGATATAGAATGAAGGCTGTGGAGATAGTTCGAACACCTCATGGAGAAGCCGGGCACTGTGTTCTGTGTGGAGACGGGTTCGAGAACCCCAGCAGTTCTGCTGATCGTCACTCTCCTCACTCTCCTCACTCTCCCAGATTACCGCTTTGACACAGAAAATTTGGTTTTGTTTTTGCTCATTAAAAAGATTTATTTTCAATATAGGCAGTTTTAATTTTTTTTGTAATTCCTCTTCAAAGAAGTTGGCCACACATGAAGAAGTAGACTCTGTCGGTTACAGAAATCAACTTCCATCCTGTAATTAGCAGACTGAGAAGGTTACATCAAAGTGTGGGCATTTGTATTTCCATAAGACAACATTTCAAAAATACCTTGACTGCCGGCTATACGGATGCTTCATTTGCTGTCATTTAATGTCACTTAAATGATCAAGAAACCCTTCCCATGAACACATGACAAGTAGTGTTTTCCCAGAAAATGTTTACATATTTTGGACAATAAAAGGGGCTTTTCTATCTGATCATGAGTCTCATTTTCTAGTCTAATAGGCCTAACTTGCCTAAAGTATAGATTTTGGGGGGTTGTGTGTTTGTTTGTTTCAATTATAATAAAGTATCTTTGTAAACTTCTCCATGTTTCACGGAATCATTTAGGCGATTCCCACTCAGAGGTGTCTTTGAAGTGAAAAGAAACAATGTAGAGCTGAGGGCCCTCGTGAGCATCTGTCCCTATGGTTCACAGTTCCTCAGTTTAGAACGGAGAAAACACAACACTCTACACTGAACTTGGAAACAGTTGCCATAAGAAAAACATCTCTACCAAAGTTTCAAGAGGGTGACAGCATCAATGCCAAGAAACATCAAAGGCGATGTTTGCAGTTTTCAGGAACTGTGCCAAGCTACCTTCTAAATGCAGTCTACCATTCCACATAATCCAGTTAACGATGAGCCCAACCCTGCGGGGTCCTAAAGACCTCATCTTGCCTCTGTATCCAGGTGATTGTGCCCAAACTAGTTCGCACATCACAAACCTCAGTTGTCCAAACACAGATCCCATAGAAGTTCAATTCAAAATTGTTCTTTTGCACTGAGGGGAGAATGGTAGAGACATAATCTTGGGACCTCCCGTGAATAGCCATGTAGACACATGTGGAGACAACAGGAAACCTGTTCTGTCTCTGCTGTGGCGAACAGGTCTCATTCTTGATCAGGAATGTTCTTCTTCCATAAAGGCTGTGGAAGAGCTGGGATAACTTGGAAAGTTAAAAAGAAACATGAAAATAAATGTATGTGCTTGGCTTTTTATTTTTATTTGTTCTATGAAAACTTTAATCGGAATGCAATCATAAGTTTGTTTTCATCTTTATTTTAATTGGGAGTAGCTTTCTGCAAGCAGCAGGAGCTGTCTTAAAAAGGCTCCAGTGAATGAAAGATATAATGTGTTTCTGTTACCAAGTGTGGAAAGGTAAGTTGTAGGGATATCAGTGGATCCCTCTAAATATTGGAAACCTGGGAGCTTTCCCTGCCTGTCTACTCTCTCTTCCTGCCTTGCCATCTGAGTCAGTTCCATTCTACATCCTTCAGATAAGCCATGCTTTCTCTGTCTCTTCCTGTGTATCAGTAAAGATGACTGTCTTAGACACAGACAGGAGACCAGCTGTCTTACTCACTGTTCTCTGGCTCTGAAGACACACCATGATCGAGGGAACTCCTTTAAAAGAAAGCATTTCATCGGTGCCTTGCTCACAGCTTCAGGGGATTAGTCTGTCACCATCGCATCAGAGAACACGGTTGCAGTTAGGTGTAGTGCTGGAGAAGTAGCGAAGAGAGCTACATCCTGACTTGGAGGGGGGGGGAGGGAGGGAGGGAGAGAGGGATGGAAGAAGGGAGGGTGCCTGTGCCTGGAATGAGCTTTTGAAACCTCAAAGAAGTCACGCGTTTCCTTCAACAAGGTCACACCTCCTAAGCAGTCCTTGGTAACTAAGCATTCAAATACATGAGCCTATGGGGTCCATTCTTCAAAAGCACCAGAACAGCCATGTCTCTCACTCACTTCAAATATTCATGACTGTAGGGCAGGAGGAGCCCTTGTTCTGATTGTCCATTGCTAAAGAAGTACATAAAACACTCAGCTTGAGCCCACTGTCCACCATGATTATGTCTACTGGGGCTAGTTAAGTGGAATGTTCTAGATTGAAAACGTTAAATCCAGGAATGTGTGGTGTGCTTAACAAGAGTAAAGGCAGTCTGCTTTATAGGGAATATACATTCAATGCAAGAAAATGAGAAAATACTGGCACATAAGCCAAGAGAAAAGAAAATTTCTTCTACCATCAGGATGTCATTCAGCATCTCAAAGTTTCTTATAAGTTTTTTTTTTTACTTGTTTTAAACATTCCCCCCTGGCAGATTTCTTTGCTTAATACTAAAGAGAAGATGCATTGGTCAAAAAAAAAAAAAAAAAAAAAAAAAAAAAGCAAAAAACAAAACAAACTCTGTTCTAAGTCTTTCCCTGTAGGTTATTTTATAACATGAGATTCAGACTTACAGTTATTTGAAATTATAAATATTGTAAAGAAAATCAATAAGGAATTGTGGACAGACAAGAGTCGCACTCTTAGATGGGACAGTCATGAGAAAGACCTCGGCTGTGGGTCCGCCCTCAGAGATGATAGGAAAAGAGAGCAGAGTCCTGGGAGGAAGTGAATGCCAAGAGGAAGGAAATGGATGCAGAGAGCCTGGAAGTGAAAGAGTGTGTCCGTTCTCACAGTTAAAAAGGAAGAGATGGAGGGCAGAAGGGAACAGAGGAAACCTCAAAGGAAGATGAGGGCTTGCAGGAGGGGAAGGGCGGAGGAAGGGGGAGAAGGCAAAGGTTGCATGTTGGTCTGAATAGGGCACACCTTTTGTTGCTACACAGACAACACAAGTCAAGAAGACATGAGGTAGAAGGTCAGAGCCTCTGACTGTTCTGGAAGCAGAGAACATTTGAGAAGGGTGGTAGTGTGGTGTGTGTGACTTAGAGCTAGATACTGGGTAGGGAGGGACCTTTAAGACCTAATGAAGTCCCCTAAGCTACAAGTAGTAGAAGAAGGATGGTGTGAAGCTTTGACACTGTGTTTTGAAAACATGTAATATATCAATAGCCATACTTCAGCCCCAAACAATGACCAGACAATACTGGTATCCCATCCATTTGCAGATGCTGACCTACATTTTGGAACAAGTCTAATTCCCACGAGCACAGAAAAGAGTGGCAACCTCTTGAAGCATCTGTGCTTTCTCTTCTCCAAAACCTTTCAGCTGTACCATAGAAGGTAACAGCTCTACACCCGGACAAGAAGCACTATCAACCAGTGAGGCTTACAAAGGCAGGCTTCACCCATGGGCCTAGGCAGAGAAGCAATGATGTGCTATGTACTGCCGAGTGCCCAGACCGACTGGATGCCCAGTGACATGAAGTACCAGTTAGTCAGTGAGCATTCTCCTGGTCTAGAGCTGGGATGGCTTAGCGGAGCCTTGAGAAGCTTGTCTCCTGTTTACTTTCGAAGTCAGACTGAAGTAAAAAAAACTCACGTGCCTGAACCAGTTGCCAAGAACAATACAAGGCAGAAAGTGATAAAATCATCAGCAAAGCCAAAGTGTATGAGGGAAAGCAGGATGCTGGAGCCTTTCAGAGAACCCTTAGAGCTGGACCGTCCAGGTGAGGTGGAGAGAACAGTGACGTCACTGATGATGTCAAAGCGCTGCACTCTGCTGAGAAGGACACATAGAGTTTCAGGAGTAGAACCAGCATCTTATATATAGCATTTACTTTGGATTCACTCCGATATATTTTGAGCAAAAAGTGAGTCACAGATAAAGTATTTCATGCACAAAGCAGTTTTATTCTTTTTTCTTCAGGCCTTTATAGAATAGTGTGCTCTTCTCTGTGTTTAACACAGCGGGTCTAGCTCTGAAAGGCTCCTGCAAGTTTTTGCAGGGATTATGGGGACAAGTTGGCTAACTAAGGGGGTCATTAGCATGGACTGGATCTGGAATGACATTATTTAGCATTGTACTTAACTACATAGAAAAGACATCTACTTTTGATATCTTAAAATTAATTTTAAAGTTAGCATACAAAACAGTATGCCTCGTGATATTTTCACATACAGAAACATATATGTATAAATATGTGTTTATATGTATGCATATACTGAAATCCTATCCTGGAGCTTGAATCTTAAGAACCAAAGTTATGGACAGAATTTCTAGACGCATCTAGTATACTTTCCCCATCTGGTCTAACAGCAGCAAAGCCCTCAACCAACACAAACCCCACAATTTTTCTTAAGAAAGTGAAAGTCTGCATCTAAATTTCACACAGAAACTGTGCCTTGTTGCTCCCACACATTCCTCCTGGCACGGAGTCAAGCACAGCGAGCCTCTGCCTTGCGCCCCAGCTTGGGATCATGGGGTGTCTGACTACCCATCACCACGTTCCCACCCCTTCAGTTTTGCCCCATTTTGATGATGTTCATCTTCCTCTTGGCTCCAGTTCTCGGGGCTTCACACTGGTGTGAAAACTAGTGGGATGTGGGTTGGGCATAGAGAAGCCCCACAGCGACAGACTTCTTGCTAATTCATGCTCAGTGCCTAGGAGGGTCAGTGTTCTGGGGACTGAGACAAACTCATGACTATTTTGGGGAGCAATTCAGTCATAGCAGGTACATGCACAGTGAAGCATTGGTCCTATGGTCCATGCTTAGAGAACTTGCAATCAGGTTGGACATAATCAATCCAGCAACACGAAGTCACAAAAAACCCATAGTTCTACAAAAAAAAAAAAAAAAAAAAAAAAAAAAAAAAAGAAGGGGAGTTTTATAATATCTGTGGGAAAGGACCCAAATCTCCGGTCTCTTCTCTCCTTCTGTAAAGAATTTTGCTGATGATAAACTTGGAAGTGACATTTGCAAGAGGAAATGTAAACCAGGGAGGAATTACTCTCCCCCTTGAGAGTTATGATTAGCTCAAATGTATTACTCCAAGATCCCAAACATTTCACATAATAACCAATGAAAAGTCACATGTAATCTTTTGGGTCAGTCTCTTTTCAAATCATCTCTAATTTCTAGCAACAACCACATCTCTAATTGGCTGTAAGGAAAGCTCACAGATGGTGGGACGAACCCTCGTGCGCCACACACACACACACACACACACACACACACACACACACACACACCCCTCCAGACAGCTACAGGTTCAGATTTCAATCTTGCATGCATGCCTGACTGAGAGGGACAGGAATCTACTTGGGGGAACGGTGGCCTGCTGAAATGAATTGTTACCTTTGTGAGGTACATCCCTTGTTTCTAAGGCAGTACAGAAGACAAAGGGTACATTTAGTTTGTGGGAAAGGATGGGGGCAGGGGAAGAAACAGAAACCAGAGAATTATGCAACCATGGTGCTTTCAAATCCCCCCAGGAAGTTTATGTTTCAAGGCCTTTGGAAGAGTAGAGTGCAGCTGTTTACTAACGGGCCGCAGTCCCCACAGTGCTCTTGGTACCACACTGCAGCCCCAAGGATGGCAGGCCACTGCTTATAGACTCTATCCAGCCTAAGCAGGCTTGTGCCTCCCCTAGCAGAGACCATGTGTCTCAAAGAGCAAGGGATGTTCAGAGAAGACTGAGAAGGGGGCAGGGACATTGAAGAGGCTGCTGGATCTTAGCAGAAGAAAGTCAGGATTCCCATGTGGAATGTAAACCAGATTAGACTTGTTTGCAGAAGGCCACACCCCAAAGAAGCCCTTCAGATGACCAGCCGGAGGGTATACTCAGTACAGCATCTCACAAACCAGCATAGCAATTTTGAATTTCTTATGAAAAATTCAAAGTGCCCTTTGCAGTATCTCCTTTAAGCCTTAAATGACAGGACAGGATGTGGTTTAGAGCTTTCTTTATGCAGATAATAAATCCATTCACTGGTGAAATGGCCTCTTGCCTCTTCTCTCTTAACATGAAGCTTCAAGACTGACATGAGGTGATCTCTCCATCAACCTCTAACCAATGATGACACCTTTCTCTCCCTGGAGTCCATCCTAAAGAGCTCCCAGATGTTCTTACCTATGCCCTGGACACGCTGTTGCTCTTTCCTCTTGGCGGCCTCTGCACACTGTGTTCAGAACAGTGTAGAGGAGACATGGCAAAGGCCAAAAGGCAGCTAACAGCATGTCAGCAATAGAGGCGCTGGGGCCCAGCTGGCCAGTGCTGTCACACTGCTTCATAGCAGGGCTCACTGTTTCAGACGGGAAAGCATTGTGGGAAGCGTGCAGAGTGCTGGTATTAGCAGTATGCACTGCCACCTCCGGCTGTTCCTATGTAATCGTAATGCCGGAACCACAATTTACTATGTGCTGAGAAGATTCCGTGAGACTCTTCAATAGAATCTCAGCCCCAAAGCATTCAGGACTGGGGTTGGCCCTCAGTAGTGAGGCCCTTGCTCAGCGTGCACAAGGCCCTGTTCAGCCATGAGGAACACCAGGAAAGGAGAAAGAAAAAACGAGTGGAGGAGCATGCATGCATGGTCTCAAGGCATAGGCAGACGATGCCAGAGCTGGGCTTGCTTTCTCCTTTGTACTCAGTCCAGGGCCCTAGTCTGCAGAAAGGTGCTGTCCACACTCAGAATGGCCTCAGTGAACCTAATCTAAATAAGCTTTTATCGATATGGCCGGAGGCTCCTCTCCCGGGTGATTTTAGACTCTGTCAGTTTTACAATGAACGCTAACAACCATAACATACAAAAACGTTCATATAGCCTAAGAGTTTATTGTTTTCTTCAATATTCAAATGAGCCAACACGTTTAAGTGGATGCTAAGGCTCTGGTGACCCTGTGTCCTGAGTCTATCAGCCCTAAGTAGCAGATGCACCTTGGAAGTCTTGTCTCCAACTTGTCAATATAATAAACTGCTTTCTAGGACCTGTTGTTACCTCTGCCTCCAGACATGCTTCCTTTCTCCTGTCCCAGGCCACCCAAGTTACAGGAAGGTACAACCAGGTAGCTCTCAGCTTCTCTATTCTGACCTGCACCCTTCTCTGTTTGAAGTCACACCCTCACTAAAGCCCATCCCCTTCCAACTCACGTTTTCTAAGGTCCTGAGTCTCCTTTTGGCAAATTGACATTGTGTTTCCTGAGAAACTCTTTCACACTGAGGCTTTAAGGATGATGTCTGTCTGTGCTCATTGTGTTTGACTGAAACCCTTCAGAGGCTCTATAGCACAATTCAGACCCACGTGTCTGGAGGAAGAATTTTACTCCAGCAATAGAAGTACTTTTAAGAGCTTTGAGTGTCATTTAGATTGTAGGGTTCCAGTAGTTCAACTGGTGTCTGCTACATCTTTGTATGTGATGGCTCTTGCTAACATGGCTATGATTAGAAACTTCTAGAAGGTGGGATACAGCCTATTTCCAACACAATCTCTCCACAAAACTGTCAGTAGTGTCATGCCTCGTAAGGTTTGGAGTGGGTGTGTGTGTGTGTGTGTGTGTGTGTGTGTGTAAATGAGCCTACTGTACTCTATTATGAGCAGTATCTCTAACCCTCAATGGGGTTTAAATGCCGTCTCTCTGTATCCATGGAACCACACATCTCCTTTTCTATTCCCATCTTCGGGTATCTTCAGCTATGGTTCTCAGCTACCTTCAGTCCCCACTCCCCTGGTGTTCACTGTCTCTAGGCTTGAGCAGGAAATGACCCCAAAGATCATCTTTGTAGAGCACAGAAGTGAAATCTCTAGGCTCGGGTGGCAAAGTGAGTCAATGTGAAAAACAGCGTTAGGTGTCTGGCCTCTCGATGTCTAGATATGGGTGGTATTTTCTCCGAGTCCTCCACGGAAGCACTTGCTTGAACTCCTTCACTGCTGACTGCATGTGTGACCCAGTCACAATATTACTCAGTCTTTCAGCTCTCCTTTCTCTCCTAGAAAAGAGGGAAAGCCTGCAGTGCCGGGAAAGCAGTAAAGCCTGTTCGTTAAGAGTCGGGGCTCTGGAATTTCTTTACCTAGGTGAACAGCTTGTTCAGTTCAAGGCCTGGCGCTAAGACCCTGAATAAATGGCTGTTAGTGTTGTTATTCCCAGAACCAGTGTATCAGTTGCTCCTTCTGAGCCTGCTTCTGCAATCCTGGCAGCCACAGAGCGAGTATGGGACAGGCTGTAACCCACAGTCAGCGCAGGCCTGGAGGGGAGGCTGGAGAAGCTGGCCAAACAAGTTTTTAGTAGGTTTCTGTTCTCTGCTTTTTTAAAGCAGTGGAAAATAAATCAAGGGTGAAAAGACAAACGTAGCAAAGAATGTATTCCATTGTTCCTTTTAGGGAGAGACTCCTTCAGATGCAGCTCTTCACGACGTAAATCACAAGCCACATGGCTGAGTCTGCTCCTGCCTCTTTCCTGGCCTAGAACAGACAGGGGACACTGTGGTCTCTACTGGGTAACAGATTGGCTGTCACTTTTCTGGGAGCAGAGAAGGAGCTGGGGAAGGCCCACCATTGGCTGAATTCTGTTCATAACTGATTGGACATCTGGAGATGGGGTTAAACTGTGTGGTTAGTAAGAGTCTCATCCATACCAACTTGAAGAGCCAGGAAGTCACTATAAAAACGCTGTAGTGTATCAAAGAGAGATTCACTCCACTCTGCTCTGCTTCTCTGAAGCTGCCAGGTTCTGTCACAATTCACTATGCAGCCAGCCTAGTGGCTCTGACCTCACTTCCCACAGGCTACAATTTTAATGGAGAGTCCTCTGGCCCAGAGTGGGTCCAGCTGCTTTCCTCCTAGAGTCGGACATTGTGATAAAGTCACACTTGCTCCACCAGCACCTCACCTCCATCATAGTCACACACCACTTGTGCATGGACAAGCCAGGCAATGGACAGGGATGGCTGGAGCAAGTTTTGATAACCAAGATGGCAGGGAATGCAGTTTGCATCCAGTTCTGCACTGCCCTTTCTGAGTCTACCACGTTTTACCTGAGGCCTAAGGCAGCCTTGTGCTCACTGACACTGCCCATCTTCCTGCCAGGCACACCCTGGTCTGAGCCTGACTGCCTGAAACATAACAGGATGAAAATGGTTGGCTTTGGGCCCAAACAGACCTACACTTAATAGCTGTTTGACCTGAAAAAGTGTTATTCCTGTGAGCCTTGTTTCCTTATCTATAAACTGCATACCTAATGAATATCTAACAAGCTGTTAGGCAGATGCAGGGCAAGGAATATCTCATGTTTTAAATCTCTGGCATATAAAGTATATACTGGGTTAGGAATTTCCTTTGCTTGATTCAAAAGGAAAAGAAGGTAGAGGAGAAATAAAACTTTCTACAAAGCATTTCAACTTCAGCTACTTTGCAATTATCTTGAGCAGACATTAAATAATTTAGGTCTGTGGGTAGAGCTGTGGAAACCACACTGTGGTGGACACAGCTCTTGCTGTAGAGATGAAGCAGCTATTGGTTCAGGGAGCAATGGTGAGTGCTTTATCCTTTTGAGACATTTATTGGTACGGCTGCATGGCCATTCAAACTTGTTCCATGGATGTGAGTTTTCAAAGTTCAGTCTGTTCACTAAATTAGTGAAGGCAGCACTTTGGTATTGTGACCTGGATATGTATAGTTCTGTGGAGATACACAAAACATGCACAGAACATGAGCAAAACAGAAAGCCATAGACTTTCTTATAAACTATAGTTGTAGAGTTACACTGTGAACATTGTGCCAAATTTGAGCAATCTAGTTTCTTCCTATGAGACTGGTTTCAGATTGGAGAATGGAGGCTCAGACAAGCCTGGTGAACTACCGGGTCACAGCATTACAGTGTAAGCTTGGCTCAGCCTGATCCCAGCACCTTGTGCAGTACTGTTTTCCAACAACTTGGTTTTGTTACAAGATTTAATGAGTGTAGTCAGTCTGAATAAGGCTACCTCATATAGGCTCATGTGTTTGAATGCTTGGTCCCTGATTAATGGAAGTGTTTGGGAAGGATTAGGAGGTGTGACCTTTGTTGGAGGACCTGTGTTACTAGGAGTGAACTTTAAGGTTTCAAAAACCCATACTGGCTCTCTCTCTCTCTCTCTCTCTCTCTCTCTCTCTCTCTCTCTCTCTCTCTCTCTCTCTCTCTCTCTCTCTCCTGGCTGCCTTCAGATCAGGATACAAAGCTCTCAGCTACCTCTCCAGTACCATGCCTGTTTGCTTCCCACCATGATGATAATGAACTAACCCCCTGAAGCTATGAGCAAGGCCCCAAATAAGTGGTTTTTTTATAAGGTCATAGTGTTGCTTCACAGCTGTAAAGCATCATCTAAGATAGAAACAGAAGAACAGGGTCTCCAGGAAAACCTGCGCTTTGACTGTCTCATTTAATAAGTTCATGCCCACACAGTACTGTCCCTCCAGCCTGGGGGGACCAAGGAGAGTGAACACTCAGACATAAGGATCTGGGTACAACTGAATGTGGCGAAAGGCTGAACATTGTCTGTCATCAAGCCCGTCACAGGCCTGAAGGCAGAGTTGGGTTATGGAAGACAGAGGTCTTCTTGCATCTGAGAGCTGTTCTAACTTATTTAGAGAATGCCAAAGAGGGTAAAGTTAAACCTAGGAAAGAATATAAAAAGAAGCGAGAAACTTTGTACTTCCTTAAACTTGTTGGTGTTCCCAGTTTGGTCAAAGTATGTATGTACTTTGAGTATGTGGCTGCCCTAGCATTTTATGTGCACATACATGAGACATTTTTCTTTATTCCAGTTTAAAAAAAAAACAAAACAAAGCATGCATAGGTAATGTGATTCACTCCTTACATGTTAGGAGAATTCTCCCCCTATTAACCAATCATGGAGATTAATCGATCATGGGAATTGCTGTAACCTCAAAATTAATTTCATTTTCTCCTGTGTATTCCATTATATTCCAGGCTAAGTCTCACTGGAGGGAACAAATATATAAACTTGATATTGAAGACCGACGCTGTAACTTGGGTGGTAGAATGTTTGCTTAATCTGCTGGATTAGATCCCCAGCCCCACATAGACTAGGCATGGTGATAGATACCTGTAACCTCAGCTAGTAAGCAGGACAAAGCAGGAATAACAGAAGCCCAAAGGTACCCTTAGGTACGTAGGAAGTTGGGGACCACTCTGGTTTAAATAAGATCCTGCCTCCAAAAACAACAGAAAAATAATCAAGGTTTTTTTTTTTTTTTAATTGAAGGCTTAAAAATTGAGCCTAGAAACCAAAAGGATGAAGCAGGGGTTGAGAACACTGGCTACTCTCCAGGGGACCTGGATCCAATTGTCAGCACCTTCATTGTGACTCACAATCAGCCCTGACTCCAGTCCAGGGCATCTGGTGCTCTCTTCTGGCCTACTTTGATGAAAGCCATTTAGGTGGTACACAGACATATATGCAGAAAAAGCAGTCATACACATAAAATAAAAATGAATAACACCTTTATAATGATTTTTAAAAATTAAGTATGACATCACTCTTGTTTAAAGGTATAATTAGATCGGAATCTTAAACATGTCTGTTTTATTTCCTTTCTGTCTTTCAGCTCCAGGGCTCTTTGAAAAGAAAACAAATAGTCAACCTGTCTCCTGCCAACAGCAAGAGGCCCAATGGCTTTGTTGACAGCCCATTTCTTGACATCAAAAGGATCAGAGTTGGAGAGAACCTTTCTACAGGTCAGGGGGCCCTCCCAGTAAACAATGGACAAAGTCACATGATGCCCGGGCCCTTGCCCATGAATCAGGCACCCTTGAGGAAGACTAATGCTCTACCGCCTCCTGCACATTCTCCTGGCAACAGTGTGTTTAACATGGGCTTAAAGGAGGTGAAGAAAGAACCTGGAGAGACCCTCTCTTGCAGCAAACACATGGATGACCAAATGACGCAGGAGAGTGTTTTTACCAATAGGTTTGGAGATGACCCTGGGGAGCAACTGATGGACCCTGAGCTGCAGGAACTGTTCAATGAACTGACCAACATATCAGTGCCTCCCATGAGCGACCTGGAGCTGGAGAACATGATCAATGCTACCATTAAGCAGGATGACCCATTTGGCATTGACTTGGGTCAGCAGAGCCAGAGGAGCACACCAAGACCCTCCCTGCCCATGGAGAAGATCATCATCAAAAGTGAATATTCACCCGGTTTGACACAAGGCACTTCGGGCTCTCCGCAGCTGAGGCCCCCATCAGCTGGCCCTGCATTTTCCTTGGCCACCTCTGCACTCTCCACTTCATCCCCAGTCCCCACAGTTCCCCAGAGTCAGCCTCAGCTTCAGAAAGCATCAGGAGCAAACAGGGCCCTGCCAAGCTGGCAAGAAGTATCCCATGCTCAACAGCTCAAGCAAATAGCTGCAAACCGCCAACAGCATGCACGAATGCAGCAGCAGCAGCAGCAGCAGCAGCAGCAGCCACCTCCCAGCTGGCCAGCCTTGCAGTCCTCTGCGGGGCCATCCCCAGGGGCATTTGTGCAGGACAAAATCCCCAGCCCTTCCTTTGGCCAGCAACCCTTCAGCCCACAGGGATCGCCCATGCCTGGGGTGACTGGAAGCAGCAACCAGTCCAAAGCTGTGTCCAATTACACATACAAGGCCAGCCCCTCAGCCCACACTGGACCCCTGGATGTGCTACTGCAGCAAAAGCCTCAGGATCTCAGTCGAAGTTTTATGAATAACCCACACCCAACCCTGGAGCCCCGACATGGCAACACCAAACCTTTGTTTCATTTTAACCCAGACCAAGCAAACCAGCAGATGCCTTCTCTTTTGCCTTCCCAGAACAAGCCTTCTCTCCTACACTACACCCAGCAGCAGCAGCAACAGCAGCAACAACAGCAGCAGCAGCAACAGCAGCAGCAGCAACAACAGCAACAACAACAGCAGCAGCAACAGCAGCAACAACAACAGCAGCAGCAACAGCAGCAACAGCAACAGCAGCAACAGCAACAGCAGCAGCAACAGCAGCAGCAACAGCAGCAGCAGCAACCATCCCAACCCGCCCAAGCTCTCTCAAGCCAGCCCTTGCTAAGGTCGCCCTTGCCACTTCAGCAGAAGATCATGCTTCAGAAGATGCAGAGCCAGTCCATCGCAGGCCTGGGATATCAAGTCACTCAGCACAGACAGGTAAGGAATCTGGTACTTCACCCCAGAGCTCCCACGGGTGATTATTTTGGTGATTATGCTTTGAATGCTCTTTATGTTTTTAGTGAGACGTGATTAATACTGAAACCCAGTGGTTCTGGTGGACTTATAGGAGCTTGATTCTCTTGGTACATCTAAAGCTCTAAAGCAAGCACTAATGTTTATATACATATATATGTATATGTGTGTGTGTGTGTGTGTGTGTGTGTGTGTGTGTGTATACACACATTGTCATTGCTTTGGGGTTCTGTAATAATCAGTGATACTTAAAAATAATGCCTTGGTGGTATATCCAGTGGTCAAGCATATGATATGAAGAATATTCTGATATTCATCCAACCGGAAAATCAGATCAATATGCATTGAGTTAGAACTAATATAAAGATGGTGGTTATGGCTGTACATTGGAATAAGGCTAGAGGTAATGCTGAGAGGAGCCACCAACGTGACCAACTGTTGTGTTTAGTCCTCGGCCATCCTCATAGATCTCACGTGACTCTGAGCTCACAATCGCTTCGTCAGCCCTACATCTGCAGGCACCATCTAAAGACAGAGCAAACCATCACTTTAACACTACACAAGCAATGGCAAAGTTCTTCCCCAGTGAGTGGAAATCAGGTGTGACATCCACAAAACACTATGCCTGGTGAGATAACCATGAATATAGCAAAATAATTACCATTAACAGAAATAAATCTATACTTGTTTTATGCCCTTTGGTTTTACATTAAATAGAGGTTTAATTTTACCCTGGCAAACAGGGTCAAGAAATTTATTATTCCTACAAAACACATACTGAGTACGAGCTGTTCCCCGGGAAACCCCTTTCTGGAAGGGAGGAAGACGTTTGGATATTGTATTGTTCGTGTTGTTGGCAGGTGTGCATTACCATAGGGCAGCAAGCTGTGCGGTAGAGGACGAAATACCATAGAGTGACATCTGGAGAGGTAAAAACCTCTGTACTAAGTAAAGATTTCAACTCCACCTTTTCCTGTGTGTGCGTGTGTGTGCGTGTATGTGCATGTGTGTGTGTGTGTGCATGTATGTGTGTTCTAATTATGAGTTATGGAAGGGACTTGGGTAGACTTGTATATCTTCTACAACATTATTAGGACATAATAATCATAAAGTCCTTTTATAAAACAGAAAAATTTAAATGACTTAAAATACATCACAAAACGTTTTTCTCTGGGTGAGCATGGGGTCGAATTCTCCCTGAATTTCTCTGTGCCTCCTCAAGCAACTGCTGAAGCTCTTTCAGATGCCTTCCAGGCTGAGTGGAGCATGGGTGGTTAGAGTACGATATGCCGGGTTTGGGGTTTATATGGAGAGTGGAGCAAGGTAATTCCCAATCCAGACTATGTAATAAGTGGGGGTTATTCAGATTATCATATCAAATACCATAAATAATCAAAATATTTTCTTTAGTGAAGCAAGCACTTGTGGAAAGGAGGCTTGAGATGTTCCAAGGGATGTGAGTCCTCACATGTATACAGTACTGCGACATAAAAGCGGTGCTGCTGCTGCTGCAGTGCCTACACTGTGACACACAGGCAGCACACACGTGTCACAGGTCAGTCTCTCTGACCAAGGAAACAACCAACAACGAGATAGTAACAAAATACACGTGCAGATAACTTATTCTACAAAGACGCAGACTTTTGTCTCTTTGGCCTGAAGTACATAATTGGATTCTTATAAGGGGATTGTTCCCGTCATACAGGTCAGAGAACTGAGGCACGGACAAGTTTCCACATCTTTCTAAACTCAAGTTATCCAAAGCAGAGCTCAGAGTTGAATGTGGCTTCAAAGCTGCACATTGAAGCACTGGGAATAGCTCATGGGTAGGATTTGGTAGGAAGTGAATGACACAGAGGGCCATTGTAAGGACTGCCAAGGGACTTTTTTTCTAGTATGAATCCCTAGCAAAATAATCTGTATACAAGGTTAAGGTCTTTGTGGGACAAAAAAAAAATGTTTCTCACTTCTTGCCTTCAGAGCTGTTAACAAAAAGAGTTTTTAAAAATCTGTATCATCTTGGGTTATCATCCTGATGATAACTACGGTACTCATAAGAAAATACACATTTCCAGCAGGAAATATACCCATGGTACCCCACACTAGCATCCTCCATCTTATGGCTGCTGGTACTTCCATCAGCTGTGCACATCTCTGGATCCTCATCCTAGCTTCCAGGATAAGACCCACCAGTGTATGCTGATTGCTAAATTGGCAAACATCTCCCAATGATCGAGACCATTTCCTATTTCAATGAGTATGCCTCGAAGGTATTCATATTTTAAAACAACCTTGAAAGTGGCAGGCACTCTGAGAACACTTCAGGTTACAGGTCTCTCCTACTCAGCAGCCAATGCCTTTCTATGGAATGGTTCATCCCAACTTACTGGCTTATCAGCTCTTAAAATGTTTTTTTTTTATTTCCTAAAGATATTCTACGTTGAATTAAAAAATGCATTCTTTTTCAAAGCCATATGGCCAGATGCCTGAAAGTGTGAATATTTCTGTCCTAACATTGGATCTAAGCAACTCAAATGGATTCTATATTTGGTTTAGAATTCTCCACGTCTGAAACTCCTAGAAGGGAATTCAGCCAGTGAATGGATGGTTTGTTGTGACTGAAACACAAATTTATACATTCCCCCTTAGCAGAAAGCCAAGTTCCTCAATCAAATCGTAAGAGCCTCAGCCACTCCCTCCACCTAGCCAAGAGGACCCTCTATAATCTGTATCAACCCTTGGTGTCAGTTAAGAAAATATCCTGCTCTCCTCCCCACCTTCTTAGAGTAATTTTGTACAATGCCTTCAGTAAGAACACCCAGAAAATTGTTTTCAAGATGCAGCAAGCACTGGTGAGAAAATCGGCTCGGCTCTCATATTCTATCAATATGTCTAAGCGTTATTAGCCAGTGAAGGTGCATACAGGGATAAAACTCTTCTGTCAACGAAAAAAATCATCTTAAATTCAAAGTTTTATAGAAGGTAACATCCAAGCCTCTGCTGGAGGCTGCAAGTTTGCTGAAGGGTCCTCAGACTGGGCCAGCACAGGAGCCAAGCTAATAGATGAGGCTGGGTTAGAGAAAGCAGGGATCCACAGAGCTGACAGCCTAAGAAAGCTAGGAAGCAATCTGAATAAGAGACCAGAGAAGGAGACAAGCCTGTGGCCAAACGTGAATAAGGGACATGAAATCTGACAGAAGGTAGGAGAGACTCAGAGAAGCCAAGTGATACTGCCAAGGGCCTGTGGCCATGTGGTGACTTCAGTTATGATGTACCTTGGCGGCATCTTGCCAAGAAGGGAAAGCTGGATGCAGGCTAGCTCTGGGCTATCAGTGTCAGGCCGGAAGCCCTCCATTTACATTTTAGTACTTGGTGAAGTGAATGCTTAGACCAAGACACAAAACGGACTTCTATCTGTAATCATGAGCAAGTGCTTTAAATTCTCAGAGCCGTGAGAGACTTTCCTGGCTTACCTTTTCCAAATTCACAGATATCTTCAGTCTCCTAATCTGTCCGACCAGAAGTCTAGAGATAAAATTCCCAGGCTAAACTCACATCTGCTCCATTCTTAACATCGACACTACCTTGATTTCATGCATTCATTCACAAACTGTGGAGCTCCTACTAAGTGCCAGGCACAGTTCTGGATTTGGATGCTAGAGAAAGGATGAAGTGTACAGATGGTTAGTGGTGGTGCAGGCCTTTAGTCCCACCACATGGGAAGCAGAGGCAGACAGATCTCTAAGTTCGAATCCAGCCTGACCTACAGGACAGCCAGACCCACACAGAAATAAAACACCAAGAAAAAAAAATGAAGTCTAGAATCAGTAACTCTGAACTTTTGATTTGATTTGATTTTTTTTCACTAAATAATCAAGTAAATTTTTAAAGTTTCTAATCTTTTTATAGTGCAGACATATCCTGCTCTGGTTGCTAGGTTCATGTGTGAGGTTCATGAGCTGTATTTCAAATAAAGATGACAAAATAGAGGTATGTGTGGGGTGCATATGTGTTGGAATATGTGTGCACGTGTGCCTGCATACGGAGACCAGGGGTCAACCTCTGATGTTCCTGCAGGCTGGCTTGCAGGAAAGTCTGAGGGACCCGCGTGTCACAACCTCCACAGCACACCCCGCTTTTGCTCTGGGACTCAAACTCAAGTCCTGGTGTTGGCACAGCAAACCCTTTACCAACTGGACCGTCTCCTCAGCACGCAGAATCTGTTCAGAGTCACTCCCAGTTTTAGGATAAGATAAACTATAACTGCACTCATCAGTTTGTGTAGTGAACACGTATCAAGCACCTACAGCATATGAGAGGCAGCGTTAAAGATTAGAAGACCCTCTTCACACGCACTAAGCCTGAATTCTCAGGACAGCGTGGAGCGTCCCATCAGTGAGCATTTGGAGGAAGGCTGAGTATCAGCCCTGCTTTCTAGATTCCCACTGGACATATACACCACCTCATCCCAATACTTCATAACCCTGCATGAGTCAAGCACGGGGATATTCCTAAGCTACCACAATTATTCTTAAACATGCTGCTGTACCCACTGACAGAACAGTGTATTTGCGGAGTACCCACATTTCCATTCAGTTTTATCATATTTTTCTGGTATTTTTGCTCAGGGTAAATGGAGTACATTAGCATAGAGCACCAAGTCCTGTATCCATTGATAAAGAAGTATACACCATAGTAGGGGAGGATATCCGCCTTGACTGTTCCTGATACACAAAGCCCAACTCCACAGTGGGGGAAGTGCCTCCTTCATTCTCCTCGGGAGGACTTTGTGAGTGGCATGCACCCACTGGAGCAGTTAATGCATTCGGAGGTCATTCAGCCTATTGAACGCCTAGTTCTGAACTAGGGGGAAAAGGGGTGTAGGGTTAAGACAGATTTGATCCTAAAGACGCCAATGCAAAGGGGTTAATGGAAAAGCTGACAGTCTGTCAGTGTGGCGTGCATTCATATAGCAGCACAGTCTGCTCCGCACCTAAACACATCTGCCTTTTCTAATGAGTTCTCAGGTGTTATTTGTTTGCTAGAAGGGCTTGTTGCTTTCTCTTGGTGAAATCCAAAGAAATAAAAAGAGAACACACACACACACACACAAAATGCATATAGATTTTTTCCAGAGAACTAATCAGTGAATTTGCACATGAGACTTAGAAGGTTTTCACAGTAAGGCATTTGAAGTTAGAAATAAAACTAAAAATGTTGAGCCTGGTTGGGATGAGAGAGGTGTCACACGAGTCTGTAATCTTACTGTTCTTGTTTGTTTATGTTTCAACTATGGAAAATAAAATTTACATGAGCATTGTCACAACATAGACACACACACGGGGGGGGGGGGATCTAAACACTAATTAGACTATTCCAATGGAACTTGGTGAATTTGAACTGTATTCTCCAAGAAATAAATCTAGCGTTGTGTAATAATGAAAACCCAACAGCTGCTGTCCCGTGAGCGACCTGCAAAATCCAGGTTTCAAGCTCCCTCTGGATGCAAGTGAGGGGACAGCTGACATCTTTTTCTTCTCATTCATCTGTGAATTCTGTGCTCCCCGAGTCACGGGAAGCCTACACTGTCTTCTCACTGGAACCTGAGTTTCAGCTGTGCCCGCAGCAAGCAGGGAGGTCTGACAGCCTCCGTGGTGCTTCAGAGGTGACGAAGTGCTTACTTCATGGGTATGCTTGGGCAGGCAAATGTCTCAGCCTCTGTGCTTTGTTTCCTCTCCACTCTGGGTTTCCGGGGCCAACTATCCTCATCCTCAGTCCTACTCTTCTCTTTCCCCCTTTCATTACTGAACAATTTTGGCCTAGACTCTCCTGAAACTTCCCCCAAGGCAACCCCTAAGATTCGTAGACAATGGACCCATTATTGACGAGGAGGTCGGGGGATGTATCCTGGGGTATGATCCATGGCAGGGAAAGTCATGAGGCCGAGGAGTTGCCAGGACAACCACCCTGTCCCACAAAGCTCAGGCACAAATAAGGGATGGTAAATGAATGGCCCATGGGCACACATACCCTGAATACTTTCTGGCCAATCTCCCTTCTTGCTAAGTCCTATCTAGCCCCACATGCTTCCCAGTGTTGCCAATATGCAATGGGCATTTAAAGTGGTAGTTGGGACAGCTATTTACAAACATCTAAATGGTCTTCATTTTCCTGGGATAAATCCTAATTTCTTATACAAACTTCCAAAGCCCAATAGGATCCAACTCTACCCAGAGCCTCCTGGCTTACAGCATCCATTCCTTTCCTTCCCTTGCCACCCAATCACTGTCTTACTCTGCTCTTGCTTACCCCTGAGTGAGTGTCTTCTGACTCTAAGGCGATACACAAGTTCTCTCCTTCTCCATGCACTGTTTGTTCTTTTCTCTTCTAGTTACCTGGGGTTTCTTGACCTCCTAACCCCGTTTGCTCCAGTAACCCTCTACTTCCTGTCCTTCAGTGCACACTAGCCATCGTCTGTCTGTTGGCTCATCAATACTGTCCTAACTAGACTTCAAACTAGTTGAAGACAAGGATTCTATCTGTGTCTTCCATTCCTTTACTCTAATCCCTAACCTACCTTCCATATTATAAGGAGCCCAAACATAAATTTGCTGGACAAATGATTGACTCGGTTGATGATCATTCTTCTGCTGTTCTGAACAGTCAGAGACAGTAAGACATGACACTCTGGTCTCCAGAAGGTTCAAACAGCTGGCCCTTGCACCTTCTTTCACGCTGAGTCACCTTTAAGCCCTGTCTACCCCTGACCCACAGCCCTAGCCTTCCATTTTCTGTTTTCAGAGCAGGAAACCACAGCATTCCCTCTCATCTGTCCCATGTGCCAAGCTGAAGCGTAAGTTTCAAGTGAGAACTTGTAATGAAGTCTAAACCCATCTATTCCCAAGTATCACTTACAAGAACTGTATCTGGATATTTCAAGTGATTATCTTCTGATATATTGAAGGCAACAAGAAGTCAAAGTACAAACTCTCAACTCCACCTTGAGTGAGGATCAGAATGTCATCAGTCATCGTCCATTGCCCCTCCTCTGCCACTGCTGCTGGTGCCTGTGTGCTTTCATTTCTCCCTCAGATTTCTTCCTTTAAAAAATATTTTTATTATTTTGAAATTGAGATATAATAATTAAATTTAAGATATAATTGCATCATTATATTTTATATATCTTTCTTTTTCTCCTATGAACCCTTTCTGCGACTAACCCCACCTTCTTTCTCTCTCAAATTCATAGCCTCTGTGTCTTTAATTATTGTCTTACACAAACCCCTTTAGAAGCATATAAGTACAACATCTTGGTCAATATAGGTTACTTCTTTGTATATGTTTTAAAGGCTGACTACTTGTCATCCAATAACCAAGTAGTTTGTTCTTCCTGGGAGACTATTTCTCCTGATCTCAGCATTCCTGAGTTGCCTGTAGTTCTTTGTCTATGACTGGTTTCCTTCCACATTATCATATCTTCTATTGGTATCTCCTTGTTCAGGACTTGTTTAGGCAGCCATGTCGATGAGTATAGCTTCTCTGATAGTTCTAGAAAACACAATCTCACAGCAAATGTCTTGTTTCCGTGGCTTTTACAATCCTCCCACCTCCTCTTCCACAAGGTTCCATGAGCCGTACGTAGGTCCCAGAGTTGCATTGTACATGTATCCATTGCGGATGGGTACAAATTGATCATTTAATTTCAGAATTTTGATTGATTGTGTTTTTCTGTAATGGTCTCCCTCTTCAACCTCCTTCTTTACAACTACTGTATCCCTCCCCAACAGTATCTGGACAATAAGAAATTCTCTCTTGCTCCATGTTCTTCAGCGATGAGGCAGGGGCTGGGCTCCAATGATCTCTGCTACTTGGCCAGGTCTCCTGTGACCTGGAACTCAGCCTTGCCCTGAAGGCAGTCTGTACTAGGTTTCTGTCTTACTAGAAATGCTTTTCCCCAAACGCTGCTTCGTTCTCCTCCTCCTGTTAATCATCTTAAACAGCTTTGTACAGAGGCTTCTCTCAGTGCCCGTGTCGTTGTGATCCCAGCCCCAAAATGTGAAAATGTCTTAGTTCCTCCTCTGCCAGAGCCTGATATATGCAAACATTTTAGTGACATTCATTATACTGTTTGGTCATTGGTTAGGTCTCTGGTTGACAGGATTGTACCTAGAAATTGGACTTTTACCTTAAATTTGGTTAAGTTCATAGTTTTTTTTTTTTTTTTTTTTTAGTCCCACATAAGAATTTGAAAATCCTACAAGCCAGAATTAATATGTAATTGAAATATTTGCTTGTTTTAGTTTACCTCCAAGAGCTAATAGAATATCTAAAATAAACTGCCAATGTGTGGGCAGAGATGGGGAAAGGGAAAATGTGACGTCTGTCATTTCTGACTGCTCCATGAGGTACTTGCCATCCAAGTGTCCCATACCTGATACTCCCCTATTTTTACATTTTATAAATACAACCCATGAAGAGTTCTGTCCTGTCAACCTTTGCCCTCTCCCTTTGGCACATTAAGGGTACATAAGAATTTTGACTAAGCCTTCATTGATATCTTCAGAATTGATAAACAGCTAATTATTGAATACTAAGATAAGCAGCTTATCAAAATTATAATTGCTATCCATGTGTGAACAGAGTGCTGCTCCTTACTTGTGAAATGTCTTTGAATCTCTAGCAAGTCTTTCTACCCAACACTGTAATTTGAAGTATCTACCATTTTCTACGTGGTACTCGATTCTCTCCTGGATCATCTCATCATCTGCTTGCTCATTTCTATTTCCCATCATGCATCACCTCAGCAGCCCTTGGTCTCCAGCAATGACCCGACTGTGCTCTCTAGACCGACACATACAGCGTATGGTACCACTTCCTGCCAACCTCTGCACCACCGTTCTGCGCATTTCCTCCACGGGAGACCCTGTTTCTGGATCTCTGGAGTTTTTCTGCCTTCTAAATTGGCTCTTACTTTGGTGGACTCTGACCGCTGGTGGCGTACTGATCAGGGCATGTGGAACAGAGAAGTGTTCAAACTCAAGGCCTGGGGTTATTGCTTGGTGCTAGAAATCTCATGTAGCAGGTGAAAGGCCCTGGGTTTGAACTACAGCACTTAAAATAATTTTAAAATAAAAATATAAGTAAAGAGCTGAAGAAAAGGCTCAGTAGTTAAGGGTACACTGCTTGTTATCCCTGCAGAGTACCAGAGTTCGGTTCCCAGCACCCACATCAGGCAGGTCAAACCACATCACACTGTCACTCCGGCGCAGGGGTCCTGGCACTCATTTCTGGCCTTTGCAAGTTCTCACTCTCGCTCTCTCGCTCTCCCATTCTCTCTTGTCTTTGTCTCTCTGTCTCTGCCTTTCTGTCTCTCTGTCTAGATTTTAAAAAATCTTAATAACTTGCCGGGTGGTAGTGCTACATACCTTTTATCCCAGCACTTGGGAGACAGAGTGTGGATCTCTTGAGTTCAAGGCCAGCTTGGTCTACACAGTGAGTTCTGGGGCAGCCAGAACCATGCAAAAAAAAACCTGTCTCAATAATAATAACAACAACAACAACAATAATAAGTAATAACTACAGAGAAGTCATAGCCCATTTGGGGTAAAAATTTAAAAAGGAAGGAAGAAAAGAAAAGAAACAGTTGAAGCCTCAAAACACTATTTAGCATAGATACTGTGATAGTTGTATGTTTATTGGTGCAGATTTTGCAGAACAGCAGAGAAGAAAGCAACGCCCACAGAGCACCATATGTGTCCAGTACATGCTCCGAGACATTGCTAAGAAGCCAGAGCAGTTGTCTCCCTTAAGAAAGGCTTTAAGAACAGGGTAGCTTGCTAATTTACTTAAGATCACACAGTAAGAGAGTATCATAACTAGAATTTGGATGCATGCTTATCTAGTTTTGACCATGTTTCATACATGGCACCTCATAGCCAAAAGACCTGCAACCATCATCTCTTATCTCTGCCCCAAGGTGGCTCAGGCATAACTTTAATGCAGGGTCAAATAATTGCTATTTTATTGCTTCCTTTGATTCATCATAGCATGTTTACAAGTATATGTGTGGGCATGTGTATGTATGTGTATGCATATGTGTGTGCATATGTATGTGTATGTATCTCTATGTGTGGATGTGCATGTCTATATGTGTGCGTATGTCTGTGTGCACATTCGAGTTTAATTTTTCTAAAACAATATTCTGTGCTCATTAGATTTCTAGATAACATTTCCTGTGAAATCCAGGAACCAAATTGTTTCCAAAGGAGATTTCAGTTTTTACCATTCCCCAAATTCCTATTTCTCAAATGTTAGTCCATTGCAGCTTACTCTGGTTATAACTGGAAAGTGTGTTAGCATTCTTACTGTTCTTCCTGGGAGACCATGGGTTCTATGCCTGTCCATTCATTTACCAACACTGGGCACGTTTGTCCCTGCTTAAGGGGCACCCAGGGTTGCTGATGAGGAGGGCAGCAACTCCAGTGCACACTTGCTGCTCTGCAGTGAACTCCAGTGCACACTTGCTGCTCTGCAGTGAACTCCAGTGCACACTTGCTGCTCTGCAGTGAACTCCAGTGCACACTTGCTGCTCTGCAGTGAACTCCAGTGCACACTTGCTGCTCTGCAGTGAACTCCAATGCACACTTGCTGCTCTGCAGTGAACTCCAGTGCACACTTGCTGCTCTGCAGTGAACTCCAGTGCACACTTGCTGCTCTGCAGTGAACTCCAGTGCACACTTGCTGCTCTGCAGTGAACTCCAGTGCACACTTGCTGCTCTGCAGTGAACCAGCCAGACTCTCTCTCTCAGGCCCCCATGACTTGGAGTTTGGAAACAACAGAGAGAGGCACACAGAGAAGAAACAGGGATTAAAGAGGCTGACAAAAGGCAGATCCTTAACTGCTGTCTAAGGAGTGAGGGGAGGGTTAGGGTTAGGGTTAGGGACAGCTAGTGAAGTCGCCAGTGAACATACCCAGGCAGTGCAGTTGGAGCATCTTGACCTCCTTCTCACCTGACCCCTTTCCTTCATACTTCTCATTAAGCCCTGGGAGGGGATGGTTTGCTGTGTCCTGGCTGCTGTTCTGGCATTAACTCTGAGCTGAGACCCTTTAGTACCTGCCCTCCCAACAGCTTCTGCTTTGAAGTGCACTCTTTCCTTTTGTTTTGCTTTGTTGTTGTTTGTTTGTTTGGGGGGCTTTGAACAGGGTTTCTCTCTGTAGCCTGGCTTTTCTTGAACTCATTCTGCAGACTAGAGTGGCCTGGAACTCGAAGACCCACCTGGCTCTGCTGGGATTAAAGGCTCATTCTTAAAATCTTCTGGCATACCTCATTCTTTTACTATAGAAACAATTTAGAGAAAGTCTACTGGGTCCTCAGACTAGCCCTACACAGATGCTATTAACTCACAGGACACCTTCAGAGTGCTAATTGTGCTTTCTAGAATATTCAGTGTTCAAGGATGTTTTTTCAGTATACATTGATTAATCCAAGCACCTTGGTGCAGGTAAAAACACAATTTCTTTAGAGCAATGGAGACTTCGAAAATAGGAGGAAATGTGAACTCCAGATGTGGACAGAACACTGAAGAAACCAAAGGGCGGGGACACCCACCTCAGCTTGGCACCCACATCACCCTATGGAAAAGGAAGCATGCCTAGAGTTGAAGGCTGCTCTTATTTATGGTATCTGTTGAGTTTAAGGACTTTGGAGCCATCCTCTCTATTTCCATAGTCTATAAAAACAGTCAATAAAGGATGCAGAACCAGCCACCAGGCCCACCAGCTGCATTCAACTGCACACGGAGCCTGGACGACCACGCATCACACCCCTGAATGCAGTCAGCCAAACCAGTCACTCCTGAGAGCAGTCATCTCTGAGTCAAGATGGCCCCCAGGGAGGCTTTGCCTGTGTGTCCGGTGTGAACAGCGGAGCAAAGCTGGGGAAACAGAATAACAGCAAAAAGCAGAAAAGAAAAATCCCAGGGGAGAAATGAAAGAAAAATTGGGCCAAAAAGTACTTTTCTGATCAGCCGTTGACCTGCTTACAGATGCTTTACAAGGTGACTTTAACCCTGATGCTCCAATGTCTAACAAGAACACATGACCCACTATGTTTATAGCAGCCTTATTTATAATATCCAGAAGCTGGAAAGAACCCAGATGTTCTTAAACAAAGGAATGGATACAGAAAATGTGGTACATTTATACTATGGAGTACTACTCAGCTATTAAAAACAATGACTTCATGGAATTCTTAGGCAAATGGACAGAACTAGAAAATATCATCCTGAACAATGTAAACTAATTACAAAAAAAAAAAAATACTACACATACATGGTATGCACTCGTCAATGGGAAGAGAAGCCCTTGGTCCTGCCAAGGCTCAAAGTCCCAGTGTTGGGGAATGTCAGGGCAGAGAGGTGGGAGGTGGCCAATGGGTAGGGGAGCACCCCCATATTAGCCCAAAAGCTCGGATTATCCAAGATACAATTTACAGACCATACAAAGCTCAAGAAGAAGGAAGACTGAAGTGGAGATGCTTCAGTCCTTCTTAAAAGGGGGACAAAAGTATTCACAAGAGAAAATACGGAGACATAGTTTGAATCAGGGACCAAAGGAAAGGCCATCCAGAGACTGCCCCACCTGGAGATCCAGCCCATATACAGCCTCCAAACCCAGAAAATACTGCTGATGCCAAGAAGTGCATGCTGACAGGAAACTGATATAGCTGTCTCTCTGAGAGGTTTTGCCAGATCATGGCAAATACAGAGACAGATGCTCACAGCCAACCATTGAACTGATAACGGGGTCCCCAGTGGAGGAGTTAAAGAAAGGACTGAAGGAGCTGAAGGGTTTGCAATCTCATAAGAACAGCAATACCAACCAACCAGAGCTCCCAGGGACTAAACCACTATCCAAAGAGTCCACATGGAGGGACCCATGGTTCCAGCTGCACATGTAGCAGAGGATGGCCTTGCTGGGCATCAATGGGAAGAGAAGCCCTTGGTCCTGCCAAGGCTCAAAGCCCCAATGTAGGGGAATGTCAAGGCAGGGAGACAGTATGGGGGTCAACGGATAGGGGGGCACCCCCACAGAAACAGGGGGAGGGGATGAGATAGGGGGTTTATGGAGGGGAAACCAGGAAAATGGACAACATTTAAAATATAAATAAAACATATACAATTTTTTTAAAGTAATAAAAATAAAAAGTGCAGGAAGTGGCTGTGAGCAGCTAAAGCAGGAATCTCTGAAGACCTGGGGCTCTGCTTGTCCTCCCCCTTTTTCTTTCCCTCTCCCCCTCTCCTTCTTCCACTCCTTACTTCTCTCTCCTCTTACCCTCCCTCCATGTGTGAGTGTGTGTGTGGGTATGAGTGTGGATGTGTATGGGTGTGTGTAAGACATAAGACATAAAACTTGCCAAGCTGAGTAATGCCTTCAGATGTGCGTGTACACACCGCAGTCGAAATCAGCCCCTTAACATTGCTTGCGTGGAATTAATAAACCATTTTACAGGCAGGAAAAAGTTAATCGTGTAAGAAAGACACAAGTGTGTCTGTGGTGGCCACTGCTTCTCTTCATGCTTTACCTTGACCATTGAGGCAGATATAGTGATGATTCTGTTCTCGGTCACAAACCTCATCACTTTTACAGTAACAGGAAAAGAAAGAGCAGGGGGAAAGCCTTACTCTTCTGTCAGGTTTCCCCGTAAACTTCACTTCTCTCGGGAAGCCAGTCAGACAGATTCACCCCAACAGACTTCCCCGGGTTCAGCCTTCTCACTCACTATTCCTTCCAGAATGATCTTTACCCCAGGCCCCAGGCCCCAGAACAATCCCCACCACTTTGTAGGCACTTCAATATGTGTTCAATAATTCATGGAGCACTGAGGATTTGTGTCCAGTCTTAGAGGATACTGAAATGAACAAGACAGCTCCTGTCTCATCTGTGAGACTTGTGGGTAATGCTAAGGCAATCTATGGTTGGCCCAGCTGTGTAATGCCTTAAGTTCAGTCTCCTTAAAGGATAACAAAGAGGAGGCACTTCAGCAACAAAATGCAGACCACCATGTCAGCTGCTTGTCTGATTCCTGCAATGCTAACTAACTGCTAACACAGTAGCAATATCACTAAGCAAAGGTTTCTCCTCCGGTGTGTCAGAAGAAATACAGGAAATACTATGAGTATCCTCTTGGGAGATCTATGTATATAAATAATTCTATAAATCGAAATTTCAGAACTCAGTGCAAGCCCACAGTTGGTGTGGAGGTAAAGACAGTTTCAGTCCTGAGCCAGGCCATTGCTTCCCCTGCTGATACCCTTCCCTATCAGTGTTGGTCTCGATGAACCACAAAGGAATAATCACATGAAAACATGCTGCCCCCACTCCTTGGCACTGGGCTCCTGGTAGCATTGCTTATTGAACACTCTTAGTGTTCTTGGCTGACAGACACTGAGAAAGAAGTGAAGGCTCTTCCCTGGGGGCTGCTGGTTCAATTAGAGACCATTTAAAAAGATGACAGGAAAGCTCACATAGAGGATTCTGGCTTGGTGTACTGGTGCGAGAAGCCATTGGAGATCTTTACTACATTGGATCATCAGTAGCCCTTTAGAGTGTGTCTCTCCATGCTAAACATAGACACGTGTAGCACCCAGTCACGTGTGATGGCACATGCACATAAGCCCAGCATTTAGGAGGCAGAGGCAGGAGGACTTTGAGGGGGACCTAGATTCTAGTCATAGCTAGACTCAAGGGAAGCGAAATGAAGGGGGCTGAAAAGATGGCTTCGTGTTTGCATTAAAAGTAAAGACTCATAGAAGTTGGGGTCTGTGAAGTGTATAGATCCCATATAGAGTGTGTTGAAAGGTTAATGACCTTGAACCAGCACTGTGATCTTTACAGGAAGAACAAACACTAACCTCCCAAAGGACAAAGTCTGTAGAAGAAGTAAATCATGTTTCTGAATTTTGTCCTTTGAGAGAAATTACATTTTGAAATGTCAGTTACAACTGTGATGGGACCTAAATTAAGTTTTTTCCTCTTCTTACAAACTTTATTAGATTGGGGTAAGGGGGACAAGAAGCTCATGTCTCTTTGGTCCACTATGGTTCGCCATTGTCATTGTTGGGACAGTTCACATGGTTGGGAGAAGACAGAAAGGCTTTGATCTTGGGCCAGGCACTGAGGTGATCCACACAGGCAGAGAGCAGGGGGAAGTCGTCCAGACATCAGCAGCAGGTCCAGCAAGTTGTAATAGGCAAAGGACATCTGGTCACCCACAAGAAAGCATTGCTGCCCTGGTTCTGGGACAGCAGGGTCTCAAAAGACTTCAGATGCCCAGGCAGGGCCTTCCCATAGTTGTCCTTACCATTCTCATAGTTGGTGTACATGAGGGAGCCATATTTGCAGCGAAGGTCCTCCACCCCCATCATTCACCATATCCACCAGGGCAGCCTCCCTCTGGTCTATTTATAAAGCCCAAAAGAGCAGCTCAGGTGCCTTAAGATGGCATTAGACTGGTAAAGGGTAAGGTCTCTATCCACAAACTCAGAAAGCTGCCCATACAGACAAGTGGGCTTGAGCAAGCCTTAAATTCAGGTATCTATGGTAACCACCTCCTCCTTCCAGCTCTGGCCTTGGTCAGCCAGCAGCATGTGCTGGCTTCACACTGCCCTTGAACTGAGAAGTAGACAATGGTGTATGGTGGCATGGCTGCTGTGTAGACGGTGGTGTGGACTCAGAGCTGTGTAGATGGTGAGGTAACTCTGGCATGAACAACCCACCCCCAAAAATTTGAATGCCAATAGGATATTTTTGTATGGAAAGAAAAGAACATGAACTTTGTTTCTGTAAATTCTGGGCTTGGTGGCACAGTCAGGAGTGTAGGTCATGTGACACTACATTTTGAAAATCTAAGCTTATCCCAGGCCGTGTAGCTTCAGTACCATTGACTATCTGGGTGGTCCACGAAGCTATTTACCCCTCTGCCTCAATTTGTCTAAATGTACCATAGAATAAGTCATCCAACACACTTTTCTGATTCATGATAAGAGAACTGAATGCCATTTTCATAGGTGGGCAAAATAAAAATCAAAGTAGTTACTGCCTAGTCATAATGCCGCTTTGGGGGAGGGGAGAATACTCATTAGCATTTTCAAAATTTGAGAACTTAGCCACGGAATAAGTGGCAGCCTTTAAAACCGAGAGAGTTGAGCCACTGAGACTCATGTTAGGTTGTTTACAGGAACCTGGTGTTGCTCAGGCCTTCAAGCACAGGAAAATGTCCTCAGCCTGGAGACAGGTCTGCACACCATTCTGAGATTACAGATATGAGTGGCTCTTCCACCCACACCATCGTAGGCAGAATACCAGAAGCGCAGCACCCAAAACAATAGGCTTTCTTCTAAACAAGGCTGAATGGAGGTGTTTTGCCCAAAATATAGAAGAATAAGGTTTACAGTACAAAGAATACAGCACATTTCACTTAACGTATTGTGATCGTATTAATGTTGTAGTCAGATTTCATTGTGGAAACTAAATACACATTCTGTTCCTCAAGATTGTATTTAGTTTCCATAATAGTTTTTTTAAGTCCTCACAGATTGGAGATAAAATATGGAAATTTATGGTTATCAATATTTTGAGCCAAATCCTAAGAGAAGAGGTTTGGACTGAGGTCTAAAAGTACTTAACTGAAATGGAGCCACGGAGAGACAAGTTTAATCTTGGAGACACACGTGAGGGGAAGAAGTAGAGCTGATAGTGCTGAAGGCTTTCAGATCTGCCTCCTTGTTTCCCTTGGCAGTGCGTGTCCAGGACCACCATTTCAAATATGGCCACTTTGGCTTGCAACAGGGCTCCTGGTCCCTTTTAGACTCGTTTTGTAGTAAATCTCGTTTTACGATGAGACGAGCCTTGTGGAAAATCCCCTCCCTTTGGTCTCCTTCTCTTACTTGCAGTATACAACCCTGGCGCTTGGAGTGCAGTGGCTTATTTAGAGATAAAAATGCTCAAATTTAGGCTCAGAATTTCTGAGGTAGTCTGAGTCTTGGAGATCTTTTCCAATAAAAGTCTTGTTTCGTTTCAACATAGAGCAGAGACGTCTTTTCACTTTCGAACAGCTTCAGAAGGGCTGTGGTCCTACTCCAGGTCAGTGCTGGCCCCACGTACATCTGCATCAAGCCTCTAGAAACTGGGTATCAGCAGCTGCACCAGCCAACAAAGGGATGTGAGGCGCAAGCTTCAACTGAGCAGAACTGTGGCCCTTACTTTGTAGCTAGAAATGTCTTTGGCACATAGACTAGACAAGAGTAGGGCAGATTGGAAATTGCAAAACCCAGCAAAGAACTGAGAAAGTCTGTAACTACTTGACATCCTCACTCCCCCAATCCTGCCTTCAGTTAGTTCAAGATGGAAGAAATCAATACAACTCAATGTCCCACAAAATCTTATCATCTAAGTTGGCTTTCTAAAATTTTCCATTTGTATATACTTTTTGATGATGTGGTTTATCTGACCCAGCAGGCAAGACAAATGACTCCTTAGCTACATTCTGCTAACAAAATTACAGGAGATGGCCTTGAGGGATGATTTTTCTACAGTTGTGACCATTCATGAAGGCAGCTAATCTTCAAGTGTCCAGTGGCAGTATGTCATGACAGGTGTACCTAATACAACTCTGGATGTCGGGCAAGCACAGGAGAAGCCGCAGAGAGCCTAACAAGTGGGGACACGTGGGGATTGAGGAGATGAGATTTGGTGCCTGGGAAGTAAAAAGGGTCAAATAAAATCCCAAATGCATAAACACCCATAGGTCTTTTCAACACATCAGAACAAAAGATGTAAAGGTACAACGTCAGAATCATACTCCCACGTGCTTCCCACCGCCTTCCCACTCAGGGGTCTTAGTGTTGTGTGTAACTGCTCCTACCAGCAGCTTGACTGGTCAACATGCCTACATTCACATCGCGCCCAACCACTTCTCATAAGGTCTTTCATTACCTAGGTCTCACCCAGTGAAAAGACTGGGCTTGAAAACTCGCCATCGTCAGTGACTATGGTAAAGCCACCCCTCTGGTCTTCCTGCTGAGTCACCCTGTATAGCCTTGATACCATTACTCTCCATAAAGAGCCCTCCTGCCCTCAAGAAGACCTCCTAATGTCTTAGTTGCATCTGACTCTACTATTTTGAATATATGGCTGAATAACTGAATATAGACTGGCAGTATAGTTCAGGATACACACCCTCTCCATTCAGGGGTCTCTGAGCCCTTGAATAAACACCTAAAAGGAAGCTTGTCTTGACAGGTAAACTCAAGTATTAGCAACACAGCAGCGCGGAGGTAACTAAGAGCAGATTAATCCGTGAAGAAAAAGGTAAACAATGAAGTCAGAGGCCATCACCAAGCCCCGGGAAGTTACAAAGATGAAGTACGTCGTGCCCTTTGCACTGGTCTTACACAGTATGCCCACTGTAGTTGTTAAATAAACCTATAATCTGAATTAATCAGGTATTACTCATCTAAGCAATGTGGCTTTTTTTCTAGGCGGGTCTGAATGTGTGTCCCAGGCTTACTCAGACCTTTGTCTTGATGCTTCTCCACTCAACCTCCTAAGTGATAAGGTTTTATATGGTGTATTATGCATTTACATCTCCTAAAGTGAACATATGGTTCCTCTGCAATTTTCTCTGCTTATTTAATTAAAGAATAGAGATGTCTCAAACAAATATCTTCCTTAAAGAGACTTTTAATATACCTTAATAAACCTTTTTAATAAAAGAAACCTGAAAATAAAAAATAACATCACACAGCAAAATTACCCAGATCCAAAGTCTATACAGCTTAATGAACACAATTAGAATTGGCATTAAAACATAAACTGTGAAGCTTCTTATTACAGATTTCAGTGCTGAATATGTTTTATGCACTTATCCACCATTCAAACAAACAATCAATCAAAAAAGTCTATCACAGAAAGACTAAAAATATAGCTTTCTGTCCTCTTGCATTAGAATAGACTCGTGTCTACTGCCTGCATTCACAAACAGATCATAAAATAAGCTTTGAGGAAAAGAATAGAGGAGAGAAGAGGGGATGGGAGAGAAAGAAATGGGTGAATTGATTAGCATCTCTTCAGATTGGCAGCATTTGGTATTCTTCTCCCGAAAGTGTCTGCGTGTGTCAGAGCTTAACACTGTCACTGTAGGGCTGGTGCCAGGGCAGGGGCTGTCACAGACTGCCTTGTCTCTACCTTTGAACAGTCAGCGCTTCTAGAACATCAAAGAAAACCAGCCCAGATCAATTACTGTTAAGGAGAAAGTCATCAAGGAAAGAACCATCTTCCTGCCAATGGCTGAGTGAGAGTTCTTGTAAGAACAGCTAATGTGATTGAGAACAAAACATTCCCCTCATGAAAGGATTGCATGCATTTTCATTCTGAGTCAAGATGCTCCCACAATTAACAAGCAACACTTCTGTTGACATTTAGCTATATCTAGGAGAAAACTTGGTGAGCCAGAAAAGTCAGTAGGTAAAAAAGTTTTTTTAGTTCTCTTTTTGTTTTCAAAGCCTAACTTTGTTAGTACTTCCTTCATAAAACTACCTCTTTCTTAGGAGGAATTTTTTTTATTCATTTGGCCCTGTTTATGAGCATGCTTGATTCCGTCATCCCCTCAAGCCAGCAAAGTAGGAAAAAATGGTAAAAGTCTGTACAGAGGTCACAAGGACCTTTAAGGCAGCAGCTTGAAATCAAGAGCTTGCAAAATGAGGCATTTGAAGTTGTTCTTGGGGAATATATAAGTAACAGGGGTTGAAATAAAATCTAAGACAAGAGGCACAATTATCAACGTGTGCTTTCTCATCAGACATCCGTATTAATGTGATTGCTGCACAAAGAACGCCATAGACCCCAATAAGTACACATTTTGTTATTTTCTTGGGCTCTTTGTAAAGCAGTTTTCATATTTTAAATCTTGTTTACTAACAATAAATTTAAAGGGAGCTTTAAAAACAAAACAAGAAGGAATGGTTAGACAGCTCGGTTCAAATGCAGAGCCCACATAAAAGCTGGACACAAGGGCATGTGTCTGTAATCCCAGTCTGCTTATGTCTAGTGGAAAGGAAGAGACAGGAAACCCCAGAAGCTCCCAACTTAGCCAGACCAGCCTATGAACTCTGTCTGTGACTGTGTCTGTGCCTGTGTCTGTGTGTGTCTGTGTGTCTGTGCCTGTGCCTGTGTGTGTGTCTGTGTCTGTGTATGTCTGTGTCTGTGTATCTGTGTGTGTATGTGTCTGTGTGTGTGTCTGTGTATGTGTCTGTGTGTGTCTGTGCCTGTGTATGTGTCTGTGTCTATGCCTATGTCTGTGTCTGTGTGTGTATGTCTGTGCCTGTGCCCGTGTGTGTCTGTGTCTGTGTATGTCTGTGCCTGTGCCTGTGCCTGTGTGTGTGTCTGTGTGTCTGTGCCTGTGTCTGTTTGTGTGTCTGTGTGTCTGTGTTTGTGCCTGTGCCTGTGTCTGTGTGTGTGTCTGTGTGTGTGTGCCTATGCCTATGTCTGTGTCTGTGTGTGTGTGTCTGTGTGTGTGTCTGTGTCTGTGACTGTGCCTGTGTCTGTGTGTGTGTCTGTGTGTGTATGTATGTCTGTGCCTATGCCTATGTCTGTGTCTGTGTGTGTGTGTCTGTGTGTGTGTCTTCTGTGTATGTCTGTGTCTGTGACTGTGCCTATGTCTGTGCCTGTGTGTCTGTGTGTGTGTCTGTGTGTGTATGTGTGTCTGTGCCTATGCCTATGTCTGTGTCTGTGTGTGTGTGTCTGTGTGTGTGTCTTCTGTGTGTGTCTGTGTCTGTGACTGTGCCTACGTCTGTGCCTGTGCCTATGTCTGTGTGTGTGTCTGTGTATGTGTCTGTGCCTGTGTGTGTGCCTGTGCCTGTGTGTGTGTCTGTCTGTCTGTCTCTCTCATATTTACTCACTCACACATACACACACTAGCCCATCTCTCCCATCTCACCCTCCACTGTGCTTCTGGCTTCCTAAGAATGCCTGGCTTCCCAGAATGCACCACCTATATGTCCAACTCAGAGTCTGTGTGTTTCTGATTCTTTCTGAACCACTCCATCACATTTATCTGGGCTAATTCTCTCCATAGCTTGCTCTTACCACCTTTGAGCATGCTGCTTACTAATGGTTTTGCCTATGTCAATCAGTCCTTGCTAGAATTCCTTCTTGAGGTAATCCCAGCTTATTCCTCTTAATGTTACATACTGATACATGCTTAGCACCTCAGATAATGTTTGGCAGATAGTTACTGATTAACCGATATTCATTGAATAAATGCAAGACTTTTTACTGTCCTCTCTAACAGAATCTACTCCTAGAGGTCTGTCCCCAGCAATGAGTGGTAGAATCTTGGCCCAGTTAAGGTCAACAGTTATCTGAGGAAATATAATCAATATCATCAATAAGAGCAGGCACTGTATTAAAATGGGCATCTCTTGTTAAATAAGGTACATCTTGTCCAGGTCATTTAAAAGCCAGGTCCTTCTGCCTGACTTCCCACACACGCCGGGATCACAGCATGCACAGGTTGCTCTTGGGGACTCTAGAGATGAATAGAGACTTGTGTGAACATTCAGACGCTAACCTATTCCTGCTGCAGGAGCTACTGTTTCTCCTTTGAGCTCAGCTTTGTGCTCTCATAACAGCTCTGTGTGCCAGTCTTAGTGAGTTTTCAATATACAGTGTACCGAGGCAGGAGGTACATACTTGTCACCACAAGGACTGTTGACCAACACAAGGTCTAGGCTGTGCTAGAAAGAGCCAGGCATGGGCATGGCGAGGAGGAGGCCTACGGTACCCTGTAGGCCAACTTTCTAAAACAGGGCCACGGTGCTTGCTTCTCCTCAAGCTCTTCTGAGTGGGACGGTGGCCAGTTGATTCCTGGTTGCTAACTCTTGTCTTCAATCTTTTTATTTTTACTTTTTATATTTTGGAAAAGTCAAGGGAGGAAGTAGAGGGTGGAATCAGGAGTCACGGCTAGTCCAGGGCCAACCTAACCAATCTTCCTTTGAATCTGGGTCAAAAACACAGACACAAGAAGCCAACTCTGAGTCTCCAACTGTATCAGCTTTGTAGACAGACAGACTTTGGTTCAAATCCTGGCTTCGTCCGTCCCTAGCAGAGTGACTGTCATCAAAGCAGCAACATTCCAGAAATCATCACCGTAAAATGAGAATCGCATGTGGTAATTATACGGCTTAGGCAATGCCTTTTATGTTAAGCAGTTACCACAGCTCCTGGCACACAGCAGTTCATAATGAATGGTAACTTCCCTGAGTAACACAAGACCCGATCCCCTTTACAGATACTGGTGAAATGCATCATGGTTCTCTTCGAGGGTTGTCTTTCTGTTGTTCCTGCGAAGAACTTTGGACCTAAAAGTAGAGTTAAGCCTTGTCACCTCATTTTCTTTCCTGAGTGTAGGCACCTGTGTGGATATGAAAGAGGAGAAACACAGGCTGCTATATATAAGGCCTGATACATATGTGTGTTAGGAAAGTTTTAGCATGCCCTTCCCTGCCTTGCCCTAAGATTTAATACCAGTTGCTATCCTGGGTGTGTTATCTTAGGTTTGGCATAAACACTTGATAAAACCAGGACAATTTTCTTAGTAACTTTGTTGAGGCTTGATTTTTAAATGTCATAAGGAGCTGAGAAGGCAGCTTGGCCTATAAGTTTTGCTGCACAAACAGAAGGACCTGTGTTCAAGTCCCTCGAATTCACTTTCAAAAGTGGCTCACACCTGTAATTCCAGTGCTGGAGAGGTAGAGACAGGAGGATACTTCATCCCTGTGCCTTGCTGACCAGCCCAGTCTAGCCAAATCCAAATCAGAGAGATCTGGGATCAGAGGCAGACCTTGTCTTAAAAGTGATATGGAGAGTGACTGAGGCGGGCCTCTGATGTCAGCCTCTGGCCTCCACAGGCATGCACACCCCTCACACACATGCCCACAGCCCCTGATGTCAGCCTCTGGCCTCCACAGGCATGCACAGCCCTCACACACATGCCCACAGCCCCTGATGTCAGCCTCTGGCCTCCACAGGCATGCACACCCCTCACACACATGCCCACAGCCCCTGATGTCAGCCTCTGGCCTCTACAGGCATGCACACCCCTCACACACATGCCCACATACTGTAAAATTGTTATTAGGCATGTAAAATCTGTCAGGCATGTAACTCGGCATTTCCCAAATCTTCCACCTTTAAAGGCTGGTGCTTCAGGCTACACAGGTCACAGCCATTTCCTGCCTATGGTGACACAAAACACTCCTTCCAATTTCTTAAGAACCTAAGGCATGAATTCTCATCATTTCTAAACTCTGGACTTTGGTCCATTTAGAACTCAACTGAAACGATGAACTCTGGTGGAATGTATAAGATACAAGACACGGGATAAGGAGCGGCGCAGTGTGTTCTAAGTAATTCTTAAAACCAAGGGAGGCACTGCTTTGTGCTGGCCACTGCCCCATGGACTTTTCATACTTAATTCATTTAGTCTTCACAAACATTATTTTGCCACATGTCTCAACACACCGAAGGACAGGGAGGTCAATTCTTGCACAAAAAGCATGCACTGAGCAGGTAAATGTCACACAGTCCCCTACATTACCTTCTACAAATGTAATAGTCAGCTTCATTATACACAAAAGAGGACACCGACCTCGGGGAAGCCAGAGATTTTCCCACAGCATGAACTCCAAGGACAAACAAAAAGACCTGGCCTGACTTACAAACTCTAAATCTTCACTCTGTGACTATTTATTTCAGTGTTCATACACGGCAGCAGAGTAAGTCAGACCCACACCTCACAAAATGTCTCTTCTCATAGACTCTAAGGAACGATGAGAAGCACTCTTTTCTAAACAGTGTTTTCTAGAGTAGACATGACCAGGGTACAAAATATTTTCTAAGCTGGGCTTGATCAGTGGCTGCCTAGTTTATGCTGTCATCATCTGCCCAAGAACATAGACACCCATTACAGAATTACACTGAGCTAATTATACACACACACACAGAGAGAGAGAGAGAGAGAGAAAGAGAGAGAGAGAGAGAGAGAGAGAGAGAGAGAGAGACAGAGACAGAGACAAAGACAGAGACAGAGACAGAGACAAACAGACAGACACATTCAAAGTATTGAGAGCTTTTGGTAAAGTGTAAGAAAAGTGGTGGAGGGGATTGAGACAGACTTTAGAGACTTTTTTAGCCATTTTTGTAGGCTTTTTCTAGCCTTTAGAGACATCTATTTGTTGGAGTTAGGAGTCATTCTAATAACATGAACTGAAAACAAATACAGTTTAAAAGAGATTCCCACGTTGAGAGAAGCTAAGATTTTTCCAAGTGGTTTTCCTTTTGTTTTGTTTATTAATTTGTTTGTTCTGAGACAGTGTTTATCTGTGTCACACTGGCTATACTGAAACTCACTCTGTAGACAAGGTTGGCCTCAAACTCAGAGATCTGTCTGCCTCTGCCTCGAAAGTGCTGGAATTAAAGGTGTGCACCACCACTCAGCTTGGTTTTCTTTGTTTGTTTTTGTTTTGTCTTGATTGACTAACCACTTAAAAGAGTATGAGGCTCCAAAGAGGCTTTGAAACTGCACTAGACCCCAAAATCTAGCATTTTCAGGATAAATCTTTATGTGTAAACAGGAGTAACAATCTTCTTACGGGTCACAATGAACCGCTGTGAAGATCCAGCGGTAAGGTGTACATAAAGCAGCCTCTTAACTGAGGCAGAGCTAGTGCGAGGTCCCTGTGGTTGTTATACAGTAACTGCTCATCCACCTGCTGAAAAAACACTTTTGTGTTCTTCTCTAAGAGATGCAGGCGTCCAGGCTTCAAGCTGCTGGCCCTGTGGGTGCGTGGATTAAAAGGCAGACACAGCCCTGACTTCCCAGAGCTTGCACTTGATCAGAAAAGACAGGCAGGAAAAATAATAGGAAGGGTGAGTTGTGAGAGGGAAAGGTGGGGTACAGTACCGTAAGGACCAAGAGAGGGGCCCCTAAGATTGGAAGCCCTCAGAATTCAGAAATGCCAGTGACCGGCAGATAGGAGTGGAGATGTGCAGATGGCGGACCTAAGCCGGAAAACAGCACGAACCAGGACGGAGGGGGGTTGGAGGGGACCAGGAATATGCTGGTGGAGAGAGATCAGTGAGACATGGAAGACAGAGGGATGGTAGACATGAGTGGGAGCCGTTGTAGGAAACTTTGTGTGAGGTAAAGTTGGCTTTTTTCCCTAAGTTACTCGGAAGTTACTAAAAGGCATTCTGAGGAGATGAGTTTGGGGAGGCAGCACAATCCTGTTTGGTTTCCACGCAAGACACTTAGCCCTGAGGCCATTACCCATCTTCAGTGAGTAAAGATGGAGGCTGTGGGGAGGGCCACTAAGGCAAATGCAAAACAACAAGGACCAATGCTCTTGGGTTCGAACACTCGGGTGAGACCTTTGCAAAGGAAGAGCCCACCCTGCGGATCCAGCTGGAGGCTTAGCTTAGCTGTGGGCCTGGTTCAGATGAGGGACAGCACTCCTGCCTGCTGTAAGCAGAATTAGCAAGCCTACTCACAAAGGACTCGCAACTTACAGATAACTAGGGCTATGCCTCCCTCCTGTCACTGCCTATTGAAGAATTCCTTTGAGAGAAATCTCTGCCACCCTATTATAGCCCCTAAAATCCATGTTCTGCAAGTTTCAAATTATTTCCATGTGCTGTTCCCTTCCGAGTTCTTGCTAGGTCATTTCCACGGGCTGTGTTTTGAGAGCATGCAGGGAGCGAACATGCATACACCCCCTCCAACTATGAACTTTTTACCTGGGCTTCCCTGCTGTGTCTGGTTGCTTATTGAAAAGTTAAAACAGTGCAGGAAATACTACCTCATCTCAATGGCATCGGCAGTTAAAGTCGCCTAGTGTCTGGGCAACGTGCCACCGAGCTACTTATAAAGGCTACATCACAGTGCAGTCCATCTCTGTTCCCTTTAAGTGGTACAAACCTGCCCTGCTCTAACCCTTCCCTAAGCTTGTGTTCATTTTACCCTATTTTATTAAATTTATAGAAGAAAAGATTACTAACGCAGAGAGACTTTCCAAACCTATGATTACTTAGCCATCTTCCTTTTGAATAGAAGGCTTCCTTTAAACAATGCAAAAGTGGCACTTTTTGTTTCCTAATTTGCTGGTCCTTGCTAGGATAAACACCTGGTTCGCCTTACTGGGAACATGGCAGGTTTTCAGGAATTGAGAACCACGCTGACTGAAGACGCACCTGTTGTGCGGGCACATCCTGATTTACGCTTTCCAGTTACAGGAGAAGAGACCAGTTAGTCAATCAGAAAGTGCCCTGTCTGCTCTCAGAGTATGCCTGAAGTGTGTGAGTGTAGGAAGAGCACACAGGCTGAGAGCAAAGATGTTTCTCCTTGAGATTTCTAGAAAAATGGAAATGATCTGGACCTCTTCTTTTTGTATTATACTTATTAATTAGGAATAGTTTCAGTTGCTTTAACACAAAAAGGGGTGGAAAGGAAAAGGACCAAGAGAAAAATAGGGAAAAAATAGAAAGCATATTCTGCTTGAAGTGAAAATTTCTTGTCTGGAAGACTTTTCTTTCTGAAACTCTGAATTTCCACCTTGGAAGCAAGTGGCTTCTCTTGTAGGACTAGTTCCCAACCTCCCCCAATTCCTGCCCTAATTTCCTGACATTCTGACATCAAAACTAGCCAATAGCAGACACCTGCACCCCAGACCAGCACCTCTTCCCGGTTTTCTATTTGAGTGATATTTCTAGCATGGAATTGTGTGTATATGCCTCTCTGGAGACATTTTCAGAAAAGGAAGCTTGTCTGCCCCACGCTCATAGAAAATGGGGACTTCAACTCTTTACCCGGCTGTTGAAACTTCACTGTATTCCGAGGAGAAGCCAAAGCATGCTGCTCCTTTATTCCATTGTGATGGGAACCCTCGTCACTGTTCTTACACACTTGGGGCGGGGCTGTCCCAGATAAACCTGCACTTGGGTGTTTTCTTGGAAACTGCTCATGAGCTCTTAGAGAAAAGTTTCAGATCAAATGCTTCATGTTCAATAATCATGAGACGCACAGGGCCCAGCTGCTCCTCCATCTCAGCTTCTCTTGTCTCCACAGCTGTATTTCAGAGATAGAAGAGCTGGCGAATCAGAAGAGGCTTAGAGTCCAACTTCATTGGACTGCAGATGCATTAGACTTGTTGTGGTCTGTTTCCCTCTTCATGACACTGAAAAATTAGTTGTCTCCTAAAAGCAAGCTCTAGAGGGCCTAGAGAGACAGCTTAAGGGGGAAAGTGCTTGCTAGGTCACAGAAGGCTCCAGTTCCAATCCTCAGCAGCCCCCTGGAAGCCCTCACGGTCTTCCTGCACCTGCAACCCCAGCGTTGGAGGTGAAGGAGACAGGACAATCAGTAAGGTCCCCTGGCCGCCAGCTTAACTAGAAAACAGTGCACTCCAGGCTCAGTGAAGAAGCTTTCTCAAGGGAGTAGGGAGAGGACAGTGGAGAAAGACAGTTCATGACTTCCCCTAGCCTTTACACACGTGCGAACACACACACACACACACACACACACACACACACACACACACACACCCATACACAAGGTAAATGTCATTTTTAAAAGAGCAATTTCAGGTTTTCAATAAACAGCTGTGTTGTTTGCAGCTCTCTAGCTTGGTCAATGTTTTGAAAGAAATGGTTCCTCTTGGTCCCAGCCATAAAACATCCACCCAATAAATGAAAATTCAACCTCAACTTCAGGTGGTTTTAATAACAAAGATGTTCTCCCGAGGAGTACCAGCTCTGACTGTGTGTCTGAAGAGCCTCAGCTCTAAGGCCTGGCAGCCCACTGATGCTCAGAAGGAACCTGAGTACCAGACCGTTCTCACTTCTTTATTCCCTTTGGGTTTCTTTGTTCATTCGTTTGTTTCTGTTCTTGTTGTTTGTTTGCTCGTTCCCTTTACACCGGGGGACTCTGTAGCTGCTTTGTTACTAGTTAAAAAGTCATAAAATGATTGTGTGGGCACCTTTGCCCTGGACAATAATGTAAACCATGCAAATTTCTTTCAAAACTCAGGACACACAATCTAAAAGGCCCAGATCTGGTAGAGGTGTAGGAATTGAAATTTGTAAACGGAAGCAGCCACATTAAGTAACAGAAAATAGGTTTCGGGTCATGTGAATTCCAGGTACAGCAGTGGCGTTGCTGGCTCAACGTTCTGTAAAGTTTATTCGCTTTTTCCAAAAAAAAAAAAAAAAAAGAAAAGAAAACTTAATGACTTGTTTTGTCTATGTAGAGCCATGCCAGGAAACTTAGTCATGCATTGACTCGGTTACTGCACGTATAAAAGTGTCGTGGTTGTGGTGGGATCACTTACAAAAGGATGATAAACTTCAGCACACGGAGTTCTTACCTGGATTCAGCACACCAGCTCATGGCTTCCACTTGCTGCATGTCCCAGGAGGCTCTTCGTTCCTATGACCCTTGGCTCTGTGTCATGCTATGTGAAAAACACTTCCCCACCCTCTAGCTTAGCCCCGCCCACTTCCCAACCCTCTAGCTTAGCCCCGCCCACAGTCCTTTGTCTTTCTCTTCCAAAGCGGCCGCTTGTGTTAGTGTAGGAGACACTAACTACCCTTACTCGTGGATTATCCCGTCTCTCCATAGTCCTTTCTCTCTGATGTGTGGGTTCTGTTTCTTTAACTTTCTGTTAATGGGGATTTTTTTTTCGAGAGCAAAAGGCCTTTTCATGGCCCGGTTGTATATGACCCGAGGACCTAAGATGCTGGACACTTTGTCGTCAACCACCAACCTGGAACAGTGGGTCCAAGTCGGCTGTCTTATACCACTGGACAGTAAAGATGAAGAGAAAGCTGTGTTTAAAATCACTACAGAAAAGGTGGAAGTCTGAGCAGCATGAGAGAGGAAAGAGATGCTGACAGATAGAAGCTTTGGGATTTCCTTTGTCCAAAATTTCAAGGGCAATGGCAGAAACTGGACCAAGACCGAGGTCTCCTCTATGACTGGTTCACTCTCTCGACAGCAGCGGGCTGTGCCGACGGAAGCTGTAGCCTGTAAGCACGAGCCTCACCCAGCTGGGGATAATCACACGCTCTGCACCCAGTCAAGTTGGTTGAAGCCGCTTTGCCCACCTCTGACTCATGCTTTGGAAACTGCTGGCCTCCATTACCCACTAGACTTTGGATACTGTGTGGTCTTGCCTTCTCCAGCCTTGCAGGCATCTCATGTGCCATTAAGATGGTTGCCATCCTGGTCTGTGCTCTATTCCTAAAACGAGGCAGATGGTCAGAAACCATTTTTACTTGCAACTTAGTCTCTTATAATAACTACATGAGAAGGAATGTATTAAGGGCAAGAGTATGTAACAAGCAATAGTTCCCAGCATGCTTCCCTAGGAGAAAGGTCTCATGGGAGCCAGACTGTCATCACAGCCTTGTTTCTCTGTGTCTGTCTCTTAGCAGGTCAGCTGGACTGTCACAGTCAGATGCAGGCGTCATTCTTTCTCATCCTCAGTGCTCCTGGCCTCACCGTTTGCTCCTCACCTTCCTCCTCACTACAGCATAACTGACAATGTGTGGCTCCCACTCTGCATCCTTATTCCTCACTGCCTCCTGTGAGCTGACCCTACTGTGAGCTGACCCTACTGTGAGCTGACCCTACTGTGAGCTGACCCTACTGTGATCTCACCTTACTGTGAACTCACCCTACTGTGAGCTCACCCTACTGTGAGATAACCCTACTGTGAGCTCACCCTACTGTGAGCTCACCTTACTGTGAGCTGACCCTACTGTGAGATAACCCTACTGTGAGCTCACCCTACTGTGAGCTCACCTTACTGTGAGCTGACCCTACTGTGAGATAACCCTACTGTGAGCTCACCCTACTGTGAGCTCACCTTACTGTGAGCTGACTCCTGCCTCACTGGCAATCTCTAAGTCCCTGACGACTAGAAGATTTCTCTTTCACTGACAAATGTTATTAGAATGTATGAAAATTAGTAGGGTGAGCTTACTTGACTATTTATTTCATAGCATGGATCTGGTTCTTGCTTTCTCTGACATTACCAGTCACTACAAGCCACACACAGGGATTATGGAAGTAAAAGCTTTAAAAAAAAAATCTGAGCCAAGCTGGAAAACAGACAAGGAATGAGCTAAAATCCAGACTCAAGGGTTTTATCTACTTAGCTACAATCATGTGACTTCCATGTTATAACCTAGTGCTAGTATCAGGAGCGTGTTTGGGATGAGTAAGAAACCCGCCCATCTATTTCGGTCACAGTTGTACAAAACTGTCATCTTCAACAGTTGTTTGACTTCCTGGGAAGACAAGAGAAAACTGTTCTTTTGACAGGGCCCCCGTAACAGACGAAAAAATGCTTCTGCCTGAATGTGGGGTGGAGCACCTGTGAGTTTGTTACTCACAGGAACACAGAAGGCTCATCCCAGTTACCAAAGGCCCACTCCAGAATGGGTGACAAAGGTGACAATGCAGCAGTCTGAGCTCAGTGGCTCCCTGCTTGTCTCCATGGGAGTCTCTCCCCCTTGGCAATGCTAGCTGCTTCTAGAGCCTTAGGTAGGACACTGTGGCTCCTGTGACTTTTTCTAGTTAGCTTTCTGGGTCTCAGGTCTTTCTTTCTTCCAGAAGAGTGTCCATTTGTAGGAAATAGCCACCCAGCAAGCATGTCAAGTAGATGACAAAGTCAAGGTCAGAGCCGTGGCTCTCCTAGTTACTAACTTACTTAAACTGAACTGTCTGAACTCCCGTTGCCTTAGAGCTCATCCCATAACATGAGCTAGTGGCATCTGCTCTCAGAGCTGTTGGGAACGTGTGAGAACCTGTTATGTGAAGGGTGGTTCTGTAATCAGAGCTGGATTGCTCCACTGTAGCTCCAAAGACCAGCAAATTCTAGCAGATAGCCATGAACAGAACGAAGTTCCACTTGAATAAGGCACCTCAGAGGCAGTCTGTAGCTCTTATTAGAAGTTGTCTGGACATAGCTGTCCTTGCTTTGCTTCCTACTTTGGTGTTATGATGGAAGGCTGTCAGCTGAAACTGATGGGAACCACTCAGAGGCTAGACAGCTCACTCAGAGGCTTGCTCATACTCTGGTCCTCCCTGCATCCACCTCAGTTCAGAAGTAATCACAAGAAAGTGTACATTTTTGTTATCCCCAGACCCACCTTATTACAACCCTGGAAACTGTACCTATTGTCTTTCTTGGAAACGCACTAGCTCAGACACATCTGAGACAGAATTCAGTGAATTTCCCAGTACAGTGCCTCAGTCTGCTGGTGAGAAGAACTAGGGAAGGTTTGCTAGAAGAAAGGAAAGCCCATGCTCGGTACTGTTAACAACCTGACATAAAGAGAAAACCTGCAAAACCTGACCCAACACCATGCCGCTTTCTAGAGTGATCCTGGTTGTGTGTGATGGCTCACTCCGGGACAGGCTAAAAGCAAGCATAGTTTTGCTTGGCATCCTGAGGATGTGTGGAGCATCTCTAAGGAGATGTCAGGTTTGGGCTCTGTGCAATGCAGCTTTCTAGCACGGAACCAACAGCTCATGTTCTGCTGATGCTGAAGCAGGGGGGTGCTGCTGCATTTAGAAGATAAGGCAAGGGCTAGAGAGATGGCTCAGTGGTTAGAGCACTGACTATTCTTCCTAGAGGTTCTGAGTTCAAATCCCAGCAACCACATGATGGCTCACAACCATCTGTAATGGGATCTGATGCCCTCTTCTAGTGTGTCTGAAGACAGCTATTGTGTACTTATAAATAATAACTGTTTTTTAAAAGAAGAAGATAAGGCAAGCGCCATGTTTGCTGTACTCACATATACTGGCTAAGAGTAACGGTAAAGCTGGTATGCTTTGTTAAGGATTCTTCAGGAGCACTGGCTTTAGGCGGAACCACAGAAAGATGTTTGGATGGATGAGTGTACAGCAAACAGAACAGACTGGAGGTAGAAAGATGTGTGCGTGGTAACAAGGTCGTTCTGACTTACACAACCTCCAGAAGGAATCTAAGGTCCTGAACCAGGCAGGAAGTCTCTCCTCGAGTGAAAAAGTTCCTGTGACTCATTTCTAGGGTGAGGGCTATAAATCAGTCAGTAGAGTGTCTGCCTGGCAGATGTGGACCAGCATAAACAGGGCTTGTTAACCTGCAACCTGTGCACTCGGGAGGTGGGGGCAGGCAGATTAGAAGTTCCAGGTCAACCTCAGTAACATAGAAAGTTTAAAGCCAGCCAGAGCTACGTGAGACCTTATCTCAAAAGCCAAAACACAAATATGAGAGATGAAGAAACAAATAATTCAGGACAGTAGAGATATGCTGAGACCAGAGTGGTCATGGACATGTTCCTAAATTGGGCATGCAAATTATACATATATATATACGTGTGTGTGTGTGTGTGTGTGTGTGTGTGTGTGTGTGTGTGTGTGTGTGCAGGGCTCTCTAAGAGCACTGCAGGACACGCAACTTTTCCATTTGTCCATTCTTCCTTTTTTCAATGGGAAGCTTTGTGCCTCCCACACATAGGACTTGGCATATTGTGAATGGATGGTAGCCTACACGTACGCTAATGAGAACTGGGAAACAATTAAATCTGAGGCAAGAGTAAAGTAGACTTGTAAATTAACAAAGAAAATGTGTTTCTCCAGAAGCCAAGATGTCAAAGATACATTTTACTGGCTCTGTACACACTCAGCCTTAAACATCCAGCTGCTTGGAATGTTCTAGGTCCACACTTCTGAGGAGATCTATTGTGTTTTGAGGCAGGAGGCATCAGGCAGTTAAAAATTCTAGTCTTAGAAAGGCCCTTGGGCCCCGCTGTGTATATAAAAGCAAACAGACAAAATGCACATTGTTTTCAAGCTAACATTTAAGACAAAATATATTCTTTTCTGGGGCCTTGGCTTCCACACCAGAGCTTATATTTCATTCTTAGGAGATGGCCATACAAGTGAGAGGCTCAAAGGATTCCAAGATGGTTTTATGTGCAGTGCCTTCCCCGGGGTTCCATTTTGATAAGCCTACACCAGTCCCCACTTCTCAAAGCTTCTACCACCGGGTCTTAAGACTCTCACTCACCTGTGACTGTGAGGAGGGAGCTTGGTCACAACTATGTGGAAAACACAACAATCTTTTGCTCCCACCCTCTTATGTGACTAGGATGGAAACTGATGTTCAGAGATGTCAAGTGATTCATAGAAAGTCACACAGCAAGCCGCACATTCTCTCCATTCCCAAGCCCTTTTTCTTCTCAAAGCCACACTGGTCTCTGACAAAACAAAACACGGGTACCAGAGTGTTAAACAAAGAAGCTCTAATGCCGTTTCTTTTCCCCTTTTTCAAATGAGCCGGTTTCACCTTTTCACACTGAGGCTTTTGTCTTGTCAGCGTCTTTCAGGGAGATGACTTACCGCACAGAGACGTGGCTTGGCATTGTCTTTAGCAGAGGCAATCTTTTCAGTGTAGCCTGCATATCCTTTGGAGGTTGACTCCAATTCACAGAACACGTCCCTTAGAATTGATGTTTACTGAGTTGGCTGTTTAAATCATGTTCAGGGCTTGGTTACAGCGCTGTTCCTTTGTCTCTGTCTCAGCTGCGCTGCCTTCCTCTTTGTGCTTGACACAGAAGGATGGGGCCCTGGCTCATCTGGATGTGGACCAGTGTATCCCCGTGCAAGCTTCACAAAGCTATGGAGCAAAGGTGTCATGAAACATTAGAAGCCATTCAATCACATCCCACATCTGTCTCCTCACACAAAGTGAGAAGGCAAAGATCCCTGAGGCGTCTGTCACGAGGCTGTGTCCTTGCTTCTCCGAGGCGCTAGGAGCTGGCTTCCTTTTGAAAATGTTATGCTGTGCTTTCTTTGCCTGTCTCTCCTCCGTGGAAGGTTTGAGATTAGCACACACTGCACTCGGACACTAAGATTCCTCTTATTTCACTTAGTAAAATAACTGAAAGTCGTGGTTGTCGATGTGGGTGTACATCAGGACTTAATGCAATCATATTACCCTTCAAATCACTGAGGTTCTCTGCAGGCGTGCACGAAGAACAGTTCTCACCATGCAGTAGCTGTATTTTTACCCTCAGTGTCCCAGAAGCCCTGTCTAGTAGTGAGTATAGAAGTCAATGAAGAGAGTGTCTATTCCCTAGTGGCCATAACATGTAAATGAAAATTTTGAGTTTTGGAGCAGACGCCATCTGCTGGATATTTTAGATACTACAACCCAAATTTATAGGGCCAGAAAACAGAACAATGAACAAGCCTGATGCTAATTTAAATAAACTCTACTTCCATGGCCCAGGTAGATTGGAAACTCTCTAAGCTTGGAAGTGTCGATATTTGCGGTTTATTTTTCTGATTAAAATAAAGCTTGTCTTTGCTCTCCGTGCTCAGTGCTAGATCCCCAGATTTGTTTAGTCTGCAGACATGAGAACACAGGTAAGATTCTTTCCCCTTTTGCAAGAAGGAAAAAAATCTGCAAAGATGCACTCAAAGGCGTCTAGAATCAACGCTGTGGACAATCTAAGAAAAAGTGGAGCAAGTGAGCATGGAGGGGAGGCTGAGCGCGTGTGGGCACACAGAATCGAAACCATATGTAAAACACGATCACTCTAAGCAGTGTGATTCCTCTGCGGGGCCTTTCTCTGAGACTTGAACTCTTAACACCCTAAACTTCAGTTTTGGAGACTCCATGCCCCCTCTTGTAAACTCCTAAATGTAATTAAATGTAAACTGAATGTAAACTACTAAAAGTGTAATTAAAAAAAAAAAAAAACAGAGCCAGGGAAATTGTTTAGCTGGTAAGGTGGTTGCTATGGGAACATAAGACCTGAGCTAGAACCTACAGGAAAAGCTAGGCATGGTGGCATACTCTCACGATGCCAGAGCTACAGGGGCAGAGGCAGCCAGTCAAGCTCAGCACATCAGGAAACTCCTGGTTTACAGAGCAAAGTAGTCACACACACACACACACACACACACACACACACACTTGTGAGTTTTAAATATAAGACACTAATCAATAGTTTTTCCTTGGCAGCATCCCCTAACTTATACCTGAGTTGAGTTACAGCTTAGAATTAGATCTGAGCAGAATATTTCTCCATGTTCAGAAGAATGGCTTGAAAAATGAAATGAAGAAGTTCGGCCTGCATCTGGCTACAAAGTCCCATGGGGAGGGGCCTCTGCCACAGGAGAAGTGTTCGGAGATCTCTAGGTTGCTATAATATAGTTCCTTTTTAAAGGAACCGTATAATAGGATATACAATTATAAAATCAATACCATACTATTTTTCCCATGCGGAGACCTTAAAAGGAGAGGACCAAGCTCTGTCTCTTCTTCCACTTTAAAAATATACTTACATGCCCCAAAGGAGGCAAGGAGTTGACAACGTGCCAGACAGATGCAGAATGAAGGGGAGATGTCCACAAGCACACTGACTGCATGTCCGTGGAGCTTACACTGTGTCCCTGCTGATGAGGAAGCTCTCTTTATTTCCCTCTGCTTATAAACAGAGGCGCATTATGTAACAGTCCCCATGAAGTAACAGGAACATAATTTCACAGAAGAACTTCTCCGAGCTCATCCCTTACCATGTTGGCAATGCCTCCATCCCTCTAGCACCCTCTATTTCCAGACACACGCATGCACGCACGCACGCACACTGCCCAGCCCCAAAGGGCACACTGCTGGTGATTATTTATAATAACTCTCTCTGCTCTTGGCAGGATACACAACAGCTGATGGTCTATTCTTTGCCACAAAGGCCAACCTGTCTCTCCCCGGGTGATGGGAAGAGAGTCGAGCAGGGCGATTTATAGTTGTGACTCTGCACTTCAGTTTTGTTTTATGTTTATTTATATTGCTTCCTTTTCTGAGATAGTCAGCAGTTCTCTTTGGGCGAATTCTCATTGGAGAAGCCTCTGGTAACCATCATTGGTTTTCTTCATTGAGTAAGACATCTTAGAACTCCAGGCTAGAGGAAGTGGTGATCAATTCTTTTATGAGAGTTTTAGAATCAACATTCTGTGTTTTATTGAAAGGGTGAATGTGTTCCGTGTCCGTTGAACAATAAATGACTTTGATTTCCTCCAGGAAGACAGCTTGTCTTCATGGGTTTCCTGTGCTCACAACAGCACAAGCCCTGCCCCGTTAGGCTTCGTCGGCTGACCAGAGTAGACAGCTGTGTGGAGTTGTGCATTTCGTACAGCTTCGAGCCCCGTCCTAGGGAAAGCAGAGAAGAAAGTCATCTCATAAGGTCTTTCAGAAAATTGAGTCAAATAGGTGCTAGAGCATCAGAGAGACCCAAGCAGCCGTGGAAATCAGTGTGGTCGGCACTGTGGCTCTTTTAAGTGACGGAAGACACTTAGAATGTGGGAAATGCTCTAAGACCACACCCCCCAGACAAGATCCAAATGGCTCTGACGTTGCTATCAATGTAATGTCAGGCAAAGCAGCCTCTGATTGGGATGGCCACAGGTCAGAGCCATGGTCAGGAAAACTGGAAAAGGCAGAGTGGGACAGTTATCTGTCTCTGGGGCTCTAGAGTGTGGCAAACGGGTGGTCCGCTCCTTGCCTACCTCTGTATGAGTATAGTTTATCAAGTCTGAATCATGAGGACTCTCATGTGTAGAAACAAATTCTTGACATCTGACAATATTCATGTAGTATTGCCTCGGTATTGGAGAGGATTCTAAGGCATGGAAAGTTTCCTAGTGTGTGCTGCCAAGTCTGTCTGGAGTGTACCAGTGACCCCAATCCTGGTCCTCAGTGATGTCTCTGGGACCTTCCTCTTGGCAGGCACTTAGCAGATGCTCCTGATAGACACATAAAAATTGTACTGAATAATGACGGGACTGAGAAGTTCTCTGGTAGTTTGAGAGGGGCTTGCTGCTGCTGCTGTTTTGTAGCACAGAAAATGATGGATACTTTGTCAGCTAGACAACTAGGAGGTGTGCCTCTGGACACATCTGTGAGAAATGCTTATATTAAATTAGCCTTTGAGAGTACTCCAGAGGAGCTGTCTTGACTGCATTGGTTGATACAGAAGACACATCTTAACTGTTAATGAAACCATTTGCTGGGCAGAAAATCCTGGGTTGAGGAAAAGGGAAGAAGGAGAGATGACCACTAACACACACTGATCCTTGATCTCCACTCCTGATCCCTGATCTCCACTCCTGAAGTATATAATGTGTCAGCTGCTTCGGTTTCCTGTTATTTAACTTTTCCCACAGTGATGATCTGTAACAAAGAACTGCTAGTTACATAAGCCCTTTCTCTGCTGAGCCACTTTTGTCAGAGTACTTCATCTCAGCCACAGGAAGGAAATGTAAGGCACTGAACCGAGGGGTTCGGTTGAGCCAGTCTACACTAAGCTACATCCTCAGTCTTGTGTGTGTGTGTGTGTGTGTGTGTGTGTGTGTGTGTGTGTGTGTGTGTGTGTGTGATTAAAATCAATGTCAAGAAAGAAGAGCATTACACCCAGTGCTTGATTACCGTGCGCTTAGGACACAGTAAGCTTATTGTAAGTTCTCACTTATGTGGGTAAGGCTATGGTCACTTCACATAGATTTCATGAATATAAAATGCCAAAGAGCTCTCATATGCTTGGTGAGCTAAGCCCCTCAGGGTTAGAAGAGGGTGCTGATGGACTTAGGAAGAGTAGCCATAATTTTCCCTTGGGGATGGAGGCACAGGACAGACACCCAGGTCGACCTTGCCACTTTCCTACCCTTTGGGTCCTCCCTGGTTTTCCTGATGCTCCCAAATGACTGATTGTTAAACATTGTAATGTGGACCATAAGAAATAGTTGGCACGAGGGCATTTACAGAAACGTCCCTTAGCGTGAGCCTATGCTGGAGGCACAGCACGTTAAAAAGCAGGTTTAGATAACTGTATGGATAACTCACTGAAAGGGCCACTCTGGCCATTTCCCCTGTACTTCAGCTTCAGAGGCTGTAATATGTGAACTTGAAGAGTTACTTCACAGAATTCTTGAGAAAGATTAAATGAGATGATACATATATGCGTCTTAATGCAGTATTCTGCAATTAACAAGTATTATCTGCTGTTATTAGTAATACTCTGTTCCTTCCAAGGACTGGGTGAGAAGAGAGGCCTTGGTTGTCTCTATGTGCTCTGTTTGGGCGTATTGTGTGTTCTCATTACTTGTTGGACACATTGGTATGTGCATGGACAAACGGACACATGGATACATGGATGAATGGATGGATGGAGGGATGGACTTATAGATAGATTGGTGAATAGACACGTGGACACATGGATACATGGATGGATGGAGGGATGGAGGGATGGATTTATAGATAGATTGGTGAATGGATATATGGATGAATGAGTAAATGTATGGATTCCTGCACACATAGAAGAATGGGTGAATAAATCTTAGTGGATAAAGCACTACAGAAATGTCAATATTTAAGGTCCTTACCAAATAGTACTGCCTCACATGCAACATGATGGCAATCATGACACTGCACCCTTCTGCAGTGTCCAGCAAGGGAGCTCATTGGGCTCAAGTAAACGTTTATATTCACAAGACTGCTGCACCCACCTTTGACAGCAGCCTTCTTAGAAGGGCAAGCATAGAAACTGGAGAGTTCAGAACAGAAACATCAGATGCTCGTCTATAGTTGGAACCTGAAAATACTTATACCAAAGGATAAATCCAGTATTGGGTAAGGGAAAGACCTGGCTTTTAAGGAAGTTATGTCTCACAGTCAGAACTCCTGTAAGATCCAAATGCATACCTTGAAGAGTCCTCTCTACATGTTGTGGAGAGGCCTGCAGCACACAGGGGAGTTCAGGGCATAGTCTCCCATTAGGATTTACAGTGCATCTGAAGCCCCCAATCCAGATGTATTCTACCAATGAGGGGTCAGTTTTGCCACATTCAGTGTTAACCTAACTAACGCGGATCATCTTTATCTCTTTCTGAAGCAACCAAACCAAGAAGTTAGCCAACAACAGAAAAATGTTTTGTTAACTCTTTGTCCATCAGATTTAAAATTATTCGAAGCTATTATTTGTAACAACCTGAGAAAGCCATCAGAAACCCCTGTGAAGAATTCATTCTTCATCTTGTACCTACCACAAATATGCCCACAAGTAGATTGACACAGGTATGGGCATGTTTGCCAGGCTGTACTCTCCCCGGCAACCAAAAGTGAAGCTTAGTGACACTTGACACCCTGCCCTTCACGTCAGACTTCCACCAACAGTCCCATCATGAAAGCCCAAGAGTAGCTGACCCTCTCGTACAATGGTTCTCAACCTTCCTAGTGCTATGACCATTAAATACAGTTTCTCATTCAGTGGTGACCTCCAACCATAAAATCATTTCATTGCTACTACATAATGATAATTTTGCTACTATTAATTGTAATATAAACATCTGATGTGCAGGATGGATATCTGATATGTGACCCCCCCAATGCGGTCAGTACCCACAGTTTGAGAACTGCTTTAGCGCCTATCCAAGTGTAGATTTCCATTTCACTATTATATGCTTTGAACAGAGGAGCTCGGCCCTGAGCCTCACTCCTAAAACGTTTTTTAGTCTTCCCTTTTTAGCTGCTGCTCAAGGGGGAGGGGAGATGAAATGAGACCAGAATGTTAAAAAGTGAAAGGATCCCAGTCGAAGATCTAAGATGGATTTAACTGTTCTGATAGTGGGTAAATGAATGCCAGTGCCGTTGGCTGGAGTCCCATTGACTTGGTGAAAAGCTGGGAGAAACCCTCACTTGCCTGGTGCATGTTACTAGCCACGGGGGATCTTTGCAAATAGTTAGAGGCTTTTCTGTTTGTTGGTATTTTTGTTTTACTGAGAAGCCCAAAATGAGAGACACAAATTATCTGACCATTTCTAAACATGCATGTGGTGTTAGATATGTGTTAGTTGCAAATTGTTTTCCAATATGCAGCAGTTTGTTTCTAACCATCAAGAATTTTCATTACTTTGTTTGTTTTGAGTCAGGGTTTCACTTTGCAGCTCAAGACAGCCTCAAATTCACAGCAATCCTCCTGTCTCAGCCTCACAAGTGATGAGATTACAGGTATAGCCCACAAAGTTAATTAAGAAGAAATAACTTTAGTTTTCATTAGGAACCAAACTTCACAGTAGCTACAAGCCCTGCCTGAATTCACCAGAGGCATGTGGTCCAGCCACAAGTAGGTCAGCACAGTGTAAGTTTGAAGCCCGTGTAATTGTTCTTTCCTGCCTTGTGGAACTAGTTTAGGGACAGAGCATCACCCTAGGTGTCCCATCTGTAAGCACAGAAGATTTTCCATTAGGTATTTAAATTATGTTTAGTCCCTTTTGTAAGGAGAGAGAGAGAGAGAGAGAGAGAGAGAGAGAGAGAGAGAGAGAGAGAGAGAGAGAGAGAGATTCACTAAAAGAGTGCTAAGTTTAGATGATATATACATCAGACAAAGGGCAAATTCTACTTCATTTGAAATTTCTCCCTCCGTTTTGTAACCTTTTCTGAAATGGAGTTTATAATATGAATGACCCTGAATGACCCTCTCCCAAAAGATTCTACAATACAAAAGAAAGTAAAGAAAATAGAGGTTCCAGAGTCACAATTCTGTACCCTGTCCTGTCATAGCCCTTTTAAAGGAACTAGTAATTACAACTCATTACCTATCTGGAAGACACGCTAAATAGGTTCCAAATTGGTAGAAAGCATTTGAGATCTTAGACACATCCCTGGTTCATTGTAGTGAAAGGTCTAATAGCCTTTCCAAAAATCTCAACTATATGTTTGGTCTACTTACAACATTCTTGAACACATATTCCTGCCAAGATGAAAAAAATCAAACTAAATCCTTCCACCATGGCTAGCACGTTCCCACTTCTTTCTGATTAATTCAGCTATCTGTGCCATGAAAGCATTCGAAACTAGCAAGCGGAGCTCTAAGTTAGGAAGTTTATTTGTCAAGTAAATGTTAAGACTTGCATGAGGGGTGTAGAGGGGCTTAGACATGTTACATTCAGAATGCATAAATGTTCATTCCCTTGTAGTCCACACTGATCTCAGACAAGGTCAAAAAGAAAACACACTCTGGTTCTGTCCGATAAAAATAACTATTTCCTTAGGAAACTTGGAGAAACCCACTCAATCATACAATTATTCTATGAAGGTGAATGTAATAAAATTTTAATTAGCTTCATTTCCTTCAGCTCCTCTTAACACATTCTCTCGGAAAATAGCCACATGAATTAAATGACTTGCATGGGCAAAAAATATATTTAAAATAATTTAGCTGCCTGAATTGTTAAAGAGCATAGGACCCGTTTCCTCAGAGAGATGAAATGGATTTCACCAGAACAGCATCGTCCTCCCTAACGTTGTCTCCTGAAACATCAAAGAGTACCACTTACGACTGTCTATGTTTTGATGGTATTGTTTTTATAGAGTACTTCCCCCATATATTCTTATTTCTCAATCCAGATTTGATTGTTTTCCATTTTTTACAGAAATTAATCTGACTTGCCCATTAAGTAAAGCAAAATAATATTAATGCGGTGTAGATATGACTTAGTAGCCTTTCAAATGTGGGACACTGGCCAGTCAGTTGACTCCATGGGTAAAAGTGTTAAACCTGATGACCTGAGTTCAGTCCCCCTGGTGGAATGAAAGAACCAACTTCCAAAAGCTGTCCTCTGACCTCTACATGTGCATCATGGTAGATATAGGCCTGCAATGCATGCCCATGTAAATACACATACAAGCAGGGCTTCCTTATGTAATGACAGTTGGTCTGTTATTGTGGAGAGCTGAGGGTGTCCCAGACAGAACAGGGGTTGGAGTTCTCTCAGAAGAGTTAAGAAACTCTGAAAGAGCCCAGATTATCTAATTATGGACCCACACGGTCAATATTTTCTAAAATGGGTGTGACACTCAACTCGTTCTTCCCAAACCGTATTACTACCTGACTTAACCAAATCACGGGTCTGTCCTTGGTGACGGACAAAGGAGCTGATCAATGGCTTCGAATGTTTAGCTAAGAGTGAGCTTCAGTTTGAGTGTTTCTCGTACCATGAATTCCTGGAGCACTTGTGTGACATCAGTTTCTTATTTGTAAAATGGGGAAGCAGGCTCTGGGGTGGAGATGAGTCGTCCAGGGTTTCTGACCACAGCAGCAGAGCAGGAGCCTGAGTTTTACCTGGACAACAAACCTTGAGTTGGGAGGGAGTTAGTTAAGTAGCAAGAGCGAAAGAGAGTTTAGAATAGGAAAGTTGGGGAAAGCATTTTTCTCACCTAGCAACTATCATTTTTTGTTAGATACCAAGTGCCATCCCTGTACCAGGGGATGCAGCAGTGGACAAAGGGTAGCAAAGTAGGCACACAGTGCCACATGGAGTTTGGCTTTCGCTCTGTGAGGTCCTCTAGGGCCCCCTGAGCTTTTCATTGTAAGGCCTTTGTCATAGCTTGAAAGTTCTTTATCAAGAGTCAAACCTAATACCTTCATTACTTGATGAAATCAGAGATGGGGGCTAGACATTTAGAGAGAATATTAATGTAGGCTCTAAAATGGAGTTCCTTTGGCATCTGGCATATGAGGAGGGTGGGGATGGACAGGATGTGACAAAATAGCTGTTGCAGCTCCTAAGTGACACATTTTCCACCAAACTTCCCCTATACAAATTCTCTCATTTAGAAGATATTTTGCAATTAATTTTGGGAGACAGACCTCTGGGGGAGGAGTAGTGGAGGAAGGAAACGGAAGGAAGGAGCCAAGCCGGTATTGTTCCTCTGTTCTCCCCTGAGACAACCCCCCCCCCCACCAAACAGAGTGACTGTTTGCTAATGCAAATCTGGAGGGTGGGGCAGTCAGGGAGCCCATCATCTGGGTCCACACTGCACTCCACGCCTGCGTCCCTCAATTAAAAGGGAGGCCGTGTGTTCCTTAATACAAGGTGAAAAGAAAAATATTATTCTGGTATAGGCAGTGTGCCATTCATAGTTCTGAAACTAGAATATTTTGCTGACAAAGAAAAATGTATTTTTAAGCCTGAGTTCTAAAAACAAAACAATCTTCCATCCCTGTCCTGTGGCTGGCCTGTTTCTGCCAGCTCCCCATGTGAGCACAAACACATTCTTGCACTTCCCAGGGCTCAGCCAGCTCTCAGCACAGCTAAGGCATAGGCTCCTCCCGGGCCCTGCCTCCCTCAGATTGGGCTCTCCTGCCCCGCCCCACCCCCAACCCGCCAGCCCTTCTCCTCTTCACGGCTCTAGAGCAAGCCCTTGCCCTGTGAGCTGTGCTGCCTGCCTCCCTGCAGGAGAAGGAAGCAGGCGATTCCGTTCCTTCTTAAATCAGGGCTGTGTCCTGACAGAAATGAGAGACAGGGAAGCCAAAGGCCACCCCATGGTAAAACCAAAAGAACAGCCACAGAAACTGCAGGCAGGAGGAAAGAAGAAAGGGAGCTGTCTGGGGAGAGCTGAGTGGGGGACTCACACTAGGTTGCTTCAGAAACTCCTCTGAGTCACACTTTGATTTTGATTTCTCTTTAACGCCTGTCCAAGAAGGGCTGCTCAGTTGGAGAGTACGTTCAGTCATCTGGGCTGTGGAGGAGGGGAAGAAATCTGTCAGCCCCGTGAACCAGTACATAGTATACGAATTCAACTGAACCAACGAGTCTTGTATCCCAAAAGACTCTTCCCATATGCACCTTCCTTTTCATTTTCATTTTGTGTGATAGGTTCTGATTTGATTTTACTTTTGGGTCACTTTGCCACAGTAGCATTTGGGCAACTCTCACCCATTTATTTATACCACAGGAATAAAGGCTGTCCCTTGATGGCTGTCTCTCTTTGAGACTAGTTATTAATGACAAGAAAGAAATGTTGAAGGGGTGAAGGTCTCCATCTTTGAAGGCATGAGAGGAGAATCTCAGAAATCTGAGGTTGGGAGAACCAGATGACCCAAGGTCACAGCATGAGAAACGCCATGTCTGAGGGTTCCCAGCTCTCTTCCGACAGAGCCGGGTTCTGTACATGACCGTCTTCTTTACCAACACTGTAGACATGCCTCAAATCTCCACACAGAGGCTTCTCTGAGCCAATCGGAAAGGGTTTTGCTCCCTAAGCACAGACCTACCCTCCAGTTTGTCTCCCAGCTATGAGGCTTGATGAAGGACAGGGGTTCAACCTTAATCACCCTCACCTAGGGGTTCAACCCTATGCTTCTGTTCTGATGGTGTCCATATATCAAGAGGGGTTCTAACCAGAGACGACACACCTGTCAGTCAAATACTTGACATGAAGGTCTTTTATAGCAGATGAAGACCCCATCTTCAAGGACACTGACACCTTTTATTTTGCTCCCAACACTTCATTTCCAAAGAACTCAGCCACACTCAAGTCTGAACAAAACTGTAAACAGACAAACTTGCCAAAAGACTTTTAATTTCCTTGACTAACCTCTTTCTAGCAGTCAATAACCTGGTTGTTAGACACACCCTTTTTAGACTATTCCTTTTTTTTATTAGATACTCTGTCTCATCTGAGATGTTATCCCCTTCCCTGCCTCGCTCTCACCCCTCCCCCCCCACTTGCTTTTTAGACTATTCTTATCTGAACTATTCTTATTGAAAGCCCACCATGCACCAAAATTAAGGCTTTTTTCCTGTGGCATTTATAATTATCAAGAATTCCCAGTCCTAGCTCAGTGCCTGGAGCACAGCACACACTTGATAACTATATGATGAGCAAAAAGAAAAGGAGGACGTGAATGTACACAGCCCGTCGATGATGGGGTTCCAGCCTGAAGGGGGGGAGACAGTGAGTGATGTGCTGACCAGGCTGCGTGCCCCCCCAGCTTCTCACAGACAGCCAGGCCTTCAGTGAAACCCACAGAAACCTGGTGCAGACCCCTGGAGCTCTTCTGCAGCAGAGAAGGGCTCTCTAGGACTGAAGAGTCTGCACCCCACTGCTGATCAAACCCTTGTCTGACAACAACATTGTGTGGATTTCTAACAAAAGCTAAGTGTCCCTTGTCTACAAAGTATCACTTCCGAAACCTCCCTCCAGACATCACTCCCACCCCACCCCCATCACCCTTCCTCATCTCTTCATTTTCACAGTGATGCTCACCTAGTCTGCTTATTGCAAGTCCACAGTGAGTGGCTTACACACATAGTATGTCAAACAGAGAGCCCACAGTTATAATTAGAGAAGCCCCAGCTGCATGCCTTGGTGGGAAGCCCCCTTGTTTTCTTCCTGTGAGGATTCCTGTGAGGGTTTGGTTCATCTGAATACTGTCTTTTTTCGGGGTTCTTAGAAAGAAGGCATCTGCTTCCATCACCCAGAGCGGTTTCTGCTTCCTACGTGTTGTGTGTGCAACAGTTGCCCTATGACATCTCTTCGCACGGAGGACTCAGCCAGACAGTTGACTGCCTGTGTGCTGTCTGTTGTTTTATCCAGAAGTCAGAGGGATTTCTCACGACTCTCTTCTTCCTCGGATGGGGAGCCTTCTGTGTTTCACACCCATTACTTCACCATCTGTGCAGCTCACAGACTCCAGAGTCTTGTCTGCCACCAATGGCCAGAAAAGTCCGTTTGCCCCTCCCCCCCACTCAGTGGCTCTTCTTCTGGGTCCCAGGTGGCAACATTTATTTTTCTTGCTGCCAACTGAGAACTTTACACTGATTCTTTATGGCATTCCTTTTTTAAAGAAAAGTGTGTGTGCCTGTGTGTGCACTTGTGTACACAGGCACAGGTGTGCCACAGAACTCATGGAGAGATGACAAGACAACTTCCGGGGTCAGTTCTCTCCTGCGGGATTCAGCATCTCTCTGGCCTTCTGCTCTGCTTTCTGAATTCCACACAATTGTCCTGTGCTCTCCTAACATTACAAACATGAGCCGAGTCCTGTGCCTTTTTTAATGTATGCATTCCAGGGATCTTACTCTCGGTCCTTTTGAAGTACTTTTCCTGTTTCTGGACAGAATGGGCATTCTGCTTGGACCTCTGTGTCCATGATCTCTCCTCATTGTGCTGATCTGTGAGAGGAAGCAAGATTTGGTAGAACTGTAATGTACACCTGACTTCTTGTGTCCCTGCCTATAGAAGGATGCCAGGACCAGCTGCTGCCCTTTCTCTTCCGAGGGCAAACTGAAGGTGAAGTCACAAGCTAGTCAATCTAAGGGAAAACTGTCTTCTGATAAAGCCAAGGACCCAGCCCTAAATCAGAGGCTGCCCCCGGTTACAGAATGCTCAGAATTAGGTGATAATGAGCTCGGCAATATCCATGGCTTAACTGAGCTTTGTGGTTTGGGTAAAGAAAGAGATGGAGAAATAGTTTCAGAGACGCAAGCTTGGCCGGGGGAGGTGACTCCACGGGTACAGTCTTTCCTCTCAGTCTGAGTCCTCAGAACCCACATGAAGCCGGCTGAGGTAGCACATATGTGTAACCCCAATGTTCCCTTCTCTCTGCCTCCCCAGCTCTTGGGATACAGGTAAATGCCACCATGGCCAGCTTTTTACATGTGTGTTAAGGATGGAACCCAAGTCCTCATGTTTGCATGGCCAATGTTCAACTGTTCCAGCTGAGCCATCTCCCCAGCCCAATCTAACCTTTTTTCTTATCCTCGAGTACTTGTTAGAAACCTTTGCATCTTCAGTCCTAAATTCAAGTACCATCTTCTCCATAAAGCCCAGAACTTTCTCAAGGAATTCTTTTTATTCATGCACGCATTCAACATATACTTCCCAAGTACTTACAAAGTGCAAGGTGACATTCTCTGTGCTGGGAGTGCAAGGGTGAAGAAGACACGTGTCTTCTGCAGGGCTATGATGTTTCAGTAGGAAGAGGAGACACACATACAAAATGTGGGGGCTAGTGTGAAAGCCAATGAGAAAAACAGAGTCAGAGGATGACACGTTGGAAGATGTCCACTGTGCATTCCTGGGGGATGGTTTTGTGCTCTGCATTCAGATGCTGCCCACTGTACCCGAGATTGTAGTATGGAGGCTGGCATTGTCGCTATCCTTGGATCATTTCACATCTCGGTGCTGTGTAAAGATTGTTGTCCATCACCTTTGACTGGTTATTAAAAAGCTGACCCAGCCAATCGCTGGGCAGAACTTGTAGTCTCAGTGAAAGGGGTCTTTGGTAAGAACCAGAGAGAGATTTTCGAGGGGATAGACCATGAGCAGCTGAGTCAGCATGAGGATGGATGGACAGAGCTACGTGGCTGGGAAGAAGGCACCATTGCAGTAGATGGGCATCTGCCCAACTACCGTGGTTAAAGCTAGTTAATACATTTATTAGGTCTCAGTGTCATTTATTTAGGACATAAAAGGGACAATAGAACCCCTCCCTAAATTACTTTTCAATGATAGGCTCCTGCTCACAGCAGGAGATAACCAAATCCTCTGTCCTGTAAACCCTGGAAGAAATTCTGGATAAAGACCAGGGAAGACCAGTAGGAGCTGGGGCAGGTACCCTGCAGCAAAAGCAAACCTGGGTGTGCATTTCCTAAGGATACTTCAGGAAACAAGGCCACCTGCACATTCCTTTCAATAGCGAAAGTGCTGAAGGACCAAGCTTAAATGTTGAATGTATCCAAGATTTAGTTATATTTTTGATATCTTAGACTTTCCTCAGATCGTCGCTTCCTAGTATGCGTTTGGGAGAATGCATCCTGAACTGAATAATACAAAATCGAGTTATACCACACCCACTATTAATAATTCTACAACCAGCTATTAAGATAAGTATATGTACTGACATTCATATATTATGTTATGCTATATTGTATTTATTATATACTATAGATGCCGTCAAGTCTCAGAAAAATGAGTTTTAGAAATCCATTATCACTATATATTCTCTTACTAAAACGGACATTTGTTGCTGGTGAGACAGTGGAATGCCAATAGACTTCAATTTAAACTGCGCTCCTCAAATTCTTGTATTTTTTTTTTTCTTTTGCACAAATGCTTAGGTATTAATAGACGCTTATAGTTTTGCTAGTATAACCTTAGTACTAGTCAGCCCCAGCGTTCCTCTTAACTAAAACAAAGACAATTTTTCTTTCTCTTTACTTGGTTACTCTATCTAATGATCTTCACACTGCTAACCAAACTGCCTCTTGGGAATATTTTGTCATATTAGTATTGAGAGTTAAAATATTAAGGGGTGCGTTTATACAGTTTGCAATAAACAAAGACAAGGTTCAAATGCCCAGAGAGATCTCAGTGATTGTGTGCCTGAGATCTGTGGGTGAACTTCCCGGGAGCGAGCTGCACTTCCTCTGAGAACAAGAACTTATGCAATTGTTTCTGGGTATTTTTGACCTCTTTCTTCTTGGGTGTACTCTGCAAACTGACCTGCACTGTATGACTGAGAATAGCCCAAAGACTGGGAGGTTGAAGAAATCTGAGTGTTTATTGGTTCTTTGGTTTCCAGTGGCTACAGATACAGATGCATGCTTCAGGGGCAAAGCTAAACTTGCAAGCAGTACCTAATAAACTCCTGTCTTACAACCATGTACCTTTACTTCTAAATGTATGCATGGACAAGAGATAGGAAGCCAAGATGGGACATCTGGACATTTAGGAAAGTTTTGTCAAAGACCCTGTAACCATTGGTGATTTTTAAAAAGAGCAATGAGTTGTGCATTATTATGGGTGTGTCATTTAGCTTTAAAGATCTAAAAGCAACAAAGAAATTACAAAGCCACTTTTTTCCCCCTGAGACATCAGTTGCTGTGAAGAAAAACAAGCCAAAGTTTGGTTTGTGGGCATAGATATCCCATCATGCAGCTGGTAATTGGACAGGCAGTGAGCCCTGGAATGGACCCAGGTACCTTGGCTCCCACGACAGTGCAGGAACAACCTTGCTGGTGCCGAGCTCTGATTAAATTTCCAGAATCAGATTTGAAATTCTCTGCTCTGCTTTCATTTATCTAAGACTGTGCTTTGTGCTGAGGATTACAGTCCTCTGCTCTGGGATCAGAGGTGGGAAGATAGCCCTTTGATAGTGGCTGGAACTAGCAATGAGGGACACATATTGCCGTTCTGGGGAGTTGAGAGCAGACAACGTATTGGAAGCTTACAGCTTTGTGATTTATGCCTTCGCATCTCAGCCTGGGCTGTGGTTGTAACTGGACTTTTTAGGTAACTCAGCATATTTGTCAATTTTGATATGAAATTCTCTACTTGCTGGCAAAATAAGAAATGGGTCACATTAGACCTAAAATCCACAGGCTACCACTATTGCCAACCTTGCCATGGGCACCTGAAGTCTTCTCCTGGGCTTGTTTGGGTTTCTCACCACCACTGTCACCATGATTAGCCAAGTGACCCAGCCCATCCCAGGGAAGTGAGTGATGTTTCTGTGCTTTCTGTCACTACTGTCCTGTTAGAGCTGAAGACGAGCAAATACTTAACCATTCCCCACATGAGAGAAACTAAACCCTCCGGGAGCCTCAGCATGGCCGCTTTCTACTGCAGCCATGGTGAACACACAACTGTTTTACCACACGCCTGTGTGCATCCCTGGTGAATGTGCCCTGTGACAGGGCTTTAGCCACATATTTGGTGACAGATTTGCTGTTACTTACCTGATTGCTACATGTGCACCAACCATCTCAGAGAAGTAGCTACATTCTCTATAAAAATCCTTCAGAGAAGTATAAGTTCTATTAAAGCAGAAAAAGAATTGTTATGGTGTTTCTTTCAGGGTGCTTGTGTGTGTGTGTGTCTGTGTGTCTGTGTGTCTGTGTGTGTGTCTGTGTGTGTGTCTGTGTGTGTGTCTGGTGTGTGTGTCTGTGTGTCTGTGTGTCTGTGTGTGTGTCTTTGTCTGTGTATATGTCTGTGTGTGTCTGTGTCTGTGTGTGTCTGTGTCTGTCTGTGTGTCTGTGTGTGTCTGTGTGTGTCTCTCTGTGTGTCCGTGTCTGGTGCTGTGTGTGTCTGTGAGTGTGTGTGTATGTCTGTGTGTCTGTGTATGTGTCTGGTGTGTGTGTGTCTGTGTGTGTCTGTGTGTCTCTGTGTGTCTGTGTCTGTCTGTGTGCCTGTGTGTGTGTGTGTCTGTTAGTGTGTATGTATGTGTGTGTGTGTGTGTATATGTGTTGTGTGTAAAAGTTACTCATTTGTTTTGGACTTTTGCTTGTTTCTTTGTGGATTTCCTTGTGGCATTTCATACATACTTAATTTTGGTGTACCCTCCTTCTACCCCTTCTGTCCCCAGTTTGATTTAAAACCCTTCCACCCCTTGGCATGTGAAAACAAGGTGTCACTTGGTAGTCCGTGGATTTGTGATTCTCCTGTTTTATCAGCCCAAATTTCAGATCCCAAGCACATATCACACAGCACAACCAGATTCATGATTGTATTTAGACAGTTCCTTTTTCTGATGGCTCCTTGAGTGCCACACATCACATGACCCCTTCCACATTTAACCCACCCGTACAACTGCCGAGGAGTGTGCACTGTAAACACAGATAGCAAAACTGCAGACCAGAGAGGCCATGAAACCTATTCATAATACAAGTCTATGTTGAAGTTTTAAGACTTGCGACTCTAACATAGCTTCATAAAGCAAACATAGCTTTTGTTTGCGGTACCTTCCATTAAACCTAGGGCCTCCTGTGGGCTAGACAAACACATTACTACTGAGCTATCTCCCCAGTCCACCCTGAGTGTTCAGATGACAGCTCTCTCTCCCTTACATTTCTCTGTTAGGCTTCAGGACAAATAAAACCCCTCTAGCTCTCTTGATTAAAGAAAGTTTTCCTCAACGAGCACGTGGAGTCTTTGAGAGCTTCGTGTTGAGAAAACACAGACACTGGAGGGAATAAGGGAGGGGTTTGGGGCATCGCCTTCCGTGTCTCTGTGTTTGAGACCCCGTGGCCTTTTGCTACATACTTAGCTGCAGTTTTCTCTACAAGGACATCTGTAGCTGTTTCCCAGTAACTTCAGCCAACACAGAGCTGTGAGCTGTCTAACAGCAGGCCTCTCTGTCTCCCATAAAATCCACACCCTCAACAGGAGAACTTGGTTCTTTCCAGCAGAGCCGTTGTTCCAAAAGAGGTTTGTTGCAAGATGGTGGGCATGCCCAAAGCACATTGCTACAATACAAATTACTTAAACTTCACTTCAAATAGGACTTGGCCAGCCTGCTTCGGTGCAGGGGTGGTGGCATGTGTGTGTTTGTCCTGCCCTATTCTGCACCAGGGGTCTCCTCGGTGGGTAACACAGGATACTGAGACTGTCGGGCAAATGCTTGATTATCTGGGACTTAAACTTGGGTGATGCTTCCTGAAGATGTGTCATTCATGGTGACAATCTCCTAAAGCAGACCCTTGCCACTGAGGATGGTTCATCAGTTTAGGTACACAGTAGTCACTGTAGTCCCTACCCAGAGCAAATAATGAAGCCCACGTAGTTAAACACAAACAGAAGGAACTGGCCTAAGATCAAACTGTGCATGGGCTCTGCTGACTGGTACTCTAACTAGACTGAATGTGACTGAAAATTCACGGCAGCCTAAGTCCAGTCCTAACAAATATCACCCACCATGTCCTTCGGCAAGCCTTTACCTTTTCTAATCATGACTAAATTATTCTTAAGTGTTTAATCAAGTATCAAAAAATGATGTAAGGAATTTTAGGTGCCTGTGAAGAGTTTTATGGTCTCCTTCCTATGACTTTTTTCTACTTTGACTTATGTCTTTTTGTGCTAAACAAGAAATAGTGGCAGGAAGGTGATGAAATAATCTATAAACAGTTCAATTAAAAATAAACTTTGCCAATGGTTTGAAACAAAAAAGATGCACACATGAGCACACACAGGTACTCACACACATGGACACACACACATATACACACATACACACATACACATACATACACACATACACATACATATACATACATACACACACACATGCACACGTATCAATACACACATTCATTAATGAGCACCAGGTATTTGAACAAATTCTCCAACAGGGCATTGGGGTTCAGACTCTCCACTTCTTGGAGCTAACATATTAGTCACCAGATAGAGGATAAAACCCTGGCTTCCCAAGTGTTCATTCTGCCATAGAGTCAACACCACCAACCCCCTGACACCAGCCCCATACTGCCTAAAGCAATAGGACATTGGGGACTTGAATTATTTGACTGTAATTATTACACTGAGTTCATAAATGCATCTATTAGAGTAGATTAAGTGGTTATACTTAGTCTGATTTCTGAAAAACAGCTCATACGAAATATTGTTCTTCCCTAAAGAAATAAAAATTCAAAGGAGGGTCAACCACAGGAGGGACAGGACCAAGAATAACGAGGAAGCAAAGCTCTGCTTTAAACCCTTTGTAAAGTGTGCTCTGTTCTTCTGCTTAACAAGAGCAGCCTTCATCATCTTTGATTCTGGGAACAGTGTCAAGCCTAAGAAACAATCGGAAACCTGCCGAGCTGTAGCCCATCCCCTGCTGGTGATTCCAACTGGATCCAAATTGAGTATCTCCCTTCCAAGTGCTCTGAATAACACTCATGGCAGGAGCTGGGACTCAGCCAGCAGAAGCCAGAGGCTTACACAGCCCTGTGTCACCAGGGTGTCTAAGAGGTGGTCCAGTGGTCTCTGCTAGGACATAGTTCTGCCCGCAGCTGTCCCTTCTTCTCCTTAAACTCCGTCCAAAGTAGAAATTGCAGAGTCACAATCCCAGGGGCCTATGTTTCAAACCCCTTCTTTGACCACTGACCGTGTTGAAGATCATGCCCCTGTCTTCAAGGAGCCCACAGACTCATAGCCTGGAAGCTATTACCAAACATTATTCCTGTCACTCACATCACACAGGAAAGAGTAGAGGCAGGGAGAGCAAACTTCTCTATGTCAAGGACTTACAACCTAAAGATGACAGGCCGTGAAGAAACGGCAGCAGACTGAGGCAGTATTGAGCAGGTGTGAAGAGAAGAGGCAGCAGATAGAACTGCCCTCAAGACAGGTAAGAATGGAAACGGCTCAAAACCGAACAGCAGGACACCCGGGACTACACCGACATAGTCCTTGCGGGTGGAAGAAAGCATTCACAGAATATGTACTAATTTTTATCTTTACAAGTACAGTGTGCTCACGGGTAATTTAGGGGCATCCCCTTGCTATTAGAACTGCTGTCGTTTATATACTATGAATTTCCCAAGTATTGGCACCTGTACAAACATGCAGCTACATACAGGTACAATCAAGGCAGAGAACATTCTCAGCACCAAGAACATTGCCATGTTGCTATAGAATCATGTGACCTCAGTCACTGGCAGGTTTCTAACCCCTACAGCATTGGGTAGAATGCTGTACAAGAATGAGAGTGTGTAGTCTGCTTCTGGAACTGCACAGTCTATGGGTTCGCGCCTGTGGTTGTACATACCTGTGGTTCAGTGCTCTTTGGTATGGAGATATTCTACTGGATGACTGTGGTATAGCTTTGATCAGTTCACCAGCTGAAGGATGAGACCATTGTTTGCCAATTTGAGCTTTGTGAGAGCATACATTTTGTTTCACATAGTTAGATAACTAAATACTTGAGGGTCGGGTAATTATATGTGTAACTTGATAAGAAAGTTTCAGACTTCCAAGGTTGCACCATCTCGTTTTCCTAACTACTTGTTTGAGAAGCCCAGTTAATCCTTTTCTTATAGGATTTGGGGACAGGGTCTCACTGTGAGGCCTGGGATGAGGCCCTCCTGTCACATATTCCAAGTACCTGTATTATAGGGAAACATCACTACTCCCAACTGCAGACATTCTTAATCTGAGGAACTGTAACACACGGGGGGACTAACTTCTGCACCTCGGGATACTGATGTGCAGAGATCTGAGTCATTTAAGACAGAAACCAAGCAATTGCTGTCTAGCACCTTGTCTGTGCTCAAAGCAGTCATTTGACTTAGTGAACATTTTAATAATTTTTCCTGAGTAATATATTCTATGAAAAATCACTAAGAACCATTTTGGTTATCAAAAATGTTAAGGAGTGAATATGTGTCCCTTTCAGACACACACCTGACACACTGAAGCTCTTACATGTCACAGTGAAGGTACCTGTATCATACTTTCCTTTCTATTGCATAGCTTTGAAAACACTAATTAGAAGTTTCACTGAAAGTAGAACATTCATGCACACACACACACACACACACCAGGGTGAACACGGACACCATTCATTTCATAGGTTTCTTCAAAGAACTAGTGGGATGAGATCTGAGACATAGAAAGGGACATTCCACAAGGTCTTATCTTCAGCAGTTATTAATAGAGAGAAAGGGACATTGTGAAATAGGATTGGAAGAACGGGCAGGGTGGTGGTAATGGCATGGGATTTTTAAAGACTGACTTTTGCTTTTTGCATACATTATCTTGCTAAGTACTTATGATAACCCTAAGCCATGTCAGCATTGTCTCCATGCTGCGGGAAGCGATTGGGATTGTTCTTCATCTCTGATGACCTGTTCTCCCAACTTGCAATATCGTGGGGTTCGGAAGAAGGATGAACAGAGGGTATGATAGCCCTCTGCTGTTGACCCTCATAGGACAGAAATCAAAGTCAGGATCATCCTAGGAGGTCTAAGGGACTTCTGACACCGTTGCCACTGTCTTCAGGTCCCCTTGAGTCCTGCTTTTATTGCATACCAGGCTCAATGGGGTTTTGTGGGGTGTTTCTGCTCCATTCTCTAGTCAGCTCCTTCACCCCCATGAAGAACTTCACTCTGAAGACTGGGCAGTTCTTCTGTCCACACAGCCGGAGTGCTGAGTGGTGGAAATTTAGTGTGGGTCTCCGTAGGTGTGCCCAGCGTGCACAAATGCTCGTCACAGCAGCCTGAGTTACACGTCCTCTTCTTCCGGATATTTATGAATCTCTATCTGGAGTGTAGGCTCTTTGCCATTATGTTGGTCTACTCCTTTTTTCTCAGAATGAACTCACATTTATAAATCACACCGGCTCCTACTGTAGATGCTGGAAAAAGTCCCCTTCTTACTTTGCTTACTCAGAAAATATGAGCTCTTCCTGAACTTATTTCTACTTTGTGAATCTTAGAGTGTTTAAAAATATTAATTGCAGAGCTTTAAAAAAAGCATGTAGTCCAGCCAGCACACATTGCCTCCTTTCTGACATAGGTGGAGTTCTCTAGATGTGACGCTTTTGTCTTCTTTCTTCTTTCTTTTCTTACATGGGAAAGTGGGGGTGTCTTGAACTCTCTACATATCTGAGGCTGACTTTGAACTCACTGCATAATCCGGGATGATCTTTAAAGCATCACAGAGCCCAGGCTGGCCTTGAACTCACCACCTAGCCCAATTCATCCTTAAGCTCACAGTGACTTTCCCATCGCCAGGATAATAAGCTCTACAAGCTTGTCTTTTCCCCAGAAATCTCCCCGCCCCCCACAGCTGCATCACCAGCCTCTAAGATTCCACTGAAAATGAAAGGCAGGAGCCTTAAGCCAGCGACTGAGTATCAGCAGGAGTTTACCATCCACTGAGAATCTAGGACCAGGGATATGAGCAATGTCTCCTAACAGTCCAGTTTCTGAAAGCTAATCTCTCATTCCATCCTTAACCTATGTCTTCCAGCTGGAAAACTATATAGTTAATCCTCTATAGTATGTTCGCAGGAAAGAATAGTTTTATCTTAATTATGGCCCATTTTAGAAACTGAAAAAAAATGGTCTCCCACATAGACAGAGTCCACAGAATGTAACATTAGAAATCTGGCTATTGTCAGACTAGCAGAATTTTTACAGTATAAAACCAACCTCTTAGATCACAGTCTATCCTTACCAGGGGAATAGTGCTGCACAAACAAGATGAGAACCAGTTAAAAGGTAATTTCCTGAAATGGTCTCATGTGGAACAAATTGAAAATCCATGGTCCTTCAACAGAGAAATCTTTTTCATTACTTGATCTTTTTAAAAAATAGCTTCACTCTTCACTTCCCTAGCAGATGTTACAAATTCCAGAAACAGACAAGGATCTTGAGACTGGGATGAAAAATTGATACACTTAAAAATGTAAAACTCAATTTTAAAAAATGCTTAGAATAGAATAGGTGTGGTTCTGACAGACCGCGCCCTTGACTTTGAGAGCTTCTTGTCTGTTTGGTTCAGAGTTCATCAGTGCAGTGAAAACTGCCCTCGATGTGATGAATAGCATCTTCATAGTCTTTAGAAGATGGCCGGGGTATTAGCAGTCCATGGAAACGTGATGCTGATGTAAGACTGACAAGGCTGTTGCTAGGGAAGCACTGTTCTCACAATGGCCAAGACCATCTTCCCAATCTCATGGTCTGGTCTTCCTCTTCTGCATAAGTTTTTCTTTCTGTCTCCTTCCTAACATGTCTCCTTTTTCCATTAGAATTCTCTGGCCTAGATTTAAAAAAAATCAAAATACTGAATTTTTCTCTTTTAGAAGAAAAATATAATATGTTAGCTACATACTTACTTATTCATTCTATAAATATGTGAGTGTGCATTACATTCTAAATACTTTGGCGACCACCAAGGATATGGGAATCATCTTCCATGGAGTTTAATAGTTAAAGGGGACAAGAGACAATGAATGGGGGCAGAGGTTTGAGAACTGTCATCATGGGAAGAAGCTGAGGACACTGTTGGAGGACTCATCCTAACTTTGGGACTGGAAAGGCCCACCAGAGAAAGGACAAAGGCAGGTATGGCAGATTGTACTCTGCAGAGTTCCGGCATTTCTCCAGGTCAGCACATTGTCTCTGAAGTTCCCTTCTGCCAGCTTTCCTCTGCAGACTGAAAATCTCCTTTAAGAGCACGGTGTCTCTCATCTTTGCCTCTGCTGGTCCGCACCTTTCATAGCTGGGCTTTCCATTTTTTTATGCTCTTCCTCTGTCTTGCCTTCTCAAGTCTGAACAACTGAGTAACTTGTCAGCATCATTACTCAATTCCCTGAGAGAGGCAGGTCCACTTTAGAGGTGACTGTGGCCTTGGTCCCTGTGCATTTTCATCCTCTTCCCTGCTCAAGGCTTACCAGCTACACTCTGCCTATGCTGTGCTTTTGAGTGTTAGTGATATAATAACTGTCCAGGTGAAACAGCCTTGTGACCAGTGGCTGCCTGTGTATTCCCCAGGGCCTCTCTGGGGAGCTTTTAGGGTCAGTCTGCAATTTCTTGGTAGCCCATTTTAGAAGATCTCTACGGTTTTGATAATACACTAAGACAAATGAGTTTAAGAAAGTTTATTGTGCCTTGGATTTGAAGGTGGAGCAGTCAAGGCAATGGAACGTGGAGCAGCAGGACAAACTGCGTCCCCAGTCAAGAAACACAGAACTGCCCAGGCTCACTCTCTCCTGTATATTCAACCCAGGGTCCCCGCAGTGGACAGATCTCCCACCTTAACCATCCTAATCAATATGTTTCCCCACCAACAGACCCTGGATAATCCCTCAAGAGTGTGCCCAACTCCTAGTGATTCTAGATCTCCTCTTGTTGACAACTGAGATGGGAGGGCCTATGTGTGTCCTGCTGAGTTTCTAATATAGTATGTCCCTTGAGGAATGGTGGTTCAGGCTTTCCAATGGGACATCTTGTCCAGCTGCTTCTTTGTGGGCTTGGGTGGGTGGGTGTATAGAAATGAATAAAAAAGACATTCTTCAGGTGCTTCTAGGCTACCCAAAGGCACAAAGCACAAATAATGACTCCAGCAGGAGGGAAAGCTCTGTCATCTGTTATCTGGGGCCCACCTGGTCTGCCTAGGCTTCAGACTGAGAGGGAAGCACTGAAGGAATGAATATGCACGGAGCACCTCTCCTCAATGTTCCCATTAGCTGAGAGTCCTCCCAAGTGCATAACTGCACTCCGCCCAGCCTCTGCAGGGTGTTCCAGCCTAGCCGGCCTGATTTCACTCAGTGAGTGAAATGCAGCTCTAACTGTATTCCTCCCCTTTGCACAATATTGAGAGTCTTTATCATCTGATGGTTGCCTGGTTCTAGTTGACTACAGAGACTATAATCATGAGTTAAGCTAAGATAATACTAACCATCCTAGTCCTTCCCCATGGTTTAAACACCCTTCTTACCACCATGTAATCTTATTCAACTAAGCCTTTCCTAAAGGCCAAAAGCTTCTTCTAACCCTCCTCCCCCTCTGTAAGGCACTGTCATCCTTGTGGATAATATTAGATGCCCAGTTTAATTTCACACCTGAGAAAATAGGCACAGAGAGGTTAATTATCTATCTGAGGTTACACAGCTGTACTCCAAATGTGGTCCTTATAGCTCTTCACTCTGGAGTTACTTCATCTACAGAGATTCATGGGAACTTCAAACAATTTAGGGACAGTGAGGGTGAAGTAAATCCAACAGCTGTCGATATGCTGTCAAGGCCTAGTAACTCGTGTCAGACAGGTCCCCTCATCCTCTGCTGGCCCTCCCCACTGAGTGAAGAGGCCTAATCCTTCTACAATTCCTCTGCTCCCTGTACCTTAATCCCAGGATACCATCTGTTATGGCTCGGGACACAGATACACATGGCCCATTTAACTGTACGGATTCGGGGTAGGGTGGGGAAGGCAGTAAACTAGGGCACATTCCCTCCCTGTAACAGGCATTTAGGGCTTCAGGCAGATGCAGGACAGAGCTTTGACATGCAGACCACCAGGACAGACAGCCAGGAAGAGGGCCAATTCAGTCAGTAAAATAAAGTTTAACATTCAAGGTGCCCTTAACCATAGAGGAATAAAGTGGAAGAGAAACTCGAGCCGTGACAGCTCTCCCAGAAGTCCTGGTCACACTGGGCAGGTGACTTCTGGGAACAACACAGGCCAGCAGTAGAACATCTGACTAGAATGAGCAAAGCCCTGGATGCAATTCCCAGCACCGCCAAAGTCCAAGACCCAGAAGTCCTGTTTTGGTCACCTTCCTGATTGATATATAGATGGACAGCCCTAGACAGTGGTTATACAATAAATCCATGCTATCATGGCTTTCAAGACTTTATCCACTCAGTTTTAGCCCCTGGTGTCTCACCTCCCTGAGTGTATTCTGTCTGTCTTATAGCAGGATCACAGAGTGCTTCACATGGTACCCACTAAAGATTGAAGAGTCAAGACTAATGGGCCCAAAGCAAGAGAAGTAAGAGCAAGATTGATGGGCTGTAAGACAAATAACTTTAATATGGAAAAGGAGACCTTTATAAGTCTGAGTCATGTGGTCCCAGTAGGGAAGACCGGAGGTATCAGACCAGAACCATACAGAAAACTCCAGAGTCAGGAACAGGAAGAAGCTGCTACATAGAAAGAGGTGCAGGGCTGTGAGGACAGGGAATGGGATCCTGTAGCATGTGCCTTTTACCCACATGTGCTTGGGAAAGATCTTCCTAAGCTTAACTGGCCTCTGTCAGGGTTTGGCGGTAAAGTGAGATTCAAGAAGAGTCTCTCTTGCCTGTGTTCATTTCTCCTTACTCATCTGCAAGTCAAGCTGTCTCCTCCTTCAGAGGTTCATCTACTTATCCCTCCAACCCTGGTCATAGACAGGACAAATCCATTCATTAAAGAATGCTCTGTGGCATAAAACCTTATAAAGAACCAGGTGACTTCTGTGCTCCTTTGACACAAATATGAAAAGAAATTTACAGTCTAGCAATTCGACTTATTTTTCCTATTTATTTGTGAATGACTTTGTTGTATTTGGGTGGGTGAGCAGGGGTACATGTGGAAATTAAAAGACAATTCAGTAAAGGGGTCTTTCCTTCCACCATGTAGGATCGAGGATCTAACTCACCTCATTAAACTTCTATCACTGAGCCCTGTCACCAGCCCCATACTGTTGTCTTAAAGAATAGTTTTACTTCTTAAGATGAACCAACACTACAATCACATCCAGAAAGAAGTTGTGTCTTCGAAATGTGACCCATGCCTTCAGCTAGAGTGTTTCTAGTGCCTTATCGACACAGATATCGGCCTTCGCTTGTGTGTTATCATTAGCATCTGGCTGCTGAAGTACGTGTAATAAGACTGACATTTACATCCAGGACTTAGAATGTTGTGTTACCTTAGCCCAAAGAAAATCCAAGAGCCACTTCTGAAGCAAGTGGGTCTCTCCATATGTGGCTCTAACTAGTCAATAGAAAAATTTGTTTGTGGTCGCCGAGGACTCCCACTGAAGGTATTGCCCATTGTCACTAGGTAGTAGCAGACAGATCTGTAAGTAATGTATTCAACTCAGTTTCTAAGTGAAGGGTGGCATCCAAGATTACCTCAGCGTGATTGTGACTTCAGACTTGTCCCAAGGAACTTGATGCCCCTAGTCAACAGGAAGTAGTCTAACAATAACTTTACCTCTTTCCGGCCCTTGACTTTATCCAGGCACCTCTTCCCTTTCTTTTCTATCCTTTTTTTCTCTCTTATTTAGTGTCAGGGGGTGGAAGGGTGGAAGGAAAGGGGTGAAGAGAGTAGAGAAAGAAGAACCTGTAATGTAGCAAAAAGCCAGCCACTTGGGTTGGACATAAAGCATTGAAGCATAAGACCCTGGGCCCAACCTCAGTGTCACAAAAGAAAATGAAAGGAGAGAAAAACTGTTTTGCTGCCACATGAAAATTCAGCATCACCGCAGCTTTACAGATAATGAGACTAAGATTTGGAAATGCAAAGCAGCCCACCTAGGGCTCCGGTGTTCCAGTACCGAGGGCAGGCTGTAAGCCAACTGCATTAGCAGTCATCCAATCACACCGCTTCATGTTTCTGCATTCCCTGACATGTGCCTGTCATGTAGGTGACATGAGCGTGTCATGTAGGTCTACCCCTGCTTTAGAGCAGGGACTTTGACTAATTCATCCTCTATCGTCACTTGTCTTACAGTACAGCTCTCTAGGCTCTGCCCCAGCACAGGGCCGCCGTGTTGGCATCTCTGATGTGACACTTGTCAAGTGCACGAAGTAACTTCTCAAGTCTCACTTCTCTCGTCTGTGTAAAGGGAGCACTGATGGATCGCTCAGACTTTATTGATCACGCAGCGTGATCACTTATAAAGTGTCAGTAGCAACCAATCTGTAAATCTCCAACACGTGACAGACATTATTAGTGCCTGTGGATAAACAGCCCGAGTGAACCAGTATTTGAATGTGAGACCCGCTTTCTAGAGATTTAGAAATTGCCTGGATGCTCTGTGCTTCCTGACCATCGCTTCAGAGTCTCCATCAGGGCTGATCTAGATCTCTGTCTGAAGACTGAGTTTATAATTGTTCTTGTTATTTAAAAATGTATCTGACAAGAGCTGCTTACAGAAGGAAAAAGTTATTTTGACTCGGTGTTTGAGTGTAAGGTCCATCACACCAGGGCAGGCGTGGTAGCCGGGCTGTGAAACACAGGGCTCTTCACACCTGCAGCCAGGGAGCACAGACAGACGAATGCTGGTCCCCAGCAAACTTTCTCCTTCCGATTTGCTCTATAACTGTAACGCATGAGAGGGCACCACCCACATCACCTCGGGACTTTCCTCCTCAGTTCAACTTTGTGGAGATACCCCCACAGACATGCCTACTGGTGTGTCTCCATGGTAACACTAAATCCACTCAAGTTGACAGTAAAGATTAACCACCACACCCACCACATAGCACAGCCTTGAGTACTAGTTACAAAAGACTAGGAACATCAATTCAACTGTTGTTTTAAAGTATGGTCTTAAGTCAATCTGCCTTAGCTAGAGAGACGTATTCCACCATTGAGAACATGAAACAGTAAACTGAATTGACTCAAAATATCCAGAGAGGATGGTTTTTAAGATTAAGACCATGTCAAAACCTAAACACATCCATCTACAGCCCATACAGGTTTGTTTGTTTTCCACAGTCCAAACTCACTGATGTTAGTTTTAAAGGTAGATTTTAGAAGGCTCGAATTGAGAGAAGTTTCTTTCTGAACAGGACTCCTCCTCATCAGACTGGTTTGCTCTTCTTGAGTCTGTGACTACCTTGTGACCCCTCTTACCTAAGTTTCTAGGATCAAGGTAGTCTTTCTGTTTGTTTGTTGTTTTTTTTTTAATTCTATACTTTTAACAGTTTCAGATGTGAAACAATGTGTTTGGATCATATCTACTCTGCCCTCTTGTCCCAGATCTCTGGCACCTCCTACGACCGCGTTCTTTCCTTTTTTTCTCTCTTTCTCTCTTCCTTCTTGACAAGCCACTGAGGTCAGTTAGGGTGTGTGTGTGTGCATGAGCGTGGGGGCATTCAGTATGAGCGACTTAGGAGAGACCACAGAAAAGGGACTCTCCCTCCCAGGAAGCTTCTCAGCTGGGGGTTGGTCTCATGAGTGCCTCCTCTGTTCTGTTGGCACTGGAACATTAACTGGCTTGATCTGGTACCAGTCTTACTGTATCACAGGTCCGTACTGGAGGGCCAAGTGCACAGCTGAAACTTGCTGCTTAGTGTCCTGTTTCAGCTTTCACACTGTGGATGGAGGTATTAAAATCTACTCTGTTTTCTGGATATCTGTCACTACTTAATTCTAGCTAATTTGAAAAGCGAATGAAGAATCCTCAGGAACCACCTCCTAGTGAAGTTAAATGTCCCTGCTTGCTGGAAAAGCAGTGTTTCCCTTGCTCATATTGGCTGTTGTCATTATCTTTATCGTTTTTGTCCTTCATTCTTTAGAAAACTGCATCTTGTAATCCATTGTCCACCTCACCTGACTCTCCAGTTCAGTGTTAAAAGTGAGGGCAAACTATCCTTCAAGCCCTTATACGACCTAGCAAGACAGATCCACTGTGGCTAAGCCCAGGACTGGAAACACAGACAGAAAGGAGACCACAATGTTATTGACATTACGTCTCCTGAGGCCATTCACTGTGAGGTCTGTTCACCCTGCAGCTCTGCTGCCCTGTGAAACAGTATTTGAAAGAGGATTCCTGAGAATTACTCCATTGTCTTCAAACATGGTGTTTTATCAGCTGCTCCCGTTCGGAAATGTTACTGAAGGTAGCCGTGTTCACCAGCCACAGAACTGAAGAATATCAACTTATCAGTGGTAGGTTAAGAGATCAGATTTCCAAGGTTGTTCTTAGAAAATGGTGAAGATCAATTTCTTCAGCCATGCTTGAGATGATCTCGTAAGCAGAGGTGAACAACTTATTGTGGGGCGCCCTTGATCCATTCAGAGTCTGCCAGGCTCCGAATCAGAGCTGCACAGAGCAGCTGAGGATGCCCGCAGCATTGGAAATGAGAACTCAGAGCGGCTGCCGAGAGTCCCTTCAGGCAGGGCACAGTAAAGCCCAGAGACAGGAAACCTGCCAGCCTGCCTCTGCTGGAGGAACAAGGAGCCACTTAATGATTAATCACTGTCAACCTTTGTTCTGGCTAAAGACTTGGGTTTTGGGCGAGACTTGTAATGTGTAATGAGGGACTGTTTGGAGTCTCTGTTGCTATGAGATTGCATTCGATCCTCAGTGTCTGGAAGGCACAGTGCTCTTTTGCCCAGTAGGGCTAACCTGAGTGCACACACAGTGCCTACTAGAGGTGAGGAAGAGGCTCTGGAAAGATCTGTTCCCAAGCATCACTCCAGAGCCCGAGAAAGGACAGTTAGCCAAGCCCTGGGCTTGGCTCAGTCGACATGAGATTTTTAACAAATTCTAGAAAACTAACAAGAAGTGAAATAGATCAAGGTGATTTATAAAAGAACAGACAAAGACACACTCCCAAAGTGTACACAGAAGTATACAGACAGCACATAAACACACACCAACACACAACTTTTCAGAAAGCAAAATGTAAACTAATGTGACCGTTCCTTTTAGCAGTAAGATACTGAATTGTGGATTTCAAGCCAAATTCCTCCTTACCAGTTTCCACAAAAGGCTGGGGTCTCTCTTGACATTCTTTTTAAAGTTAAGGAAAAAATAATCCTACGGTTGATTTGTTGGCTTGTAGACTTTTACATTTGCATTTAAAAACCTTCATTTTACCAACAAGAAGGGTTTTCAGGAAGGAAAGCAGTATTTTAAAATTCACATAATTCTTCTGTGTTGAAGTGGGATGTATAAAGCTGTGACTTTTTAAGCATTATTGTATTGTTATTCTAAGATATAAGTGTAGGTGGAAATATTGCTATAGACTAGGGATAGTGGGTGATACTTCCAGGAGAAGGAGCAATCTCCCTCCCTGCCTCCCTCCCTCCCTCTCTCCTTCCTCCAACAAATAAATGTGGTTACCATTGTTTCAATATGTCTGTGAAATGTAGCTTATATTGTGTTTTATAACTTGACTATAACCGTTAGTGTCACCGTGTCACTATTTCTTTCCCCTCAACCCATCTATAGTGAAGTCAGAAAAGCTGAGTAAGAACTGTTTGGGCCTCAGAAGCCATTGTAAGTGCAGTGTCTGTGGGGGCCCCCTGACCCTACCTGCTCTGCAGGCTGCCACAAGCTCTGCATTTAACATCAAAGGACATTCTACCAATCACAGTGACCCAGAGAGCTGGAAATAACAAACCCACCAGTCCCAGGGTCTCCCAGTAGATTTATTCAAACACCTCCCAAACAGGAAAAATTCACTTTTCATTCAAATATCTAAATAGAATTAATTTTCCCTGGAAAAAAATCCATGACCTGTAAGCACTGTAATTGTCATTAATTCTGAAACTGTGGTCAAATACAATCCATGAGTAACAAAGAGGGCAGAAAGGTTTTTCTCTGGCCATAATTACCCGTTGGTCTTATACTATGGTGACATAATTAAGAGGAACCGTGACAATGGGCACCGCAACTGGTTAAGACCTTAGAGCTGTCAGAGGAAAGACCAACCCTGATGCTACTCTAGGTCCCTGCATTTGTCCAGGAAACAGCTTCCCCTGAGCGGAACGTCATAAATCTTGGCAGGCCTGACTGATTTCCTATCCTTGACCACAGACATTTACGTGAAGGTGCTTGACCATTGTGTAATGCTGGTCCTTGGGCGCGGGTCCTTGAACACTATCTTGAAGCCACTTACCTAAAATCTTTAGTAGAACTGGAAAATGCATCAAAATAAATCACTTTATACAGAACGCCGGTGAGCTATTATTTGCATTTAAATAGAAACACTACCACCTTCCTTTACTGTGACAAATGTGCATTGGTGACTGTATTTCCGAGTCCCCTAAGAGGTAACTATATCTATCAAAGGTGTGTTTCCCTGCTAGCCTCTGAACATTTGTGGGCTTGTAAGTATGTATAATAGCTGTTTCTGTTAATATTGAATTTGACTGTTAAATATATCCACTACATACCAAGAGCCTCTTTCTGATTTTTATGAATAATAAAATTGGTGAAACCACCCAGCTTGCACAGTGTTTTCCCCATGCCAACAGGGACTATCCCACTACCTCTTATGATCAGTGCAAGTTGTAATCGAAGGACCTGGCAAAGCACTGACGTGAATTGCATCCTAATTACCAAGGAGAAAACAGTCCATCGAGCTGCCGTAAACGTGCTGAAGGCAGAGAGCAGGGACACGGTGTGGAAGTGTTCACCGGCTTTGGAAGGCAGAGGACACAAGGTGCAGCTCACTGCAGAAGGACTGTAGCCCATGAGCCTGGCCACTGTCACACTCAGCACTGACCTGTCTGAAACCAGATGAATTACTTTTCCTAACTCTGTAAGTTGAGAACGTTCCTTAACATCACGTCTAGCAGTGTAGTTTTGTATTAAAACTCATAGGTTTAATTAACTCTCAAAATGGCCAGGGCTGTTTTAAACACAGATTGCTAAAGCTGGCCAGATATCTCGAAAGCGGCAACTTTTAAAAACAATGGTGACACCTCAGTGGTGTAGAAGAAGCCGCTTCTGTCCAAGGAAAGCAGAAGTGAGGACCGTGGGAGAGTCAGATAAACACTATGAACTGAAAACCTATTAAGCAAATCAGGCCTCGGGTGAGATGTCGCAGCTGTGTCTTCTTGATGTCACAGCAGTCACAGTAGCCGATGCTGTTAAACATTCTTTTCAAAACAACTTTTTTTGTTTTTGCAATATATGTATATAGTTGATATTAAGCCGCAAGGCGTCCCGCGGTGTGGCATTTCACATGCCTGGCCCAAATTCTGCTAATCTTACAGGGGATGTGACCAGTTGTGTTTAAATTTCTGTCTCCTTTCCTCCTCAGGATCGCTGACTAGCAATACTTAAACATTCTGAAAGGATCCAATCGGCTCAAGTTTAGTCATAGTTTTGACTTAAATGTTAGCCGTATACTAAATGAGGTGTTGTTTGCGGTCCAGCAGCCACTAAGGAGTAGCAGCAGACCAGAAGCATGCTCTCTTAAGAAGTGCCACATGGACTTGGAGAGCCCGAGACAATCTAAACACTGGAGATCACACCACATGTATGCCCAACTGACCAGCAGTTAGGAGACCAAGCACAGACGTTTACCCAATTCAAAGACTGGCCAGTTAGAGTTCCAATCAAGAATCTGTTTGCAGTTTGCAAGTAACAGAACCCAGTGTAACCGCCGTACCCACACTGCTGAGAAACAGGGGTCACAAGGTCCTGGCCATCGGTATTGTGGAGTTTATATCCCAGGCTCTCTTAGTGAGCAGGGCTCTTGCACTGACCAATAACTGACACTCCGAGCTAAGACACTGGGTGTTATAGCCAAGTTTGGTATTTGTGATTTTATTGAAAGTATTCAGTATACATGTTACCTTGTTAATACTTGGATAATTGTAAATTGTAAATGAAGTTTAATTGATTTTTAATCAAATACCTGTAACTTATTTGACAAATAATTTCAAATATGAAATATTGTCTCTCTGAGAGAGATCACTAACCCTTCTCCTCTAACTAGCTGTCCCTAACTATCTAACCCTACTGTCCCTAGTATCCTCTCTGCTCTGCTCTACAGTCATGGCTACAAGGTGACTGGCGAGTGGGCATTTGTGCAGCTAGCTTAACCAAAATAGCTACAAAATATAAGACCCCCCCCCAAAAAAATCATTGACCTTCTTCGTTCTTAGAGTAGATTTTTTATTTACTGTTATCATTTTTCTGAAATGTTACCGTGGTGCCTTGCCCATAGAAATGTATTTGTATAATTTACATAAATACGATTTGGTAAGTGACTTAATTTTTTGGGTACTGATTCAAGAGAAATCTCCACTCTTATGAAATTTTCCCCTTAGAATCTTAAGAACTTGGCTTTTTAGAAGTCGCACTGAAGCATTTCGTGGCTTGTATCCTAATCCAGGGAGCACTTCAGTGCTGTGTGAGACAGAGTACATGGCTCCTTCCTAAACTCCACAGTGGCCATCACAATAAAGCACCTGAAGATCCTCAGACGGAGAACACAAAGTTGTTTGACGTTAACCAGGCAGGGAACACTGCTTGTTCCTCCGTAGCCCCAAAGCACTAAACACAACATGACTGTGAACATGTCCTGTTTCTTTATCAAAAGGGGTCACTTACCTTAGGTTTATTTTGTACATTTTAGGACAGACGAAGAGAGTCGAGGCTCAAAAATTATTCCTAGAAAATTGTAGGGTTTTTGTTTGGTTGGTTGGCTTTTGCTTTTGCTTTTGGTTTTTATTTTCTTCTTTTGTACAGAACTAAGGAGACAGACTTTTCTATAGAGTCACTTGAGAGATTATACCAGAGTTACACAATGCTACATGTGCTTTCTGACAATTATGTGTGTGGACATGTCTGGCATTTGGTCTCTGCATTTCTCCAGTGTTTCTATTGCAACCTCCATTCGGTCAGAGAAGAAAAGGAACACTTGGAGACCCATCCTTCACCCCACCTGCCCCAGCCACTTTCATTATGATAGAGGCAAGAGATTATGATTTCGCATGCCATGTTGTTAAATTATATTTTAGGCACAGCAGAGAAATAGAAATTGAACTGTTTTCTTCCAACGGTATGTATTTGTTCACTTGCCCAAGTACATAAGTAATTTCAACTATTTGGTTAGATTAGAACTAAGATTATAATCTACATGCCACATTTTAAAGTTGGAGAGCATAAGGTCACAAAAGTCACAAAGACTAAAGTTGACTGGGTCCATAGGTTACAGGGGCCAACTTGTAGAAGGATGTATTTATGTATAAATATATATAAACTGCAAGTCAATAATAACTAAAAATAAATGTTACCTTTCCGTCAATGCTGAGTGCGTCTCTGTTGCATATAGACCCCATCACTTACAAAGACCATGAAAAGCAATTCTCCAGACTCTGTAGCCCCAGAAAGCTGAAGTCAGGGTGCTGGCATAGTGTCTGCTGAGGCCTCTCATCAGTGGCTTCTTCCTTCAGGGCAGATGGGAGAAGGTAGAGTGGACTGAGTCCCGCCCTCTTGGGAGCTCTGAGAGTGGAGCCTCAGGCTCCATTGTCATTTCAAAGGCCCTACCTGTTAATTCCAGCATGAGGATAAAGTTTCAGTATGAGCTTTGGAGGGTTATTCAGCTGCAGCAAACACGGCCTGCCTGCGTTAGCTGGGTGCAGTGCCACATGTCTGTAATCCTAGCACCCAGAATGTGGAAGCCGGAGGACCAAGAGTTTAAGGTCAGCTTTAGATACCTAGTAAGTCTGAGACCAGCCTGACCCCAGCCAAACAAAACAAAACAAAAATAAAAACAAAACAAGCAAACAAATAAAAAACCATGAGGCTGAAGAGATAGCACAGCGGTTAAGAGCATCAGCTGCTCTTCCAAACAAATTGGGATCAATTCCCAGCACCCATAAGGCTGTTCACAGTGATCGATAACTTAGTCCTAGGAAATGCAACGCTCCTTTCTGGTCTTCATTGGTTCTGCTTGGACATAGTACCCAGCCACACTAGCAGACAAAACACCCACACACATAAAATGAAAACACACACACACACAGACACACAGACACACAGACACACACACACACAGACACACACACACACACACACACACAGACACACACAGACACACACACACACACAGACACACACACACATAGACACACACACACACACACAGACACACACACACACACACACACACAGACACACACACACACACACAGACACACACACACAGACACACACACACACAGACACACACACACACACAGACACACACATACACAGACACACACACACACACAGACACACACACACACACAGACACACACACAGACACACACACACACACACACACACACACACACAGACACACACCACATTCGTTAAGAGGCAAAGGCTGTGACTGATGTGATATTCCTGGAGTCCCCCAGCAATCATAGGAGGCGCAATTACTTAAGGGACTAGCATCAGCACCATTTATGAGAAACAGTCTACCACTAATAAAATTGCACACAAATACTACTTACCAGTCATTTTTATCTGGTGGAAGTAGTACTGATAATGTTTAGTTCCATGATTGCAGGGGCCTGAGTAGTGACTGTCATTGGCTCGTTGACAGTTACTATAAACCCCACAAGGCATACTCTGTTGTCATGTAACTAAGTGATATTTGTTAATGACCAGGTTAATGTAAGCAGAGCTTAGTATCTATGTGAAGTTGGATGCATACTCTACACTACTGTACTAAGGCCTTTACTCATTTCATGATGTTTGGTCTTAACAGTCTTCCAGTACTGTTTTGATCCCATACAGCTTGTTGGAAAGTGGAATGGGGATTTTAGTTTATTATGTCTGCTGCCCACCTTTCAAATTGCTCTTTAGGACATGGGACTATTTTCTAAACATTCTGTGTATTAACAAGCTCATCTGCCTTTTAGAACAAGACAAGTTTCTTTATTTTTATCTCCCCTGATTTAAATTTGGAACAAGAATGAAAATATCGTTATGTTAGGGATTAAACAAAATGTCAGACTTTTGATCCATGACGTCTAGCTTTCAAAACCTGATACCTGCTAATGGGTTATCTCAGGGTGCACAGCATTGCTGTTCTCACTGTGGTCATTGCTGTGACAATGTGACGTTCCTTACCTCCCACCCATGTTAGCATCTTTTCACGGGGGCTCTGTGAGGTAACACAGCCATTTGCAAACACTGGAATTAAGAACATGGCTCCATGCCTGACTCACTTTTTCTTCTACTGTAGTTTCCTACTTACTCCTGAAGAAATTAGCACTTTGACACCTGCCTTTGTTTCTACTCTGAACTGCTTCCTTGTTCATTCATATACACTTTTAAGATCAAGAACCATTTATACAGAGAGAGTCCGACATACTTAAAGACTATCCTGATGAGTATACCTTAGTCGTCCAAGCACATTGCTAGGAGACAAATGGGTATAGACTACGGAGCCATTGCACTTCTGACTGACATGCTGAGGCTGGCGCAGGCTAGTGCCATTTGTCACAGACACAGACCCTCAACCTTAGGGACTCCGACAAGACTGCCTGATAGACATTTTAACTGAGCCCAGGAAAAGGACGAATCAGCTGGCTGGGAGGGGGAAGCAGAGGAGGAATGTTCCAGGCAGATAGGATTGTTATGGTTTGAATGATAATGTCCCCATATGCTCTGTATTTAAATACCTAGTCCCTGGCTGGCAGTTCTGTCTATAAGACATATCATTATGTTCACAAACAAATCTTTGTTGAGCAGAGGGTGAACGTCACAGACTGAGGTCTGAAGATGGTCTGGACACATTTATGGAATTTATAAGCTTCTTGAAAGAAACGACAGAGTTGGTTTCTGGGCATGCTTGTGGAGACAGAGAGGCAGATGATCGCATTATGAAATCTCCACAGGGCATCATCAACAGTAGCACATTCGGCTCTAGAGACAAAGAGCTAAAGACCAACCTGCAGAGCAGAAATCGCAGGTCCACCACAAAGAGCTCTTCCTTCCTCTAAGTGAGCACATTTTTCCCACTCCACCCTGACCCACTGATGTTCTGCTCCTGGCCACAGAGATGCCTCCTCATGGAACTGCTCTCACAGCCAACCCATAATAGGTGTCCACCCCAAAGTCTAAGAATAGACACAGTATCCTGGTGACTTGAATATTAGGCAATATCTGAAAGAAACCTCATTTCCATCAGTGGAACCAGAGAGAATACACACCACAGGCTCAGACTTTCCCCCTGAACAAGTGGGATACGTCCTCCAAAAGAGGCACATCTACCTGATGATCAGCCTCAAAGGAAGATTCTAAGTTCACAACATTTTCCTTCCTTAAATTCTACCCCAAATACCCCTGTCCCCCACATACCTAAAGACAATGCCATGCCCCACCCCACATTTCTATCAGGAAAGATGAAAATCTCTTAAGCAAATGAATCTTCCCTTTTACATTTTTTAATGTGTATATGAGTTTATGTATACCGTGTGTGTGTGTCCCTGACTAATGTGTCAGAGCCCTGGAGCTGGAGTAACATGTTACTGTGAACAGCCATGTGTATATGCTAGGAACTGAATCCAGGTTTTCTACAAGAGCAGTCGTTGCTCTTAGTCACTGAGCCCTCTCTTTCAGACTGAGTATTTTACCAAATACATTTCCCAGGGTTTAGACATGCATTCTTCATCTTTTGGTTAGATATGTGTGTGACCTTGTATAACTGAAGTCCTTAGGGATTGGAAGCTATGTCTTCATCTAAAATGTGGAGTTGGATGGAGACTTTGTAAGTTCCTTCCATTCCTAATGAATACCATGGGTGTGGGGGGGAGGGGAGGGAATCGGGAAGGCATCAGTGGAAACACATATCATAATAGCATTTCTTATTTGGTTTGCCAATTTCTCCCGAGAATTTCAGGCTGCTTCCCTAAAGTACCCCCACCCAATTCAATGCAAAAGATTAAATTTCTAGCCTAGGTATGCAGGGAAAGACCCAACAGACTAGTTCCGTTGAGGCCAGGTGTATTTGGGTCACGAGGTTCCAGTCACAGCTCTTGAACTCTGTCATTATAATGTACAAGCAGTTACAGACAATATGTAAGTGAATGTGTGGGATCCTAATCTGAAGACATTTTATTTACAAAAAAAAAAAAAAGAAGAAAAGAAAGGTGGCCCATGGAATGTAGTACAACCTTTCTGTCATTTACTGACCCTTGAAACTGAGCCCTGAAGTCTCCAATCAGAGATGGAAATGTCTTAGGTTTGCAAACTCCATTTGAAGTAATTCCCTGACAGACCCTTCTGCAATGATCATCCTTGTGTCAAACAAGGGACCATTCAATCACTTCAGCTGCCCACAGCCACCTCATCTTGCATTTCCCGAAATAAATGATTTGAAGGCTCTGGTTTATCAGCTTAGAGGGAATCCAAAAGAAACAGCTCAGGCAGGTGTTTCTCAGGCAGAGACAATAACAAATGGTTTCATCAGCAGACGGAGCTGAAGATGAGTAGCCTGAGGGAACGGTTGAGCACTTAGTGCATTGAGACAGGGAATGCGAGAAGAAAGATTGATTCAATAGCAAACCAGTCTGTGAGAACTACTGCACAGGCCTGCCCAGCTGGGTACTTTATCTTGAATTTGTTTTGCAAATTGCAGATGCCAAGCTCTAGAAGCCAAGAGAAAGGAAGAGTAGTCAAACCACCCAAAATACTCCCCGGGGTCTCTAGTCTAAGGACTTGTTTTGTGAGGGAAAACATCATTAAATATCCTCCTTGTTAGAGACACAGAGAGCCATTTCAGTCAGAAGTAGAGAACAGCACACTTTCTTTAGCTAGTCTTTAAGTAACAAGAGAACAATATTATTTTCAAACTTTGAGTTCTTTGTGAAAGCTGTCATGTGTCTTTCCAGCTCACAAAACTGTTTTAACAACGACTAAGTTCAGCGAGCCTTACCATATCAAATATCTCTCAGGGAACTGGAAGATTCTTTCCTGACGTGTCTAACACACTAGCTTCCTCCCTTTGGCTGAAGTCAGTTCTCCAGGACAGAAAGAGTCCTTGTTTCACATCAGAACAAAATAACTAACCACATCACTCTTATTTTGTAGCATCTGTTAGAAAGATTACTCAATGTTGACCACAATAGACTGAGCTTCTTTGTTGAAGTAAGACCTACCCCAAGCTTTGTATCTTCCATTTGATCCTAAGACTTTTTTCATACAAACTGTTTCATTAACTATGTATTCTAAGTTGGAGAGACGTGTTCTTCCACAGGGAAGAGTACACCAATCAATTGTCCCGTGACAAACAGTCACTCTGAAAACATGCATACAAGTAAAAGTATGCGGAGTTAACAGGTTATATTTAGGAATATATGTATAATCAAATACATATGTGCATGCAATAACAAATGCTGAAAAAAGAGGGCATGAATTTAAATTTAAAGAAGAGTGGAGAAGACCATATGGGAGGAAAAAAAAGAGGGAAATGTGATTAAGGTATATTAGCAAAGAACATAAAGTGGGAAAGGGTGTGTATATGTATGTGTGTGTGTGTGTGTGTGTGTATGTGTGTGTGTTCTAAAGTTGAATGATGGAGTGCACACCTGTATTCTCAATATACATATATACCTCAGGTAAAAAAACTTGTGGCTACATACTAAATGTAAACGAAGACAGAGTGGGTTAGCATCAAACGTTATAGCATTAGAACCTAAAACAGAAAGAGAAAACATAAATGAAAGGTACTTCAATTATTTTAATCAGGTGTGTGTTTGTAACTTGTTACTGAAACAATCTTTGACTCCAGCGTCTCTAAAAACTTGGGTTTCCTATACCTTTAACATTACCACAATAAAAATGACATGAGTCGTTCATAGCCACACGAGCACATATATACACACACAGTATCATAGAAGGTGAGGGTGTGCCAACTTTACCATGGCTTCCATTTGCCCCCCAGGAGAAAAGATGCATTGAGTGGGGAAGGACCAGCTGATGTCTGTGGTATTGTGTCCTCCGTGGCTGAGTCTGGGGGCAGCAGTAAGGCTGGATGTAGAAACCAGAGCCAATGCATTGGAGCATATTTTTCTTTCAAAATATTTTATGTACTGCAGTTTGCACAACATCTTGGCAATGAAGGCATGTCTGTGAAGGAGGTGTCTTGTGTTTCACAGCTAACATAAGGGCAAAAAATGTGACAGCAGCTTAATGTGACTTCAATCACAAACTGAAAGAGTGTGTGAGAGTGCCATGGTAAGGTCTGTGAGCTACAAGTTCACAGGTAAAAATCTACAAAATTCCAAGAGAATTCATTTCTCTCTCTTCCACACCAGGACTTGTCCCTCCGCACCAGCACTAGTTTCAAATTTGGACAACACTTGAGACTTTAGGGGGAAAGGTCCTAGAATATTTTTGGTATTGTCTAGGAATGAACTAAGTTTAGAACAGTCCATCTGTTTGATTAGAGAGAAAAAGAGCTGCGTTTTCTTGGCATGCACATCCTTTCTAAATCTCAGAGATGGGCGTTGTTCCAGATTTCTCTGGAAATCATTCTGAAGCTCACCAGCTCTGCCAACAGTAAACACACCGTCCATCTCTTTTCTTGTAGTTTTAAAATATATATATATTTTATTTCTTCTTTAGAAGTTTCATATATTACTGCAATGTGGTTTTCTCCTGTCTAGCCTTTGCTTCCTTCTAACTTCCCCTTGGCCTCCCAGTCCCTCCCAACACCATGGTCTCACTTTTCTGTCTTATTAGTAACCCTGAGTCCAGTTGGTGCTGTGGGTATGTTCATGGGAGCCATGAACTGAGGAGTGGACACCCACCCGTGTAGCTTGTAAACTCGTGTGTTAACTGAGGCTATATATCTGTGTGTCCCCTTCCAGTTCCAAATGCGCTCTGCGTGACTGATTAAGTTTTCATAGAACAGTTTTTAATGACCTGCATGGATAACTTATCTGCTTCAAAAGGGAAAAGATAAAAATGCAAGCTTGGAATAGCATTAACAGCTACAAGTGGCCATTGTTAAAGCTCTTGGTTGGAGCCAGCATTTAATTGTCAAGGGGCATTGGTGACGTCAGTACCTTAGTACTATCCTCATTTTTCCTGTTCCCATTTTACAGATGAGGAAAACAGAGTCACTTCTTCTGAACCCCCACCTAATAAATGCTAGAACCAGGACATGGAGGGGACAGACCCCACCCCAGAGCTCCTGCTTCTGTCCATTATGGTCATGGCAAAGAGATATAAAAGGTCCTTTGGGGTTTTTTTTTTCTACCTGTTTGCTAATCATTTCCTTTAAACACGAATTTTTTTTTCTCAAAGCCGTGGATAAAGCTTCAGGTTGTATCTTAGAAAAAAATGTCCAGGCTGAAATAGAGCAGAGGTCCAACTTCTGCTTCCAGTGTTTTCTCAGCTTAGTTCATTCTCTGATGTTTCACATGGTACTCCCACCCACCACCCCGCCTCCATCCTCCCTCCTCCCTCCTCCCTCCCTGCCACCCCGTCTCCCTCCTCCCATCCCGCTTCCCTCCTCCCACCACAGACTCTGCCTCCCTCTCTTCCCTCTCTGAGAAGATAAGGGTTCTGTCATCAGTCCACCCTCTCCCCCTTCCTTCCAAGACGATCAACTCTATGGAGTTTTCTCTGTTCATTCTGCCAGGGACTCACAAGCCTTGTGGCTTGTAAGACACATGGGGACAAATGACTTCCAGGGATTCTGTGCATTTAGAGTTGAAAGAAGGCCACAGGAAGATGACTGCATTGATAGATGGCTCATACAGAATCCCATCTTTAGTGTTTACTGTCTCAACTTAGAGCAGCATCATACCGCAGTAGAGAGGAGCATCTTTCAGTCAGGCTGCCCTGGCTCCAGAGCCTCCTCCACGTTTCCACCTCCAGCTCCAAGGACTCCCTCAGCTCAGATGCCTCATCTGCAAAACTGAAATAAAAACACTAGGTCACCTTCGTATTTGTGGGAGGGTTAGATGAATGGTGTGAAGCACTGGACGCTGGGCCTGCCTGTGTGCCGTCTTGGTGTGCGGCAGTCCTCAGAGTTATTCTAGATCCTGCTGCTCACTGAGAGCTGCTGTCTGACATGCTATGAAGATACAGTTTACTATTGCACTGGCTTTCAGATGGGCAGCTTTCTACTTTAAGAAAAGGCTTAGTAGATAACATGTTTTTTAATGGAACAAATGAGAAGGTAATTCCCAAGCATGGTGTACCACCCCTGCTGCTCAGGCATTGTGAGAGTTCCTGTTTTAATCTGCCGTAAGTGCTTGCTGTCTAGCTGGAGAGTAAGAGTTGAACTGCTTTGCTTCTGTGGATTCCATGTTTCCCAAAGGTCCCATGGGCAGGACCTGGTACATGCACTAAGTAACCTGTCTCCCAGATCACTGTCATCAATGGATGAAGATTTTTGATGTACTTCTAATACAGTCTAAATTTTTATTTTATAATCTTTTGTTTATTGTGTGCTGTAGTTTGTGTTTTGAGTCTTTGCCTTCTGCATCCCAGGTTGGCCCTGAACTTGTTATATGTCAGAGGATGATCTTAAACCCACAGTCCTCCTGCCTCCACTTTCTGAGAGCCAAATGACAAGAAAATTTCACTATACCCTGACTGGTCTTTTCCTAACCTCTGTAATACGAGCATTTCCTAACCATTGGTTGGATATGAATTCTACAAGGACACTGTGTTTTCCAGTCTTCTTGGAGTCCTTCTAGTAGCAAGCTCTGTATACTTCATTAGGACATAATGATACCTCGGAGGGCTCAGCTCCTATCTCTGCAGGGTTCCAATGGATCAATGCCTAAAAACTGGTAGAGTTCTCAGATCAAAAATTTTCCTTATCACTGCCAGTGAGTGGGGTGTCCCCTTAGCATAAACTGCTGTGAGATTAACGAGTCTCTATGTAAAAGAACAAGTGCCCCCTGCCTCTGTCCAGAATGGCTATTCAACTTTTAAACACGTGGTTGGAAACTCCATTGTCATCATAGGGCCAGAAACAACAAATGCACATTGACTTTCAGGGAAAAGAAATGGCTGCCACTCTGTGATGCTTTTGCTTCAAAGAAGGTGAGGTTGTCACTGAATATTTTCTTTGAGATTCCATAAACACCTCTGGAATGAGGTCCAATGCCCACTGCTCTGATTGCTGTGCTATACAACAATATCTGTTCAAAAGTGATTCTCCAGATGTCCAACCCGTTAGCCAGATTTGATCTCCAACAGGATGAAAATATTTGGAATCTGAGCTTATCATCTCTGTGCTCCCCGAATCTTATTTATTTCACAGTAGCTTCCCCTCCTCCTCACTCTTTTACAGGATCAACACACTGTGGTAGGCCAGAGCACAGGCCCCAGTCCAAGTCCCAACTCCTGCTCAAATCCAAACACTGCAAGTGGTTACATGAACTCCCAGCAGTCCCTGTTGAATCAGCAGATGATGGGGAAGAAGCAGACCCTGCAGAGGCCAACCATGGAGCAGAAGCAGCAACTTCTCCTCCAGCAGCAGATGCTGGCTGACACGGTAATGCGCTCTCAGAACTTCTACTATGAACACTTGTTGGCCTTGGAGTGATAAAGTGTCCCCTGTCCTTCTGTTTCTTGCCATATTTAGTTCATCTACTGATGTGACAGTAAGGCAGGTGTAGTGGATGCATCAGAAACGGAACTGTATAGATTTTAAATGCAGGGGAGCTGGGAGGGGGGCGCTGATTTACCAGCTGCTAGACATATGGAGTTCACAAGCCTGCATGGCCTGCCCTGCCCAGTTCAGGAATGTCTGTGGCCAGCCAGCGGGACATTTGAAGGGAGCAAAGGAAGGCTCGGTTGTTCCCAGCCTCAAGGGGTGGAAATAGTGAACTACACTTTAATCATCCCAACTCCAAACTGATTTTTAGAGGTAAATGAGTTTTAAAGGAAACTTTTAAAGGCCAGCATGGAGTTTCACCACCAAGATTTGGCTTCTCCAAACGCAAAGCATCTCAGAACGGGGGATGTTTTTTAAAAGAACATTTTAAATGAATTTCCATTTCACCATATTTGCCTGACCCCTTAAGAACCACAAGGTTGTTTTTCCCAAACAGCACCAGAGCTTTAACTTTGGTTCCATATTTGTGTCCTCGGTCCTCTGGTTCCTTAGACATCAGCATACACATCAGCCCAACTTTACTTCTTGAGAGCGCTGTGGCGTCCTCTCCTTCAGCTTGTCCTACCCAGTGAAATTAAAAGGGACAGAGCCAAACAGTTCAGGGTAAACAGACCTACAGAAAAAGGGAGAGTGGGGGCAAATGGTGCAGCTCAGTGGGAGAGCACCTGCCTAGCATACCTGAGTTCCTGGGTTCGAGTCCCACAGTAAGATGTGGAGGACGAACTAAATCATTTTATATTCAAGAAACATTTTAGAAACAGCCCAAAAGGTCAAGTGTTAGAAGCACCATGAATATTCAGCGAATACTGGAAGATCATGAAGATACAAGCTACCAAAGAACCCCTTCTGCTCTTGTTGCCCTAATGGATCTCAGAACCTACAGGAAACACACACACACACACACACACACACACACACACACACCACATCACATAAGTAGGCTATTGTAATGTATATGCTTAAGTGCTGTGCTGTAGGAATGGCTAGAAAAGGCTGCAGAGAACTTACCTCCAAGGATCAGAAGGTTCAGAGAGAGTTGGAGAAAAAGTAGGTGGGGGGAGGTCATCTCAACCAAAAGATGTAGCACACTCAAGACACACGTACACAAAGGACACATGTACTGTCAAGGCATAGAGTGTGGTCAGGGATGGAGAGGACCGGACATGGAGGCTGGAGGAAGAAGCTTGCTAAGTCACACTGTCTAAAAAGGAACTGCTTTTAAAAAAAAAGAAAGAAAGAAACACTGTGTTCAGATTTGTATCCAACTAAAAAGGACGGTAGGAGAGAATGTTCAGCTCTAGTTTGAAAATATGGCAAATCATCTCCCAAAATGAGGTAAAATTTTGCTTTGACCTAGTAAGACTACAGCATTCTGATGGAAATAGTAGAAACCACAGTTTAAAGCAAAGGGCAGACCAAAGACCAAAGGAGGCAGCCCTGGTTTCTACGCACTGGTCAGTTGCAGGTCAAACTAGTAACAATGTAGCAAGCACTGGAGTCTGATCAAACAGCATCGGGAAAAGAGCCCTTAAGCTTCAGGGTCTGAAGTCTCCCTTCTCCCTGTCTTTTATCTTTGTAACTCTTTGTAACCTGAATCTTGAATCGTCTAGAAACAAGAGGGAAGAGAAGAGAAAGTGCCGTTTCCAACCGACTTACTGGAAAGACTTTTAGTATTCCCACTGACACTGCAAATTTGATCAGTTTTACATGATGGAGTTTCCAGGTTTTCTGCTTCCCTTACAAGACCCTGATTAAAAGTGACACACACACATTCTTGAAGAGTTGGCGATGATGCTGGCCAGACTCCCACGGGCGCCCCTGTTGAGTCACCCTGGACAGGTGCAATGGGCAGTGGTGGGATGAATGAGAACCGGAGCTGCACTTTCTGTGGTCCTTACAAAGCATCCCACTTCTCTTTGTCTGGATGCCATTGAGGGAGCCTGTGCTTTTTAGCATATCCAGGAAGAAGCAGCCTTTGATGCCCCTGTACATTAGCATATCCTTTGTAGTCATTCAAGGCCTTGGCAAGGCCAGACCGACACCCAGATAGTGGCGTTTTCTCATAAAAGTTCCTTAGTCTTACTCTCTACCATTCTCCCACCAGTAAAGCACACACACACAAAGTGAGACCAGACGCACTTACTCCAGTGATCATCATTACTAACACGCATTATAAACCTACTGTGTGCCAGGCAACATGCTGACGTTTTACAGAACAAAAGGATTCATCCTTATACAAGGAGTCTGAAAGAGATCCTAGAACCTCCCAAATCTTACACTAAGGACGAGACAAATGCCACTGAAGCAAGAGAGGCTGGGCCATGATGAAAAATTCATTTCATCTGACACAGAGGTGATTTCCATAATAGGTGTGAGTTTAGACTGGAGCCTCCCTGTAGCTTCTTCTGTTCAGTGTTGGCATCCAGACCTCTTTGGCCTTGTAGCCAGGCCAGTCTGTGCTATATCTATGTATCTTAAAACACAGTTTTAAGAAACTCAGATTTCAAAAGATCTATATGTTAAGGCTTGGAGCAAATTACCTGGTCAGGTGGAGAGAGAAAAGACCAACTGCTTAAGACACATTAAGTCCATATGAATTTTAAATCTAATGTGTGATTTAGAATCAAGGAACTAATTGTCACACACACAGACAGACTCTCTCTCTCTCTCACACACACACACATGCATGTGCAAATGCTTCTTGGAAAAGAGATTTTATAAAATCCTATTCTTGGCTTAAAAATTAAAACTGTCACTTTACACATGTTTACAACGGGGTTGCTTGCTCATAGTCACACTGGGTTCGTGGAGGACCCCAGGTTCTTCCTTAAACAGGGTTTAGACAAAACCACTACCCACTGACCACTTTTTCCCTTAATTTGTAAACCCTTGTTTTTTAAAAAAATGTAATCCATATGTTTCTGATTCATTTATACTTAGCTCATCAAAATTATGTTTTATATGAATTACTTGGTATTCAAAAACACTCTATGAGTCTTTCAAGTTTGTTTTTTCTTAGAAACAAGAAATGAATTTGGTTTGTTGTTATTTTAAGGCCTTTCCCGCCCCCTCAGAGCACACACATCCCACTGGGAAATTCTGAGTCTGGGTGGCACAGATGCAGCATTGGCTTGGCTAATGGTCTCATCTGTCTGCTAGTTTTCTCTGTATTTATTGACCTATAATTACAGTCTTCTGTCTCTATTTATGCCAATTATTCTTATCTTTAGAAATGGATATTGCTTTATAGTGTATACAGAATTGCACTGAAGCAATTCCAGAAAGTTCCCAAATGCACACAAGAAAGAAAAGAAGCAGGTATCCCTGTCTTAAGCTGAAGTATCTTGTTTCCTATATAACAAAGGCTCAACACCAACCTCAGACTGGGTTATTCTGATATCATGGTAAGCTAAGACCAAATAGGCCACTTTGTAATATTTTCTAAAAGACAAACAAGGTAAATATGTTATCCTCAAATACAAATACTTCTGTTACCCTCTGCTGCTAATGAGCAATAGCTACTTCTCTCATTAGTCTAGAAAAATAATCCACTTATCTAGGTCACCCATGCCTGAGTCTTGTGGTAGGGTCCTTCTTGCAGCCCTCCTGAGACAGCTGAGGATGCTCAGCGCCCCTTGCTGCCGTGAATATCGAAGGTCAGCCAAGGTGTTGGCCATAGTAAGCAGATGTCCCACCTTCTCTATTACTGCCCAAACTCACTTACTAGGAAAAGTTGATTCTGGAACATTCTGGGCTTTCCAAACAGGACACTGAGAAGGTCTTTGTATTGAGTAGCATGAAAGATTCTGAGTTTCTGACTTTGGAATTTACATCCATTGTATTTCTATGTGACCTGGGCAAGCCAGGAAACTTGCATTTCCTCTTTTAAATAATAATAGTCAACATTACCTTCAAACATTTGCTAAGAGCAGGTAGAAGTCCTGTGCCCATGGTGCCTGTGCCAATACCTGAATGGTTAGCAAGTCTCTTGATACCTCTTCCACAGAGAGTTGGCAGAAACCGCCAGGTCAGATTGCTGACAGACAGCCCAGGTGTTCTCTGTGTTATCTGGCTGGCCAACTATTTTCCATAGTCAATAGACAAGAAAGCTCATCAGACGTACGGCAACATAAAACAAACCCACAGACATTTAGTTATAATTGACGTCTAATAAGAAAAGGAAGGGAAGGAGCATGCTCAGTAGGCACAAAGCAGGTGCAGAAGTGTATGGAGGAGCAAAGAAAGTGACTCAAACTGAAAAACCTGGCTCTGAATTCACACTGCCACATAAGGCATAACCTGAAACCCACACAGCAAAATCGCTCGGTTTCTCCAACACTGCACAACCTACACTGGCTTCAAGCTTGTGGTCTTCTTGTCGCTACTTCCAAAGCGCTGGGATTCCAGGTGCACCCTGCCATGCTTAGACAAAATTATTCTTAGCCTTGTACCTTTTTGAACACCATGCAGATTTTTTTAAAGTAAAAAAGGTGTGATTGAAGTTAAAGGAGGGCAGGCATGAGATAAGACAAGGCCTGTGATTGGACAGTAAAAGTAAGGTGGGGAACAGTGTTTTGGAAAGGGGGAAGAAGCCAAGAGAGAAGAGTCAAGATGGAGGAAGATGAGGAGGATCAATCTCTGTGTGGCTTTAATTAGCCACAGGTAGACAGAAATACCTTATAAGGGATGGATCATTATAGGAAAGTTTGTCTTGTCTAGGTGGGCAAATTATATCATATCAATGGGCTCTGAGTTTATGGTGTGGTCATTTTGTGAAGTGTGAATTTACTGAGATAAAACTGGTTGTTAAATTACAAGATTCTGGAGCTTTGGTTTGGTCAGGCTGGTGTGGGTTCTGATGGTGACTGCAAGGGGTGGTTGCTGGGGGGAGCCTGGGCAGAGTCCAGCTGCTGCAGGGACCAGCACCGTGTGGGACCAGCTACTGCTGGAGCTGGAGCCATGTTGGAACCAGTCGCTGCTTTTTAAAAATATTTTCTACTGCAAGTGTTCACTCAATTCAATATGTTCTTATTTGTGTTTTCAAGGAGAAACTTTCACCTCAGGATCAGATGAGCCGCCATCTGACAAGGCCGCCCCCAGACTACAAAGACCAAAGAAGAAATGCGAGCAACCTGCAGACAGCTGCTCAGTATTCCGGTAAGACTTCTTTGAAACAAATACAAATCATAACTGTGAAAAAGAAAGGCGATTCTACTTCCGCCATTTTCTTTCCCATCTTAGAGAGTATATCTACCCTAAACCTTTCTCTAGCTCCCATTTAGCTTTCAGATGCAAACATTTAAAAGTCAGTGTTATGGCTTACACCCATATTCGCGGCAGTCTTGAGGCAGGAGGAGCACTGAGTTCAAGTCCAGCCTGAGGTGCAGTAAAATCTTCTCTGAATCTCCAGAACGGGAGCCTAGAGTCTTCACCGTGTTGTCAGACTTTCCTTTTCTTTCTGCTTCCTTAGCATGTGGTTCCATCCTAAGGGCTGCCCCATAGACACCCCAACAATAGCCCCCTCCATATCTACTTTGAGAACAGGCAAACTCCTGGAGGGGCCACGCCCCTTGCAAAGCAGTCTGCTAGGGACTCTACCCACTTTTATCTCTGCCAGAGGTGTTCCCGTGGATTTTCCACCAGCAAGAAAACTCAGAGTATGTGCTTTGTCACATGAGCACATTGCTGTAAATAGCAGGGTTCTGTCTGAGAGGAAGACAGACACAGGACAAGGACACCTGATAGCCCCTTCCAAGGAAAGTGTGCGCTTCTTCTGAGAGCCGTCTTTTGCACATCACTTTTGACCCCCAAGTGACTGTCTTCCTTCCTGTGCCTCTGAGAATAAAACAGGCAACAGCAGAGCAAGACAACCCCTTTCATATTGCTTTAAATCTGAACTTTAGTCCGGAAACAATCCTTTCCCAGCTGTTATTTCCCTGTATCTACACACATTAGGGGCATCTAAGTCTTAGCTGATGTTTTGTGAGATTTGTAAAATTTCTTTCTCTCTGCTTTGGTTCTTTTCAAATGTTCTTTTCCAGGCCGGTAAAATAGATCAGTGGGTAAAGGAGCTTGCTGCCAAGCCTGAGGACTGAAGTTCTATCCCACAGACCACCACACTGGAAGGAGAGAACCTCCTACAGTTTTCTGCCTTTTATATGTGTGTGGCAGCATTCCCATGCATAACACACATACACAAATGGACACAAAAGTAGTCAAATGTAAAATGCAAAACAAAATAAGCAAACAATAAAACCTGCCTTCTTCATATGTCTTTTTAGGGTGTACCATTTCTGATGAGACAGCTGAATATGGTTGTGACTGGGAGGGGATTTAGCCCAGGGTTTTGTGTTTGGTAAGCACTCACCCACTGAACAGCATCTCCAGCTTTAAAACTCTTTATTTTTCCCCATTTGCATAGAACAAATTTCCTTACCACAAAAATCTTTAGCTGCAAAGATGACATTGCTTAAATTCATAGTCCCTTGTTCTGACTTTACCCCATCATATATCAGTGTATAGTGCATCATAGAGGATCTTGGGCAAGGAGGTAGAGGAGCCTCCTGCATTGGAAGAACATGTGATCTGCTTAGAGATGTATTTTGCAGTAAAGAGCAAAGCTACTGTGTTGTCTTGGCCTTTGTCTTTTGGGTTGTACATCATAACACACCATCTTCAACCAGCAGGGGTTTTCCTAAATGGTCATTTGTGGAAATGCTCTTCACTCTTATTTCTTGTGTGTGTGTGTGTGTGTGTGTGTGTGTGTGTGTGTGTGTGTGTGTGTCTTCATCATGAAACTACCTTTCTCTGGGTCTTGTCCTTTCAATTGAACAACAACTCTGTCAGCTTGGAATATAGCTGTAAACCAAACAAGAGAGAAGATCTTCCCTTATGGAATTTGTCATCTAAGGTACTTTTATCCCCTCCATTTTTGCCCCTCAATCTGATTTCCCAGGGGTACTTCAAACCTTACTAAGCCAGAGATATTTCATTGCATGTATTGGTCACTGTCTATTGAATGGAGCCATCCTGTTCATCAACTTGGGATCCAGTTACCATCCCACACCTATCCAAAGAGTTGTTGACAGGCATCAGTTTAACTGGTAACCCTTTCGAGTCTTGCTCAATTTCCTCAGTGCTCAGTAGAAGGGTCAAACAGAAAATGGCAGACAAAGAAACAAGACACATTAGGAAAAGCTTCACAACAGAACTCCAGGCTCAGCCTGAAATCTGAGGATAATAGAAGGCTCCGGGGCTTAGCGGCCACCATGGGAGCAGGAACTGGATGAGCAAAGGTGGCTAGTAGTGCTTACCATTGCAGGACAGGAGAAACTGCGCATCCTGCAGCAGGCTTCCCATATGGAAATGATCACCAGAGCACAGGTTACATCCAAGTCCAGATTCCTGAGACTTTGTTTGCCCTGTGGATGCACGGAGGCCACTCACAGCAGCTTCCTGAATGAGGGCAATGCAGATAAAGAATTCATCATGAGTGTCTGGGCCACAGGTTAGGAATATCAGTGTGGTAGCCGTGAATAGGATTTATCCTTCACTTCCTCATTGTGACCCTGGGGTGAAGAGAAACTTGAATCTCATGACAGCTAGCTAACCTAAGTTGTAATCTTCGAACTTGGAACATAATAAAAATAATTCGAAATGAAAGATTGATGATCATCCCAGTGACTTAAAGACAAATAAAATAAAAACTACAAAATAGATCTATTCTGTTTCACTATGCTTTCTGTAATGTATAGACTCTTAACAAGGAGTGGCCCAGACAACGATTTCTTTTAAATCTCTTTTGTTCTTTTTTTTCCCCCAGTATGTTATTTGTCTGTATTTTCTTGCATATGAAAGTAGTTCTGGAGATGATAAGTTGTTCAAGATTCGATAAGAGATGCTGTACTGTCATGAACGAATGTGTTTCTCTTCTCTGTTTTAGGTGGCTCCTCTGCAGTGAGTTTAAACTCTAACCAGGCTTTGACAAACCCAGTTTCAACACACACCATTTTAACTCCAAACTCCAGCCTCATGTCTACATCTCATGGGATGAGAATGCCATTGTTATCCACAGTTCAGAACATAGGGATGTATGGAAACCTGCCTTGTAACCAGCCTGGCACCTACAATGTCACCTCAACAATGAACCAGCTGACCCAACAGAGAAATACAACTCAACTGATAACAAATCAGAACAACCCTCTGATGTCACGGCCATCTCCCTTAGGGGCAAACAACGGTAACAACGTGGCCACCTTTGGGGCCGGACCCACTAGTAGTTCACAGCAATTAAGACCAAATTTGGCTCACAGTTTGGCAGGTATGCCAGCCCAGAGATCATCAACTGTCATGATCACAGCCAACACGACAGCAACAAACTGGGCTTCTCAAGAGGTGACAGGGAAGCAACAGGAAGCCCTTAAATCTACCGGAGTCCGCTTCCCAGCAAGTACACCTGCAGCCTATACCCCAAACCAGTCACTGCAACCAGGAGTTGGGAGCCAGCCATTTTCCCAGAGGGCAGTGGCGCCCCCTAGCCAGTTAACACCAGCAGTGCAAATGAGACCTATCACTCAAATGAATCAGACATTAAATGGGCAAACCCTGGGTCCGCTCAGGGGTTTGAATCTCAGACCCAATCAGCTGACCACCCAGAGCCTGTCTAATATGAACCCATCAGGAACAGGATTGAATCAGGCGAGGACAGGCACCAACCAGCCTCCATCCCTGACATCCAACACCTTTCCTTCATCCAACCAAAGTTCCAGGGCTTTTCAAGGACCTGACCACGGCAGTGATTTAGCTTTTGACTTCCTCAGTCAACAGACCGACAGCATGGGCCCCGCCCTAAACAGTGACGCTGACTTCATCGATTCTTTATTGAAGACGGAGCCCGGCAATGACGACTGGATGAAAGACATCAACCTTGATGAGATCCTGGGAAGCAATTCCTAAGGCGGAAGGAAGATGGTGCGAGGGCTCCAAGCAGGGTTTTCCAAGGATACTGTAGCTCAAAACTGCTGACGTCTAAGTGAACTACAGACATCAAAACAGAAGCTTAGCCCGAGCCACAGTGGTGAACATTTTGGTTCACATGCTTGTTTTAAAAAGTCCTGAGCCTGATAGTTAGACATTGGAATTGTTTTTCCCTGCCTGAACTTCAGGATGTGTTGTCCAGCTTATCCAAACACAATTGTGATGCCGATGTGTAATTATGTAAAATGGTCTTCCCGAGTTCCTTTTCTCCATGAAGGAAGTACAGTGGAATTTGAGACCTGTTTCAATCCCATATCGTAGACAGGGGCTTGTTCAAAGTAACAGGCAGCAGACTGTCATCTAGTAGATAAATACGCTTTGACTTCTCCACTGTTGTTATCTGTCTTAAAGCTTGCAGTAAAGATTGAAATGTTACATGGTTGTTTGGAGTAACCTATAGGTGTCCTAAGAAAAAGGGAACCAGAGATCCTAGAAGCTATCCAGCAGATTAGCTGATTTCTTCCCTAAACACACTCCTCCTTTTTGTCGTTTCCCCACGTGTTTTGTATTTTGGTGGGATACTGTATCTCATGATAAAACAGGAATGCAGGGCTTACAACTTGACTGGGGCTTCCAGGCAAGTTTTATAGATAACTGACTGGTCCTGATCATGCTGAAATATCAGTGCACAACTGCCTGCATTGAATTTCATTTCAAAAAAAAAAAAAAAAATTAACCCTTGCCACAGAGAAGAAAATCATGGCCTCCAGTAGCCAGCAGTGTTGCCCGTTGTGATTGATGGCCACTGGTCTGTTCCTAAGCAGAGTAAAATTGAGCCTCATCCTTCTGCTTTTTTGGTGGCTAGAGACTGGTTTGTAAAAAGAAATAAATGAAAGTGTGAATTAGTTTCAGATTAGAGACTATCCTGTTTTGGTCGAAGATAAGAAACAGGCAGAGGCATGAGAGGGCACGAAGTTATTCCACAGAGCTCAGAGGAGACTGACAGACAATCTAGCCTTTCCTTGGACACAGCATGTGGACGGAGGTGAGCAGCTGAGCCCAGTGTGGCTGCTCTGGCCTCACTCTATGCAGCGAGTCCTTGGCATAAGGTGCCTGGGCCCTTCTTATCCCGGTGTCACGGTCAGGGCTGAGTTATAGCAACACGTACATGTGTCTGGGCCACTGAACTGCAGTGGCCACAGCTGCGCATACTGCACAGTGGCGTGGGTATCCAAGCTGAGAGAGCTCTGAAAGGCCACTCCCACTTCCTGAATCCAGAGAGTCAAAGGCTACTCCCAACCTTTGATTAGACATCCACACAATAAAGTACCAAGTGCAACTGACGCCAAGTCATTTAAGCACCTGACCTTCACAAACCTGTTCAGAAAAGGAACATGTTTTTTAAAGCTCTGCAAAGTCCTCTTCCCATCTTTACGATGCCTTTGGGCTTTCCCTGTCTTTCCCACTGCACCAATATCACTGGCACAGAATCTGTTCTGTGCTCGTTTGTAAATATTAATAAATTACTTGTTTTGTAAACTTTTGTAAAGAATATTTTGGTAGAAATACTTAAAACATATTCTTTGGATTATATTTATACATATGTGAAATAAATATACTATCGAAAGGTTATATTTTATACAAAAAGTAAATTGTTACCTTTTGTATGCTAATATACAAAGTTTTGTATAATACGATGGTTTATTTTTAGCTCTACATTTAAACCATAGGTGATTGAGTGGAAACTTTGGAAAACCACCAAGAGGCTTGTCAGGTAAACGTACATGCAGAGACCTCACTCGGAAAGCATTCCAGGTTCCCATCCCTCTCTGTTCTCCAGCTCAGTCCTTTATTGGGCCCATGGTTCTCACATCTCATTTGATGATTCTGCTATGCACACTGTACCAGCTCCTGTTGCATGTGTCCTAATGTGTGTCTCCCCATTATACAAAACAGTGTTGCTCCATGAAAAAAGAGAGGAAAACAATGTATATATAAATACATATATATGCCGTGATTTCGTGGCTCCTCCGATTACTGTACATATCTGCAGGACTTCTGTCTCTGACCGTGTAATCCAGCGTGTTCTGCCCTAACACGAACAGTGCATGCTACAGCCACTGTCCAGCTGTCCAGCTGAAGAGGCAAAGGAAACAAAATGGTTGGTTTTCTATCTTAATGTGAACTTCATAATTAATGTCTATTTATTCAGCTATCCATTAAAATACAGGATTCTTTGGGGGGTATAATCTATAGTTTTTCTGTTTGTTCCAAGCCTATTACCAAAGATGATGTAATTTTCCTGAAAGCTGAGATAATGACAATTTGATAGACAAACTTAGTAAGAGCCTCAGGATTTACAACATAAAAGCTATTGGGATACAAATTCCTATTTATAGAGATGCCAGACTACTTAACTGCTGACATTGCTTATCATTCTGACATAGAACAAAAAAGGTAAGAGTTGTTTCTCTTTCTTCTTTTTTCTTTCTCTTCTTCCTCCTCCTCCTCCTCCTCCTCCTCCCCCTCCTCCTCCTCCTCCACCTCCTCCTCTTCTTCTTCTTCTTCTTCTTTTCTCCTCCTCCCCCTTTCTCTTCCTCCTCCTCCTCCTCTTTCTCCTCCTCTTCCTCCTCCTCCTCCTTCTTCCTCTTCTTCTTTTTCTAATTTAAGATACTAGAAAGTAATGTAAGCAAATAATTCCTTCTTGGCTTTATGTTCAGCCCAATAAATGGAGTCACTGCGTGAAATGCTGATGTCACCTGCATTGCTGTCCTGAACCACGAATGTAAAGATTTCAACTTGTAATACAAGCTTTTTGTATTGTGTGTAATTCCTTGTGTAAAAAAAAAAATAGTTTAAAACAAGTCTGAAGTGTTTTTTTTCTATGAAGTCATACTGTCAGTACCAATAACATTACAGTTAGGTTAACCAGTGTTAACAGTGATGGGCACATATACACAAACTGTTCCTTTTAAACAGTTTTAAAATTATATGTATGGGTGGTATGTATGTGTAGGTGCTGGTGCCTGCCAAAGCTAGAGGATGCCCTGGAGATGGCATCGTCATAGGCTGTGAGGAGCCAACTGTTGTAGGAACTGAACCCAGGCCTTTTGAAAGAGTGGTGAATAGCAGTCTTAGCTGCTGAGCCATCTCTCCAGACTCCAGCCAGCTGCCATGTGCAGTAGTAAAATGCAGACCCTCCTCTTTTCAATGCTGCTCTGTTCACTGAGAAAGCTTGTCTTTTACATGCATGAGATTAGATATGCAGGACCAGGGAGACAGCTAGATTGGCAAAGAGGACATTTCAGTCTCCAGCACCCATGTGAAAAGCTGTGTGTGGTGGTGACTTCTCTGATGGAGGGACAGAGACAGCCGACCTAGCCTAACTGCCAAGCTCCTGTCTGAGAAAAGTGACTAGTGTTCCCAATGATGACGTTTGCTGTCATAGTGTGGCCTGCACACACACACCACACACACACACACACACACACATTCATGAGTACCCCAACACACACATCAACATGCACACACATGCAAGCACATATACACACTCATGCATAAAAATAAAATAATACAATCTTATATACATAACATCTACTAAATGCTGGAATGCACTGATTATTTTGGAGGCACCATGGTCATTTGTCTGTCCTGGTATGTGGCATTTGGTCATAGGCTGTGGGAACACAAAGCTTAGTAGTAAACACACCTGACTATGTGTGTTTACACAGCCTTCGGCAGAACTAAGGTAGCAAAAAGAAAGGAACCATTCTCAGTTCTCCTGCCCTACTAATTATGCTGGTAAAGTTCCATGTCCTTTCCACTCTGCCAAAAAAAAATGGAAGTGAATGATGCTGCTATGTTCACTAACTTTATCAATGAAACTGTAACAAAATTGATATTTTACGTGGCCGGGTCCCAAAGAACTCTGAAGATTGGATGGAAAACAAGACTGACAACAATAAGAATTAATACATTAGGAGAAAGACATGCGCAATTCAGAACTGACCTCTGAACTCCAGCTTCTAGCCTCAGAGGAGGAGTAGGAATGGGGTGCAGGTGACAGTGCAGGTGACAGTGCAGGTGACAGTGCAGGTGACAGACAGCAGGCTCTTCCTGTGGCGGGTGCTGAAGGCAGGGCCAGATTTTCACCCTCTTAACCACAATGGCCACGTTGTATCTATGTGCTTCGTATCTAGGTATGTCTCATCACCCTCAGAAAGTTGGGGCATGGCTGAGATTGAAATAGAACACCCCAACTCTAAAACTATGTGATTTATTCTCATTTCACAAAACTGAAGAGTCACCAAAAAAGACTCAGCATTCTTTTTTAGAACCTTTCAGACTGTCAGTCAAGTTCCTGCAAACAGCAAACATCTCCTTTAAGGTTGAATCATAAACAAGAATGCATCACATGGAGGCCAGATTGAGGCAGCAGACAAACGGAAAGGCTGTGTGGACGTCTACGGCACCAGCCATTGAGCAAGTCTGAGGCACATAGAGGAGGAGGCCCTTAGTGTCCATTTCCCTGTGATGTCACTTAGGGTACACCTCCGTACCAGGATGGAGACCCTCAGTGTCCATTTCCCTGTGATGTCACTTAGGGTACACCTCCGTACCAGGATGGAGAGAGACTTTTCTTTGTGCATTTGTCAGATTCTCATCCCTCTGGCAGACACTCAAGGAAGTGATTTAAGAAGGAAAGGTCTGTTTCGGTCACAGTGGCAGGTTTCCACCTGTAAGGAGGGGCTGGGGCAGCACGGATCACTAGTGGCAGCCAGGAAGCTGAGGAGGAAAACACTCAGTGTGCTTTCCACCTTTCCTCCTAACTCCTCTCAGTCCCCAGCTTTTAGGATGAGTCTTCTTGGTTTATCTGAAGTCTTTAACATCCTGACCTAGAGGTGAACATTGCCGTTGTCCCAAGTGCTTCTCAGTCCAATCTAAGTGACAGTCGTACATCCACCAGCACATACTAAGTAGTAAACTTCTCTAAGGTAAGAAGTAATAAACATCTGTGAGTTGTCATTAACTATGTGACATATTTCATTTTCTGCTCTATTGTACCCTCGTCTGCTCTACTCTGTTCTGAGTCTATAACCCAGTTAGCTCTCAAACTTACAAGCAGAGGATAACCTTGAACTTTGAACTTCTGCTCTTTTTGCTTCTACCTCAAAAATGCTGGGATTACAGGCATGTTCCTTTATGGTGAGGTTTTCTCGGTGCTAGGGATTGAACCTGGAGCCTTATGCATGCTAAACAAAGACTACCAATTGAGCTACATTCCTAGTCTTTTGGAGGTTGATTTAAAAAAAAATCTCATTTCTAAGTTCAGTTCTGATCACTGTAGGATCGGTCTGATTCAAAGCAGTGATATATGTAACACCTTATCCTATGTGAAAGCACATTAACTTTGAAACCTAATGCTGCCATCCTGGCCGGCATGCAGTCAAGATGGAGGGCTTCCATTTATACAAATGATATTTTAAGTTTCCCACTTCACAAATTTAAGTACGTTTTAGTACCAAGATGTATGTCAGAACATAGATGGAGTTTATAGTGGTTACAATCTTTCATAGAAGGAAGGGAAGGCAATATATGAACAATTCTACATGAACACAAAGATGCCTCCCACAGGGATCTATCAGCGCAAGAGAGAAGGAAAAGGAAAGTTAAACACATCTCAGGTAGGCTCAGAGAAATTCCTAGGAGAGCGTCCTGAGTTGAGGCCTCACTGATCCAGCAGTTGCACAGTGTCCCTGGGCACTGGGGTTTTCTCTCACCTCTGATTCCCATGTCTCCACTATGGTCTCAATCTCACTCCTTTCCTGCTGGCAGGAGAGCTCCTAGAAGCTCCAGACTTACATCAGCACCGGCTATTGGGAATCTTCTCTTACAGAGCTTCTATCTTGGTCACCCACTAGCTGATTAGAGCACGCTTCCTCCCCTGAACTAGGTTGTGTTATCCTTACACAAACCACATTGAGAATTTGAAGAGATTGAGAATCAGAAGAGGGTGACCAATGGAAGACCAATGTCTTCCTGTCAGAAAAGCAAAATGAACAACCCAAACTATGTACATTGCAAATGTTTGCTTTCGTTTTGGGCTGTCCATTTATATCCACACCTTTCCCACACTTCCAGTGTTTCAGTCTCACTGATAATCTTGACTGCTCTACCTCCTACCAGAACAGCTTTCTAATCTCATCTGTTTCCTATGAGGAGCCTTGATCACGGTCTTCTATCACTGTGACAGAACAGGAACTAAGACAGATGAGAAATTAACAGATTAGTTCCATCCTCCTGAACAAGAATAAAAACTGTTTCACCTTTGAGCCTTCAACCAACAAAGGGAGGCACTGAGCCTCTCCCCTCCCCATTGCTTACAGTGCATGCTAGCCAGCTTTTTCAATGGGAATGACTGTCCTTTTATAGGCTACTGTCACCTTACTGAATTCCATACTCAGGGTGACCAGGGAGCCTGAGTTCTTCCCAGTCACACTCATATCTTCTGGCAGAACCCCTATTTCTCTGGTTTGGTGTCTTTACCTTAAGACTTGGCACCCAAGTTCTAAAACAAATTCTACTGAGGGAAATAAAATTCTTTCAATGTATGGGTGGCAGAGAGATTTTAATATAAAAAGTTGAGTACTCAGATGACAGACAGGTTGAAAAATTCAGTGGGGGTGGAAGATGCTACCCAGACATAGCAAAGGCAGAAGCCATTACAGTTTCCAAGGTAGAAGGGAAGATGCTCAGGATGGAGTTCAGTTGGTGGAGTACTTGCCTAGCTGCATGGACCCCCGAGTGTGACCTTCTGTACTTCGAGGCAGAGGCAAGAAGATCCAGAGTTCAAGGGCATCCTTACCCATCTCTCTCTCAATCTCTCTCTCTCTCCCCTTTCCCCTCTCCCCCTTCCCTCCCCCACCTCTCCCTCTCCCTCTCCCTCCCTCTCCCCCTCCCTCCCCCTCTCTCTCTTTCTCTTCTCTCCCCCCCCCCACCTCCAGACCAGGCAGACATTAATGGCTGAGCAGCAGAGGGCACAACTTCACCTCCATCCATCCTGACTCCTACTCTTAGGAAACTCATTCCCTTTGCTGAGCTCTGTTGGAATATCATCTGCAAGAACACAGTGCAGCAAGAAAACAAGCCCAGAATGCTACCCACATGAATGCCTGGGCTCAGCAGAAGGAAACTGCAGGCAACTGGCAAAACCAAAGCTTTCTGGGCAAAACCTGCTGAGCAAATCCCTTCTGTGCTTTTAGATACAACAGTCGATGGAAATATATTTATTATAGAATGATACCAACAAGAAAAACCCGGTTGAAAGTGCTCAACCTCCACACACACATACCATAATGGGTCAGAGATGGTATTTTATATTTCACTGACTCAAAGAAAACAAAACAAAAACCCAATGTTCTACATAGGTATTCTTTAAGGCTGGTTATCACCTGGAGTGTACATGAGGAAAAACACCATGTTACTATCTAATTCTTCGTGGGAGGTGGACTAGTAGGATATTGATATGTCTTAAATAAAAAGCATCTTTGATTTGGTGACATGCAGCATTTGTCTGACATCACAAGCGTTCTAAGTAGTAGTTCTTACTCTCTATAATGGCCAAACAAAGCCACCAGGTGACGAGGTACTATAACCTTTAAATATGTCATCAGGATGTTCAGGAGCCTTTTCCTCCTTCTTATCATCTTATGCTGACAACATGGTTGCTCCAGCTTCTAGTCTATGTTCCAACCTAGAAAAGAGAATAAAAAACCACTATGAAGAAGGAAAAAATTCTGTTGTCTGTAGAAACATTTGTCTTTTCATTCGGGCAAGGCAGCCAACGCAGAGACTCGTATACCTGTCCAGCCATGGCTGTTCTGTGGTCCTTTGGGTCTTTGAGAGAGGCCGCATGACAAGTATTTAGAGGTGTGTCTGCTATAGTAAAGGATGAAAAGGGAAGGTGGCTATAAATGACCATAAACCAAAGTATGGAGACTCAAGGGGGATGAGAGCTATAACTCTAGATCCCGATGGTCTTCTCAGACCATCGGGGCAATGGGAACATGCAGGGCCCCCAACAGAACCCTGTCCTGCTTCCCACTGCATGGAGACACCTCTATCAGTGTATTTTTATGACTTAGGATATTATGAGGCCTGAGAACATAGCTGAGCCAGATGCTTCTGAATTCTACCGGCAGCAGGCTGCGGTGAGTAAAGAATTATCATCTTGGACTTATAATAATATGAAGAAGACACATAATACAAGCACCTTCCAATAGAAATAACCAAAAACCTAGATTTAAACACAAAACTGAAAATCCACAGACACAAAGATCGTATCACACAAGCAGAGACTTAGGAATAGATGTAAAACCTGTGTTTAGAGCCATCTGACCTCTGATAGACACCAAAGCAATTCAAGAGAACCAAAATAGTCCTTGGAAAGTAGGTTCTGGATGTTTCTTGAAGAAAGTCTTAAAATTGTATTGTGAAAAAGGTTGCAAAACTCTGAAAAATACTCAAAATCACTGAATTATAATTTTTGAAGATAGAGTCTTTCACTGGGACTGAGTCTTCTGTTAGACTGGCTGGCCCCAGCATCCCAGGGATCTTCCTGTCTCTGTCTCCCCAGTACCAGTGCTGGGAATGTGCATCCCTGAGCTTGGCTTCTAAGAGCTTTGCCCACTGAACTATCTGGATTGTGTACTTTTCCAGGAAGAGACACACATGCCTGAAAAGTGCCTTTCTTTCTTTCTTTTCCTTCCTTCCTTCTTTCTGTCTTTCTTTCTTGCTTGCTTTTCTGAGACAGGGTTTCTCTGTGTACTCCTGACTGACCTAAAGGAACTCAGAGATCTGCCTGCCTCTGCCTGCTTCGATTAAAGATGTGCGCCACTGGAATTGTGTCTTTACAGGGATATGTTTTTATGGCATGTAATTTATAGCTCAATAAAGTTGTTTTAAAAACAACAACAACAAAAGTGTCTGCAAACACAACCACTGAAATAAAGAAAAGACAAACCCAGAGATGAACTAGAAGGCAGAGTGTGAGATAAGCAAGTGTGGTTGTTGGTTTTTCCTGACAGTTGGGCTTGGGAGGCCTTGAACTTGCACCCTGGCAACTGTACAGGTGACAATGTGCAGGATGTACAAGGGGGGACTTGTCCCAGACAGGCACCATAACACCGAGGTCCCCATGGAAACCAATCAGTGTTACATAAAAATAGAACAGGGTTGTTATTTCACAGCATCCCACTTAAGAACAGTGAAAATCAATTAAATCCTTGGTATCACAGAGGGAAAAACCATGCCTTAAAGTCATGTGAACACAGGGTATTCATTTGAGTTTGAGTCTGCCTTCCATCAGTGAGCTTTCATGTGGAGGGAAAGAGAGACAGAGAGAGAAAGGGAGAGTAAGAGGGAGAATGGGAGGGAAGGAGGGAGGGAGGGAGGGAGGGGAGGGGAGGGGAGGGGAGGGAAGAAGGAAGGAAGAACTGAGAAACAGGGAGAAGGGGGAGGGAAGGAGAAGGGTGAGATAGAGAGGGAGGGAGGGAAGGGGAGAAGGGAAGAAGAGAGGGAAGAAGGAAGGAAGGAAGAACTGAAAAACAGGGAGAAGGGGAAGGGAAAGAGGAGGGTGAGAGAGAGGATGGGAGGGATGGAGAAGAGAGGGAGGGCAGGAAGGAGGAATAGGAAGGGAAAGAGGAAAAGGATTTGAAGTTGGGAGGGAGGGTAGAAGTGAGTCTTGAAGGAGTTAGGGAGAAGGCTGAGTGTAAATATGATAAAATATATTTTGTATATATATATAAAATCTCAAAGGATAAAAATATATTTAAAAAGTCTATGTCCAAAAGCAATATCCCATGTGAAAATAATTGTATGTGATGTGTTCCCCTGAAATAGAAATAGGCACCAATCCTCTTAGAAGGCTCAAAAATTCCTACAAAGCTTCAAGGAAAACCAGTATCAGTATCTTACCAAAAGTCCAGGGTGCAGTCCAGAAACCTGGCACCAGGTCTCCTGAGGTGAAAAACAGGGCTAGGTAAACATACAGCCCCTACCTCCATATTGATACCCAGGCTCCTCCCAGCCCCGACGCTGGCCTGGGACACAAATGCCTTCCTTCACAACCAAGCAGGCTCCTGAAGCTGAACTCAAGTGTTACTCAAAGCCAGACTTGCAGCTGCTGGCTGCTTCCACTCCTCTTTCTCCAGGGTTCGGCTCCAGAGTAAAGAGTATATCGCCACCTGCTGGGGAGAAGCATTCAAAAGTCAACACAGGATTTTGTCATGGAGTTCAGAGGCAGGAGCACAAGTGGGAAGCCTTTTACGCAGATCAGGGCTCACAGTAGAGGACATCGACCGGTGTCCACATTAGGTAGTGAGGTCTGCATCCTCCTCAAGAGACTGCAGCCTTCAGCAACTGTGAGTCTCAGGTGCTTCCAGTTTAGTGTCTTCCTTTGTGGATGAAGGAATGTCTCCAGCATATATCTCCAACCTAAAGAAGTAGCTTCTATGGGCATCAGCACAACAAAGCTATCTACTAGCTACTGTAAGGAGACTAGCCCCAAGCTCTTAGGGTAGGTGTAACTATAGCTTTCAATAAAGCAAACTGCTTCATGACGTAAGCCCAGCAGGATCAGCACAGTGCTAGATTTGGCCCAAGACCACATCATTATAAATGACCTATTGCTGAAGAAGACTCATGGTCCAAGACAGGTGCAGCTAGAGACAGCTGATGCTAACAAGAATAAGGGTCAGAAGAAGCTGCTACGTGTTAACTCAGTGGGAGAGTGCTGGCCTCTTGTTAGCCTAGTGCTTCCGATCCATCCCCAGTATGAAGAAGGGAAAGGAAGAGGCGGAATCATAAAAACAAAAACTTTGGGAAAACTGATAATTAGGGTCAAAATCTACGGCTGATCGATTAGCCCTCTGCAGCTCAGCATATAATGGGGTACTCCCTTCATTTGTGGGGCTTCTCCTTCTCTGACCTTGTCTAGGGAATTCCTCTCCCTGAGGAATGTTGGGCAGCCTCAATTAGATTACAGGATCAATTTTCTTTGTCCTGATAAGAACCTGGTCAGGCTGCACCTGAGATTCCTAAGATGCTTCCCCATGCTAATGAGGCATCCCAGGTACCCTAAGCCCTCAACCTTTGTACATCCTGGATGTTCCTACCCTCAGTCTCAATGATAATTCCTGATGATAATCTGCTATACTCATAGTCTGGTAGCTAGCCCAATTGTCAGAGGGGCTTCACTGAGAAACAAATGGACATGGAAGCAGAGACCCACAGCCAAACATTAGGTAAAGCTTGGGGAATCCCTCAGAAGAGGGAGAAGGGTTGTAGGAACCAAAGGGGTCAAGGATGCCACAAGAAAACTCCCAGAATCAACTAACCTGAACCCACGTGGGCTCACAGAGAACAAACGGACAGCCAGAGAGCATGTAATAGCCTGACATTGACCCTATGCACATATATTACAGTTGGGTGGCTTGATCTTCTTGTGTGACTCCTAACAGTGGGAGCAAGAGTTGTCTCTGACTCTGTTGCCTGTCTTTGGGACCTGTCCCCCCTACTGGGTTGCTTTGTCAAACCATAATAGAAAAGGAGGTTTCCAGTCTTGCTGTAACTTGGTATACCATGGCTGGTTGAAGCCAACTCTTTTCTGAAGAGAAGGAGTGGATTGATGGAGCTCAGGAGTGGGGACAGGGAGGAGAGGAAACTGCATTTAGAATATAAAATAAAAAATATTAAAATTAAAAATAGATATAAGTGACTGTTTTAAATGAGACAGTTTCAGTGCAGCAAAGGAAATAATCCACAGATCGGAGCCTGCCTACCGAATGGGAGAAAACATGGCAGACTACACATCTGATACAGCATTCTATCCAGAATATATAAAGAACCCCCAGAGCTCAACAGTAAGAAATAAATATAATAGCCCAGCTTAAAAATGGTTAAAAAAAAAAAAAAAAGGACAGATAACCAATATTTACATGAAACGTACTCATGGGAGAAATAGAAGCCCAAACCACCGTGAGACGCCACCTTACCCAGAGGAATCGTGATTGCCTAGCTGACAATGACAGGTGCAGAGAGGCAGTGAAGAAGGAGGAAGGCTTGCACACACTGGGGGAAGTGAAGTAGTGCTCCACCGTAGGATTAGCGTGGATGGTCCTCAGAGAATGAAAACAAACACCATGTGATCCAGGATCACAATGAAGTGAAAACACAATGAAGAGACGTTATTCTCAATAGCCAGGAACTTAAGACATTTGAAATGCACGCTCACTGAAGATTCAAGAGAGTGTGGTTCATAGACACTGCAGGACCCCATTCAGTCATTTGAAGCAACAGAATCTTGACGTTGGAAACAACTAATAAGATTGGAGATCCCTGTGCTGAGTGAAATAAGCCAGGCTCAGAAAAAGAACCACCACATGGTACCATTTCTATGTGGACTCTAAGAAGTTATCTCATAAAGTCTCAGAGTAGGGTGATGGTACTTCATTAGTCACTCTCCCTCCTGCTGTGAAAACATGCCCCCGGCAAAATCGACTCTCAGGAAGAATTCACTCTGGCCTACAACTTGAAAGTACAGTCCACCAGCCAGAAGAGCTAGTGGAAGGCGTGGCAGCTAGCCACAATGCCTCCGAGGCAGGAAGCAGAGGCTGATGAGTCTCTGGGCTCAGCTGTCCTTGTCTTGTCTGTGCAGTACAGAACCCAAACCTGTGGAATGGTGGTGCCCACTTTTAGGATGGGTTTTCCCACCTGTGTAGCCTGGCTAAGATAGTTTCTCATAGCTATGCTTAGAAGCTTCCCACCCAGATGTTTCTAGATCATCACAGGTTGGCAACACTAGTCATCGAAGTCACCAAGGCTAGAGACAGCAGACGAGGGTGGGAAAGGGCTGATCAAAGGTACTAAGATGCAGTCAGAGAAACATAAGGACTTCTGGTGCTCTAAGTAGTATAACTATAGATAACAGCAATGTGCTGTAAACCTCAAAAACTACAAGGAAGGTTGTAAGTATAGACAAACTAACTTCTTGAAAAGATAGATAAACCTGATATTGAAATAAAAAGTTTGGGGCTAGAAAGTTGGCTGGCTGGGCCGCAGTACTTCATAAGCATGAGGGCCGAGTTCAGATCCCAGCACCCACATAACAAGAACAGGTGTTCATCATCTGTATCTGTATCTGTAATGCCAGCACTGTGAGAAACAGAGACTGGAAGACCAGTGAGGTTTGCTGGCTGCACACCTGGCTCCAGGTTCAGTGAGAGACCCTGTCTCAGGAGCATGAGAAGGAAAGAAACAGAGCAGGGCACACCCAGTATCTTCCTCTGGTCTCCATGTGTTTGAATACACACATACACATACACACACACACACACACGATTGCTACACCACACATGAATACACCATACACACACACACATATATACATTCTAATATAAAACATTTTAAGGTAAAATTATATACATTTATTGAAATAGTATATAATATCGCTTTAAGATGTTTAATTTTCATCATCAGGGCAGGGAGCACATATATGCTGTGTATGTTTTATGTATTTCACAATAAATAATTTATAAATACTATCAGATTATATATGTGAAAGGTAGGGTGAGAGACAGCAACAAACCAATATTTTGATCACTAAAGATTTGCTTTAATGTCTTAGGTTGCTTTAGAGTAGTGTCTTGGGTGTTCATTTTAATACGGCTTATGTTTTAAAATAACAGAAAATGCCTTATACAGTGACCCGCACAAGAATCAGAGAGTAAAGCCATACCTGAGAGAAAGGACTCACCCTCACACAATCACAACAGTAGATAATGGTCTTATAGTTTCTGATTTAGAAAGTTTTAAATGGAAACATTTATGTTACATATTGCACTATACGTGTAAGTATTCCTCATCCAATTTTACTTTTGTATTTTAAATTAACTAATTACCACTCCTGTTTATATCACATAAGAGGTAAGAGGGGATGGGTTTTATTAAATACAAAGCAGACTGGGTTTGCAGATCGCTTTGAGCTATCCGTAAACACCAAAGGAAGTTTGCACATAGTCACAGAGGTAGTGATGAGAATACTGTGGAAGTGCGTGTCTAACAAAGTAGATGTTCTCCATTAAGTAAGAACAGTTCTATGAAACACTAGTAAATCTAATGTTAAATTATCCTCAAGGTTGTGTTGGCTTATTCCATAGTAAACTTAAAAGAACGTGTCACCTCAAAGGCCATCCTGTGTAACGTGTGCCTCTCTCCTCTTGTACGGTTCTGCCTTTTATCACTTCCTGGGAGGACAGATTATTCTCGTCTGGTTGTTGGTTAAAGTTAGCAGGACAATTTCCTTAGTCTTTGGGATGGTCAGATTTGGAGGATGCTTGGAATCCTTCTTGTGTCACTACTGTCTCTGACCAGCAGAAAAGGAGCAACGACACAGCGTTCTTTTCAAAGTGGTTTATTCAGGAACCTTACAGCATGCCAGTGAAAATCTTTCTCTGTCTCCTTCTGTCTCTCATTCTGTTTCTCTTTCTCTCTCCCCGCCCCCAAGCGCAGTCCTATTATCCTCTCTCATCTCCACCTCCTCAGTCCATGGCTGCAGTTCATAGGTCCGAGTCATCTGGCCTGATCTCAAGTCAAGTCTGCGCAGCTTGCAAGGTGGGAGTGGCTAATCTCAGGGACAGGAGGAGGTCAGTTGCTAGTCACCAGACTAGGCCAGAGTACCAAGTGCCACCTTGGGACTTCCACCACACCCCCTCTTCACATTCTTGGAGAGTGGCAAAATCACTGTCTTGGTTCATTTCATAAAACCAAATGCCAGTGGTGTTTGTGAGAATTAGCATTTGACAGTTCGAGTTAGACGACCACCTTACCATGGAAAACTATTTCATGTTTTATTTCTAACCTAGAACTATGTAAAGAGAACATCACTACAGCCCATCACAATGCAGTTGTGAGTATTGGGAGGAGAGCTTAGAAGACACGGAGCTGTTGTGCTTGGACAAGGCAGAGTAAATTGACTTGAATGATAAGTGGCCAGGCTGATGAGTCATTCAAAATTTCCACCAAAACTCATTTCAATACCTGTCCCTTAGCATTTCAGCTACAGTGGACTCTCTGGAAAGGGGGTTCCTTTTCTCCTAAATAGAGTAATCATAGGGTATTCAAGCTCAATGCACAGGCTTATAAAATAATGTCCACCTGGTGTTCTCCACACTGACCATGACCAGATGTCCCAGGATAAGGCCTCTTCTGCCAGCATCGTTTTCATCTCTAAGAATGTCATTCACATCATTTGCATTCATCAGGGAACACAGAGTAGGCTGAAGGGTGTATCGACTTGCACTTCTCTATGTAACAGCCCCTATATCGTCCACCAGGGATAACACGAGTGTATATATGTATAGATAATGTATATGCATATATACATGATATGTGTGCTTGCATGTGTGTGTTCGAGTGCTTCCATGTATATATGTATGTGAACCAAATATGTGCCTGGTGCTCCCAGCAGCCAAAAGGCAAAATACCTCTTGGGGCTGCAGTTGCAGTTATGATTCACTGTGTGAAGACTGGATATCAAACCCACACACCTATGGTCACTTGATTTTTGACAAAGGCACTGAAAACATTCAATGGAAAAAGGATAGCCTCTCCAACAAATGGTGTTGGTTCAACTGGCAAACAGCATACAGAAGAATGAAAATAGATCCTTTCTTATCTCCTTGTACAGAGCTCAAGTGCAAGTGCGTCCAAGACCTCCACATAAAACCTTTGTCAAAAATCAAGTGACCATAGGTGTGTGGGTTCATTTCTGGGTCTTCAATTCTATTTCATTGATCTCTGTACCATTGCCATGTGGTTTTATTACAATTGCTTTGTTATATAGTTTGAGGTCAGGGATGGTGATACCACCAGAAGTTCTTTTATTGTTGAGAATAGATTGCACTATCCTAGGTTTTTTGTTATTCCACATGAATTTTCAAATTGGTCTTTCCAACTCTATGAAGAACTGAGTTGGAATTTTAATGGGGATTGCATTGAATCTGTAGATTGCTTTTGGCAAGATGGCCATTTTTACAATGTTAATTTACCTTTTAATCCATGAGCATGGGAGATCTTTCCATTTTTTGAGATCTTCTTTAATTTCCTTCTTCAGAGATTTGAAGTTCTTGTCACACAGAATTAACATTTGCTTAGTTAGGGTCACACCAAGGTATTTCATATTGTTTCTGACTATTGTAAAAGGTGTCATTTCCCTACTTACTTTCTCAGTCTGTTTATCCCTTGAGTAGAGGAAGGCTGCTGATTAGTTTGAGTTAATTTTATATCCAGCCACTTTGCTGAAGTTGTTTATCAGCTGTAGGAGTTCTCTGGTAGAATTTTTGAGATCACTTAAGTATACTATCATATCACCAGAAAATAGTGATATTTTGACTTCTTTCTTTCTAACTTGTATCTCTTTGACTTCCTTTTGTTGTCTAACTGCTCTGGCCAGGATTTCTGGTACTAGATTGAATATGTAGGGGAGAGTAGGCAGCCTTGTCTAGTCCCTGATTTTAGTGGGATTGCTTCAAGTTTCTCACCATTTAGTTTGATGTTGGCTACCAGTTTGCTGTATATTGCTTTTACTATGTTTAGGCATTGGCCTGGGATTCCTGATTTAACCAAGACTTTTAACATGAAGTGGTGTTGAATATTGTCAAATGCTTTCTCAGCATCTAGTGAGATTGTCATCTGAGTTTTGCATTTTTTAAAAAATTATGTTGATGGAGTTTCTTATATTGAACCATCCCTATACCCCTGGTATGAAGCCTACTTGATCATGATGGATAATTGTTTTGATGTGTTTGTTCTTGATTCTGTTTCAAGAATTTTATTGAGTATTTTTGCATCAATATTCATAAGGAAAATTGGTCTGAAGTTTTCTTTCTTTGTTGGGTCTTTGTGTGATTTAGGTATAAGCAAAATTGTGTCTTCATAGAAGAAATTTGGTAGTGTTCTTTGTATTTCTATTTTGTGAAATAGTTTGGAGAGTGTTATTATTAGGTCTTCTATGAAGATCTGATAGAATTATATACTAAACCCATCTAGTCTTGGCCTGGTTTTGGTTGGGAAACTTTTGATGAGTGCTTCTATTTCCTTAAGGGTTGTAGGTCTGTTTAGATGGTTTATTTGATCCCAATTTAACTTTGGTACCTGGTATCTGCCTAGAAAATAGTTCCTTTCATCAGATTTTCCAGTTTTGTTAAGTATAGGCTTTTGTAGTAGGGTCTGATGGTTTTTTTTTTTTTTTTTAATTTCCTTAGTTTCTTTTGTTATGTCTCCCTTTTTATTTCTGATCTAGCTAATTTGAATATTGTCTCTCTGCCCTCTGGTTAGTCTGGCTAAGGGTTTATCTATCTTGTTGATTTTCTCAAAGAACCAGCTCCTAATTGTGTTGATTCTTTGTATAGTTCTTTTTTATTCTACTTGGTTAATTTCAGCCCTGAGTTTGATTATTTCCTGCTGTCTACTCCTCTTGGGTGCATTTGCTCCTTTTGTTCTAGAGCTTTTAGGTGTGCTGTCAAGCTGTTAGTGTATGCTCTCTCCAGTTTCTTTTTGGAGGTACTCAAAGCCATGAGTTTTCCTTTTAGCACTGCTTTCATTGTATCGCATAAGTTTGGGCATGTTGTGCCTTCATTTTCATTAAATTCTAAAAAGTCTCTCATTTCTTTCTTTCTTTCTTTCTTTCCTTCCTTCTTTCTTTCTTTCTTTCTTTCTTTTTTGACCAGGTTATCACTGAGTAGAGCATTGTTCAACTTCCATGTGTGTGTGGACTTTCTGTCGTGTTATTAAAGACCAGTATTAGTCCATGGTTATCTGATAGGATGCATGATATTATTTCAATCTTCTAGTATCTTTTGAGGCCTTTTTTGTGACCTATAATATTGTCAGTTTTGGAGAAGGTACCATGAGGTGCTGAGAAGAAGGTATATTCTTTTGTTTTAGGATGAAATGTTCTATAGATATCTGTCAAAATCATTTGGTTCATAACTTCTGTTACTTTTACTCTGTCTCTGTTTAGTTTCTGTTTCCATGATTTGTCTATTGATGAGACTGGGGTGTTGAAGTCTCCCACTATTATTGTGTGTGGAGCAATGTGTGCTTTGAGCTTTAGTAAAGTTTCTTTTTTGAATGTAGGTGCCCTTGCAGTTGGAGCATAGATATTCAGAATTGACATTTCATCTTGGTGGATTTTTCCTTTGATGGGTATAAATTGTCCTTCCTTATCTTTTTTGGTAACTTTTGGTTGAAAGTCAATTTTATTCAACATTAGAATGGCTACTTCAGCTTGTTTCCTGGGACTGTTTGCTTGTAAAATTGTTTTCCAGCCCTTTACTCTGAGATAATACCTGTCTTTGTCTCTGAGGTGTGTTTTCTGTATGCAGAAAAATGCTGGGTCCTTCTTTCATATCCAGTCTGTTATTCTGGGTCTTTTTATTGGGAAACTGAGTTCATTGATGTTAGGGACTAGTGTTTCTTTTTATCCTGTTGTCTTTGTTCTTAGAGGTGGAATTATGTTTGTGTGGCTGTCTTATTTTGGCTTAGTTAAAAGAAGATTACTTTCTTGCTTTTTCTAGAGTTTGGTTTCCCTTCTTTTGTTTAATCTTTTATCTATTCTTATTTGTAGGGCTGGATTTGCTGAAAGATATTGCATAAATTTGGTTTTGTCATGGAATATTTTGGTTTCTTCATCTATGTTAATTGAATGTTTTGCTGGATATAGTAGTCTGGGTTGGCATTTGTGTTCTCTTAAAATCTGTATGGCATCTGTCCAGGATCTTCTAACTTGCATAGTTTCTGTTGAGAAATCTGGTGTGATGCTGATAGATCTGCCTTTGTATGTTATTTGACATTTTTTCCTTACTGCCTTTAACATTATTTGTTTTGTGCATTTGCTATTTTGACTGTTATGCAACATGAGGAATTTCTTTTCTGGTTCAATCTATTTGGAGTTCTGTAGGCTTCTTGTATGTTTAAGGGAATATTTTTTTCCAGGTTAGGGAAATTTTCTTCTATAATTTTGTTGAAGATATTTACTGGCCCTTTGAGTAGGGAATCTTCCCTTTCTTCTATACCTATCAACCTCAGGCTCAATCTTCTCACTGTGTTCTGGATTTCCTGGATATTCTGGGTTAAGACATTCTCACATTTTGCATTTTCTTTGACTGTTTTGTCAGTGTTTTCTATGGTGTCTTCTGTACCTGAGTTTCTCTCTTCTATCTCTTGTACTCTGTTAGTGATGCTTGCATCCATGACTCCTGATCTCTTTCCTAGTTTTTCTATCTCCAGGGTTCTCTCCCCCTGCGATTCCTTTATTGTTTCTATTTCCATTTTTAGATCCTGGATTGTTTTGTTCAATACCTTCACCTGTTTCCTTGTGTTTTCCTGTAATTCTCCAATGACTTCTATCTCTTTGCCTGTGTTGTCCTGTATTTCTTTAAGGGAGTTATTTATGACCTTTTAAAAGTCATAATGACTTGTGATTTTAAATTAGAATCTTGCTTTTCCGGTTTGTTGGGAATCCAGTACTTGCTGTGGAGGAGGAATAGGGTCCTGATGATACTACGTGGCCTTGGTTTTTGTTGCTTAGGTTCCTGGACTTGCCTCTCGCCATCTGGTTATCTCTGGCGTTAACTGGTCTTGCTGATTCTGACAGTGGCTTAACCCACCTGTAAGCCTGTGTGTCAGTATTACTGCAGGACCAGTTCTTTCCCTGCAGAGTCTGGGTAGAGATAGCTGCAGCACAGGGTCAGAACAGGGTGCAGACAGAAACCAAAAGGATCCTGTCCCAGACTTCTACTCTGCTCCTGTGTCCTGAGTGCTCTGGGCAGATTCCTCTTGGGACAGAAATTTGAACAAGGGTGGTGTTCTTTCTTGTGCTGAGTATTTCAGCACTTCTGGGGGGTCTCGATCTCTCCCAGAAGAGTACACAGTGCTCTGGAACCAGGTCAGCTTGTAGATGGATTTTTTTTTTTCTCTAGATCACACTCCATCTCCCATAAGAAGACTTTAGTAGTCGCTCTGTCCCACGTGGAAATTTCTTGAGCCTATACACACCTATAGAAAAATTCATTTGCACAATATAAAAGGTGTTTTATGCTAAACAGACACATAACAAAGCATCATTTATGTAATCAATTTACAACATGAGAGGGTCTATATTCAGAGGACTTGTCCACATACTAACTGACACCAGAACAAATGCTATGGTCTATATGACAGACACTACTGGAAGCATATGACATGTCCAAAGACTTTATGTCAAATGTTACTACGTTTGATGCAGAGAAAGGTTGGACCATTTTCTGGCACTGTACACCTAAGGCAATATTTTTGAAAGGACATTAACTGCATTCCTACATTTAGAGAAAGCCCATAGAGGATAGGTAGTCCAAATCCACACTCTGCACCAAGGAAATGTCAAATCTGGAATCCAGGACTGCTAGCTCTGTGAAGTCACCTGCTATTCAACAGAGGCCACTGCAATCACTGCTCTTTGTAAGTATTTTATTGATTATAACACATTCATACTTCATTTTTAGCCTTCGGTCTGTGGTATTGCTGTAATTGATTCTGGGACAGGCATACTGTCACCTTTGTGTACAAACTTTTCCACATTACACAGCTATAATTGTCTTTAGTTGTCAGCTTGACACACCTAGACTCTCAGTAAGGAAGTGCCTGCACTGAACTGGCGTGTGTACCTGTCTGTGGAGGACTGGGAGCTCACCAAAATAGAAGTTAGGAATTTCATGAACTCATTTTGAATGAATGAATGAATTTGTGTGTAGAAAGCAGTTGCTGCAGTAAGAATCAACAAGTTTCACTTACCTAAAAAAGAAAAGAATTTCAATTAGCAGAGGTGCTGAAGGACGACAGGAGGAACATGGAAAGAGAAATTAAGGAATTATAAACATCCACCAAAGTCTTAGAGATAAACTGCTCCCTATAAAAGCTCCCCATGGGCCAGGGAAAGGACTCATGGGCAAAGTGCTTGTTGAGGAAACCTGATGACCTGAGTTCGGATCACCGGAACCCATGCCAGAGTAGGATGTGGTAATGCGTGCACTTGTCATCATCAACCCCACAGAGAGGTGGGAGATGGACCCAGGATCACACAAGCCCATTGGTGACCATCAAGAAACCCTAGGTCAGTGAAGATGGAAGTGGGAACTGTCACTCAAGTTGACTTCCATGAGCACAAACACATGAAGGCACACACACACACACACACACACACACACACACACTCACGCACATATACACTTTCATACACACACACTCTCACACACATATACACTCTCATACAAACACACACACTCACGCATACCTACACTCTCTCACACACACTCATATACATGCTCACACACACACTCACACACACATACACTCACACACATACACTCACACACATACACTGTCTCACACACACTCATATACATGCTCACATATGCACTCACACACACACATACACTCTCACAACACTCACACACACACACTCACTCACATACACTCACACACACAAACACACAGACACACACACACACACACACACACACACACACACACACACACAAACACTCACTCCGTATTTTCTTCCCTGCTCAGCATCTCACTTCACGCATCTTTTCCTTACTGAGTTACACAGTATGGAAGCTTACTTTCATCACTCAATAGTATCATTAATCAGCCCCATCTCCTTAGGGCATCATGTTGTCACTCTGATTTATGGAGAAAAGGAATAAACATTACTCAGAGACACAGATCCTAGGATTTAGCATGCCCTCCTTAGAAAGTATGTTTTTTTATCTGTGTCTAGGGTAATTTAGTTATGGCTGGTAACATATATCTTGTATTGTTGAAGCTGTTATTTGGAATTTGAAGTATCAATAGGATGGTGCTCATAAAAGTAGAGAATCAGGAGGAATGGCTTATAGTGGATGCAGTGCATGGTACCCAGTGTTTCATAGACTGTTTCTGAAACTGTAGAGGATGAAAGCAGAAGCACATTTCCCACACTTCTCTGATGTATGATCTATATATGACATCAGTTGCATCCGACTCCGCATGGGTGGAAACGGAGGTGAGGCCGGGCACCTCTTTGCCAGTCTGACCGTCTGCTTCTCAATCCCCACACCGTTACAGAACTGCGTCAACTCTCACGGCAGCACCCCAAGCCCCCACTTCACTCATTGAATCGTGTAGCTTGTATAACGTTTTTCTGTGATTTATTTCCTTTTCTGCGCCATGTTGTCCTCTGCTGATTCAAATGTTTACATTTTGCCTCTGTTTCCTCTGATGGTTAAAGCCTACCTTATGAAAAATTCTGTGTGAGAGTGGACTACTTATTCAAAATTTGTACCGTTCCAGTCTATAGAGCATGGTTATATTAGATCTTCCTCTTCCAGGGGGAAATATACTTCTTATGCCAAAATATGAATGACACGATGAATTTCCTATCCAAGCAGTTTTAAGAGCCTGCCTCTTCATTGTGCCATGAGAAAGGTGAGCTCGTCATGTCTTCGGTAGGGATGCTCCTTTGTCTAGTGTCTCACAAATATCTATAGTGCAGAACCTCAGCACATGTGCGGCTGCCAAATAATCAGAGAAGCAAAACATTCTTTGTGAACTCCTTCTGAGATTCAGAGATTGCTATCACACTGCAAGCACGTAGTAAAAGCTGACTGATGTGTTTCATCACATCCCCCACACTCCTGGGTTCATTCACCGATCTCTGCGTCTCTTTCTGTGTCTGTCTATCTCTGTGTATAGATAGACAGATGGAGAGGTGGATAGATGGCTGTTGGGTAGATGATTAGATAGATCAGTAGGTAGGTAATAGATGCTGAGTCTTTATCCTAGAGTAGTCTATATATTTCTGTGTAGTTGAGAACGACTTCGAACTTTGAGCTTCCTGCCTTTACCTCCAGAGGTTAAAAGTATTCCCTGCTGTAAAGGGGTTTCATTCAGTACAGGGAATTGAGCCCAGGTTCTCCTGCATGCTAGAAAATCTATACATGGCTCTGTGATGAATATGATATATCTGCGATCAAAAGCATACCCTTGGCTGTGTCTGTAAGGTTATTTTAGGAATTATTGAATAATGAAAACTCCGATGTAATGTGTGGTTTAGTTCCTTCATGGATTCTTAGCATGATGACTGTTGGGAGGTCACGTCAAACAGGAGATGGTCAAGAGTAGAACACGAGGCCCAGTTGGGAAACTAGGTCACTGAGAGGTGGGAGGGGCTCTGTCATGCCCTGACTCCTGTCTGCAATCCACTTCCCTCTGCTTCCTGTCTGTGGTGATGTAACCTCTTTGTCCATCATGCCACCATTGGTCCAGAAACAACAGAGTTGGTCCTAAAGGAATCAAACCTTCAAAACTGTGATGTAATCTCACTTTTATTCTGCTCATGTTAAGGCATCATGTCACAGCAATACAGGTCCAATCACCAAATATTACATTGTATTACACTATATTATGTATATAGTATACATGTATATATTTAAAAATATATATGCTTATTCACCAAGGATCACTGTGTTTTCTTTTACTTCATTGGACCTAGTAATATTAGCTGCTCGGAGCCATTGCCTGGTACTTCTAACATGTTGGACTTTTGTGTTTAGCTTCTTTTGATTATTTGTTTCCTTTGAGAGTATGTTTGGAGCAATTTTGGATTATGTCCTAGATGTTATTTTTAAAGTCTCTGGGTTTTGTTCTAATCTTCTGGAAAGTGTTAATGCCTTTTTAAAATAAGAGACTAAGTTGGTTAGACAGGGACTCTGTCTTATTTAGGTAACAGGTCAAATCTTGCTCAGCTCTTCCAGCAGGAAGTGATGGAGCCCTCTCACTTCCCAAGTCACCTGCGCTCCGCCTTCACTCTGTGCGATCTAAAGTAGGGCTTAGCCAGAGTTTGCAGGGGCTTGGTCCGCAGTGTCCTGTTATCTTTTCCTGAAAATGGCCTCACATCCCAGCTGCCTTTGACACTGCTTCCTTAATTCCTCATGAAACTTTAGAAGGTGGAGTCTCAGGGGAAGTGGGTCCCTAGCATCGGGCCTTGAGTTTTATAGCCCTGGTCTGTTTCCTGTTGCATCTTTGCCTCTGGTTTCTCTCCAATGTAGGAAGGTCAGATGTAGGAAGTGGGCTGTGCTGTCTCCGATCATGCGCCAGGTTAATTGTTCTCCCTTAGATCGTTTTGTCAAGGATTTGATCCCAGCAAAAGTGACTAAAGTGCTGCAGTCAATCTGAATAAAGCACATTAAAAGTGTAACCATAGCTAATAAACCTAGAACAATTTACAACAAATAGGTCTTTCTCATACTCCTGTAGTCCACAAGCTCTCCTCTTGTGGTGATACATGATTATGTCTCTATGATGAAAAGGATGTAAACGGCAGACATTGTGGTTAGCACTGTCCACTCCCTGAGGGCTGCTTGAACACACGGACTGAAGCAGTGACATTGTGAGTCTATTTGAAAATGCAGATAGCTACCAGGTGACACGTTTCTTCTCGTAGGAAGAAGGCAGGGTGGGACTCCACCAGCTAGTCAGGATGACACGCACCTTAAAATGTGTCCTTTCTGGCGTTTCCAGGTAGCAAGCATCTTCAGTATGGCTGAGTGCAGTTGACTGAGACTGTGAGGTAGTGGGGGTAGTTGTTTTAGATAATTTACAGGTTTGTGCACGTTTCATGTTTCTAAGGGTTGTGTTTCTGTGTTTTGAGGGAAGTACACATTACCGTCCCTATGCTTTTCCATCATATCACTGCCTCCAAAGACACTTATTTCTTATTAGATTCTGGTAATCTGGTAATCTAATCAACAGCCTTTGGCAAGATGATGGATTATACACACCTATAGAACTAAATAGTGAGTTTTTTTTTTTAAAAAAAAAAAAACGTGTCTATAGCATGAAAGTATTAGTTGTCTAGTAAATAATGAAAGAATATAGGTTTGTGAATTTTTTATGAAATACTGTGATAGACACTTTTAGAAAGAAATCTAACCTTATATTTTTGCATAGCTTTAGTGTTTTAAATTTTGTTTTTAAGCAATTGATTTTTCTTCTATTTTTAAAAGTAATAATCACTAATTAAAATTAAAACTTTAATGGTCTACTCCACAGGCAGTTTGAGAAATACTAGTGCAAGTTAAACACTAAAACTTAACTTTGGAGAACTTTAAAATTAACCATTTTACATAAAATACATCCCTAGACTATAATCTTGATAAGAGATACGCTGAGATTTTGTTGCACATGTATGTATGTAAAGTATATATATGCATGTTCACATGTGTGTGGGTGGGCATAAACATTGTACACATTTGAAAACCATAATCTGACACCAGGCGTCTTCCTCAGTCTCCCTTTATCTTATGTATTGATGGAGAGTCTCCGTTGCACTTAGAGCTGGATGATTCAGCTGGTCTGGCCAGGTCGCTTGTGCCGGGAAACCTGTCTCCACATCCGTGTGCCGCAGTGATAGGAAGGATGGTCACACCCACCAGCATCTACCTGTACGTTGGGGATCCAAACTCTGGGTGTATATGGCTTGCACTTGTATCATGTGTACATGGAAATCTCTGTACTTGCACAGGGGCACATACAATGTGTACGGAGGCCTTCCTCTGCCCCAGGTGCCTGTCCTAGTTTGGTTCTTTGCTACTGTAATAAACACAAGGACCAAAAGCATCTTGTGGAGGGAAGATTGGCTTATGCATCCCCATCACACTCCATCACTGAGGAAAGTAAAGAATTATGGGAGAAAGCTATTTCCTGGCTTGCTTTACCCAACCTGATCAGCTTCCTTCCTTCCTTCCTTTCTTTTCTTTCTTTCTCTTCCTTCCAACTCTTTCTTTGTGTTTTACATCAGGTATTCCAGTTCCACTCATCTCTTAATCCCCTTGTATCTGTCCTCCAGTCTTGCAACCTCCCCACAAAAGAAAATTAAAAAAACAAAAAAACAAAAAAGAGAAAAGATCCCATTGTGGAGGCTGCAGTGTGTCACAGTGTGTCCCACAGTGTACCCCTCTGTCTGTACAACTTTTTCTTGCAAATATTCATTGTGATGAGTCACTGGTCTAGTCCAAGCTCTAAGTCCAAGGCTTTTGTCACAGTAGTGCCAGGGAAATTTTAGTGATCCCCAAAAGACAGACAGGAGCCAATATGATGAAACTCACATCTGGCCACAGACAAGCAGGAATACACCCATCTCTATCCTCTTGGCAATGAGATTATAAGCAGGCCATGAAACTCAGCTCCCTCCCTCCCTCTCTCCCTCCTCTCCTCCCTCTCTCCTTCCCTCCCTCCCTTTCTCCTTCCTTCCCTCCCTCCCTCTCTTCCTTGTCTTTCTTTTATGTAGCTCCTTAGAGGATGGAGTTCAAGGTGGTCACACAGAAAGCTCTTTACTGATCCATCTCTCCAACCCCGATGCTGAAGTATTCTTATAAGAAGTGAGGCAGGTGGGTGTGAAAAGTCTTCAGCTCATATTTCCTGGCTATGTGATAAAACAGCTCAAACAAACCATGTATAAGATGAGGAGTGCAGTGACTTAACCTTCATCGAAATCATTCGTACAATGTATAAGATGAGGAGTGCAGTGACTTAACCTTCATCGAAATCATTCATACAATGTATAAGATGAGGAGTGCAGTGACTTAACCTTCATCGAAATCATTCGTTGCTGTTTTGTTCTTCATCAATCAGGTTAGACGTCAAGCTGGTGTGTCCGGGGGGAAAAACAATAATAGCAACAGATCTATTTACTAAGAACTTCCTGTGCAACTGACTGTTAAGAAAAACAATCTGTTCTGAGTTTTCAGAGATGAAAAACAAGTATTCAAAGTAAGTTTGGTGACAGAATCAGGATTGCAATGCAGGCTTTTCTGGTTGCAGTCTCTCTACATTTGATACTGTTCTATGATCATCACCAGAGAAGGTCATGTACAAGTTATATTACCCAGGAAGTCGGGTTTATAATAATCAATACAGCAAAATCAACACATAAAAGTGCTTCATTTGATTATTTATTTTCCTGGCCTATCAGAGAGGTATAATTAAGATCTCTTGAAAAATTACAGAGATGGAAATAATTGCTTATCATCATCCTTGCATGGAAAATGGAAGAAAAGGGCTAAATCTTTTGAGGTTAACTGATGAACCAGCCTACCTTCATCTTGGGTTTGAAATCCATCTTATAGTAAAGACAAAATGGTTCATGCCTATTCATGATTAAATCTGTGTTTCTCAAAAATTGGGCTATGCCCCACCTGTAACCTGAATTACAAATGGTTCTGCATTGTCTGTTATAGAAAAGGAAACCATGCTTTTGTTTCAAAGGTTTTTAAGACTATCTGTTGTTATGGCCACCTTGCATTCATGTTGTTGTTTCAGGAAGTTGTTATGATCAACCTGTATGTTCTACTTCTGTGACCCTGAGGACTTGCCTGCCAACCCCACATTGGAAACCCCTACCCTGGAACTATAAAATCCTTCCTCATGTCCAAGGCTAATCTCTTGAACCCTACATTTAGGGAGAGACAGCTCATGTATACAAAATTTTAAAAGCCTGCTTTAATTAATTTGGCCATGATGATTTGGGTCACTGAACTTTCTCCTCAAATCTGTGGAATTGATATAATCAATCACATAGTCATTTGTCCATTGATAACTTTTCTAGTTTATGTAGAACACAACTGGGATAACTCGATCTTGTAGGAAATGTTATGTTTTAAAATCCAGTAATTGTTTTAAATTAAATCTAGTTTGTAAAAGCACAACTATATTTATCCTAGCAGGAATCTTTAAAAGCTTCTTTTATTTACAGAAACAATCTTTGCATTTTTGTTTTGAAGACATGTGAGGTTATTAAGGTAGAGTCACAATTAGAGACATTCCTCTAGCACTATCCTTCCTGTGTCCTGAGTAACAGAAAGTCACGGCTATTAGCGTTCCCCCTTTATCCAGTTCCTGTCCCTTATCTCATTCCATCTCCACACTCCCTTCCTGCTTTGCAAAGGAATATGAAGGAGCACACAGGAGGTAAGTCTGTTCTCTATGTTACACCACAGCATTCAGCAGTGTTTGTGTCTAATTCTTATGAGTTTAGCAGATTCTCCCTTTTTTACTACACCTTACAGGTTGGTGTCAAAGTGCTTATCAGCTAAAGACGTACTTTCAAGCCACTTTAGCCAATACTCTTGTCACAGGAGGCCTGAACTCTTAAACTTCACTCCCATTTTCCTTTGTATAATGATGTTCAGAGGTGGAAATGTAATTTTCCCTCCCCTCCCCATTCAGGGTAGCTGTAATTACCTTTCTCCTATCAATTACCAGTTAATGGTCTGTCATACTTTAGTTTCCTTTCTTTAACAGTTACCATTTATTAAATTTGTTATATATGCGCACCCGCTGACTGCTGTCTGAGCACTTCTTAAGCAGGCATCGTTTTAGGTGTTTTATATTTATCAACACACTTAGTCTGTGATGTTAATACACTTACACAGAAGGAAGCATACGTGAATGCAAGGTAACCGGAGGCTGTGGTATCTGAGTCGTCTTAGCCTCCCTGTTACCTTTACAAAATAGGCTCTCACATCACATACAATTTCCTATCTCTAGCCTGATCCTTAAATACTTCTGCCCCTCATCCCACAGGCTGCCCACGTTCCTCTCATTTTCCTCGAGTCCACCACTCCCAGGCCTTCACGTCCTGTGTTTTTTCTCTGAAATACTGGTGTCCTCTTCTTTCTGGAGATTATCCTCATAGCTGGAAATTCCATCAGACCGCTTAAGCCGCCTCTCCCTGGGCGGCCAGGGCGCGTGCGCACTGCCTTGTAGAGCCACGGGTACGGACTCCCAACAGCCCCCGCGCGCAGGGCAGGCTGGGGGAACATGGCCGCTTCCGGTCTCGTAGTCCGCCTGGCGCGGGGCTGACAGCGGCGGCGGCCCCGGGCGCTCCTCCCTCTGCTTCTCGCGCCGGCGGCCGCGGAGGGCGCAGCGGCCTCCTGTTCTAGCGCCATGGAGAAGAGCTCGAGCTGCGAGAGTCTCGGCGCGCAGCTCCCGGCGGCAAGGCTGCCCAGCGAGGACTCACTGTCCAGGTGAGGCCGTGCGGTGCCCGGACAGAGGCCGGGAGTGTGTGTGCTTGGAGATGCCAGGGCGTGCGGGAGGGAGGCCGGAGCATGCCGAGGAGAGACCTGGGCCTGGAGAGGCTGGACCCCGAAGAGAGGAGAAGCCACCGGCATCCTGTGCGGGTATGGAGAGCCCAGGAGAGCCGTGCTTCCTCCTCTAGGCCTTTGGTGCGAGAGGTGAAAATACAGTTTATTAATGGCCACTGTCCCTCCAATTCCTGCTCATTTTTCCGTCGTGGATTTTGCTCCAGTTGTGTTTAAGGACGCAGCGTTTTTTTGTTTTTTTGTTTTTTAAAAACTTTATCAGGAGTTCTGTTGTCAAGGGCGTGACACTTTCATCCTGCTCTAGTCACTGTTTGGGGTCCAGCCCATCACCAAACAAGTGACCTTAGAGGGCACTCTGAGACAAGCATGCTTAGATTTGAAATGGAGAGAGGTCGCAGCCTCATAGAGCCGGCTTCTCAGCTTAAACTGTCAGTGGCATTACCAACACAATGTATATTATTTGTGGTATTGGTTTGGAGCACTCTTTGATTAACTGTAAATAACAGCTTCAGTATAGAAACTTGTTACTTTAAACTTTTAAGCTTAATGTAGGCAGACAGCCACAGGTGATTGGAATGTACAGGAAAGGTAGACTGTTATTTTCACTTACCGTGATAAGTGTATATCTAAATTATTTCAAGTTTTGCCTACAAAGTACAAGGAAAGTGTTGGTGTTTGACTATGGTAGCTCAGCTTTTTTCTGCCCTGTCACTCTAAAATTGTACTTTGGGTTTTGTTTTGTTTTTAAACAGATGCTCAAATAAGAAATTATCTTATTTGCATTCATATACTCTATGAAATCAGCTTAATGTATCACACAAATTCTTTCACCCAATAGATTAAATTAAATAGTAATAGATAAATGTATTACTATTTAAAAGTGTCTTTTCATGTATGTACTTGCATGAATTCATGTGTACCACATGCATGGAGGAGTCCAGGGGGTGAGTCTTAAACTGGAGGATGGGCAGGCATGACCCTAGTGTGGGTGCTGAGAACTGAATACTGGTCCTTTGCTGAAGTAGCACGTGGTCTCAACTGCTGAGCCATCGCTTCAGCTCTGACTTAAATTTCTATTAAGTTTAGCTATGAAAAGGATTAATTCTGTTTTTTGGAGAGTGCAGATTATTTCAGCTTGAAGTTTATAACTGAAGTTGATAGAGCCCTCATTTCTAATGGTCTCAAATGCTTCTGTTATGAGATGAATTTAGTTGAAATACTGTGTTTGAATAGTTAATTTCTGAGAATAACATAAATGTGAAGATGAACATATAACTCTTTTCAGGGTCTTTTCTTAAGGTTATACATACTCTGTTAAAGCTGGGTGGAAGGCCTTGAGAAGTACAGTTTCTGCTAAGAGTGTGGTCTTGGTGGAGTGCGTGAGTCATTTTAGATGTTGGTTTAACTCTGCCTTCAGTGTCAGTATAGAGCTGATAGTTGGGGCTTCAAAAGACCATTTATTTTTTCTTTATACAACTTTCAAAGTTTCTCATCAACTGTAGTAAGCAGTGAAGGGTGAGTCTTGCTTGGTACTGCCCTCTTTAGGCAGTTCTTAACTACACCCCTTCCTGAGGGTGCCGCGACAAAATTTACTTTAATATCCTGGTCATCTAGCTGCTTCTATAATTTTATTTTGTAGGTCTTTCTCTGATTCTTTAAGTTGGACCTTGGAATATAAATATAAATAATAACCTACTGTAGGCCAGTTGCGAAGGCTCAGATGGACCTGCCCTTCAGCAGTGTCTAATATTTTACTGCCTACATCTAGTTTCCATCTTCCAGGCTTTCATTAAGCTTCCGGACAACTCAAGTTCACCCTCAGCTACTGCATGTGAAACCAGGCACGCTGGTGGTTTTTATTGATAGCATTTTCTTTCCTCTTCTGTGCACAGCCAGACTTACTGAGCTTGTCCTGTCCTCTTGTTTATTTCTTTTGATTACTTTGACTCCTGTTTTCTAATTTTCCTTGTAATTCATTTTAATGTCTTTTTTCTTCATATATCCTCAAACTGTAGCTATTCTAGGTAATACTTACTTATCTCTGGTATTTTGGTATTTATCAGTTGCTTTCTAGTTGATAAATTTACTAGCTTGCTTGGTCCACGATCCATATATATGCCCAACTTTCCTAAACAAAGCGAGAGGAGGTACATTACAGATGACTGGTGTGTTTGTTTTGTTTTGTGTAGCCCAGTCTAGCCTTGAACTAAAATTCTATGCCTCAGTCTCGTGGGTACTGTAATTACAGGTGGGCACCATCTCTCTTACCCCTAAACTTAATTGCATTTTAAAATTGTACGTTTTTCTTTCTTTTTTTTTTTTTAAATTGGGTATATTTTATTTACATTTCAGATGTTACCCTCTTTCCTAGTTTTCCCTCCATAACACCCTATCCCAGTCCCCCAGCTTCTATGAGGGTGGCCCCTACCCACATATATCCTCCTACCTCCCTGCCATGACGTTCTCCTACACTGGAGCATTGAGTCTTGGCAAGGCCAAGGCCTTCTCTTGCCATTAATGCCCAGCAAGGCCATCCTCTGCTACATGTGCATCTGGAACCATGGGTCCCTCCATGTGGACTCTTTGGATAGTGGTTTAGTCCCTGGGAGCTCTGGTTGGTTGGTATTGTTGTTCATATGTGGTTAAAAACCCCTTCAGCTCCTTCAGTCCTTTCTCTAACTCCTCCACTGGGGACCCAGTTCTCAGTTCAATGGTAGGCTGTGAGTATCCACGTCTGTTTTTGTCATGATCTGGCAGAGCCTCTCAGGAGACAGCTATATCAGGGCTCCTGTCAGCATGCACTTCTTGGCATCAGCAATATTGTCCAGGTTTGTTGGCAGTATATGAACTGGATCTCCAGGTGGGGCAGTCTCTGGGTGGCCTTTGCTTCAGTCTCTGCTTCAAACTTTGTCTCCGTATTTCCGCCTGTGAATATTTTTGTTCCCATTTCTAAGAAGGAACGAAGCATCTGTACTTTGGTCTTTTTTCTTTTGAGCTTCATATGATCTGTGAATGTATCTTGGGTAATCTGAGCTTTTGGGCTAGTATCCACTTATCAGTGAGTGCATGCATGAGTGTTTTTTTTTGTAATTGGGTTATCTCACTCAGGATGATATTTTCTAGTTCCTTCCATTTACCTAAGAATTTCATATGGTCATTGTTTTTAATAGCTGAGTGTAGTGTGTAAATGTACCACATTTTCTGTATCCATTCCTCTGTTTAAAGATATCTGGGTTCTTTCTAGCTCCTGGCTATTATAAATAAGGCTGCCATGAACATGGTGGTGCATGTGTCCTTGTTATATGTTGGAGCATCTTTTGGGCATATATTTTTTTGTTGAGGTCCTTGGTCCACTTGGACTTGAGTTTTGTTTTGGGAGACAGTATGGATCGATTTGCATTCTTCTACATGCTGACCGCCAGTTAAACCAGCACCATTTGTGAAAATGCTGTTACCCCCACCCCCGACTGGATGGTTTGAGCTTCTTTGTCAAAGATGAAGTGACCATACGTGTGTGGGCTCATTTCTGGGTCTTCAAATCTATTCCATTGATCTACCTTCCTGTCTCTGTATCAATATCATACAGTTTTTATCACGATTGATCTGTAATACAGCTTGAGGTCAGGCATGGTGATTCCCCCAGAAGTTTTTTTTCTATTGTTGAGGATAGTTTGCACTATCTTGGGTTTTTTTGTTATTCCAAATGAATTTGCAAATTGCTCTTTCTAACTCTATGAAGAATTGAGTTGGAATTTTGATGGGGATTGCGTTAAATCTGTAGATTGCTTTTGGTAAGTTGGCCATTTTTACTCTATTAATCCTGCTAATCCATGAACATGGGAGATATTTTCATCTCTGAGATCTTATTCAATTTCTTTCTTTCATCAGAGACTTGGAGTTCTTGTCTTGATCATACAGATCTTTCACTTGCTTGGTTAGAGTCACACCAAGGTATTTCTTATTATTTGTGACTATCACAAAGGCTGTCATTTCCCTAATTTCTTTCTCAGCCTGTTTATCCTTGGAGTAGAGGAAGGCTACTGATTTATTTGAGTTAATACATATCTAGCCACTTTGCTGAAGTTGTTTATCAGCTGTAGAAATTCTCTGGTGGAATTTTTGTGGTCACATAAGTATACTATCATATCATCAGCAAAGAGTGATTTTCTTCCTTTCCAATTTGTAGCTTTTGACCTCCTTTTGTTGTCTAATTGCTCTGGCTAGTACTTCGAATACTACATTGAATAGGTAGGGTGAGAGTAGGCAGCCTTGTCTAATCCCTGATTTTAGTGGGATTGCTTCAAGTTTCTCTCCATTTAGTTTGATGATGTATATTGCTTTTACTATGTTTAGGTATGGGCCTTGAATTCCTGATCTTTCTAAGACTTTTTAACATTAAGGGGTGTGGAATACTGTTAAATGCTTTCTCAGCATCTAATGAGATGATCATGTGGGTTTTTTTTTTTTTTTTTTTTCTGATTGTTTTCTTATGGAGTGCATTACTATGATGGATTTCTATATATTGAACTATCCCTGGATCTCTGGGATGAAGCCCCCTTGATCATGATGGATGATGATTTTGATGTGTTTGTTCTTGGATTCCGTTTGTGAGAATTTTATTGAGTATTATTGTATCAGTATTCATAAGGAAAATTGGTCTGAAGTTCTTTTTCTTTGTTGGGTTTTTGTGTGATTTAGTTATGTGTAAGCATAAATGTGGCCTCATAGAAGGAGCTCGGTAGTGTTCTTTCTGTTTCTATTTTGTAAAATAGTTTGGAGAGTATTGGCATCAGTCTGATAGAATTATGCACTAAATCCATCTGGCCTTGGGCTGTTTTTGGTTGGGAGACTTTCGATGACTACTTCTATTTCTTTAGGGATTGTGAGACTGTTTAGATGATTTTTCTGATCCTGATTTTAATTTTGGTACCTGGTATCTGTCCAGAAAATTGTCCATTTCATCCCTATTTCCCAATTTTGTTGAGTATAGGCTTTTGTAGCAGGATCTGATGACTTTTAATTTTTTTTCAGTTTCTGTTGTTATGTCTTCCCTTTCATTTCTGAATTTGTTAATTTGAATACTGTCTCTGTGCCTTTTAGTTAGTCTGGCTAAGTGTTTAATCTATCTTATTTTCTCAAAGAACCAGCTCCTGGTTTTCTTGATTCTTTGTATAGTTCTTTTTGTTTCTATTTGGTTGATTTCACTCCTGAGTTTATTTCCTGCTGTCTATTCCTCTTGGGTGTTTCTGCTTCTTTTTGTTCTAGAGATTTTAACTGTGCTGTCAATCTGCTAGTGTATTCTCTCTCTAGTTTCTTTATGGAGCTACTCAGAGCTATGAGTTTTCCTCTTAGCACTGCTTTCATTGTGTCGCATAAGTTTGGACATGTTATGCCTTCATTTTCATTAAATTCTAAAAAGTCTTCACTTTTTTTTCTTTATTTTTTCCTTGACCAAGTTATCATTGAGTAGAGTATTGTTCAGCTTCCATGTGTATGTGGGCTTTTTGTTGTTATTGAAGACCATTCTTAGTTCATGGTGATCTGATAGGATTCATGGGATTATTTCAGTCTTCTTGTATCTCTTAAGGCCTGTTTTGTTACCGATTATATGGTCAGTTTTAGAGAAGGTACCATGAGGTGCTGAAAAGAAGGTATATTCTTTTGTTTAGGATGAAATGTTCTATAGATGTCTGTTAAATCCATTTGGTTCATAACTTCTGTTAGTTTCACTGTGTCTCTGTTCAGTCTCTGCTTTCATGATCTGTCCATTTATGAGAGTTGCGTGTTGAAGTCTCTCACTATTATTCTGTGTGGTACAATGTATGCTTTGAGTTTTATTAAGGTTTCTTTTATGAATGTGGGTGCCCTTGCATTTGGAGCATAAATATTCACACTTGAGATTTCATCTTGGTTTTTTTTTCCTTTGAGGAGTATGAAGTGTTCTTCCTTACCTTTTTTGATAACTTTTTGTTGAAAATTAATTTTATTTGATAATAGAATGGCTACTTTAGCTCATTTCTTTGGACCATTTGCTTGTAAAATTGTTTTCCAGCCTTTTACTCTGAGGTAGTGGCTGTCTTTGTCACCGAGGTGTGTTTCCTGTATACAGCAAAATGCTGTGTTCTCTGTACATATCCAGTCTGTTAGTCTATGTCTTTTTATTGGGGAATTGAGTCCATTGATATTGAGAGACCAATGATTGTTGTTTCCTGTTATTTTTGTTGTTAGAGGTGGAATTGCATTTGTGTAGCTGTCATCTTTTGGGTTAGTTGAAAGAAAATTACTTTCTTGCTTTTTCTAGGGTGTAGTTTCCCTCCTTGTGTTGGAGTTTTCCATTTATTATCCTTTGTAGGGCTGGGTTTGTGGACAGATATTTGTGTAAATTTGGTTTTGTCATGGAATATCTTGGTTTCTTCATCTATGTTAATTGAGAGTTTTGCTGGATATAGCAGCCTAGGCTGACATCTGTGTTCTCTTAGGACTTGTATGACACCTGCACAGGATCTTCTAGCTTTCATAGTCTCTGTTGGGAAGTCTGCTGTAGTTCTGATAAGTCTGTTGTTATATGTTACTGCCCCTTTTCCCTTACTGCTTTTAATATTCTTTCTTTGTTTTGTGCATTTGGTGTTTTGTCTATTATGTGACAGGAGAAATATCTTCTCTGTTTCAGTCTATTTGGAGTTCTGTAGGTTTGTTTGTTTATTTTGGTTTGGTTTTTGTTTTTTGTTTTTCAAATGGGCATTTCTTTAGTTAGATTAGGGAAGTTTTCGTTTATAATTTTGTTGAAGATATTTACTGGCCTTTTAAGATGGAGTCTTCCCTCTCATCTATACCTATTATCCTCTGGTTTGTTCTTCTCATTGTGTCCTGGATATCCTGGATGTTTTGGGTTAGGAGCTTTTTGCGTTTTGCACACTTACTATTTTGGCAATGTTTTCTATGGTATCTTCTGCCCCTGAGATTCTCTCTTCCTTCTCTTGTATTCCGATGCTTGTGTTTATGACTCCTGATCTTTTTCTTAAGTTTTATATTTCCAGGGTTGGCTCCCTTTGTGATTTTTTAAATTGTTTCTATTTCTAGTTTTAGATACTGAAAAATAGTATCTAAAAACAGTAGTTTTGTTCAGTTCCTGCACCTTTTTGATTGTTTTCTCTTTAAGGGTTTGTACCTGTTTACCTGTGCTGTCCTGTTTCTTTAAGGGAATCATCCATGACCTTTTTAAAGTCCTCTAACATCATCGTGAGTTGTGATTTTAAACCAGAATCTTGCTTTTCTGGTATTTTGAGGTATTCAGGACTTGCTGTGGTTGAGGGAACTGGTTTCTGATGTTCCCAAGTGGCCTTGGTTTCTGTCTCTTACATTCTTGGACTTGCTTCTCACCATCTGCTTATCTTTGGTTTTAGCTGGGCTTGCTGATTCAGACTGTGGCACTTCTGGGGGACAAGTTCTCTCCCAGCTGGTTCTGGGTATAGAGAGTTGTAGCACAGGGTCAGCTCTGTGCGCAGGCAGAAACGGGAAGGATCCTGTTCCAGACTGTTCTTTCATTCCTGTGTCTTGAGGGCTCTGGGCAGGTCCCTCAGAGCAGAAGTGGTGGTCTTTCCTCTTCTCTCAGGTGTTTTAGTACTTCTGGGGGACCAGCTCTCTCCTAGTGGAGACTGTTTATAGAGAGCTGTGGCACAGGGTCAGCTCTGGGCGCAGGTGGAAATTGGAAAGGTCCTGTCTCAGACTGCTCCTCAGTTCCTGTTTCCTGAGAGTTCTGGGCTGGTTCCTCTTGGCCAGGAATTTGTGCAGAAGTGGTGGTCTCACCTGTGCTCTCAGATGTGTTAACACTCCCTCGAGAATGGGTCTCTCCCAGCAGGGTCTAGGTACAGAGTGCTCTGGCAATGGGTCAGCTCCCATATGGTTTTCTTAAAGTTATCACCATTTGAAACTAGTAAATCCTGGGTTACTGTTTCTGTGAATTTTAATCATGGTCTTAAGAGGTTTCCAGATGCCTAAAGCATATTTTGTTGCAAAATCTCATCTGTAGTTTTAGCTTCAATATCACTTGAAAGTGACATGTTGGTAGGAAATATTTTTCTGGGTTTTTCTAGTAGTGATAGATTTATCACATTCTTACATATTTCCATTGTGACTTGTGGTGTGTTTTCTGAGACATCTAGCCAGGACTAGTGTCAGAGGTTAAAGATTCAGGACGAGGTGACTCCCTTAGCATTGTTCTTATTGGCATAGAGTCATGTACTGATTATTTAGCGATTTAAAGATTATTTTGAGTTTCATTATTTCTAAACCCTGAAAGAACTTTAACATTCTCTTATTTAAGACCCAATATTATTATGAACTCACCAGTACTTTGATCAAGACTTTTTTTGTTTTTGAGACAGGGCTTTCTGTGTATCCCTGGCTGTCCTGGAACTTGGCTCTGCATGCAGATCTGGCTAGCCTAGGATCAAGAGATCCACCTGCCTCTTCCTTCCAAGAGCTGGGATTAAAAGTGGTGGTTGGAATTAAGCACCACCACCAGCCTTGCGATCAAGTATGAAATTTAATGCTGAAATTAAAGCTGAGTTTGGGCCTTGTATACTTTTTCTTTCTTAAATCTCAACTTTAAAGGAAAATTTCTGAGTATTTGCAGCTATGAATAACATAGTCAAAATACAGACCCTAAGATTTTTCCTATACGATATATCACAGTAAGATATACTCATAAAAAGTATTATAATGGAGAAATTATATGAGAGCATAAATAAACCAAACCAAAGTAACCTGCATTGTACCCAAGGGAAGGAAATAACTGGGCAGGGCACAGATGTCCAGAAGGCAGGAAGTTTATTTTGGAAAGCTGCCAAATTAATGCTATTGTATTAGTAAAACTACCAGAGCCTAAGATTGCATGTGATTTAGGGTTTTGACTAGTGGAAATTCTCCAGGTTGTAGTGTGGAATGTTTTCAGTTTTTAAGGAAAACGGCTTTGAATATGTAAAGTACTTGCTATTTGTTATGCCTTGTAGGTGAAATATGTGGCTGAATGCTAATTAAGGACCTGGAGTGATTTTATAAGACTGATTCCTGCAAGAAGCAGGTTAAAAATGGAGCTCTAAAAAGTGATGATGTCAGGGCTGGAGAGATGGCTCAGCAGTTAGGAGCACTGGCTGTTCTTCCAGACGTCATGAGTTCAATTCCCAGCAACCACATGTTGGCTCACAACCATCTGTGATGGGATCAGATGCCCTCTTCCTGTGTGTCTGAGACAGTGACAGTGTACTCATACATAAACAAATAAAGTGATGATGTCAGAAGGTTCCTGAAACTCAGAGTATCAGAGACTGTGGTGACCAGAAACAGCAGCTTTTTTCTTTACCCATATAAAAGCTCTCAGAGGTAGTGCAGTTGTGATGTAGTGGATCTGAGGACCAAATTCTTCATGTGTTTAGATTCCAAAGTTACCATCGGAGCCAGCATTGCAGTTAGAGTCCACCATTGGAATCTCAGAGGGATAGTCCCTCTCTTTGAAAGATATGCTGTTGGAGATGGTAGGCTGCTTTACACCTACAGTCTAGTTGCCAATTACATGGAGCTATGGCCATGGCTGTAAGACAACTCTTCTCTAAGACTTTGTGCTAAGGCAAAGCTTGGAGGTTTTAACTTAAGGAATAGGAGAAAAAGAGACAGACAGAATAGGAGAAGGCAGTAGATTCTTCCTGACACAAATTAACCATTTAAAAGCAAGAAGCATGTTCCTGTGATGCTCACGTAAGCAGGAGATGCCTCTGGTTGCCAGGCAGTAGTCACAATAGAAAATGAGGGCTTCTGTATTGTAGCAACCAAGAAACTTGTCAGTACCTTCAACTCCAAGTTAAACTCTTTGTGTACTGTATTGGCTTTTTTTATAGTCATAATCTCAGAGTCTAAAATGTTGCTGGGCCAGGAAGAGTTGGCTAAGCAGGGATCAAAGAATAGGCAGCTATGCTGCACTTTTACTTCAAGGAGCTCAAGGGATCACAGGGCAAGGTAGTGGGGGTGGTGGTCTTGCCAGCTACTGCTTCCTCCTTTCCAGTTCCAAACCACCTGCCCATATATTTTTATTTCTACATGAGAAATAAGCCTGGCCATCTTAAGCTATGTTAGTTTATCAGCACTTTTGCCAGCATTCTGTGTTTAATTCTGCCCTAAAACACTTTAAAAAAAAAATCAATGTTGTATGAATCCTTCTGTTACCTAACTTAAATAGTTCTTAAACTTGGGGGAAAAATGTCTTTTGTGTGTTTGATATGTGTGTATGTATGTGTATTCGGATACATGCATGCTATAGTGTGTGTGTGTGTGTGTGTGTGTGTGTAAGAGAGAGAGAGAGAGAGAGAGAGAGAGAGAGAGAGAGAGAGAGAGAGAGAGTGAGAGTGTAAGTCAGGAAAGCCTTGGGTGTTAGTCTTTGCCTTCTACCTTCTGAGGCAAGGTCTCTTTCGTTTGCTGCAGTATGTGCCAGATTGGTTAAACCCTTAGCTTTCCTAGACCCTCCTCTAGCTCTCGGAATACAAGAATTACAGATGTCTCTGGATTTATGAGTTCTCGTGCCCATACTTGAAGCAAATGCTTAACCCCCTGACCCATCTCCCCATCCCTAACTTAAGTATTTTAAGAGTATAATTTCAAACATAAGGAGTTGAATATTTGAGGATGAGTAGGTAAGTGCGTGTGGATTGCTAGGACCACTGTTCATCATGCAGTAGGATTCCACAGGTGAAATAACAAATCTGCCTGTCTCCCTCTCTGTAGGATTCCTTTTTCTTGTGACAGAAAGTGAGTGCTTGCTTGAGCAGTTATGTGTCTCACTTCGAGTCTGTGCTTCTGTGGAAAGGGTAGTAATTGACTTGTGAGAGGCCAGTCACTGTGAGCCATCATTTCCTTAACCTAAGCAAAGGTGCCTGCCTGTAAAGGTCAAAGGTAAAATTAACGAGTCTTCTTTTCCTAATATTAAAAATGCATTATTTCATTGTTTCAAAGGTAGTAACAGAAATAGAAACACGAGGGTAAGTTTGATTGCCATGTGATAGTTGTTACAGCAAAGTTAATAGGGACGACACAGTATGATGTAAATAATAGTTCTGAATGATTGTTGTAGGCCTACTGTGTGCTGAGTGTGACATTAAGTTACTTACGTGCTTTTCTCACATAAGCCTGTATAAGCTAGACAGTATTACATTTTTCATTTTACAGATAAGAAAATTAAAGGTTGGACTGGACTGATATTGGAGTCCACGTCTCTGACTTCAGGGTCTGTGTGTGACACAGAAATGATTGTGCCCAAAGCTTAGGTGCCTGGGTCCAGGCAGCTTTACAGTTAACAGTTCCTGCACAGATTGATGGGGTTACAGAGGTGTATTCTTGACATGTACCCTGTGGAGAAATGTAAAGGCATGTTAGCGAATTGAGAATTTTTCTTTAGCTCTGAGCAATTTGTTTTTCATACAGAAGGAAATATGACGGGTGATGTATAGTTTTCATGTACAAGGACAGTTTTATGTTTTGAAGATCTCATGAAACATGCAAGTGAAGACCTTCCCCTCCTTCTCTACCCCTCAGACTTTGCACATAGAGTTCTTAACTCCAGGGCTCATTCATTCAGAATCTGAACCCCCTAAGTTCCTTTGTGTTTGTTTACAGTTAATGTGTTAAGAACCATTGACATTTGAAGATCATCAGAAGTGAAGATAAAACATCTCAAAAATTATAATGTAAGTGAATGGGAAACTTCAAAAAATGGACAGAAATTGACATTGCCAGTAATATCCTTGGAATCTGATATTATTCCAGATGAAATTTGTGCACATGAGTAATGAGTGACTTCAAACTTTAATCACAATTCCATGTTCCAATCAAGAATAGCCTGTGATCTCTTCTACATAGGGAAAGCGGTCATTACATTGTAGTCACCCAGTAATTTTCCCTTTGATTTTGAGGCATGGGGTGCTTCTGTGTGCTTCCTCCCTTTCTCCCTTAGGACTTTGAAGTTTGAGATGAGAACAGGATGAATCGGGTACAAATTATATTTGTGTGGAGACTGTTTTCTGGTAGCAGATCTGTCTGTGGCTTATGTTGCTACCATTTTGCATCTCTTAGTCCTAAAGAGGACAGTGAGATGCAAGCCTTCTTCTTCCCTTTCTACCTGCTCCTTTCATCCAAGTTCCAAGTTGCTGAGTATTCACGATGTCTTGTACTCTATGCACTGGAACCAGCATTTAACTAATTCATTCATTCATTGGTTTTTGATGAGACAGTGACTAATTGTAGCCCACGCTGGCCTTACCCTCTGTAGCTGAGTGTGATCATGAGTTTCCGATCCTCTATTCCACCTCCCTCATGCCAGGACCACAGAAGTGCATCATGCACCTGATTCATGATTCTGCAGATCAAACTCAGGCTCTTTTAAAAGCTAGACAAACTCTGTTCCTGAATTCTTGAGCGCTTGGTGCTGTGCCTGCTGTGTTACTGTTAGGCACATCAGGACCACTCAGTGCTTTCCACACTCTGGGGACCTACATGTTCTAGTCACAGGTGCTGCTAAATGAACATTTGGTTTGTAGTTTCTAGCTTATTCTGAATCATCAGGAACAAGAACAGGGATTTGTACTGGGAAGTCTGAAATGATTGGTTCAGATGCTTTTTGGAGTCTTAGTCCAACTCCAAGATTTTGTGGATGAGGGAAAAGACTTTGAGAAGTTCAATTGTTTCTCTAAAGACAGTTGAATCTGGAGGCTGGTGTTTTGTACTAAGTACCAACCCTGAGTTGGAGATTTCACAGTCATGCTGCAATTTTTGTTTGCTACACAGCTTCACTGTGCTTCATGTGTTAAAGCCCCTCCTCTGTCCTACATTTTAATATAATAACCAATCCATCCTTGTTTCCAAAATACCTAGAAGCTACAGATGTATCATTTACCGAAAGATGACATGCTGTTTCCCAGTCTTTAGCCTGAAGTCTGGCTGATTCTGACTTAGATCATTAGGTAGGGAAAAGCCCTTTTTAAAAAAAAAATCTAGTGCATCCCTATTCCTCTGTGGACTGAGTTTTCTATGATTCTGGAGTTCTTTTTTAAGTGTCTGTGAGTAGGAGGTGCTAGCTAGCTATGTCATGAGCAACTCTGTCATTGTTTTTCTCCCCGTCAGCTCTGTGAAGCTTAGTGTTAGGAGTGATCAAGTTTTCTGTGTGTGGAACCTGATGCTTCACACACCAAGCCGTAGATCTTGCCATTGAAATTAACTTATATTTGTAATACAATCGTATTTATTAAAAACTTTTAAGTAATGTTTTGAACCATATGTTTTGACTTAACTATATTATTGCACATATTTTATATTGTGTCTCTTAGTTCCTGAATTATATTTTGTATTAATAAATAAAGTTAGCCCACTTTTTAAAAAATATCCTATGATATTGGAATTACTAGAATGTGGGTTATAAACTGTTACTACTCATTGCTGAGTGTTTTGAGGTATGTCTTAGTTAAAGGATGCTTTTCACGTATTATTTGATTTATGATATGGGGGACCAAACTGGGTCTTACACATGCACAAAATGCTGCTTGTAAGCAGTCATTCATCTGTGCATAGTTATTATCCTTGACTTTACAGATGCCAGTTCCATTGTCATTGTTTTGTAACCGCAGGGTCAAAGTTGCAGATAGATAATCTCCAAAGTGAGACTTGGTCTGGGAATGGAGCTCAGTTGTAGAGCCCATGTTTGGTATTCAACTTCCAGCATTATAGTGAGAAAAAGAAAGTTTGAAAGGAGGACTTTATTATGTGGTGTTAATTCCCCACCAAAGGAATTTACTTAAGTTGCACACATGCTGAAAGATGCATCTGTCACAGCTATGATGTAACTGTTACCTACAGCGTTGCCTTATTATTTAACTGTATATACTTACCATTAATTTTAGCTTAAAATCAGAATGAAGCATATAAATTCTGATCACTTGACTTGTTATTTCCTGTGCTCAGACTTTATTCAGTTGTTAAGCGTATGCTGTTGTTATACAAGTAGCCTAAATTTCTCTTTCATTGTGTCAGAGTCTGTGATAGTTAGTGTCATCTACTTGAGGATATAGAATCACCTGGGAGATAGGACTGTAGGGAATTATCTTCATTGTATTATTCCATGTGGGAAGAAAACCTATCTTAATAGTGTTGGGATTATTCTCTGGGCAAGGGAGTGTTGACTACACAGAACAGAGAAAGCGAGCTGAGCTAGTACTAGTGCATTTGTCTCTGCTTCCTGACTGTGGGTGTGAGTTTTCCCACCATGATGGACTTCACCCTTGAGCTGTAAGTCAAAATAAACTATTTCCTTCTTAAGTTGTTCTAGTCAGGATTTTATCACAGCATCAGGGAAGGAAACTAGAGCAGAGTCTTAGTGATCAGTCCAGATTATCACCTTCAGTACATGAAATACTCAAGGAAGACTCGGTTGGCAAATAGGTGGTCAGTGTAATCACAGAAGCTAACGAGCACACAGTTAGGTGTCAGTTTTGTAGTTGCAAAGTTGTTTTGCTTATGCAGGTAGGAATCCATGAGTGATAATTAGGTATTTCACTTTTCCAGGCTGGCAAGAGAAAGAGGTATGGTGTGAGCTTTCTTAGTGGCTTGCTGATAGGGAAAGAAACCAGTGCAACTCAGTTCCACTTCTTCACCGCTGAAGTCTGTGTGGAAAGGGAGCTAGTTGGTAGGACAGTGACATGAACAGTAAGTTGTGATTGTCATGTTAAAATACCTGCATCGTCTAAGGAATGGCATCTATTTATTTAATAATAATGAACTCACATTTGCAGGTAGCATGAGAAGATTACATGAGTCATGTAGTGGTGAGTTTAAACCACTTCGAGCTTCCAGCCACCCGCCCAGCAGCTCTTTTGATCCACGCACAAAAGACACATACATGTTAGCTTGATTTGGAAATGCCTTAGCTACCCAAAGGCTGGGCAGTTCTTCTCCTCCTGCGGCTAGCACACGTTTCCCTCCAGGACTCCTGGCTCAAAACCTTCTAAATCTACTTTTAACTTCGCTGCCCTGTTACTCTCTGTGCTGCCCAGGAACCGCTTTCCCTTCCATCTACATTTCCCATGCTCTTCCCTCTCAGCTCTAAATCTGATCGCCCTTTCCCTCGAGCCACGGAGATGCTTCGTCTCCTTCTCTCTCCTGCTGCCTACCCCGAGCAAATCTAAGGGTCCCACCCCATCTCCCATTGCCCAGCCATTGGCCACTGACATCTTTATTGATTGATTAAAAACCAATTGGGGACAAGGACCTTCAGTGTTTGGACACGGAAATTCCCGATTGAATCAAAGGATTAGGACCAATCTCTAGGAGTCATTCATCAAGATATAAAGAAAGTCTGAAGAGATGGCTCAGAGGTCAAGAGCACTTGCAGGAGACTCAGTTCTCAGCTCCCACATAGCAGTCTACAACCATCCATAACTCCAGTTCCAGGATGTTCAACACCCTCTTCTGACCTGCAGGCACTAGGCATGGGTGTGGTTCACATATAGTCATGCAAGTAAAACACTCCCACAGAGTAGAATCTTGGTGTTCTTGTGGTTTTGTGCTTGCTGAGATCAGAAAGCTGCCCGGGCCAGGGCTTTACTGACTAAGCCGGATACCATGTCAGTAACCCAGATATAACCTGACAAATTTCACTTTAGAATATTTTTCCCAGTTAACTGATACATAAGGAAGTTTTCCTTGTAGGCCACACTTGTGGATCTACTTACATACTTATTTAAACTGATTGATGAATAAAATAGATTTTGAGGAGATTTTTAGGACTGCTGTTGGAGCCCCTCCTCCTGGCCTCATTCCACCTCATGCTGACATTCATTTTCATTACAGTGCTTTGGTGGTTACCAGTTTTGTTAACTTCTAAATATCGTCTTTGCAAAACCATTATGTGGGGGAAAGTCTTGTAAGCTGTATAAATTGGTTCAAATTTATGTTGGAATTGACAGATCGCATGCACTGAGTTGATCTGGAAATAAAATGATATTATAATTTAACTGTGTCCTGGATGACCTGTTCTTACTTCCTTGGCATTTTCCAAAGTGCCAGTGAACACCAGCCAAGGCTGGCAGAGCTCAGACTCACCTTGTCCTCTGAGTGAGGACTCTCATTTGTCAGTTGCCTTGATATAACATTATTTTTGACTCTTCTCTTGTCCTTTAGATTGGTTAAGTTTAAACAGCATTTAACAAGTGGTTAAACGTGCACTTACTGTATTCTGGTGAAGTTGTTTTCTGTTTTGGAGACAGATATTCTGACAGTAGGTTGTTGTTTTATGAAACACTGCAGGCCTTTTATTTTTTAAGTAAATTTTCAACAGTGACTGACAAGCACATACAGTGCCGAGGAAGAACACTGCAGTCCATTGTGTGAGTGCTGACAGCAAACTTTGCATTCCTAGAAAAGCTCTCTTCCAATCAGAATTCAGAAGGCATTCTTTAATATTCATGGGCAGACGACATTAATAACCAGAAAACATCTGAAAGCACCTCTTGGTTTCATGGGATATTCAACGGAATTTGAGTTGGCAGTGAGAAAAGTTGTTTAAACAGAGCAGATGGTTTAGCTCTCACTGTAACAACTGTGGGCAGCTGAGCCTGGGAGAAGAAACATGGCTGATCCTGCGTCCTCTTGACACTTGTTTACTAGGAGTGAGAAGTAGGTGACACGTGTCTGACTTTCTGGGCTTTTTTGACTTAAGCATGTGCGATGCTAGCTACTTTTCTTGTGTCTAATTTTCACTTTTACAAGAAGTGTTTCGTTGACTGTTGGAATTCTGCTCAGGAGGAATCAGGAGCATGAATGTTGGAATATGTTAATCTTGGATTTTATTTTCTGTTTTTTACTGTTGATTTCTGCCAAGTGGCTATGTGACAAGAAAGTAATGATAATTTTATTAACAGTCCTTCAGACCAGTGTTTCAGACACAATAATACTTTGCTGTTATTTTCATTATAAAGAACTGATGGGTGTAGACTTGGTAGTCCCAGGTGTGTATCCCCAAAATAGGTACCAACATTCATATGTTTAGGAGGGATTTGCTTAATTTGTAAGTTTGTGTCCTAAACATTTCTCTAGAATATGTGTACCTGGGGGTCAGAGGTTCCTAAGTAAAAGAAACTCCAGAAAAGTAGAAGATTGTTTATTTTACCTTTTGACCCTTGTTTGGAACAGGCCAGAGTAGTTGCTGTCTGTCTGAGGATACCTGGCGTGTATTAGGCTCCCATCAACACTGCACTTTGCATTAGTAGTAGAGTTCGAATAGGGCGGCCAGGGATAAAAAGGACATTGTGGTACAACAAGAGGAGCAGATGTGTGGGAATGACTAAGAGTCAGATGATGGTTTCTGCTTGGTTCTTGTGGTGGATGAAGCTGTGTCACCGACAGAGGGATGACAAGATGGAGAGTGAGCAGGCTCGCTGGTTTGTCCTTCCCCTCAGTGTACATTTAAATTGTGTTCTTTCAGAGGTATGTGTGGACTCAGGGATGTTTTCTTTTCTGAGAGCAGAATTTAGCATTTAAATAATGCCAGGTTTATTCTACTTTTAAAAATGATGCTGAAAATTTAGACAAATTAATTTGTGATGGTCATTGAACACAAGGCTCCTGACTTCTACTAGGCCAGCACACAACCATTAAGTTATATCCCAGCTGTTTGTGAGTTGTTAATGTCCTTCTTAAGGGGTGATAGTAAGAATTTAGTAACTAGAGTATAATTGTAGTGGTGTTATGATGGGTATTTCTCACAGGAAAAATTGTCTCCAAGAGTAATGTAAAGTATAATTTATGTCCTGGACAGTTTTCCAGAGTGCTGGCTTAATGCTTCATCGATTGCTAAGATTTCTTCTGTTTATGCCTCCTGTCTTGACAAAACATGCTTGACGCTCCAAAGAGAGACATTAATGATCTGGGGCATGAAGTATTGTGATTGTTTCTGTTGCAGAACACACTTGATTTTATGTTGTTTTGAATTTTACTAATATCTGCACGCTGTTCAGTGCATTGGAAGTTGCTAGTTAATGACTTTGAGCTTTGTCAGTATGTGTTTAATAAGTGTGTGTTCGTGAATAATAAGTTCATGAATGTGTGTTTTGTGTTGTGTTTATATGTATGTGTGTGTGTATGTGTGTATATTTATGTGTGCATGTGTTTGTGTTTATGTGCGTGAGTTTCCATCGGAAGATGTAGAGTAAAAGAAGAGGATTGTGATTTTAATTTAATTTTTAATTGCCTCTACTTACTGGCTCGGACAAAAAAGCCCACAGCAATTGGGAATGAAAATGTGCTGCAGTTCAAGGAGAACATTTGCATGGAAAAAGGCACAGTATAATTAAACAGCAGTGCTGAGGGACGAGGCTGACGCTTTCCTAGTGATTAAATGTGTATAGATGTGCACACACTGGGAGAGAGGAGAGTTGGGGAATGTTTTCACTCTCAGGAGCTGCTGAGTTATGGAGACCAGGAAACCTCATTTAGCACAACGATTTCAGTATTTATAGTTGGTTCTTGACTGTCAGTCCTGTAAGCCTAAGCTCCCAGCAGTCTCCCTCTGGGAGCATGATCTGACCTTGGTAATCTGTTTTCTCTCTTAACTTTCAAATTCACTTTGAGGCAGGATTTCCTCATTTACCTATAGGTGGGCCAGAACCTGCCATCCTCTTGCCTCTTCTTCCCAAGTTCTAGGATGATGACAGGCCAGTCTGTTTACAGCCTGCTACCTCTGCTTCTTGATGTTGTGATTGTGAGTCTAGCCTTTAATGACTGAGCCATCTTTCTAGCCTTAACTCTATTCCTCTGAAGAGCAAATTGTTAAGAATTTCACCTAATTTAACTTTCCACTTTTGTATTTAACTCTATTGTAAACTAGGATTTCTAATGGTTTGGGGGCATCCTTTTCTAGCTTCTGTTAGCTACAATAATAGTTGGCCTGGTATTCTTTGTAATATATGTGCTAAACTCTTACTTTATTTCATCATTATGAGTATACAAATAACTCTTAGCATGTGTCTAGTACTCAGCAGGTATTAAGTAATTTATCTAATAAATTTAAATAAAATTAAACCTAGGAGTATTGTGTGCCAGCTGTTATCAAGGAGCTGAGCCAGGGTTTTCATCTCTTAAGAAAATTATTACCCTTCTAAGGAGTATTTTTAGACACATGTCTCTCTGTCCTCTCCCCCCCATGTTCACATAATAGATATGATTTTATCTACTATGGGTTTTTTTTGTTAAAAAATATATATAATATGTCAGTGGAAATATAAAGATCATGGGTTCAAGGCCAGCCTGAGCTACATGAGACTTTATGTCAGAAAACAAAATAATATTTAAAATTTTTGTTCAGTTTGGCTCTTTCTCAAAGGGCCATTTTTATTCACACCTATGGGGCCCACATTCTCCCTTTAGGAATGCATGTTCTGGACTCTGGGGATCCCATTTTACTTATAGCCTGTATACAAGCAGGTATATAGTTTAACCCAGTAAATACCACAGGCTTTCTCCACTCCTTGGATCAGTACAGTGTTCTGGATTTGATATAGCTACTACCCAGCTTTAATCTCTCCACTGTTTAGTGAACATATCAAGTTGAGTAGTTCTGAGAGAACCTCACCGTCAATGGATTAACATTTTATATTCTTTCTGTATTCCGCATGTTTAGTCAGTTGTTTCTTCTATGCATCTCGTGTGGCATATCATTGTTTTTTGGTTGTCTATTAAGTGATATAACTGCCTGATTAACCAAATCTGTCCAGAATTTTACCATCCTGACCCTTTCTTGGTCATATTTAATCCATCCTTCTCTGTGTACCTGTAACATTCCTTTTCCAGTACGGTGCATAGTTGAGTAGGCACCTTCATCTCTGGTGCGTCTTCCTTGGTAGCATACCCACTGCTGAACTCTGCATCTGTATGGGGTATTCACCCAGCAGAAAGTCATGACTAAGCACTGAGCAAATGGATTACTAAGACAGGCACATATGCATCGCGTGTGGGCTCCAAACCCCTCAGCCTCCTAGTACATATGGCAGCACACATGCTAACTCTGTCTGGAAAGTTCCAGGATAACTCCATCAGTTTCACACATGACTATGTTTTTTTTTTTTTTTTTTTTTTTTTTTCTTTCTTTCTTGTGTAGTTGGCAGAGTGCCTTCTTCTTGATCAGGAGACTTGGGATCATGTTTTGACTCATCCCTTGCCCTTGCTGTCTTACCAAGTCAGTGCTAAGTTCTGTTGATTCAGGTCCCTGTGTGCCTTATGGCCACTCCTATTTACATCGTTTTGCTAGTTCGGTCTCTACCTCTGTCCTTAGATGGTTCTTATCTTACTGCTGTGATGAAACCACAATGACCAAATTAACTTGGGGAGGGAAGGATTTCTTTTATTTGGTTTACACTTCCATATCTAGCTATCATTGAAGGGAATCAAGACTGGAACTCAAACAGAGCAGGAAACTGGAGACAGGAAAATTCTGGTCCAGGAGACTGGTGAAGAGAATAAAGGGTAGACCAGAAAAGGCCATGGAACCAAAATGGCTGGATTACATAGGGAAGGTCATCAGGAGGGCGGCTGGCAGCCCGGAGTATTGGGTATATGGATTGAACAGAGATGTTTTTAGCACAGTGAGAAGCACTTTTAAATCTGTCTTTAGAAAACAACCAAAAGAAATATAAAATTTTGAACTTGTGGCTTTGATAGTAGTAATCAGTGCTTAGTAGAGTTAAATTAATAACTTACCAGAAGTCCACTAATCAGTGATAAAATTCTGACCTTCTGAAGTCTGAAGTGTGTGCGCCTAGGAAATGTGCAGACCAAAGTGGTGTTGGTTGATGAATAATGTTAGCAGGCTGCATAAACTTGCTCTGAGATGTAGTACCTTGCCAGCTACAAGGTTCTTACTGTCTGGCAGCTTAAATTTAAAGGGGTGGGGACCGTGCAGCGCTCCAGTACTGTGAGGAAAGTAATTAAGTGTACATTCAGACAGACTGGAGACCTCAGATGGACAGAGTTAAGTTCTAACTGCAAGGCCTAGAACTTTGGGAAACCAGGGTTTTCACTGAGGCTGATAGGAAAGTTAGACAATGGGCTGAGCTAAAGAAATGGCCTGTGTGGGACGGCATGAGGGTTGGGCTTGTGGAACAATAGGCAAAACAAACCTTGACATGAAGATGAGCAATGGAGAAATGTGAGGAGGGGACAGTAGAAACTACATGTGTTGTCATACAGTCATGGCAACCAGAACATCCATCATACATGCTTATGTGAGAAGGAAAAACGGGGTCCTGGCACAGCTGTGCTTCTGTGCTGTGGCCCCTTAGTCTGACAAGCTCACCAAGGGCAGCATTTGATATGTACAGCAGCTTTCTCCAGTCCTGCCTGTTGGGATTCTGTAAACTCCACCCCTCAGTTACCTAGCAACAGCCAGGTATACCCCACCCCTCAATTACCCAGCAGTGGCCAGGTATGCTCCGCCCCTATTCCCTTTTCACCATCGGCTTCCCTACCCTCCCCTTTTCTCTCTTTTTATATAAGAAAAAAGGGAGGAATGTTGGCATTAGGATAGCCCCCTCCCCCAGCAATGGCTCCACCCACAGGTGACAGGAACCTAGCACATCAATCGCCATGGAAACAGCCAAAGCATTCCCAGAAGACATCAGTTCTAAATCCCATCTCCACCTGGGAGCAAGTGACGTCACTACCCCTACAAAAGACCGAAACCCTTTCTCCTCTCTCTTTTTCCTCTTCCTCTCTTCGCCCGGCCTTGACCCCTGCCCTATCCCGTTCTATTAAACCTCTCCACGTGGAACCGTGTTTGGTGTGGTCTGTCTGGGCCTAGGCGAGAAATCTAATTTACAACACTGCCAGTGTGTGTCTCTGACATAATCACAGGGACAGTGCTGTGACCTGCACACCCTGCTGCCCTCCAGTCTCATCATTTGTCTGAAAAGAGAACTGAAAAGGCTGACCACCACATTCTTGCTTAAAAGCCCAGACTTTAAAATCTGAGACCCAAATTGTTAGCTTCTCTTACTTATTTTTTTCCTTTCCCTTTAACAGTTATTTGGTTTCTTGGTGCTACATCTACATTGTTCTGTTAGTATTATTCTAGATAATGTACTACCTATAATTCCCAATTTTAGTTTTATTACTTTTAAAAGTTATTATCCCCATTCTCTCAGAAGGTTGTGAGGTAGTCCTATATGTATGTGAATTTTTCCTGATAGACCTTGGAGTTGCTGTATTAAGAGTTTTATTTTGTTGTATAGAACAAAAAATTCTATTGCAGTGATTTTAGAAATTGAGGTTCTATTTATTCATATATTTGACATGAATTTCAGGGTTATGGGTATGGTGGCAGCTGACTAGCTGTTCTGTTAGCCCCTAAGGACCCAACCCTCATCCTGGTGGACTTTTTGTAGGTCCTCTGTTTATAGAATGGCCACTGATAATCACTTCAGGCAAGAGAAAGGAACGACAGTAGACCTATCTTGCATATAGTCCATACTCCCTTTAGTAAAAGAAGGTTTCCACTACCATTAGCAGACCCCATCTAATCTCAGTGACCAGAGTTTTCTCTCTGGTCTTCCCAGCCACAGGGAACTAAAGCAAAGTCTGTCTTTTCAGAGTCAAATGAAGCTGTGGCCTTAAGCCTTATTTAACCTGCTATGGCAAACAAAGTTAAATTAATCAGATGTTAGCTACAAACAAGAGGAACATTTACATATGTATGTATGTTTACAAGTATATGTGTAAGTATGTCTATCCATTTTGTTTGTTTATACAATGATTCTGTTTATTTCTTGGTTGTTGTTATAGACAGGACTTGTAAAGTTTATTTTAAAGCTAACATACTTAAGAATTTTTGCCACAGTCCTAAGATAGGATTTCAAGGAAATATAATGAAACAAATTTATAATTTTGTATAAGGAAAACACGTGTGTTTTAAAAGCTGGGAACAGTGGTTCACACCTGTAATTCTAGCATTTGGGAGGTTGAAGGCAGGAAGGTTGTAAGTTGGATGCCAGCTACATAGTGAGGCTTTCTTTTAAAAGGTGTGTTGTGTGTGTGTGTGTGTGTGTGTGTGTGTGTGTTAATGACCCATGTCTGTATATATATATTTTTTAAATCTACATTTAAAGTTTTAGTGACATGTCTTCATTTTCTTTGAATGTTTTACAATGATTTAGCTTTTGTAGAAAAATGATATAAGAATATAATTTTTTAATCCTTTAGAAACTTAAAATGTGGGGGATTCAATAAAATGTATAATATGATCAAGTATCAGAAGTTGTATAAGAATTAAAGAAAGTAAAGGTAACTTGAGTTGATTACTTACACAGCAGAAACACTTAATGGCAGGCTCACTGAGAGTATGGAGTCAGCTGTGATCGGAAGCCCGAGATGCAAAGGCAGCCTGTCTGTACACCCATCTTTGCTGAACCATGTCTAGTTTTTTTGGATGTTCTGTGTACTTTGATGTTGCCATATCTTTGTAGTAAACTTTTTATTCATGAAAATTTATTGCATAACTCTTTGATTTTTAAATGTTCAGTTTTTAAAAAAATTATAATAGTTGTCGTTCATGTAAAATAGTATTATATAGTGCATTGTATGTTATGAGCTCCCTCCACCCTCAAAAATTCTAACGCTATACATGTCTTTGCTGAAGATTCCCCAAACAGCATGTGAATAAATTTTTTAAAAGAATATTAAGTGAACAAAATTTTAGTACTGCACTAACCAGTCTTCACATAACTCTGAACTGAATGCTATACTTTTACAAGGAGGTTGTCATTCATGCTTTGGGATTCTAAAGCATTCTCACAAATCATCACATGAAGCATAAGACTGTATATGATCATTACAGTGCCATTTCTGGATTGCAACCAGATATGGGGCCATAGAAATCAGCATTTGAATAATACAAAGATAATCTTTACATAGTGCACAATAACATCATGCCAACATTTTCCCTTTTGGTCTAAAAAGACTTCTTTTTTCTAATAACAAGCTATATACAATAATAATTATGAAGACTATCAGGTACTATTTACATTCATAATATCCAGTCCATATATATTTGGCATCCTTGAGAAAGTATTCTTCTATCTGTCCTATTTTATCAAGTTCAAAGTTTTGTTCCTAAATCAATTTTTATTATAATTTGCACTATCAGCCTACAACATCTTCTTAGACTTAACTTAAAAATAAAAATCCTAAACAAGTTAAACTTAGTTGTGAGATTCTAACTATCTAGTCTTCATCCTCATTAGAGACCTGAGAAGGATAAATATTACCTGAATATGCAGGAAGTGCAGAGCAAGCAGCTTCCAAAACTGTAGAAATGACTGTCTGGACAGTCCCCCGAGATTTCTCTGTGTGGATGGAGCATCTGTCTTCATCCTTCCAGCCCAAGTGTCTGACAGACATTTTGTGGAGCAGGAATTATGAATGACTGCTTACCCTGTCTTGACAAAGCTTAGCAGTCAGTTTTCCTGTGTCTTGTCTGTCCATTTTGCACAGTTGAAGCAAGGACAGTTTTCCCCTAGTGGCAAGTCTGCCACTTTTGAAGCAAACTTTACTATGTAGGTTCTTCAGTGTGCATTATCTTCTTTGAAGTAGAATGGAGTTGCTGCCAGGAGCAGACCTGTCTCAATTTCATAAAACCTTTTTACGTCTTTAAATGCCATAGTCTTTGGATCTCTGAGTGTTTTGAAGATTGTCTATAGTACATCTGAATAGCAAACATTGCTTGCTTTTAGCTATTTATTATCTTTCAACCTAGGAAGCATATTTCTATAATTAATTAATATCTAAGATGACCACAAGTTTGATTAACTATTAACTTGTATTTCTTGAATATTCTAAGCAGTTTGTAATAACAGTTTTCAAGGACTAAAATTTAAATTGTATTTCTAAATAAATTATATAGGTGCAATACCTTAGTATGTTGTAGCAAACAAAATATGATCCTAAATTTGTATCAGTATACAAAGCTCTATACCAGTGTAACCAAATGTAACCGTAATTTGTATCAGTGTACAAAGATACCAATGTATTTGTCTTGTTGACACTCTTTGGTATAAAAGTAGATTCAGTAATCTACCCTTTTGTCGTATTAATCCTATATTCCCCCTTTTCTGTTATCCCTTCTTCCTCCTGTCCTCTCTAACACTAGATAGGAGAGAAAGAAGGGGATAGAGGGAAGAAAAAGAAGTCCCTGAATCTAACCTTTATTTGTCTCCAGCCTAAGACTATTAACTTGTATTCACTGCTTTAAATGGTGACCAATAGTCATGTGTTTAACAACCAAAGAATTACGCATCTCACCTTTGGGAATGGAGGCTTCCTTCTCTTAAAATTGTTTTCTGATGATTTGGGTCATTGTTTTCATTTTGATGCCATCCCTAAGAAAATTGAAATGTAGGTCGGTCTTAAGGAAGTTATAACATTTGCTGTCCAGTCTCTGTATGTTGAGAAAGTTCCGAGCTTAACTGACATTTTGATTGGAGCAGTCTGTAATGTTGGGTGATGTAACCGGCCATATAGAAGTTTTCTGGGATGCAGAGTTTTGAGGAAACATTACTGAAGCAGGCTGAGCTGGGATGAAGCAGGATGCTGGAATACATGTGTCTTAGCATTCTTCGAGCATCCTCCAGGTGAATCTTTTCAAGGCTGCTGTTTGGTTATTTATCTCTGTGAACACAAACTTTGACAAGTAATACACATTTCTGCATTAACATATGTATGGAATGTGCATTGTGTACAGTTCAGCCACAGACAATTCTTTGCTCTCTGAGCAGGTAAGGCATCTGTGTTTCTTTACAAGTTAGTCTGAACTGTATAGCTGAGGATGATGTGTACTAGGTCATGAGGACTCTGTCTGAAGTCCTGTCTGGAGACATTTTCACGTCTCAGCCAGTCTCAACAGTTCCCATGCAAGAGGGATCAGTAACACAAGTTGGTCTTCCTGACTTTTTTTTGTCTGCAGCCAAGATCTTTAGAAGTCTCCCTTTGTCATGATCTGACTTTTATCCTTCTGAAAGGAATTCACAGCTTTTCTTTTCCTATAGAAACAAACACAAACCCTTCCCCAGTATAACACATTTCCTGCCTTTCATTCTGAGGTTAGGACACTCCTTAATTTCAACAGGCTCATTTACTTCATCAGATCCCCTAAGCCAGTGTCTCTCTGCAGCTGTTCTTTTTGTTCAGTCACATTTAAAAACTTCTAAGTCCATAAAGCACGGTGTGATCTATCTCTGGGGGTTTTGTTACTCCTGCTTGTTAGGATAATTTTTAAAGTATAATTGGATCTGTTCACAGCTGTCCTGTCGGATTGTGTGGTATACCTGTGATATGCTTTATATTCTAATATGTAAAAAATGTTTTATTTTACTAGAGACATATGCTGGATCATTGTCAGTCTTAATTTGTATAGGCATTCCCATAATTGCCAACTTTTAATAAATGTATAATTCCTGAATCAGGTTTTTCAAAACTTAAAGCAATTGCCCATTGAAATTCTAAATATGTATCTCTGGTATGGTGCACATACTTTAATTTCCAAACTCTGCAAAATGAAAACACATCTATTTGCCTTCCGGGGTACTTTTTTGTTTACTCCTTCAGGTAATAGAGTTTTGTTATATAAACAAATAGGGCATTTCCTTATAATTTTCTTGGCTTGTTGTCAAGTGAGCGAAAAATCTTTTGTAAACCTTTGATATTAGCATGGTATTTCTCATGAAACTCTGAAGCTTCTAGCAACTACTAATAGTCGGTCAGCTCCATTACTGCTTTGTGCTGGAGAGCCTCACAGACCCATGTGTGACCTAATGTGTGTTATATACAATGGATGTTTTCTGTTTCTTATAACTTGTAGTTGAATAAATAGTGAAGCTAATTTGGATTCATCCTGAATAATTCCAGAAAATAGCAGTTTCTGTATGCAAAACAACTCTTTCTGCATATTGTGAGTCAGTTACTATATTAAGAGATTCTGCAAAATCTAATAATAAGAACTCATATTATGGGCTGGAGAGATGGCACAGTGGTTAGGAGCACTGATTGTTCTTCCAGAGGTCCTGAGTTCAAATCCCAGCAACCACATGGTGGTTCACAACCATCTGTAATGAGATCTGATGCTCTCCTCTAGTGTATCTGAAGACAGCTACAGTGTATTTACATATAATAAATAAATCTTTAAAAAACTCATATTACTCTGATTGTTGAACTGAATTGTACGGTCTCTAAGCCACTTTACTTGCTTTCCCCCCCTGACCTATAGCCTGCCTTTTCTGATTTATTTGCATCAGTATAAAATGTAGGAGCTCCAGAAATTGGAATCCCTTTATAATGTAAGGGAGGGGGCATTTGGTTCTTTACATAAATTGAAGTTGCTTGCATTTTGGGTATTTGTTAATTTCTCCCCCCAAAATCACTGCAGGCTCTTTGCTAGCACTCATTTTCTGCCCATAATGAGGTAATATCAACATTAGTAAAAGGTACCACAACCTCAACTGGTTCTGTCCCAGGTAATTGACCAAGTTTCATTTTTCCCTTCAGAATCAATTCAGAAACATTTTCTATATAGGTTTTTAACTTTGTATTCTTTTTGTGTGCTAAAAATATACATTTTAAGACACAGTCTTCTCTGAGCATAAAAATTCCTGTGGAATGAGAGTAGAAAGCATAATTACTAAGATACAGGACATCTGTGGATCAAGATGATCTATAAGTTCATCTTGTAATTTTTTACCATAGCCAATTATTTTTCAGGTTCAGCTGATAATTTTTTTTGGACTATTTAGGTTTTTATCACCTTGTAAGTTTTGATTATTTCAATTTATTATTACTTGGCTCTTGAGTAGTTAATCTGTTTGTGGGCTTTAGCCAATTAATGATTCCCAACAATTTTAAAAATCATTAAGGGTTCTTAATTGGTTTCTTCTGATTTGTACCTTCTGTGGTCAGATCTTTTGAACACTTATTTTACATCCTAGGTAATTAATAGAATCTCCTTTTTGTATTCTTTTTAAGAGCAATTTGTAATCCCTAGCAAGGCAAAAAATTCTCTTTATCTTATTAAACATTTTTCCAAAGGTATTTATATCTGAATCAGCCAGTAAGATATTATGCATATGGTAAATTATGGATTGAGGAAACTACTTACCAATTATTTCTAGTGGCTATTGCATCAAATATTGTCATAAGGTAGGGCTGTTCAACATTATGGGAAGGCTCTCATACCTTTTGGCTGGCATAGTGGCCACTGTGAAGGCATATCTTTATCTTCTTGTTCTTGTAAAGGAATTGTGAAAAAGCAATCTTTTTAATCAATCTCTATGATAGACCATTCCTTGGGTAACAAGGAAGGTCATGAGATTCCAAGCTACAGTGATTTTACTAATTGCTTTTGGGTCCCTTAACGTTCTCCAATTGACAGATGTCTTTTTAGTGATAAATATCGGAGAGCTCCAAGGGCTGATGGACTCTCCTGTGTGTTGACTTTCCAGTTGCTCTTGGACTACCTGTTCCCAATGCCTGGAAATTCTTTAGTCATAGGCTTTTTTGCTCTATCCAAACTGGTTGGTCAGTCCACCATTTTAGTGGTAAGGTTGTTGTTGGTGGTTTTTCAACAGTCGTGCCTCCAAATAAAGTTGGAGAGTTAGCCTCTGCTGTCTTGGTTTATGGATAATTTGTACCTTCTCAGACTGTTCTTGATAACATTTTATAATACATTCATCAGGAACATCCTTTATTTTATGGTTTGTTTCTCAAGTTGGAGGAATGCTAATCTGTGTTTTCCCATTGCTGTAACAGATCTCTTCCCCATAAATTCATGGCTTCATCAGCCACAAATGGCCTTAGTTTTCCTATTTGACCTATTTGCTGAGTCATCTCACCAGCTCTTCTCCATGGATGTCCTACAGGTGAATAAGTAAATGAATACATGGACGAATGGATAAAAGGAAGGAGTTCATCCAAATTATGTTTTTGAGAACTAGAAGAGTATAATCAGACTTGAGTAGTAAGCATATTTAACTCTTAAATAACAGAGTCTACAATTTTTATGTCTTTCTACAAGTTATTGAAAAGGCAACCCAGAATCTGCTGACAATGCAAGTTGCAATAACTATTGGAGTTATAAATCAAACACTTAAAATTGGTCTGCAGCCAGGTACGCTGAAACTATTAGAAGAGAAAGTGGGGAAGAGCTTAGAACACAGGCACAGGGGAAATTTTCCTGAACAGAACACCAGTGCCTTATGCTCTAAGATCAAGAATCAACAAATGGGACCTCATGAAATTACAAAACTTCTGTAAGGCAAAGGACACTGTCAGTAGGACAAAACGGCAACCAACAGATTGGGAAAAGATCTTTACGAGTCCTACATCTGATAGAGGGCTAGTGTCCAGTATATACAAAGATAGACTATAGAGAATTAGATAATTCTATTAAAAAATGGGGTACAGAGCTAAACAAAGAATTCTCAGCTGAGGAACATTGAATGGCTGAGAAGCACCTAAAGAAATGTTCAACATCCCTAATCATCAGGGAAATGCAAATCAAAACAACCCTGAGATTCCACCTCACATCAGTTAGAATCACTAAGATCAAAAACTCAGATGACAGCAGATGCTTGCGAGGATGTGGAGAAAGAGGAACACTCCTCCTTGTTGGTGGGGTTGTAAGCTGGTACAACCACCCTGGAAATCAATTTGGCAGTTCCTCAGAAAACTGGACATAGTACTACCTGAAAACCCAGCTATTCCTCCACTCCTGGGCATATACCCCAAAGATGCTCCAACATATAACAAGGACACATGCTTCACCATGTTTATAGCAGCCTTATTTATAATAGCCAGAAGCTGAAAAGAACCCAGATGTCCATCAACAGATGAATGAATACCAAAAGTGTGGTACATTTACTCATTGGAGTACTACTCAGCTATTAGAAACAATGACTTCTTGAAGTTTGTAGGCAAATGGATGGAACTAGAGACTATCATCCTGAGTGAGGTAACCCAGTCACAAAAGAACACACACAGTATCCACTCACTGATAAGCAGATACTAGCCCCAGAAAGCTCTGAATACCCAATACCCAAGAAACAATGTACAGACGTTATGAAGCTCAAAAAGAAGGAAGGCCAAAATGGGGATGCCTCAGTCCTTCATAGAAGAGAGAACAAAACTCTTATGGGAGGAAATACAAGGTCAAATAGAAGAACGGGGGTTGAAGAAAAGATCACTCAGAAGCCGCCTCACCTGGGGATCCACTACATATGCAGTCACCAAATCCAAGTACTATAGCTGATCCCAAAAAGTACTTACTGGCAGGAACCAGACAGTGATGCCCCCTCAGGGACTATGCTAGAGACATAACCATCAGTCTGAACTCGGGGACCCCAATGAGGGTGCTAAAGAAAGGATGTAAGGATCTGAAAGGGTTGCAACTTCATGGGAAGAACAACATTATCAACAACCAAACCCTCCAGAACTCCCATGGAGTAAAACACCAACCTTTGTGCACACATTGAGAGACCTATTGATCCATTTGCATATGTAGCTGAAGATAGCAGTGTCTGGCATCAATGTGAGAAGAGGCCTTTGTTCCAGAGGAACAATGTAGGGGAATGACAAGGCAATGGGTTAGAGAGGGGGATCAGAAGGGAGTGCACCTTTGTGAAGGCAACTGGAGGAGGGGCAGGGGAAATGGGAGCTGGGCAGGGTAAAGAGATAACATCTCAAAGGTAAACATAGAGTATCTAGTAAAAAAGCCCCATTTCCCAACCATCCTGTGTTTTTATCTTTTGCAGTGCTTCCACTTGTCAGTCAGAGAGCTCAGTTCATACCAAATCAGCTTCTGCCATATCATCAGATTCTGTTTCAACTTCTGCAGACAACTTTTCTCCTGATTTGAGGGTATGTATGCTGCTTGAACGTACTGATGATATCCTTACTGTTCAGTATCTTCCCAGCACTATCAGTAGAACCTGTAATAATGAGATAGGTGATAACAGAAAACTCTCAAAGCCCACCCGAATTATTTGTGATGGCTGTATATGCTTGACCTAGGACTTGGCACTATTAGGGGGTGTGGCCTTGTTAGAGTAGGTGTGTCACTGTGGGTGTGGGCTTAAGACCATCACCCTTGCTGCCTGGAAGTCAGTCTTCCACCAGCAGCCTTCAGATGAAGATGTAGAACTCTCAGCTCCTCCTGCACCAAGCCTGCCTGGATGCTGCCATGTTCCTTCCTTGATGATAATGGATTGAACCTCTGAACCTGTAAGCCATTCCAATTAAATGCTGTCCTTACAAGAGTTGTCTTGTCATGGTGTCTGTCCACAGCAGTAAATCTGTAACTAAGACACTATTCTAGATAAGGTCAGTAAATTTGAATGTTTACTTATTATTTTAAAAAATGAATGATTTATTCCTTAAGTTAGTACATTTAAATATTTTGTTTAAAGGTAATATTTCTTTTGTGATATGATTTTCCTGATTAATTCCGTAGTAACATGGAATAATAGCTACATGCATTGAGAATGTACTATAGCCAACCGTTGCTGTAAGTGCTGTGTGTAAATGATCTCTTAAGACTTCTAGTTTAGTCACTTCCACATAGCATCTCAGTTAGTATGTCCATAGGCTCATAGCTAATACAGTACTGTACTGTACTGCCAATTACATTAGTCAGGGTTCTCTGAAGGAACAGAATTGATCGGATGAAAATGTATGTTTAAAGGGATTTACTAGAGTGTCTTACAGGCCATGATCCTAGTAGTTCAATGTAGGCTGCCTCCTAAGGAAAGGCAGCTGGTAGCTGTGCAGTCTATGCGACTGGATGTCTTCAGCACTCCCTGTCTGCTGCTGAAGTCCAGAGAACTTGGAGGGAACTGCTGTCTTTAGTCTGTTAGAGTCTGGAAGAAGTAGATCCTCCCAACAGTGAAGGAATGCCTCATCAACGGAATACATGAACTTGCCAGCAAGAGTGAGGACGAACAGGCCCAAAGTAAAATCTCTTTTTTCTATGTCCTTTTATGTGGGCTGCCATCAGAAGGTGTGGCTCAGATAAGGGTGGGGCTTCCCACCTCCTCACAGGAGTGCCCAGCAGCTTGGCTTTTAGTTTCTGCCAGACATAGTTGTTGACAGCCATGGCTAGCGGTCAAACCAGTGCTCTCCCCATTAAATTCAGTTCTGCAGGAAAAGTATTCCAGTATTTATATCTTATTTCTACAGAATTAACCATGTCAGTGAAGCACTGAAGCACGTAGTATAATTGTGGGTTCATCTGCTTTTCCTCAACCACTTAGCCATGAGTGGTGGAAAATGCATTTTTGTATATTAATTCTACCCTTTCTTCAGAATTTCTTTTTAAACAGTAGCCATTCATTTTCAAAGTTCTGAAAGATGGAAGTCTGGGTTCAAGTGTCTGCAGCATATTCTTCCTGGTTTCGTTCAGACATGGAAGAGAATATAAATATCTTCAGTAATGAAATTCTTTGCCATTGAGAAATTTTGAGAATTATTGAGACTATTAACTTTTTTATTTTAATAAATACATGAAGACATGTCAAGGTTAGGGATCTGCAAAGGTTCTAAAATACTTGTTATCTTTCGTATAACACTGGATTAAAGGCATATCTCCAGGGCTTATCTTCATCATCTGTGAGTGCTGTGCTAATTGCACTGTCTTTCTGGTTAGCGTCAGAAGAACATGTGCATTCAGGTGTTACTTGTTGCTAGTAACAGTGAGTGTAAGTCTTGCTGCTCCCCTTATTAATGCTAACCAACACATGGTTCATATCTGCTTTTGTCTACTAGTGGGCTAATCAAAATAAAGTAGGGCATAAGCTTAATTTTAAACTGTTTTGGTCTACTTGTGGTCAGGTCTCACTACTTAAAAACAGAATTGGTTCAAAAATGTAGTTTTTTAGTTAAAAACAAAATGTGCCTCTCCTGTCACAAGCGCTGCATAAAGCAGCAGTTCTCAACCCCATGAGTCAAGACCCCTTAGGTAAGCCTCCAAAAATATCTACATTATGATTCATAGCAGTAGTAAAATTACAGTTATAACATAGCAGCAAAAATAACTTTATGGTTGGAGTCACCACACTATTGAAGGGTCGCAACATTAGGTTGTTGGTTGAAGACCACTGGCGTAAAGGCTTCTCTCGTTGTCTTAGGATAGTATATATGCCATAAGTAATAAGTGACTGGCTCATACTCGCACTTGAGGCCAGAGTGTTCATCAGTAACATGAAGTGTTATTATTTATCACTCTTACTGAGTCAGCTTAATTTTAGATCAGTTTAAAGTTAAGAAAAACTTCTTATCTGTTAGTAAAGAGTTTCCATATAGGTCATATATAGTGTCTTATGCTTTTAGTGTACAATAGTTTGTGCGTGTGCGTGTGTGTCAGGAGGGACACAGGATTGGCAGGGTGGGGTATAGATATCCTTTAGAGCTAATTCTCTATAGTGACTTATTTTCAGCATTCCGACCATTTATGACTACATTAGTCACTTACCACACTGCATGGAGTCACATCTCTGGCCAAGAGGGCGGTACTGGCACTTTTGTACACACTACTATTTATGAGGCATCTGACAATATGACCTTGATTCTGTATCTGCTTTTTGGAAAAATGGAACGTGTTTCCTGGGGTCAGGATTTAATGTAATACTCCCCTTTTAATAAGGTTATCGGTATCACTTAAGACTTCTAAATAGTAATTTACACAAGGATCTAGTGTCACAGATTGTAAATGTGCTCTGCACCCTTGGTGTGGTTTATTGGAAGTGGGTGGGCTTTGGACTTTCCTACTGTTATGATGGGACCCAGTGCACTCTTTTAAGCTTTAGGACTAAGTAAGTTCACTGCCACTTGGACCTATTAAATGAGGATTAAAAATTATTTTATTTTTCTGTTGGTTAGGATTTATTGTGAAAATATGCAGCTTATTTTAGTGAATGCAAGATTTTATAATGCTTAGGCATTCAGGAAATACTTTAGAAAAAGGCAGTTTCGAATTGTATGTGGTTTATATAATTTGATTTAAAGTTAGTGTAGTAAGATTATAATTTCAAATAAAAGTTAACAGTCTAAAATGAAATGTGAATGAAAAAAATAGCCTTAGAATAAAGTGTGTTTCTTTCTTACACATCCCCATCTAGGTCCTGAGGGAGGCAAACAAATTAGCAGAAATGGAGGAACCAGCCCTGCTTCCTGGAGAGAACATTAAAGACATGGGTCTGTAATGCTGTTTCATGGTTTGTTCCTTTCTGTCTGCACAATTGCACGTTCTCCTGTAGCCTCTCACCTGCACACTGCAAGCCCAGACCCAGAGCTGTTGGGAGAGAAATGTACAAATTCAGTGTTACTCTTTCAGTTGTTGCTGAACTCTGTGAAGCACAGTTCTATTATTTTGAATTACTGCATTCAGCCACTGTGTTGACCAGCTAACAGCATTAAACAAGTGATTTTTATTAAAGTAGAACGTCTTATTTTCTGTTTTTTGTAACTTTCTTCCTTGATCAAATTCCGGTTGTGTTTTGGGTGAAGTCTTTGGTGTTCGTTGCAGAGCACGCATCTATGTGGTGGACAGAGCTTGTATCCTAGTGTAATACTTGTGATCAGCAAAGCTGCACTTTGTGCCCTTGTTATGCTGTTCACAAAGCAGTATTCATAGATTTTGAGGAGGGTGAAGGAAGATGTTTCGTAGCAAATAAAGTAAGCACCATTTCTCATACATTAGCACTGTGGATGCTGTGTGATGGGAGTAGTTACCACAATGGTCTTCAAGATTATATTGTGGGAAAGACATTAGCTTGCTTTGGTAGGTGAGGAAACTGGAGCACAGGGAGATTCTTAGCTAATAAACCACAGCTCAGCCCATAATGGTTTCTTTCTGCTATTCTACAGTCCGTGCCCTTGCTGCCTCCATCATAGCGTATGGCCGTACAAAAGGGTTGTCGACTGGCCACTTTCCTGTACTGTCCCTGTACCCTGGGACTTCACCCACAACCAGTTTCTTTATTGCTTATTGTTTCCATTGGTTATATCTCATTAGTAGGTTTACGCACATATGGATTATTGAGTACAAATTTGTGTTTCAACATGAGTCTCCACCTTCCTGTATGTAGAGAAGTGCCTCTGTCTCTGAACCAGGCCTAAGTATCCCATGCATCCTGTCCCAAATGTTCTTAACCGCAGACTCGCTCTTTATCTTGTATGTCGCCCCAGGAGTGCTTTTGCTCTTTTTTAACCCTCTTCCTGCTTACGGCACATGCAGGCATTTGAGTTTATTAACACAGATCCTTCCACATAGTTAACAATGACAAAGAAGTCTCGTGTGTGTTATGGCCATGGCAGATGCTTGCCCATATACACATACAAATAAATAAGTGTAATAAAAGCAGAAATGGTAGTAGAAGCATTAAATGAATGCTGTGGGGGTTACTTGTCTCAGAATATTATGGTCTGGTATTCCCACACTTCAGTTACTCAGCTTTAATGGAGGAGTCAGATACTAAGACTGTGCTAGGTTAGTGGGTTAGCTTTGCTATGAGATAGCCTAATGTTCATGGAGAAAGAATGTTTTTAGTCAAGAGAACTATGCTTGTCTTATAATAATTATTGGTTCCAGAATGCTGAACAGTTTATTTTACTTTTCTGTACATTGAAAATCTCATCTAAAAGTTGCTAGCAAATAGATTTACACACACACACACACACACACACACACACACACACATCTGATTGAGGTTAAATTACACATGCACAGGTGAAAAGTACTTCATGAACTAAGCAGCTGAAAGGATCTCTCTGTCTGCAGTGAGGGTGTGTAGAAGAAAGCAGAGACAGGCATCGGCAGTGGGGATACGTGTAGGCCTTTGCATCTGCCAGTGTCTTCTCTCCCTGTCTAGGAATGAGGGAGTGCAAGAAGGACGTCCCGTGATGCCACAGGATGAGAACGCCAGTTGCTTTTCCTACAGAAGAAAACTGGGTCTGATGTCATCCAGACCATTTCAGTGACACCGAGGAAACTTTAATTTAAGCTATAAGATCGTAATGAAAACAAAATCTGTCTTTATGTTGTGATGGGACTTGTTTAATTTCAGAAATTTCTAAATAAAACACGCATCGGAAATTAAGAAAATGTACCTCACGCTTCCTGAGAGATTTAATGCAGAGTGTGGGACAACTGTTAGAAGACTGGTTTCATTTCAGATCCCATACAAAATCGTCAGCCCTTCAAATTGATTAATATAAAACCAAAGTCAGGAAGTTTTAGTGCCTTACAAATTGTGTAGGTTTTTGTCTCCCCCACCCTCCCCTGGGAGTTTGTAGAATCTTGTGACTCTTAAGAACTGACCTGCATTTCCTTGGGGGAATCTGATATTTTGCCCTAATAATGTCATGGAGAGAATTTATAATATCCTAAGATTAAAATCCTTGAATTAGCAAGGTGGTGGTTGTGCCCATCTTTAATATCAATACCTGGGAGGTAGACAGGCTGATCTCTGAGTTCAAGGCCAGCCTGATCTGCAAAGTGAGTTCCAGGACAGCCAGGGATACTACAGTTCTCAGATTAAGATAAAGTTGAAAGTTTGGATTAAGCTTCTGAAGGATTTTTTTTTAACATCATTTATTCTGTGATTTTTTTTTTACAATTATCCAAGCAGTCAAATTAATTATAAAATGTGTGATCCATTTTTAATAGCACATAGTGTCAAGTAAACTCTGACTATTTTGTCTTTTCAGCCAAAGATGTGACTTACATATGTCCATTCACTGGTGCTGTACGAGGAACGCTGACTGTCACAAATTACAGATTGTATTTCAAGAGCATGGAACGGGTGAGGCTTCGTCTGTATATTTGTGTGTGTTTGGGATGTTTGCTTACCTCTGGTTAATTGACGTATTATTGAGACATAGCTGTCCTGTAACTTGCTGTGGACCAGGCTAGACTCCAACTCGGAAGTTTTCCTGCCTCAGCCTCCACGTGCTTGTTCTAAAGGTGTGCTCTACCACTCTCCGCTCACTCCTGGGTAGCATTTGATTAAAGAGTTGCTGGTTAAGATTTTTAACATTTTGGGCAAACAGGTGTTGGATATTAAACACATGGTCCTGTTCATGTTATTCAAGCACTTTGCAGTTTTTATAAGTTGTGCGTTTTCTTTTCATCTTGCAGGACCCTCCATTTGTTCTAGATGCTTCTCTTGGAGTGATAAGTAGAGTAGAAAAAATTGGTGGTGCGTCTAGCCGGGGTGAAAACTCTTACGGCCTGGAGACTGTGTGCAAGGTAAGCTTTACAATACTGGTGTGGTTGTATTTGCTCTAGAAAGCAGTACTTGAGCCTGTCTTTGGAAACTGGCATGAGTGGATTACATACTAAAAGTTTATTCTTATAGTATCATTATTTGCTCCGAAGTTACACGGCGTTTAGTACCAGGACATGGTCAGCATCTTTATATATCTCTTTTTTTGGTTTTTTTAAGATAAGGTCTCTGCCCTGGAACTTGTGCTGTAGACCAGGGAGGCCTCAAACTCATAGATCTGCCTGCTTCTGCCTCCCAAGGTGTATGCACTACTTGGCTGGTGCTCATCTCAATTCTAGACCACATTACTTCTGTCTCATTCTCCCCGTGCCCTAAGTCAAAGAAAGAGTATGTATCCATAAGTATGTATCCAGAAGGTTTGCATGTGTTGATCTTAAAAGTTTGTTGAATCTCATGTTGGAGTTATTGACTTAGTAACTGGTAGTTTCTCAATGTCCAGAAGGTTCTGAATATAATGGCTACCATCGGGTATATAGTGTACCTTGCTTCTTGGTCATTTATCTTTAGCAAGAAATAGTATAAAGAGTTTCAGGCCGGCTGACTTCTGAAATCATTGTAGATATGTTTTCCTGTGGACCTGTACCGTTATAGTTGGGTCTTTGCTGGAGAGAGGTTAAACAAAGAGGTGATCTGAGTGTCCTTATAGTCATAGAGGTGCTTGCAGGAGGACAGTGTGCATGTGTATGTCATAGGACAGAACAGATTTTATTTGTATTAGAACTACACTATGTATTGTCTCTGTTTGTGGTTTTTCAAATTTATAGGGAGTGTTTTATACCCTAAAAACAGAAAAACACATTTGTGTGTTTCTGATGTCAGAATTATTGAATAGTAACACATTCACAGTTAGTGGCTCCATTGACAGCAGTGTGCCATACAGCCCTACCAACCTTGTAGCGTGGCTGAAGGTTTATTTAGTCTAGTCTTAATTGCTGATATGCACTCTCAGGTCACATAGTAAATGCTTCAGTGCATTTCTTGGCATGTAGATAAGTCGCAGAGTGAACACCCATTGTAGAGGCCACAGTGCATGTCGGGAGTTTCAGAAATCTGCGGAGAGAGTCTCTGTCTATAGGTAGTAAATCAAACCAGTGCTGGAGGGAGCGAGCTACCAGTAGGTGTGAGGCCAGCCAGCACAGGAAGTGAGTCTGCAGCAAGGGATGACTGGTTAGTTTCAGCTAGGAGAGCACACATGCAGTCAGGAATTTGAGTAGACTAGCCCAACCAGAGCTTCAGGAGCAGTCAGGAGTTCTTAGTGCTTGACACGCCAGGTTTCAGATGATGTGGGAGCAGTAAGGTCAGGGTGAGGAGCTGTATTCTCCATAGTCTGCTGTCTTGGTTTTCCTGGTAGAATTTCAATCCACTATGTGCCCTTTTGCCATCTCAGTTCAGCACAGTAAACTAAGAGTAGCCCCTTTCTACTCTCAGGAATAACCCACTGAAGAGTCTCTGCCGGCTGGATGGCTGTGCTACAGTCATCTCGTGCTCTCGTCTTTCTTCCCTGGAAAGAGGTCTAAAATCGCTTGTAAAATGGAGTGTCAGTATTAAATGATTATAAATATATTATGATTTTATATTGTACAGTACTGAGTAAGCAGTAGGACACGGTCTGATCTCAACAAAAATGAGACTGTAACAAAGTAAATTCACCATTTGCCTAGGTTAAAATACTTAAGTAAAAGTGGATACTTGTAAATCATTTTTAATCTCAAATGTATTTACTAGGTGCTAAGAGCCAGCATAAATGTGACTTCTAATGTCACTGCCTGAGCATGAGGACCAGCTGAGGACATGTGGAGAGTCCCTGTGATCCAGTGTAGGCTGAGTCTGGGTGCTTCCAGCCAGCTAGTAGGCATGCCGTTGAATGAGGAAGAAGGAAGGGCCGTTCAGTCCTGTGTAGCAGGAGAGAGGAAGTGAGATGATGGCATCCATACATGGTGGAGGGGCGGCAACAGCTGACCACGGTTTTTATTTTTAAACAGTAGGTTCTGGGAATTACACTACAGCCCTGTACTGTGAGGCAAGCACTTTACCTGCTGAGCCGGGAGCAGGATGACTCTGCCGTGTGGTACAGTGTCCTGCGTTTCTTCTGCTCCCAGTGACCCCCCCCCCTTTTTTTTTTTTGCTTGCAGATGTTTTTACATCGTAAATGCAAACCTTCTCTTTATCCAACATTTCCAAGTAACCTCATTTGTTCATTAAAAAGAAACAAAGTAATTTAATTAGATATTATATCTTTTCTAGGATATCAGGAATTTACGATTTGCTCATAAACCAGAGGGGCGAACAAGAAGATCTATATTTGAGAATCTAATGAAATATGCATTTCCTGTGTCTAATGGCTTGGTAAATGTTTCTTTCTAATCTGTATGGTCATTATTAATGTGAACAAACTCAGCTAGGTTGTCCAGATTGTCCCTTTTATGTTCCTGATTTGCGCTTAGCTAGAGGGTATCTTATCCCCAAGGTCCATTTTAGTAATGACATTCTATAAGTATGTGTTGATTCCTTGTGAGGAGGAGCAAACTAGAAATTGAACCTAGGGCTTTATACCAGGCAAGTGCTGTACCACAGAGGGATTTTGTATATGTGTCTATTTGCGACAGGCTGGCTTCTCCTGCCACAGCTCCACGAGGCCTGGATTACAGCTTATATAATACTTTTGTAAGGATATTTTTATGATAAAAGCTTTACGTAGTCTTCATTAGAGTGAAATCCCCCTGGGTGGGAGCTGGCATTAAGGAACTTGGGGCAGTTACTAGTGTAGCAGTATTTTAGCTGTGCTGGGTTCTCTCGGCCACATGTTAGGATTCACCTCCATTCATTCCTGTCAGAGCCGGAATGGGATGGCAGGGAACTAGCTCTGTGCGTGGATTTCTCACTTCAGTGGCAATTATTTTTATAAACACCATAGTTCTTTTTTCTAGTTGTACGTTAAAAAAGCTTACATGCCAATGTATAAAAAGCTTCTTCAGTATATCAGAGCATACAGTATGGATTTTAGAGCCACTCACTGGTGCCGTCGAGTGTTGGACCAGTTATTTCTGTTGAAAAGGACTTTTAAGAAGATGTCATTTATTACTTAGTATGAACCCTATAAAAGGTACCAGAATATTTAAAGGAAACAGGTTAGCATTTGGTAAGTTTTATAAGTGAGTCTTTGTGTTTTTCTCTACTTTTTAAAGCATATAAAGATATTTAGTGTTGTAAATTAAATAGTAATTTCAGTCATAAACTAAAAGGGGCAATACAGAATATTCTTGCAAATAAGTAAATAAAAACAGAAGTACTTTAGGGACATATTTCTGATTCATTTCTTTCTTAAATGTCTTTTTAAACTGCTGTTTATTTTGTAGCCTCTTTTTGCTTTTGAGTATAAAGAAGTATTCCCTGAAAATGGGTGGAAACTGTATGACCCCCTTCTAGAGTACAGAAGGCAGGTATGTGCTTTTTTGTTCCAGCTCCGTGTTCTGTGTTATTTTCAAGACAGACAGTTGATCAAAGCAAGGAGTTCTTTCATTGTCTCTTCCTTTTGTTTTATCTGGAAGCTAATCTGGTTTGGTGAGTTGCTTTGTAGAAGACACTAATGATCCTCTATGAGTCTTTATCTAGTTTATGAGCATAAGTTTGTCTAAAAAAATGTTTGCTCAGTATAAAGATGAAAATGGGATCAGTATGTGTGAATTTTAATGTTCTTATATGTCATAATATCATTCATTCAACTTTTTTCATTTTAGGTATCCTAGAGTATATGAAAGAAAAATAACTTTACTGCTTCTAGTTTAGCTCTGCAATTTTTTGAGTTCCATTCTTCATAGAGGATAGAGAAATACATTCCCTGTGCTCAGGGCAGCGTTTGGCTTACCTTAGTTAGTACACATACATTTTAACTTGGTGTTTGCCTGTGTGTTTGCAGGGATTAAGTTCATGGTTTCCATGTGCTGGGCAAACACTCTACTTTTACATGTATTACTGTTGATAGCTTCTCATATTTTCCACTCAACTTTGATGCATTTAAACTTGATGAGTATTAATGGCACATGTGATTTTCTCTGTTGAGGCTCTTTCTGAAGGAATCCTCTGTTATTTCTTTGGTACTGTTATTGCTTGTGCTCTAGTAGGGAAGGTACTGACTGGTCTCACTGATAATGTCAGGACGTGGCAATGCCTGCTCTGTCACAGACTGTGTCTGTTGAACATAAGATGTAAAGGTACTAAATATCTGCATAATATGGATAAACTGAGGCATGGGAAGGTTAAGCAATCTGTCCAGGATAACGTAATTATTATTGTGGAAGGTAGGATTTGAATTCACAAAATGCAAAAAAAATGTGTTTCAGTAGGTAAGTTAGTAGTAGTCTGACTAATGAGAAATAACCAGTTTGAATGAGAATAACTGTACAACATCAGACCCACAGAGTCTTAAAGGTACTAGAAGAAGTAGATTCTTTTGGGCTAGGGAGATGGCATTTGGCACACAAGCCTGGAAACCAGAGTTTAACCAGCTATAACCATAACACTTCTCTGGCCTCTAGTGGGCTATGGCACCTGTCTTTACTCTTCCTGCCCACTCCCCACAATAGTATTAGTAGTAGAAGATTTCTTTTTATTATTATCTGGATTTTTAAAAGTGGGAGCTGGAGGATAGTCTGACAAATAGGCCACCAGTAATTATAGCCTGCAGAAGTGGAAGTGAAATAAGAACATCTGACAGAGTGCTAGCGACCAGAAGTTTTAGAGGATGTATACCTGTCTATATAAATCAGTCTCCTCACTTCCTAAGACAGCTCTTGTGAGAGCAGATCCTGCTGCCTTTGTTTCCGCCCTTACCAGATAGGCTTAGTATCTAACAAATTAACGAGCTTACTAATATTACATCTGGTGTCAAGTAACTGCAGATCTTCACGTTCTAATGTCTTCCTAAACCCTGTCTGTCACTGAGAACAGCTGTCAGATATGGGTAGTAGAGATAGGTGAAGCTGGCTTAGGTGGCTACTGACCCAGTGTCAGTTATGTTTAACTGACAGGTTGTCTTGTGTTTTATGTCATATGCAGGGAATTCCGAATGAAAGCTGGAGAATAACAAAGATAAACGAGCGCTATGAGCTCTGTGACACATATCCTGCCCTCTTGGTTGTGCCAGCAAACACTCCTGATGAGGAGCTAAAGAGAGTGGCATCCTTCAGGTCACGGGGCCGGATCCCAGTAAGTAGGCTGAGTAGGTACATCCATGGGTCCAGGGTGGTAAGCTATAGCATTTATGTGAGGATATTAGATACCAGCTTAAACTGTGAAGGTAAAACAATATTGTTGGCTCCTAACTCAGATATTTGCTGTGTATTGGTTACCATTTTATATCTTAGATATTTTTTTAAGAATATTTCTGTATGTATGTATATATGTGACTACACTGTAGCTGTCTTCAGACCAGAAGAGGGCATCAGATCCCATTACAGATGGTTGTGAGCCACCATGTGGTTGCTGGGAACTGAACTCATGGCCTTTGGAAGAGCAGTCAGTGCTCTTAACCACTGAGCCATCTCTCCAGCCCCTTATATATTCTTTAGTTATAGCAATAAATGCTTTCTTCCCTACTGAGTCCAAGAAAGTAGGAAACTTTACAAATTTATCATGTACAACTATTTCAAAAGAGGAGATGAAATAATTTTAGTTGCAAATGCATAGGTATCGAGGATTTTAATAAAAAAAAATTAAGCAGGGTTTATTTAGCTCTGTTTTAATGTACTTCTTTTTACAACGAAGCTTCTCATTAATCAGTGAGATTGATAAGTGTCTGTTTAGTTAACTCTCTATAAAGCAGAGTCAGTTAGAAATAAGGGTGCCAGGGATCTGAATAGAGGCTGCTCCCTAGGAGGCTTGGGAATAAGATACAGTGGTATATGTCACCATGTCTTTTCATTAAGGTTTTATCATGGATTCACCCTGAAAGTCAAGCCACAGTCACTCGCTGCAGCCAGCCCATGGTTGGAGTGAGTGGGAAGCGCAGCAAAGAGGATGAGAAGTATCTTCAGGCCATCATGGACTCCAATGCCCAGTCTCACAAAATATTTATATTTGATGCTCGGCCAAGTGTAAATGCTGTTGCGAATAAGGTGAGGTTTTTTTAGTAATTAGTTGTCACTAGTCTGATGTTACTCAAGGCAGCGGAATTTGTCTGAACAGTAGCCTTGGAAAGTGGTCATGATAGAGACCATGGTACCTGAGTCGGTGAGAGCACAGGTCATGGTTAGCTATTTAAAGACTGTTTCATCTGTATTTAAAAAAAGTAGTTAAGGTGGCTTGCTAAGCAAATGACACAATGCGTTAACACAGCCCAGTACCGCTAGAATCATTAAATTTTGCTTCCATTTCTAAACCTGTGTAGTTGTACATCAACTTTTAATTTGAAGTAAAATGGAATACTTTTTAAGTCAACATTTTATTATGTCAATGAAAATTTATGTCACTTAATGTCTGATAGCCAGTCACACTGAACTGTCCTTCGATTTTTTTTTTTGTCCTCCTGCTGAGTGGCACTTGAGTGGTCATCCTCAGCTCATGAGAATGTTCCTCACTCTGCATCTGCATAGTTTTAGAGCCTCGTGAGTCACACGTGCTCTTTGCAAGTGGTCCTTTTAAAGGAGGTGAAGGAGTCCTGACATCCGAAGTCATTGCAAGTTATAAAGCATGATGATTGTGTCAACTTTCCTGTCAGTTAAACCAGAAGACTCATCGAGGTTAAAACTCCAAGTTCATCCTAAGACTCTGTAATACAGAATTCTTTCAGTATTTAGTAATTTAAATGCCAAAAATTATAATTTTCAAAAATAGACTTATAAAACTTTATGCATCATTTGAACTACATTTATACTACAACTAAGTATCGCCCACAGATGTGCTTTATCATGAATTTTTCTTTACACTACTGAACACACTGTTGAACACACTGCTCCTCACCAACAATCTTTCTTTATATTTTGTATCCTTTTTGATATTTTATAGAATGTGATGTATAAATGAACCATATAGCCAAGAAGTCAAATAAATTCTCTAGCAAACACTGATTTTCTTCTCCAAATTCTGTGCCTTGAATAAAAACAAGAATCAGACTTAGTTCTCTCTGAGCAAAATAAGGACCAGAAGGCAACAACTGTGGTGGGGGCAAAGTGATGACCTTGTGTTTGCCTGCTCCTCACCCCCTTCTGGAAGAATCTTTAGCACCACATATGTACTCTGTTGCAGAAATTTTCACAGCTAGCTGGGTCACCGTTGTAGCTGCTCCTGCAGCCAGGGCCCCATTGGAGCCCCCGACCGTCCTGGCTCCTCGCAGCCTTCATGCTGCCACAGGTCCAGTGGCAGCCTCTGCACTCTAGTCCCCACTCAGGTCCCAGAGCATGCTCAGTGCGTCTTAGGAGTCCATCTGTGGGCTTCTCTTGCCTGTCCAGCTTTTCCTACCATGTTCCCTGACTACATGGTGGATTGTTTTTATTTTGTCCCCAAATCTGAGATGAACCTGAGGTTTATTCAGATTTAGGTTTGGTTTGTTCTGCGGGCTACACTGATCCTTGGATCCAAGTTACTTTGATTAGCTTGGGTTGCACTATGTTGCTTCCCATTCACTGATAGCAGTCAACCCTTGGGGCTTTCGCAGTCTTTGCTACACTGCCCTATACTTGGTATTTTAAGACTTACTAGAGTAGCTAATCACTGAGTTCAGTTTTAAATGGTTTCCATGCTGTTGGTTTATCATCTAGTTGCCGTAAAGAAGATAAATGAAGAATGTGAATACTTGGTGTATTCACAGCCCATCATGGCTGTGGTTCTCTATTATTTCCCTCCTCTCTCTGGAGTGAGTTTATAAAGGAGCTATTGCCTTGTGGATTCTGTGACGGGCTTGTATAATAGCTACTACATCTTCTGATGTTTGTTAAGACAACATTGCTTTGCAAGTTTCTCTATCCTGAGTTTTAGGGTTACTTTGTTAGTGACTTTATCTAGCCTGTATCAGTAACTGGTGCTGTGAGCACATGCCAGTTACTCCTGGGGACGCTCTGGGAGACCTACTTCTCTTGCCAGACCTCACATTGTAAACCTCCAGCAATCCTCCAAATAGTCACACAGCCTGTGGGTGTTAAGCCTTCACGTCCCTTCTCACTCTTCAGAAGTTGTGGTCAACAAGTACTGTTGACATTTGACATTAAGTTTTGTGACAGTCTTGAAAGTAAATTACTCTGTACATGAGAAATCTTACCAATTTTTAAAGTTAGTTTGGAGTTGAATTCAGAGGTGTCATAGTCAGAATCATATTAGGGTAGTTTCTATAGTATCCTCATTTGTTTTTGTTAAGACTCCACTAAGTGTGATTATGTATGAGTTAGGAAAGACAGGTTTTTTTTTTTTTTTTTTAAACAGAAAATGGAATATTAAACTTGGGGAAATTAGGTTGTCTTTCCTTGCTACAGATTGTCTTGAAAAGCATATATTTTCTTTTTGATAGATTTGAGGATAGTAATTTCAGTAGGATTCTGTTTTATACTTTTTAAAATTTAAAATGAATTAGCTGCTTATAGTGTAAGCAGACTGTTGCTAATCTTGTCACCGTGATTGTTAGGAGGGCAGTGTATCCATGAGAGCATTTTGAGAAATAAAACTTCTGACTTGACCACTGGGTTAATGCATTTTTTTTTTTTTTGAGTCAAACTTTAGATCTTAAAAAGTTGTGGGGTACAGAAGGCAGGGTGACTGCTTAGGACACCCCCTCTACCCAGGGAGAATGGTTTTCCGCTGTCATGGTCTTTCCTACAGTAAGCATCACACTACAGAAATGTGGGGCCTGTCAGTGAAACTGAAACTGGAAGTAAAGTAAATCCTCCTCAGATAAATCTTTTTTCAAGTATTTTGTCACAACAGAATCTTCTACTTGGAAGTCAGTATGGCTACAATGTTTGGTTTTTAATTAAACGTGAAATGTGAAAAGCAGCAGCTTGGATAGACTAGTATGAGATTTTTTATATGGAATTTATAATTATTTCAGCAAGTTTGGAGGAAAATCCTTGTTATAGATAGGATTGATATGCACGGAAAGTGTTCTTTAAAATACTGATGCACTTTGGGATGATACATAACTAATGTACGGGCCACATAGGCTTGGTACAGGCTGTTTCAGAAAGAGTGTGAGGCTTGTGTGTTTATTACAAGTGGCCTGAGCTACCCATGCTTCCCACAGGGTTTCCATATGTAAGCAGTGGTCTTATTTTGTATACCGTAGGATGGAACTTTGTAACTGATATGTTAGAGATGGCTATCACTCATGATTTTCTGTGATGTGTCCCTTTTTGTAGGCAAAGGGGGGAGGTTATGAAAGTGAAGATGCCTATCAAAATGCAGAACTCGTTTTTCTGGATATTCATAATATCCATGTTATGAGAGAATCATTACGGAAGCTGAAGGAGATTGTGTACCCCAACATTGAGGAAACTCACTGGCTGTCTAACTTAGAATCTACACACTGGCTGGAACATATTAAGGTGTGTATTTACTCTTCCTCAATGCTTTTGTCTACCGTGTCTCTTGACAATGAACTTAGTAAGAAGGACCTGCCGAGTATTGGGGCCAATGAGTGTGTGCACTCGGGTCTGAGGTACCTCACCGCCTGCTGTGCATGTGCTGCTGTCTTGCTTTCCCACCCATCTGCATTCTGTCCATCCTCCAGATGACAGTGTCTTCACTTCTCAGTTTCCCATGTTGCATCCAATTTCAGTCTCCTGTGTTTTCAGCTCCCACCCATTTAATATGCTGTTCATTTATTTTTCCTGTTTTTGAGACAAGTTCCAGGCAGTCCTCAACCTCAGACTCTTAGGATTATAGGCAAGAGCCTTGGCACCTGGCTCCTTTTTATTGATGCCTCTTTCCATGTGACTGACATAGTTCTCAATCTAACAAGACTGTATTATTTTCTTTTAAGAAGTGTTTTAACTTTCATTTTAAAACTTGTTTCCAGCTCATTCTTGCAGGGGCTCTTAGGATTGCTGACAAGGTTGAGTCTGGGAAGACATCTGTGGTGGTGCATTGCAGTGATGGATGGGACCGCACAGCTCAGCTCACTTCCCTGGCTATGCTCATGCTGGATGGATACTATCGAACCATACGAGGATTTGAAGTCCTTGTGGAGAAAGAGTGGCTCAGCTTTGGACATAGATTCCAACTAGTGAGTAAAGTATTCATTTCACTGGGTTTGGTCCGTTGTGTGCTCACATGGGCATATGCCTCTGTGCAGCTCAGAGGTGGTCAGTTTTCTTCCCTAGTTTCTTTCTACTTTATTCTTATTTAGAGACATAGTCCCTCACTGAGCCTGGGGGTGGGGGCGTCACAGATTTGGGGAAGGCTGGCCAGCTACCAAAACATCTCTGTGCTGGGATTACAGGCATGCATAGTCTGCCTAACTTGTACTTAGGTGTTCAGATCAAACTCAGGTCTTACGTTCTTGTGGCAAACACTTTTCTCACTGAGCCATCACTTTTAATGTTTCTTCACATGCATCTTGTACAAGGTATAAATGTGGCCATTTACTCAGCAAGTCATGAGAGTACTATATTTGGTAAGGTTTTCGTATGTTCTTACATAACGCAGTCTGAACCAGAGTTATCTGACCTTCTCTTCTGCCATCCCTGCCTAGAAATTCAGCTGTCATCAATGGTCATGGCGCTGTCCCTCTAAACGAAGCTGCAAAATACTGCTAGCTTTCCCTCTGGGCTTGTATGAAAATGATGGTGGTGCAGATACTGATTTAGTTATATAAAGTAGTCTGAAGTAATTTGGAATTAAAATACTCATGTAGAAAAGTCTGGGGTCTTTAACGGATAAGACTTGGTCTTGGTTAAGACGACTTGCTCTTGTGAGGACTTCAGTCCATTTCCCAGCACTCGGGTTCAGTTCCCAAGCACCTGTCACTCCAGAGGACCTGACTCTTTCGGTCTTTGGGCATCAGTCCTCACGTGCAGATATGCTTATGCACATAAAAAGTAAATAAAAAGATTACCTACAACTTAACTCCTTTGGACTAAGATACAGTTTCCTATTTATTCTTTCCAAAAATTTAAACAGGTAGTCTTATAGAAATGATAAAAAATTGAGCCCAGTACTTTTCAAAATGTATTAATTACTTAAAACTGGTGATTAAACCCAGGGTCATAGAGTTTAGACAAACACTCTAACCACTTAAATTTCCAAGGCTGACCCTACATTTACTTTATTATCCTCTAGCCTCAGCTTCCTGTCTGTGCCACTGGGGCTGGGCTCAGATTTTTTTTTTTTTTTAACAGTGAATTTCAAATTTAAGTCTTGAGAATATGTTAGTTGGATTAAAATTGCAAAGTCATGAATCCAAAGTTTATACGTCAACCAGCTAATGTGTACCTACCAAGTTAGTACTTAGATTCATCACCATGTCCAGAAACAAGGATGTACCCCTTCCTGAGGCCATGGTCCCCCTTAGACTTCCTGCTGGAGTCTCTTCATGATAGGATGAGGCATCCTGCTCCTTCTTGTTCCACACTCCTTTGGAGACAAAGGAAAAACATTCCTTGCTATATATATATATATATATATATATACACATATATATATATATAGCTGTCTCCCTACAGCACCCATAAGCTTTTCAGGATGGGTATCCTTGATTCCTTGATTGATCTTTTTCTCCCTGTCCCAGTTGTCTGCCATTATTACTTAAGGCTGTCACAGTGTGGTACCCACCGTTATTTCTACTATTTAGTGAAACAGTTATGTCTTCCTTGAAAAGTCCTTTTGCCTTTGCTTTCTTGTACTGTGCTTTGGCCTCGTGGCATTCATTAGTAGGGATAATTAGTGGCTTCTGTTCAACATGGTATTGGAATCAGGAAACCTAGAACAGTGACCTTGTGAGTCTGCTGTCTTCCTCATGCTGTCTGCCTGTTGTTTGTATTGGAGTGAAGACTGGAGTCATCTTCCCAGGAGGGGGAAGCAGGAAGAGCAGATGTCTAGGTTGAGAAGGGATGATGAACAAGGCAAGAGTTGAATTAAGGAAGACCATTAGAGGCCTAGAAGTCACCGAGGGATGTGGGTCTTGGTATCTGCATGGATGCTCTTTAATATTAGTCTTTAGAAGGGTTTACTAGGAGTATTTTTTAAGCCACTCCAAGGAACTGTCGCTCAAAATTAGGCAATGTAGACATCTCTCCCAATAGCTTACATTTTCTCCATACAATGATGTACTTACCAGAAAAACCTTTTAAAAAAATTTAAAGGAAAATTTTCCTTTCCTATGTAGGTAAACAGCATTTTTAGTAAGCATTTTTGGAGAATTAAGGATGTTTTGAAATCTGTCAAAACTTAGCAGATGATAATCGTGTCTTTTTTTTTTTTGTCCTTTGTTCTACAGAAAATACTAGCTCACAGTTAAACAGAGTCTCCTGATGTGCTATTTTGTTCACTGTATCAGAGGCATAGGCAAGTGATTTTATTAGAAAAGTAAGGCAAATGTGTACTAAAACTCTAATCTTTATATGATCAGCAACAAATACTGTCTATGATATTTCATTTTAAGGAAAACAGTACATTCTTGAAAAGCACCAAATCTTCCTTATGATCCATACTTAACATTAAAATGTTACTTTGTTTCATCCTGATGCACAGGATAATAGCAAATGAAATGTGTGCCTTCTGTTTTGTCACATTAATTAAAATGTTTACTTAGTAACATTTTCTCTTGCTTTGCTAATACTTGTCTAAGAAAACTGGGCATTCTTTCTTCAGTAGTGAGCATGTAGCAGGACAGAAGATAGTCTGTTGTGGCCCTTCCTCACTGCCCAGCTTGACAGCTAACAGCAGTATACATTAGCACCAGGAATACCAATACTGCATACTGGGAGATGTGAACCAAAAAACATCTTAGGATTATGACAATATCTTTTTTTCATTGAAGCCTGCCTCAGAAGTTGTACACCCCAATTTTTTGAATGAATCCCTGCTCTGCGATTTTAACTTGCATGGGTGGGGACCCATTGTGTGAAGAGCAGATCCAAGTACTTATGTGGCATGCATCTATCTATCAATCTATCTATCAATCTATCTGTCTGTCTGTCTGTCTGTCTGTCTGTCTATCTATCTATCTATCTATCTATCTATCTATCTATCTATCTATCTATCTATCTATCTATCTATCTATCTATCTATCTATCTATCGTACCTGGGGAGGTACCTTATCCACTGACTATCCATAAGAAATGTCTTACCACAGAGAAGTTAAATCTTTAAGACAAAATCTGGGCTCTTAAGGACTTTCTCTCCTTTGTTTTAGAATACAGGTTTCATTTATTAAAGTAGTTATCTTGAAGTTTGCATGTGTAAAGATGTTAATACGTTTCTGCTTACTAGAGTTGTAGTAATTTCTACTTTGCAACTTTCAAAAGATGTTTTGAAGAAATTAAAAATACCAACCAAATTATACTTTCAGAAAATAGAAAATGTGACATTTCATTGTCTTTGCTTCAGAGAGTTGGCCATGGAGATAAGAACCATGCAGATGCAGACAGGTCACCTGTTTTCCTTCAGTTTATTGACTGTGTCTGGCAAATGACAAGACAGGTAAAACACATCATCTGGTGACACCCTGCCCCCATATTCCTCAGTGGTCCTGATTGGCTTACGATTCTTGATAATAGCTAATTCCCAGAGATAATAGCTCCTGTAATTGTTGGACATTAAAACTTGTTTTTATGGTAATAATAATTATTAAACACTTGGATTCTAGTAGCATTTTAGCCCAGAGCACTGATAAAAATGAAAAATATTCCTCCTTTGATATAAAGTCCTTTGTTCACTGACAGTTCTGTTCGTTTGCTAAGGAAGATGAACAAATTTCATCAAATTCCAGCCAAAAATAAACACTATTTTGAGCCATTTTTTAAAATCTGTTTTAAAGAAGTGTTTGGGGCAGAAAGTGTAAGGCAGGATGGCTTAGCTCCTGTCAATCATGGAGCTATTAGAAACCCTGTAACGGCAGCTGGTTTGTTTGAAATAGTTGTATACCCCAGTAGTATAATTAACAGTATAAATGACTCAGTCTAGAAAGGTTCATGATAGGACACAGTTGCAAGGCTCATCTAAAGAAGGACTAGCAGTAAGCTACATGTCCCCATAGATTTTAAGTTAGGTTGACAGACTTTTTCTAAAATACCAAGGCAGTATTTTCCAGTTCACTGTGGAATGTTTTACAGGGTCTTAATTAATAGATTTATTTACAAATTAGTTTCCGAATGGTTTTGTGATATTAATAACATGGGGTTCAATTAAACCTTTTACTACCTTTTGGGCAGTCTTTAATTCCTTGGATAGCCCTCCAAAAATGACTTGTATAAAATTGAGGTGCCCACTGAGGGTTAAGTCTGAGTTGGATCAATGCTACCAGTTGTGAATTATAAGAACCTGTTCTTCCATAAGAAAAGTAGGCTGACTTACAAGTTATCTGCACAGCTCCTTAGCTGATACTTCTGTGTCTATACAGAAGGCATTTGCTGGGCACATTTGATAGTTTTAATTCTTAGAAATAAGACATGTTGAAAACTGAAAGAATACCAGACTCAACAGAACTGTTCCATGTCAGGAATCAGTGGCTGGCAATTACAGTGTCAAACAAAACCATTCAATACTTGCTGCATGAGACTCTGCCTTAGGAAGGAAAACAAATAATGCCATGATGGCTTAGGTAGTTTTAAAATGTCTAAATACTATTATAAAAGATCTACTCATGACAGATAAATGTGTGTGGAAAATGTCTCAAGCTTGTGCTGTCCAATTTGCAGTTTCCCACCGCATTTGAATTCAATGAGTATTTTCTCATCTCCATCCTGGACCACTTGTATAGCTGTTTATTTGGGACATTCCTCTGTAACAGTGAACAGCAGAGGGGGAAAGAGGTATGGCTCTCACTTGGTATGTATTTGGTTATACTGTATCTTACAAGATGTATAATAAGCATTACTTTGACCCATAACTGGGGATAAGGGATCATTTATAATCCCAGGTATTCCAGAGGCTAAGATTGAAGGATCATATCTGAACCCAGCCCTTTAAACACATATCCTCTCAAAATAAATGTGAAGAAAACATGTAGATAGGAGATGCTGGGAAAGTACAAGGTCAGTGCTCTCCTCGCTCTTCAGAGCACTGGGTTCAAGCCTGCTACAGCAAAACAAGGACGTCCACTTTCATCCTGAACACCTTGTCAGAAAGCTGGTTACTCTGGGAGAGCGCTCACACTGCACAGCCCTGCTACCAGGTTAGGGTATTAGACCACCAACTTCTAAGTTCATTCCTGTTCCCGTAAAACAGGAGGATAGTGTTTACTGTTGTGAAAATTAAATTCTTCCTAGACTGTACCTTGCAGGTGTTATACTTCATAGTAAATATATTTCCATGCATGGTAGGCTTTCAGTATATTGTGGGTTATTAGTCATAAGTACCACAGCAGTATTCTAATTACTGTCAGTGTTTTTGAGAAACTACCCTTGATCTAAAAGTCTTAAATCATAAATTTTAAATACAAAATCCTAATGTTATAAGCACAGAACTGTGGGCCATCACCATTTAATTTAGAGCCTCTTTCATTGCACCGAAGGCATCACACACTGCTAGTCCATGTTCTCCCAGGATTGGGCAGATGCACGTCATTTAAATGGAATCACCACGTGACCTTTGTGTCTGGCTCCTTTCATTACTATCCAACATTCAGATGTCATACCACACTTCCTCTTCATGGTCAAATAATCTTCCATTGTGTATATCCCATCACGTCTTTGGGTTGTTCTTCATTTTGGCTGTTATAAACAGCACTGATTTAATCATGTGGAGCACCTTTATTTTTTGTCCATGGAAAAGTGTATGGTACATGTGTTAGGGGAGACCAGAAGAGGGTCTACCCATGTGGATGAACTCTGATCTCATTCTCAGCATCCTCTATTTTTAATTTTAATCATCACACAACCCTACACAAATTTCACCTAGGGTTTAAAGGCTGATGTGTTAGGGATCTTAACCAATTTTTCTCTTGCAGAATCTTCCTAAGAAGACAGTGTCACTGTGGTCCTATATAAACAGCCAGCTGGAAGACTTCACTAATCCCCTTTATGGGAGCTACTCCAATCATGTCCTTTACCCAGTAGCCAGCATGCGCCACCTAGAGCTCTGGGTGGGATATTACATAAGGTGGAACCCCCGGATGAAACCACAGGTACACATCTCCAATGTATGGTCCCATTAGGTTTGTCACACTCAGAACTTCCCACTCTGTTCTTTAGTTACGAGACTTTCCCAACTGCACACACACGCCTTTTGGTATACAGAAAGAAATAACTTTATAAAGCCCTAAAGCTGCAGGTCCATAGTCCTTGAAGAGTTTTAAATAAATGATAGTCATAAAGTAGCATCTTTCAGGGACATCTGAAGCCATTGAAAGATAAAAAGTGACAACAGAACACAAATTTCACTAAGGAACTAAAGGTGAGACTGTCCAACTGCTTAAACAGCCAGTGCCACAAAGCTCAAGGAATGGTTAAGAGCTCAGGTTTGCCTGGATTTCTTCTACTGCAGTGATTTTGTTTGCTCTTGCAGGAACCCATCCACAGCAGATACAAAGAACTTCTTGCCAAAAGAGCAGAGCTTCAAAGGAAAGTAGAGGAACTTCAGAGAGAAATTTCCAACCGTTCAACCTCCTCTTCAGAGAGAGCCAGCTCTCCTGCACAGTGTGTGACTCCTGTCCAAACTGTTGTATGAAAGGACTAGGCCAGGGCATCACTGCCAGGAACACAGCACCTTATGGGTAGAAAGCCTTCCATGTTTGAAACCCATCTATGGGAGAGTCCTTCAAATGCTGTATTTATTTCAAATCTCTCTTAGATGAGTTTAGAACATAAAGTGCAAGTGACAATGAAAATTATCTCATTTGTAATTAAAAGTATGACACTAATCTTAAGTCACCCAAAGAATACTAAAATACTGCAGTCCTGCATTCGCACTGGGAGCAAGTTTTTCATCTAAAAAAATGTCTTAAAACTCTGAGCACCTGGTGAGATCTCTAGGAGGGGAGAGAAGCAAGGGCATCTGTTCTTACACCTGAGAGCACACATACTGAGCCTTGATCTCATTTTTTGTGGTATTTAATACAGTAAAAAGCATTGTTTTGAGATGATTATGGCATAGTAGTTAAAAATGCTGCTGACGGTGTAATTAGCGTATTTTCAACAGCAGTTAGGAAATGATGCCTTATATATGTGCTTTGGGGGTTGAACGGACAAAGCAGTAGCCGTCATCCAGGAATTCAAAGAATATTCCACACCCATCAGCATAATTTCCATCTGTATATTGATCACAAACATCACATAAGACATTTTTAAACCTTAACTTTATCTTAATGCTAATTGGCAAGTTTTAAGACAGTACTTTTAAAAACTTACAAGTCTGACTTTAAGTGCTATATTTAAATCTCACATGAACACCTGACCAAAGAACACTGCATGTGAGTTAGTCTCAGTGCCAGCAAGTAAGGCCTTGCTTCTCTGCTCACCTGAGTTCGGTGCTGGTGTGAACAGTTGACTCCTGGTGTCTATTTTACTCTGTATAAGAGCCATATGTAATGTACTGTAACAAACGAGCTTCTCACCACTTGGTCTTTTAATTAAATGACTTCAAACCTTGTCCTTATCCATGGCTGTCTAAAGTATCCTCCCCCACCCCTCACAAATGTTAACCTGCAATTGTCCAGTTTGATCCCACCTATCTTTGACACCTAAAATCAAACTAAAAAAACAAAACAGTTCCCTAATTCATTGTTTAAACTGTAGTCATGTTGTCGATGTTGGAATTAGCACATCACACATACACAGGCAGATCTCCTCTTCCCTACATCCTTTTTCTTTCTTGTATATTTTATAATGATACTGAGCCTAGAGCCTCACACTTACCAGGCGAATGCTGTACCTCAGCATATCCAGTATTTACAAGAATTGGTACCAAATCATTTGGTTGGTGTAAAATGAGCTATAAAACTTTTTTGAGGAAGTACTTATGTTCCCAGCATTCAAGTAAGGTTTCTATAATAGTGCACTTTCCTCCCTAGTCTGTTATCCTTGTTGAAACCTTTGACCATCTTGGTATGACATAAAGGAATGCTGATAGGATCCTGACTTTAAAGTTGATCAATCACAATCAATATATATATATCCCTCCAAAACCAAGAAATCCTCTTGTGGAATGTGCATACTAAAAGCGGCTTTCTGTGGAATTCAACTGCATTCCTGGTATAGTCACATCTCCCCCAGCATGAAAACACTCTTATGCAGCATGGAATCCATGCTGGCGTCTCATACAGAGTACAAGGGAGCTCTGCTGTGAGTGAATGAACAAGGAAGAAGAAGAAGAAGCAAAACCAAAGCCCGCAGTGGGGATCCAGCTGGAGACAGGTAGGATTTAGTATCTTTCAGTTACTATTCTAATTAGAACTTGGAGCTATTATCATTCAGATCACAGTTACACAGTTTAATGTCCTGAAATCCAAACAAGGAGTTAACAGAAGTCTAACAGTTGAAGTGGTTGAGCTGTGAATATTTACCAGGTCACCAGAGCAGTTTTCACCTTCCTGGGGTCTATGGACTCACTGCTGTCAGTTCATTGCTGCTGCAAACCTGCTCATCAGAAAATCGCACACACAAGTAAAGGTTTATATACAACTTCCGGAGATTCACCAATCTCAAAAATCTATTCTATGTAAGGACTCTTAAAAACTCTACTAGAAAATTAATTCAGGAGATCAAGAAGCACAAACAATTCAAGCTACTCAAGTGTAATACATAACCTTCCCTGTTACTTTAGTATATGACTAGTATGTTCACCAGCCTATCTAAACCATTCAGTAACCTTGGGCTTAGGTCTCTGTAAACACAGTAACAACATGCGTCAAATATTCTTATTTCCCAATCAGGATACTAATATGCACTTTTTGAGATTGTATAACAAATAAAGCCTTTGTTAGCTGGCTGTTAAGCAAAGTTTAAAAATTGCTTTATTGATTTGAAGGACCAAATTTATAAACATTAACATGTGGATCTATTCAAAATTAATAATTTACATTGACTTGATGTGTATTCAGTTCACATACTGCCCTCATACTGTATGCTAAAAGCATGGGGTTCTAAGAGTCAAGATTAAAAAGTGCTTAACATGATTACAAATAGGTACTGTCTAAAAACTGCAAATGTGTACATTTTACACATACCCCCCATTCTCATTGTTTATTCCAAAATTTCATTCATTTCATTAACAACTATTTAAGAGTTTTATGAAAACATTGTGACATATTTCATGGATAACTGACATAAAATGTTGGATTCTTTAATAGCGAACTGACTGTTGATCAATGTCTGAAATACCAAAGCAAAACAAAGTCCTCTTGAAAACAGTAGATTTAATGGTCATCTGGAGAAGGGAAAGTTAGTAGGCACAAGACTTATAAAGCACTGACTATGGGGACAGCCTCATATTCTTAATTTTCAAACCCAATTTACATATATACCTACTTAAAAAACATACCCACAAGTAAAAAAACCTGGTCATTTGTTTACAAAGTGCAGTGTATGAGTTCAGCAAATCCACAGACAGTGCGGCGTCTCTGCCATAGAACTCCAGCTCCAGTTACTTGTGCTGCCCGGCACAACAGACTGTAAAGCTTGGTCCTAACACCTGCCAGTAATGGCAGCTTAGCAAGCATGAGACCTGGAAGTCTGCTCATTGTCCAGTAAGCACATCATTTATGACCTGGTGTCAGTAATCCCAACACAGATTACTGCTCTGCAATGAATTCTGTATAGTTTGCATGTCCTTCAGTAACTGAAGATTTTTCCTGCTTTTTTCTCCAGGTCTCAGTTTAGCAAAATCCTTCTTACTTGTGGTCCTTGTGACTCCAGATGAACGGCCGCTACTGTTTCCTTCTTCATCAAGAGTCTTTCTGTTAACTTTTAATTCCTTCTTCTGCTTATCTATGCTTTGTTTCTCCAGCTGTCCAAATAAAGCAGGGAAAAGATGAATTCAATAAAAACATTTGCTTTAATATAGGGTCTTGCTACATTCAGTCTTGATTCCCCTGCCTCAACTTCTTAAATACTCCATTAACTTATCAACATCTTCTATAACACTCAAGTGATAGATTCTTAATGGGTTTTTTTAAAGCACATAAGTCTGTAGGAATTATAAATCATTTATGTAAAATACAGAACCAGATAAATGTTATATAAATACTGTAATACTCTACACTAGAAGGGCTGGCTTCTAATACTTAGGGTGTGCCCCGCTTGACCAGACTAAACTAGAGTAGAGCTGCTAGTTGGCAGTTCAGCTCCAACATTAACCACAGTCAGGATTTCCTTGGGCAGGTTAATTCACTGACATACATCCATATCTCCCAGAAATACAGCCCCAGTTACTTCACCTATAAAACGGGTTTTAAGAAAATTGAGATGGCATTCTTAATAATCTTGGTTTTGTGTCATTGAAACAGTTCTTCCACATCATACAGCATTCAGAAGCTTGAGAGGTACTTTTACTTCTAAAACCTACCTCAAATTTATCCACTCTTCCCCAGGCTCCAATTACCGTCAGCCCAGGAGCTGGACTCCACCCACCCCTGTCCTACTTCTTCTTCACAGTAATCTCAGATATATGGTCTATTTTTCTAGTTGAGAATCTCAAGTAGGCTTATTAAATGTGAGTATACCTTTTACTTTTAGTCATTATTTAGTATGAGCAAACATACTACTTTTTTTACATATTTAATCTATGAAAACTGAAAATTCTAGCTGTATTTTAAGACAATTTAATCAAACTAAACCACTTAAACTTGTCCATAAAGCTAAGGATATTAAATATACTCAGTAGACACATCTCATGAAACCTAAGAAAGAACTAACACTTCTTTCCTAAACCACTTAACACAGACTTGAAGAAATTCTCAATCATCAATTAATATAAGACTGACAGAAGGGCAGAAGTCACCTGGGCCTGGTATTTCCGGACTTTAGTTATCTGGTTGGCCTTTGCTTCCATTCTTCCCACTAATGCCTCCAATTCACACTCCAGGTTGTCTTTTAGTTCCACAGTTGGTGATTCCTGTATGAGTTTAGTAAGCTGCTGGTGATCACTGCATACAAAACGCAAGTGACACTACCTTAAGTTCTTCAGTTTTAACAGTTGTCCTTTACATCTCACTATGGGATTTACCACTCTTAAAAAAAAATGACCCCTTTTTAACAAACTGCTGCTTTTCACCGGAAGCTGAGTTCAGTTCCCAACAAGGACATCATAAATAGGCAGCTCAAGCGACTTAAGCTCCGAGAGCTCTAATGCCCTCTTCTGGCCTCCTTGGGCACCTGCACACATGTCATATACACATAAATAAAAACAAATGTTTACAAAATGACGATTCATTGTAAGTATTCTTAATTCCAGACAAATTTGGGTCCATCCAGGGTTGCAAGCTAATATAAACCTTTATCTGCTTTTCTGCTTCTCCCACAGAATTACTTTAAAGCCAATTCTCAGGGACACTGGTTTTCAAACACTGTCCTAACACATTATTTATATTTGGCTAACCCTCAATACTATTAGCCTTGGCATTTGACATCTAACAAAATTAGAAAGGGAGGTTTGAGCAATGATAGGTAGGTTTATTTAACTCCCAGCCAGTGGGCTAGTGTAATGGTTATGTTTGACATCAGTGAATACAATTAGGATTAATAAATCTAAGCAGCCAAAAAAATGAGATTTTAGAACTAAATATAAATTTAAATTAAAAAAATCAAAACTCACAAGCTCATTTGCCCAAATTCATCCTGTAACGTCTGTAAGACATCCAAAAGTTCTTCATTAACACTGCTGGAAGGAGTCATCACTGACTTCTTACTCTTACTACTTCGTGAACAAGCTTGCTTTGCCAAGGGAACACTGTTAACAACTCGATCATTGCACAGAGCTTTACTGTGGTGTTTCATCAGATGCAAAACATGCTGAACGTTGGCTACCACGGCATGGCTGGGACTGGTGGACTAAAGAGAAAAGTAAATCAAGCAAACAATGTCCTTGATTCCCATGTTCTAGATCTTAACCTGAGTAAGAGTCCATCTCTAAATCCTAAGGCATAAATGTACTATACTGTGATAAATTAGCAACCAGCCATCCACCTGTATCAAACACTTAACTGAGGTACTAATGTCTTGAGTTAGTAAAAACATCCTGCTGGGGATATAGCTCAGGTGACAGGTACTTAAGTAGCATGCAAGAGGCCCCTTGTCCCTAGTATCATATAAGTTGTTTGTGTTGCATACTTAGAATTCCAGCACTTGAGAGGCAAAGGCAGGAGGATCAGAAACTATTCATCCTGTGCTACAGTGGGGTTCAAGACCACATCTAAAACCAAACACATACTCACACGTTCTCTCTCTCTCTCTCTTACACACACTCACACACACACACACACACACACACACACACACACACACACACACACACACACAAACCAACTGGCCTTCTTGTTTCATCTTATGTTCCTGGCTCCACCCTATTACTGTACCCCAAACCCTGTGATGTTTGTGGGTACAAACAGTTGCTGTATAAACCTTATGACTTGAGTTCTATCTACAGAACCCATGGTAGAAAGAGAAAACTCCCTTTAAGTTATACCCTGACTGTCACATGTACAGGGTCATCAAGTGCCCCAACTCCCCATTTCTTTACATTGAAAACCAAGTTTGTAATAAACACACAAATTAAAAAGTGTATAAAAAATAACTTCACAACCATATTTATAGAGGTTTATACAAAGACTCAAAAAAAAAAAAACAAAAACAAAAACCCTAAGGTTGTGCCTTCTGCAGGTTGCTCACATCTGTAATTCCAGCACTCCCATGGCCACTGCAGGATTTTCCCTTTAGTCCATGTCCCCTAAAATGTGTTCTGAGGGCTGAAATAAGGTCTAAAGAGATGGTGCATCAGTTAAGAACACTAGCTGCTCTTTCAATAGAATTTCAAGTTCAATTCCCAGCACCCACATGACAGGCTACTCTGTAAGCTGTAACTCTAGTTCTGGAGGACCCAACACCCTCTTCTGGCCCCCTGTGAACACTAAACACAGACACACACAGAGAAAGGCAAACCATCCATATATATAAATGTCAAAGGAAATCAAAAAAGCAAGATATTTAAACATAAAAATCAAGAGCTACAACTCACCGTTCCAGCAACAAAAGGCATATCACCTAAGCACAATCTGTAGTGTGGCTGTGCACCATAACAGTTCCTTGAACCTTTCTGGATGGAGGAAAAAGAAAATAATTGTATTTTATTTTGGTGAACTAACCCAAGACTCCAGCTTACTATGGAACTACTGGGTACCTTGTACCACTATTTTTTTTCCCCTGCAGAAACCAGGCTTCAAGAAGCAGGGATTTGATACAACTCATTATGGAAAAAGCATGGCCGCCGTAGGTCTCGGGGTGGGTGCGCATTCATCACATTGTACCAACAGTCAGGAAATAGAGAGAGGACAGGAAGTGGGCCAGGCCAAGATCCTCAAGGCCCACTTTCCAGTGATTTAAATGGGGGACATTTTATATTCAAATCACAGTTGTTTATATTGGGATTGTATAGTGTTAACCTAATATTACTTAAAGGCTAAGGGGATTGGAGGGAGTTACTAACAAAACAGTGTCAGGTTTAAGTGGAGGACAAAGCGTTTTAAGAGTAAAGGTAATGAAGGCAGTGAACACAGGCTGAATATATTTTATGATCTATAGTTCCCAATTTTCATACAGGTCCTCACAACCAAGGTGAGAATTCATGAGTAAATCTTACAGATTTTTACCTTTGAACATAGAAATAGAATGAGAGTCACCTCCCAAGGTTCTAAAACCACAGAGCTTTTTCACACAAATCATTACACTAAATTGATACTTTGACTGGTTCAGTTTTCATACCTTTTCTGGTGGTTTGGGCTTCTTTTTTTTAATTTTTCTAGTGCTAGTTGAAACACATGAAGTAGTCTTATCTTCAAAAATAAGTCTATTTGCTTCTAGACCACTCTGTAACTAAGAAAAAATAGCACAGTTAATGATGTGAAATAAAGCTACAATTCACATCTGAGATGCCATGTTAGCCTGTACAACACAGTAGAAACCATCTCAGTGGAATGGCAGCGTGACTACTGTATGTCTTCAGTCACATGTGACCTGCTGAGCCATGGCCATGGACTGCCTGGAAGCACTGTCTAGTAGTCTGTAAATTCTACTTCAGAAATTAAAAAACATGATTACCATAAAAGCAGACCCAGAGCAAAATGGATTCCTTCCTGTTTAAAGCTCAGAAGTAGCGATAATTATTTCAGCAACTGTTATCTTTTTAGTGAAAAGTCTACACTTTTTTTTTAAGTTGCACTTTTCTGAGCTGGAGAGACTGCTAGGCTGAAGAGTACATTCTGGCTACCAGAGAAAATGTTCTCAGCACCCACCCACATGGCAGCTTTAAACTATTTAATCCCAGGTTAGAGAGATCCAGGACCCTATTTTGGCCTCTGTAAGCATATGTGTGGCATATATACAGAACATACAGACAAAACTTACAAAGTAAATCTTGGGAGTAGGGAGCACAAATTCCTCTAAACTGTCTTTCAATAGCCCTGCTCATCCGTAAAAGTGGCTATTTTGTCTCTCTATATACACAAAAGCCTTCCTCTAAAGCGTTTAGTTTCTATGTGAGGAAAAGTCCCCCAGAAGGTATACCCGAGCTTTGAGAAACAGCAGAAGCAATGAATGAAACACTGAGAACATTCCTTCCTCACCTCAGGCAGTGTTAGGGCAGGGTCCTCACTACAACGGCATGCCAGGCTCTCCACCCTCAGGAGCATGACATCCTTGGGCATACTTTAGTAATAGTTTATTCTAGACTCAAGACCCCACTGGAAATCATCCTTACAACGTCAGCAAGCATGAGCAGTAACAGAAACCACTTAAGAGACACTTTTTGATTCTAGTTTATATATATAATTTTCCTAGATGAGTTCTTATATATATACGCCTGAATTTTAAAGTGCTTTATTATCATTTCTTGTTTGAGTTCCCTAGCACTATAAAACCCAGGCTCTAGATGGATAAGTGATGGATTTGGGATTAAACAAATCAGAATCAACAAGATGCAAAAATGCATCTGCCTTCCACTACCCTAGCATTCACTATCAGAACTTAACTGTTAACAATTCATCAATCAATGAATCTGTGAAAATTTCTATTTGGTATACAAGGGCTATGTACTACAATTTGATAAAGAATAACCCATATATGTGCAGTTACATGTAAGTAATATAAAATAGTAAAATAGTTTTCTCTAAAGTTAGAAGAAATTCTTTAAAAAGCAAAACTGGTTAAATGGCCATTAGCTTAGCAAGTATACAGAGAGTAAATCTACCAGTCCTATCAGTTTTAATAAAAAAGAATCAATGACTCAAAGAAGCACCAGAAAGGGGGGGGGGCAAAACCAACCCTGCAATGTTTCTGTTCCTACATCAGCATCTATGAGAATGCAGGATACTAGACACAGTGACCTGCTTCTTGGGATTACTATGATTAAACGTTATATACAGTGTGATAATCTTAAAGAGGTTGGAAGAGAAAGACTATCTAGAAGATATCTGAGCAAATAAACAGAAAAGTCTGTAGCTAAATCATAAAACAACTTCATCTTACAGAGTCTAAGGAGTATTTATTATCCCCATAGTGATGGTTGGAATACATTAACTGACGCTTTGAATCTACACAATTCTACCTCCAGTGGCTGGCCACAGAATTCAAAACTAGGAGAGAGTAGAGCTCGTTCTTCTACTAAGACGGGCCACTAGCTTAACCTTTCTGTCCTGGTATATTGACAGTCTCAAGGGAAGTGGCAGTTTTGTTGCCGCAGTACTAAGGACTTATGTCTTATGAATGAATGCCAGGCAGCTGTTCTACCCTTCAACTTTGCTTCTAACCCAAGGAATACTTTTATACCGGATACAGAATCATCTGGTAGTAGCTCATCATACCTTAGCCTTACATGAATGGTACTGTGTCCGACCTGTTTTTACAAGTATTTTGTATTTACGTGTATGGATGTTTTGCCTGCATTTATGTATGTACATGTGTCTGGAGGCCAGGAATTAGAAGAATGTCAGGCTCTACAGAACTGGAGCTGAAGAGGATTGTGAGCCACATGTGGGTCGCTCAGAATTTTATCAGGTCTGTTGTGAAGACAACAAAATGTTCTAATCCTCTCCAACATCCCTCCAGCTCCAACCTCAGAGGTTTTAAAGTACTAATTCAGACTCTGCAATTTGAAACATCAAAAAAACTGGTCAAATTTTAATTTGTAAATTACATTCCTAATTTCCATTACTTGGCTGAGGTGTGCACATGAAGCTGCTGTGCTTGTGTGTAACTGTTGGCCATTAAAACTGTTGTTCCACTCACCTCTGCTGCCCGAGCCTGCATACGCTTCCTTTCCTGCTCTTCCTCACGGAGTTTAGATTCCAACTCTTGCATTTTTTTCTAGTAATAACAATATCAAGAGAGTAATGTTTAGAAGTATCTTTTTGTAGGGTTTTAAGGACAGTTAAAATAAGCGTGTTAGTTCGTGCCACTAGTGGGCCAGGCCCGACGATACCCATGGGACTCTCCTAGTCTCCTAATCGACGGCTAACAGTAATTACTGAGTAGCTGTGAGTTAAGTGGCCAAATTATGAAAGAAATCTATGCCCGAAGAACACAGGTTGTACAAAGGTAAAGACGACATAAAGACAAATCTAGAGCTTCTGTAGTATTAAGTATCTCCAGGGTAAAACACAGAAATAAAGTTAGTTCAGGAAAAAAAAAAATCTATATGATGCCAGATTTAAGTATCAAAAACACTTCACCTTTCAGTTTTCAAAAAAACAAACCAACAAAGAAAACCATTATGCTTAGCCACCAAGACTGCAGAATGTCAACATTCCTTTTCAAATTACCTTTTTCTTTTTAAAGACTATGTATAAGAAATACCCATGTATTTCTAAATATTATAAATACCCATGTTTATGAAAAAAGTGACAGCCACAGCATTCTACATCAGTAGGTAAAAGTCATCATGTTCACTGACTTCTGCAAGGGCCTGCATTGCGGTGAGTTTGTTGTATTCCTGTTCAAGAAGATCCAGTTTTTCCAGCTGGCTCTGAACATGGGTTTGATCATGCTGCCGTTCTCTTTCTAGTGAAACCTGAGAAACAGTGTCAAGATACAATACGATAATCGGGAAGTTGTAGACGGTACACAGAGGAATGTCCATCCTCTCAGACTTGCTGGAATGCAAACAAGTTCTAGGAATAGAACACCAACACCTCAAGAGAACCAATGATCTCCTTGCCTCACTTTGTCAGAGGCCATCAGAGACAAGCTGGTTCCCTCTTTTTGCCATGTGGGTTTGAGGGATCAAATTTGTTTTTCAGGCCTTGCTGCAAATACCTTTATGCACCAAGCCATCCCACCAGCCTTGGAATTCTCAACATACAGTATTTTACCTAGTATGTGGTTTTATATAAGAAAAACATCCTTATGCCCTATAATAAGGAGAATTTATTAGACACACAGACTATACAAATACACAAATATTTCTAGTAAGTTTGGTCCTATTAAGCAACCTCTTAATAAATAAATGCATACAAGTTCTCTTATTTCCTTTGAATGTAAAATATATTCTTTTCTCCTTCAAACTTAGGGTCTGATTTGGAAAGACTGCCCATATACTTAAGGAATGATTGTCTCAGAAAAAAACAATTCAAAATAAATGGGCAAATACACTATATGGGCTATATCTGTAAAATCCCAACAGTAAGAACCTGAGTATGCCATTTCTCCAAATGTCCATGACAATGGGGAATTATACAAGAAACTTCTAATCAAACTTTGCATAGTAAAGTTAAATTGTCCATATGAAAAGTATGTTAAAAAATATAATGGACATTGATGTTGTCACTGTCCTCTACAAATTAGCAACTTATAAATACAAATGCAACAGAAGAAAAAATCTTTTGTTAAAAATGTAACAAGTGTCATAATTGGGCACACAGCTCATCTGGTAGAGTGCTTACTTAGCACCAGAGAAGCCTTGGGTGTGACCCATAGCACTCCATACACCATGTATAGCGCTGTATACCTATAACCTCAGCACCTGAGATGGAGTCAGGAAGATCAGAAGGGCCAGGTTATTCCTGGACAACATAAGCCAGCCTAGGCTATATGAGATCCTGTTTCAATAACCAGTTACTTACAAGGTGTATTAACTGCAAGGAGTTTTACAAAGAACAGTGGATTTCAGTGGCACATATGCTTATTTGCATATTCAATAATGCAGACTCCAAGACATTAACATGATTAACTTTCGAATGTAAGCACAAGTCTACCAAGTACTAGAATCAGAACAGAGCCAATCAAGCCACTATTCCACCGAGCTGTCAGGTTCATGTCTGCTGATGATCTGTCACCATGCTTGATTTCATCTGAGAGGTGCCATACCTGCTTTTCTAAGACAGATGTTCTCTCCATTTCTGCATGCTTTATCATATTTCGCATGTATTCCAATTGTTTTTCTAAAAGATTACATTTATTTTCTGCAGCTACCAACTGGGATGCCAGTTCTAAAATGAATACATACAAAAAAGTAGTAATTAGCTAACATACAAACTTGTCCCAACAGCTTGTAAGCAGGAACTGGACTCGCAGTAAATTCATGGGGCACAGGTAAGGTTCATGGTAGAGCCCTTGCTCAGTATGCCAGAGTACAGCAAAACAAGGCAGTAGCCTCCCAAGCCTCCAGTCCCTTCCCTTTCAGTACTCCCAAGAACCCTTCCTGGACGACTTAGGTTCTTCCTTTCGTGAGTCAAATATGCCACACTGCCAATAAGCAGTATGCGTGATGTCACTTGCTCCTCACAATACACCAGATTATGATGTAATTCTTTAATGGTTAAAGACAGTGACAACTACAAAATACCAATGTGGAATTTAAGTAACTTTACAACATTTGGATAAATTTTAGTTTCCTTTATAATTAAACACACCTTGATTGTGCTTTGATTCTTCATTCTTTGAATTCTCTCTCTCTTGTATCTGTTCATCCAACACTTTCTTATATTCAATTGTTTCCCTAGACAAGGTTTTCACACTTTCTTCTGCCTGAATCCTTTCCAGTTCCAGCCGTCGAATCTTATCTTGAAGATTCTTAAGAGCAGAAAATATGGCTGTCAAATATAAAAAGCACACCATAACTTAAATTAGTTATACACAGAGAGAAGCTAACCAAAACGGGAAATTGTCTGAAAGATTCTTACTCTGTACCACAGGATGACTTCAAAAGTCACAGCAATCCTGCCTGAGCCTTCCAAAGACTGGGCTAGAGGTGTGAGCCACAGAGCAAAGCTCTGAAAAGAAACTTGCAGGAGACTGAAGCAAGTCAAGCAGCAGATCATTCCGTACTTACAAAGCATTTCCTATTTAAAGTCATTTCAAGGCATCGTTTGAATCTTTTCAAAGGTTCTACTAGTTACTCAAGTAAAAATTAAACAAAAACCATCTCTGTGTTAAATAAAACATATCACAGAGTTTTAACTGTTAAAAACAAAACCAAAAACCTTGGCTAATTATACTTAAATTCATAGCTGTCCTAAGGTGCTGACTAAGAAAAGCCCCAAAGTTCAAAGTCTTTTCTGAGATTTATCCAATCACTTAACTGTAATCCCCAAGGCAAGACAGGAAACCAGCTGGGCAAACTCCAAACATCTCCAAGTCTGATGTCAAACCGAACTTCAGATCAACACCTTTTTCATCTTTGTTGACTGCAACAAACTTCTTTCTCCTAGGCTGGTTCCACTCCCTGTTAGCAGCTTTCCTCAGCAGATAGCCCATGGCTCTGGCATCTTGAACATCTTAGTCTCTAAGATAACTTCAGTGTTACAGCTTCTTGTTTCAATGTCTGGGATCCACATGTGACCTTCTGGGCTCCTCCCAAGGGCTGGCACCACTTCTCCAGCTCTGCCCTCTGTAACACTCTAAGCTCTGGCTGATCCACTTCGCTGCCACTGCTGTTCTTGGTGATTATATCCCATGGTACTGGCATCTGCAATATGGATCTTCCACTGCAACTAAACTTCACCAATAGCCTCTCATAGGCTCTCTTCATGGTGCCAAGCCTCAAATCCTTTGCATGATTCCTTCTGTCCTGGCCATCAACTACAACTGAGACTATGGCTTTCCATATCCTTCATGCTTCAAAACCAGTACCACTTGGGTGACTCTTACACATTAAAAAGTACAGCTGCAACCTGAGGTAAAACCTTGCCCATCTCTGGAACACAGCTTCTTTGTATTCTCCGAAAACATTTCCTAGAAGATTTCACCTCAGTGATGCTGGTCTCTTCTACTAATTTCTTAGCTCTAGTTAAGCAGCATCAATTGTCCCAGTAGTCCCTTCTATTTTTCACTCTAAAGCCAGAGCCACATGGCCGAAGCTGCCATATTCTGCTGCTTGCTGGGTCTGAACTACCCCCCCCCCCATTCTATTATCAGTGTTCTGTTTTCCATCTCCCATTCTGCCTAAGCTTGGCGTTCCTAGAATTTGCTCTATAGATTGACCTTGAACTTAAGAGATTAGAATGGCTCTGTCTCCAGTAATGCTGGGGTTAAAGGTATGTACCACTATGCCTGGATCTAAGCTTAGCTGGGTAGGATCTTGCCCCCCAAAATCCCTTAATCTGTTATCTCCTAGAACATAAGATTTAGTTCCATTTCACTTCCTGGTGCCCCTTTAATACTTGAACCATAAATTTTTTATTTTTCCTAAGTTTGCTACACTTGTTCAAAATGCTCTTCATGAGACTAAACCAGAGAACAAAGTCTCTGCGGGACTCTCTTGAGACTTCCTTTGTCAATGCAATCAATATAAATCTTTTACCTCAGTCTCAGGTAGACTGTTCAGACAAGGGCAAAAAGCCACATTCTTCACCAAAATATCATAAAAACAATCTCTAGGCCACAATTTTGACGTTCTCCACTGAAACCTCTTGGGCCAGGTCTGCACAGCTCAAATCATACTCAGCAATAAGAAAGTCTTCCATAATCCTACTAGGATAACCCATTAAACTGGCTTAAAGCATTCCACTGCTTTCCAAAGTCCCCAAATCCACATTCGTCCAAACAAAGGGATGGTCAGCCTATCATAGCAATATCCAGTCCGACACCAACTTCTGTCTCAGGATTTACTATTGTGAGCAGACACTGTGACCGAGGCAAATCTTATAAAGACAACATTAAATGGGGCTGGCTTACAGGTTCAGAGTCCATTATCAAGGTGGGAGCATGGCAGCATCCAGGCAGGCATGGTCCAGGTAGAGCTGAGAGTTCTATGTCTTCATCTGAAGGCCACCAGTGGAAGACTGACTTCCTGGCAGATAGATCTTAGAGCCCACACCCACAGTGACACACCTACTCCAGCAAGGCCACACCTTCTAATCTTGCTACTCCCTGGGCTGAGCATATACAAACCATCATAATACCTCTGCAGTACCATGTCTACCTGCATGTTGTCATGCTCTCTGCCAAGAAGGCATGGTCTAAACCTCAGAAACTGAAAAAGGCCCAATGAAATGCTTTTCTTTGTAGAATTGCTGTAGTCATGGTCTCTTCACAGCAATAGAACACTAAGACCATCCTGAAGTATATCAATGTTGTCAACCCCTTGACCTCTAGATGATGCACTAAAATCAGAGCAGCTATGACTGTTAACAGAAGACCCTAAAAAATGTCCTAACATTGCATCCTGGAAGGTGAGGAGGCTCATAGAACTTACTAAATAACTCAGGAGGCTGCTAGAGGAATTCTGGCTTTTAGGCAACTACGATGAGGGTCCTATAGCCCATGCCCACAGTGATACACGTATTCCAACAAAGCCTACCTTTTAATATTGCCACTCCCTGGGTCAAGCATATAAACAGTTCCTCCAGTGCCATGACTACCTAGACATTGCCATGTTTCCTGTCATGATGATAACGCACTGAACCTTAGAACAGAGAGCTAGCCCTAATTAAATGCTATCATGGCGTCTCTTTACAGCAGTGGAAACCCTAACTAAGACATGTCTCTTTGGTCTGTGTTGCTACCTCTATGAGGCAGACATTTATTTGTTCATGTATCCCCAGCAACAGGCACACAACAGATGTGTGTCTTTTTGTTTTATACACACATAAGTATAGAAATCTGCACAGAGGTCAAATATGCACTTGGCTACCACTCAGGTAACAGGTTTGTTTAGTCAAGGTCTTTTACAACTGAGGTTCACTGATTAAAGCTATGTTTGCTGGACAGTGAGCCCCGAGATCTAGCTGTCTGCCTCTGCCATACAGCACTGGGAATAGAAACATGCCAAAGTTTCTGGTTTAAAAGATCAAGTATTGGCTTTGTTTACTCTTTGACACCTTTTTAGATCATATTTACCACTTCCTATCACACGCTCCCAGGACTTGGCCCCCTGCCAACACACACATACCCTCCCAATATCTGTTCTTAGAAAAATATAATTCAGAGTCCAAGTAGTATTATCTACAGATGACCCTGACGTTTTACAAAGGTATTTATTTAACGGGTATGGGTTTCTGCCCACATATATAGCAGTGTACCCCGTGTATAAAATAGTGTCAGATTCCCTGGAACTAGAGTTACAAACAGTTGTGAATTGAACTCAGGTCCTCTTGAAGAGCAGCTAGTGCTCCCAACTACTGAGCCATCTCTTTGGCCCTGACCTGAGACTTTGGTTACTGACTGATTTTAGAGATGACAGACTAGTGATAAGTGACTCAGAGTATTTTAGGTTCCATAATTTGGTGAATAATGTTCAGCAGTCTATATGGAAAGCACAATAAATTCACAGAAGTAAAGGGGAAAACTTAGACTGTTTGAAAACAAAAGATGCTGTATTTAAGAAGTTTCAACTAATGTGCGAACAAATAGTATCTACTCTGAGTTGATTACCTCTGCTGTTGCTTTCCGGATAGGCAAACGTAGGCTTATTTGGGGAGCGTCTCAGATCACTGTTAAGGAAAGGCTTATGGGTCGGGTACAACACATATGGAGATGAAGAATGATGAACCACATTTCCACTAGACTTTGATGGCTCAGCTAGGACGCTCTGAAAGAGAGGATATTGTAATTACCCTTTAAACTTTTAAACCAAATACTGAAACCCAAACACTGTTGTCAAGACATGATTTTTAGGGTTAAACGTTTACCTATTTATATATGCTCATAAAACCTAAATACAAATATTTAGGCAAATTAAATCTTTGTTCAGATCAGAAACAGGTACAGATTGCTGAATTACTCTATCTTTGATAAAGAACACAATGTTTTTTATTGATTATTTGGGAATTTCACAGCATGCACTCCTGATACCCAGTCCTCCTAAGCCTAATCCCCCATCCTTGTGAACTGCCCCCTTCACCCAAAAAAACTATTGTCCATATAGTCACTGGAGTATGGTCAAATTTCCAGTGGCCAGATCCTTTAAAAAAAAAAAAACCAAACAAAAAAAAGTTCTTCTCTATCTGTACCTCTACCAGAAGCCATCAATTGTGGAGAGCTTCACTTTGCAATCTTTATCACAATCTTTTCAATTACTTCCTGTTTACGCTGTTACTTTTGGGAGGGGGGATGAGGGGTTGTCCTGGAAACCTTCTAAGTCCCCATTTCTCAACTGTGCATCTACAGTCATCAATACCACTACAGAAGGAACCTCCCTTTCCTGTACTGTCTGTATCAGTGCGGATCATGGCCTTCTACATTGGCTTCTGGCAAGAACATAGACCATGAATATCATCAAGGTTTCCAGCATCTGCATGTACCAAGGACCTCAGCCTGGTCTCCAGGGACAGTACAAAGACATCAACATGGCCACCTGTTAAAGTATAGGCCAAAGACACCATCATAAACCTCAGCTGCAGCATAGGCCAAGGACAACATATGACCTCTGGATCAACACAGGTTACAGAGGCGCATACAGTCCCTGGGACAGCCCAGCCCATCACACACATCATAGACATGGCTTTAGGCAGCTGCACATCACAGACATGTATATGGTCTTCAATGGCAGCACAGTCTATGGACATCCACAAAGCCCTCCAGCTGCAGTGGAACTAGTGACCTAGACATGGCCTCAGGTGGCAGCACAGGCCACACACATCAAGATGGCCCCTGTTGGCAGTATGGGCTTCCGGCAGCAGCACAGAGCACTTACATCTAAATGGCTCTCCCCATGACTGTAGGAGGAGACAAGGTCATGGATCCAGACATGGTCTTCTTGAGGCAGCACAGCCCAGACACCAGCATGTTCTTTTCTTAAAGAATTTATATTTAGCTCCCCAAAAGGGAAAACAATTATAAAACATTCAGGCTCATCAGATATTCTCATATATAACTATTTCTCTACACACACCATCTGTCATGAATCTGTCAAATTTGACATTATGTTTTGTTCTACATGATATAAATTTACCACAGTATACTTCTGAATGTTAATTGGAATTTTAGTAGTGGGTGAGTTTATGGTGTTGGACACTCAGGAAAGAGGGAAGCGGTGGAGACTCTAGGAGCCAGGGTAGAAGGCAGGATGACTACCAGCCTTTTCAGAGTTCTCACATATTCATTTGTTCTTCTCAAAACATCCTAACAAATGAGGGCTTTCCATCTTGTGTTACTGCAGTCTGAGTAGGTACAAAGCAATGAAGGGTATTCACAACAATAAACCATGGATGTCCTCCAGTGATACCTGCATGATAATAAAATTTTGTTTTGAATGTAACCTGAAGAAGTTAAGTTTTCAGTTCTTAAAAATATTAAAATTCGGTCAACGTCTGGTACCTTGGTCTTACATATAAGCACAGAGAACAGTGTTTTTTATTGGTTAGCAGACACAGACTCCTATCATTTACATTCACACTAAGGTAAGTGATTCTGTTATAGTCCCCTTACAAAAGCAGAAAAATCTATGTGATCACTTGAACCAAATAAACAACTAGTTCTGAATAGAAAACCCATCAACTAGCTCTTCCCTTTTCCCTAACAAGCAGCAAGCATGTAACATGCCTGTCTCCACTTAGCTTTTCAAAGTCTCACCTCCTACTGTTAAACCCCTCCTGGTGCCTTATTCCCCTTCTCGACTACATCTGTCCCAGTACAGGAAAGGAGAAAGACAAAACCTTTTCCTGAACTACAAGACTCCTCAACCCTATACTGACTGAGCTTTTTAAAACAAACTCTAGTCCAATGGATACAGGTGCCCACTGAATAAGCTTAATGAACTGAGTTTCTTCCCAGAACCCACTTAATGGTGGAAGGAAACAACCCTAAAGTTGTCCTGTGACCTCCAAAGCAAACTGTGGCAGGTGCACACCCCCCAATCATGCACACATCAATAAAAAACTACCAAATTTTTAAGTAAAATAATCTTTCAAAAGAACTTTTACAACTGCTCCTTTAAGTCACCCCTCTACCCATTCCTAAGAAGCTCATCAAACTCACCAATTACTCTACATTTCTAAATTCAACAGTGTCTCAGACACATGGATCCCATCTTTGTGATCATTCGCCTCAACCCTCAGTGGAGGAAGCAACAAGGATATTCCCTTAGCCGCAGTCCCCTCCTCCCTGATCGCTAGCCACTTTTACTAACTGCCAGAATTCCCCAAGGCTTTATCCTCAAGGTTCATTTTTTTGTCTACAAGGATTCTCATGAGAAGTCTCACCTACTCTCAGGGCTCTTCATTTGTTTGCCAGTAGCTTTCAAGTTTAAAATACAGAGATCTGAATCTACAACTCTAATCTTTATTTATTCACATTATTCATTACCTACTCTTGGATGTCTCAATAGGCACCTCAAATGTAACCAAATTCTTGGTTAGTTCACAACTCTGCTCCTCTCCCAGCATACCAAAGCAAATGGCACTGCCATTTACTAAATGGCTCTATATAAAACCCTAATAAGAGATCATTTATTTACCTCTTATCTATTCTCTGAAAATCATTCAGGGTTCTTTCTCCATAACATATTTAGAATCTTTTATACTGCAATGTTTGAATTACATGAAACATTACTTTTCACATTTCTTAAGTATGCCCTTCCAATCAATCAGCTTGGTAATGATAATAATCCTTTTTAAAAAAATCAACTCAAGTTAATATATCTAATCAAAGCCCTATGGAGTATGATTCAAAATTCTTCCCATAATTTATAACCTGCCACATAATGTGGCACCAGTCTAACCTCTGTCTCCTTTCCTGACACTTTCTTTTGATACTGTATCCTTACCAGTTTTTCAGCAATATGGACTTTTTTTATTTCAAACACCCACAATACAGTCTTATTTCCATATACTGTGACTATTCTGCCTGCAAAGCTCCCTTCCTCCCTTCAGTTACCGGCTCACAAGCCTAACTAACACTAAGGCATTCTCTGGCCATCCTACTAAAAATAGCACCTTTCTAACAATGCATCTCCAAACCTTTTACTTGTAAGGCTACTATTATACACATGTACTAGGGTGAAGTAGAAAATACTTTCTCTTCTGTTCCCAATCTCGGGCACAGTCACAAGATCCATTTTTCCTTTAAGCAGGCTTTACATTTCTGTTGGGTCTACTAGAAAGACTAGGACTGACCACCCGGACGGCCTTCCATGCCGTTCAATCTAAGTTCCCTTAGTGTCCAATTTCTAAGTTGAGAGCAAAGAAGAGCTCCCCTTTCCCAGGTTTAATAATCGTATCTCATATAATTCACGTGTCTGCTGTCACTTAGTTCTGATAGTTTTCCTTTACCTTTCACTGATCTGGCAATGAATTAACTCCCAATTACTTGCTTCATCTCTTCTCCTTAATCTCCTCTAGATCTTTGGCAAAGGTACACCCCACTGTTTGGAAAACTTGAAATATTCTGACCTTTTCACAAATTCTAGTAGCCATAGAAAGCTGAAACTGAGATTCCCAAGTGTGACTTTCTGAAGGTGTTGGTAATCTCTATGGCCTTTTCCTCATCTGCTGTTAAAATTACCTGATACTTTCCTGACATCCTTCATTATTCATTTTCACCCATTTTTCTAGTTCTTTTTGATCAGCTCTACCTCTATTTTCTCTACGTATTTTGGTGTCCTGGAAGTACCCATTGTCTTGCCACATACCTTAAAAAACTTGCAGTGCTTTCGTCTCTTAAAATTCCTTCAAACAGGCAGCTAGCTCATCTTCTCTTCTAGATTCTGTCTTTCCTAATACTGTTAATCAGTCCCTCCCAGATTCCTCTGGTATTAAAACATGACAGCGCAGTAATTATCTAGTTAGTACAGTGCTTTGCTCCTTCTTCAGAGTGGAGTTTCTATTCAGTTCCTCCCTGTAACTTTAGGACCAACGGTCAGCTAGGCACAGGGGCATTTCGAAACAGAACTCGAGCTTCCTCACACTTATTTCTTATCCCTTTTTTAATGGAGCGTTCTCCAAAAGACAAAATCCACTCTTAAAACACCAATGACTAATCTCGACGGCCAAATTTCCCCGATCGCTTCACCAAAGCAACATTTCCACACTGACTCCTAGTAATGCGTGGGAAGTGGGAATGTCCTGTAGCAACGGCGAATATGCACTGTGGAGACCACGGACCCTCAGAGGCTGTCACTCTACAGACCTGCACACTTACCTGTTACTGAGGGTTTCCGAGCTGGGCCGTTATGCTCACGTGACTGACGGAGCTTTGTTTTAGCAAGCCTGAGAGTGCACCAGCCCGGTTCGGGACAACGCTCCACAGCACTGGCTGAGAGGACAAGTGAGCGCAGGGTGGAAAAGGAGGCGGGCTGCTGCTCCAGAAGACACAGTTGCAGCCTCCCGGAGTGGCACGCGGCCTCGGGCAACCCGCCCTCCTGCGGGACGAATGCTGACGCCAGTTCTAGGGCCGCCAGAAAAGTGAGGCCCACCTGGAACCCACGCAAACGCCGCCCCTTACCGAAAACTGAGAATCAGAAGCCGCCGAGACCGAGGCCGCCGCCATCTTCCCACCTGCGCAACGCGGGCCGTCGTCCTCGAGCTCCTCCTCTGGATTCGACAGCCGCCCGCCTGGGGCAAGCCGAATCCAAGTCCCCGATGGAAGCGGCGGGCGAGCTGTGAACCCTATAGGAGCCTCGGTCTCGCAAACCACAAGGACGCCACACTCAGTGCGCAAGGGAAAGGCAACGCGTCTTGACAGACGCCTTCCAGTGACCAATCAGAAAGGAGGACAACTTCTGGTGGCAGGGGCGAGCCCGCCTCTTCTCCCGGTGACGTCACAAGGTAGCGCACCGCGGAGCCTGTGGGAACGGCATCGTCGTGAGTTGACCGACGGCTCCGAGAGCGTCTGGAAAGGGACGGATGTTCTGGAGGAAACAAAGGCTAGGGCTTCTGGAACCTTCAGCGCCTACTGGGGTGAATGACGGAAGCTGAATTAAGGCGAATGAAAGGTTGATACGCTCCATCAGCACCCCAGAAATAAACTCCAGAGAGCGTTGCTTCTCCAGGTGAAGTACTGACCTTTCGGCCAATGACAAACAGGAGTAGGAGGGGCTTAACGACATGGTCCAATGGAAGCCAAGGACTGAAAAAAGTGGCGCTTCGCGGACCTGTGCCCAATGGGCTAAGGCGCATCGGCCAAACGGTGACTGGCCGCGGTTTGTGGGAGGGGTCTTTTCAAAGGCGATTTCGCGCTCTGAGAGCGGCAGCCTCCTATTGGTTGGTGCTTTCTCTCTTTGTGGGCGCTCCCTGCCTAACCTAGGCAAGGGACTGGGCGGAGCTTCCGAGTGACGTTAGGCTCTCTGCAGCCAATCAAAGAGAGGGACGCGAGACCGAGGAGGAAGCGGAATCCACAGCCTTGCTCCCGCTTCGTCTCCCTCCGCCACGGTCCGGGCCTAAGCGGGAGCGGCGGGGCAGGCGGCTGTAGGTGACCCGGGACGGCGGCAGAGGCGGAGGGAGACGCAGGGGGATCGGCAGTTACCAAGTCCGGGCTGCAGCGGCAGAAGAGCCGGCGGGCGGGGCAGCCGAGTTCCTGGAGGCCCCGCCTGAGCGCGCGCGGAGGAGCCGGAAAGCAGGATGGCGGCGTCGGCCCTGTACGCCTGCACCAAGTGCACGCAGCGCTACCCCTTCGAGGAGCTCTCGCAGGGCCAACAGCTCTGCAAGGTCGGTGGGCGCCGGGCGTTCAGCGCACCGCTCCCCGCCAGGGCCCGGGCATTATGTGGGCGAGACCCGTGTCGGCCGCGTCCCGCCTGCTTTCAGGCTGGGGCTGGGTCGGCCCCGCCTGGAGGTCTCGGGTGGGGCTGAGCCAGGCGGCCACCAGTCCACGGTGTCGCAGAGATCCGGTGCAGACGCTCTCACCCCAGCTGTGGAAGAGACTGCCCTCTCCTTCCACTGGGAGGCAGGTTCCGTGTTTGCACTTTCTTGCTAGGAACCCGAACTCGAAGCTGCAGAGCTGATGGCATCCTGCTTCCCTGTCCCGGAAAGCGAAGCGACTAGTTTGGGAACAGAGTGCTCTGATATGGAGCTCCTCCCATCCCATAAAAGCCGGGATGCTGTCTGTGAGCAACTGTGCAAAATAACTGGTAGTTTCATACGTAAATCACCCCTGGAAGTCAGTCCTGACAGCTTCCATAATTTTATATGTTCCATATCCCTCCTCTGCCCCCCCCCCCATCCACTAAGGACAAAAATGTCCCTATGGAATTATACTCTGGCGGCTGATGAGATAATTCACCCAGTTATTTACATTGCCAGCCAGGTTTTATTGACATTTCAGGCACTTGACTAGATCGATTAATTTTTACCAGAAGAGTGAGATTGGGTCTCTGAGATACGTATTCACTTGTGTGTTATCTTATTACAGGAATGTCGGATTGCACATCCTATTGTAAAATGTACTTACTGCAGATCAGAATTTCAGCAGGAGAGGTTTGTATACTGTGCAGTTTTTCATTGTTACAAATTCGTTTAAGAAATAACTGGGTTTTTTTTTTAATATTTGTGTTAAAGTGCTTTGAAAAAATGCTTTTGTTTCTGAAGTTTAAAATGAAAAGCTATTGTGTACAGCATGAAAGAAGACATTTAAAGAAATCCTGGTTTGATTTTAGAACCAGACTTCAACTTGAACATGTGAAAATAAAGGGTAAATTGATGGATGGAAAATATATACTTCTGCCAACAATCAAAATATAAACAATTACTTTTAAATGGGAACTGCTAATTAACCTGAAGAAAGAGCTACAGTGTTACCAACTGCCTTCTAAGACTGAACTCACTGCCTTTAGCAGTATGACTCGCAGAGATGTTTTTAGCAGGAAATCCCTCTTTTAGAAGACACAAAGTAAACTCAAAACAAATAATTTTATTACTGAGTATGTGGACCTGACAGTGGAGAAGAACAGACTGGGAAGTAAGGGGCCCTAATGGATGAGGATGTACATTTATATTGGTGAGGGAAAGTTTAGAACCAGAGGCAAGACTTCTACTTTGGTTTCTTTACAGGAAATATGCAGTAAGTTGGTGGCCTATTAGCACAGTAGCACAGTGTTTGGAGGTGGAGGCAGGAGAATTACCACTTGGAGACTAACCTGGGCGTATATCCTAGGACCTGGAGACGCAGTGTAATGTGTAAATAGTAAATGGACAACTAAGTTGGTAGAAAACTATTCTAAAATTAACACTGTGTTTAAGAAGGTACTCATTGTGAGAATAAGTAATGTACAGATTTTTTTTGTCTTTTTTTTTTTTTTTTGGCTCAACCATTTGTTATAGGTCAGTATGTGTTACTTACCCTGGAAAGCTACATGAGTGTAATCATCTGAATATAATTCCTTTTCAGCAAAACTAACACAATTTGTAAGAAGTGTGCTCAAAATGTCAAGCAGTTTGGAACAGTAAGTATATATTTTTCATGTCAAGTCATTATTATTGGCTAGTTAACAGTTCTTTATAATTTTCTCATGAAACAGTCCAGTCTCTATACTTATGTATCTGCACATATCAAAATAGTTCATGGAAGAAATTTATTCTGTAGTCTTAATGGGAAAATAAAATAATTTAAAAACAACTGCATGCTTTACATGCTATATAGTTAATGTACAAATGAAGAAAGTTCCTTAGTATGAATATTTATTTTCAACGTTAACCTAATCCAAACTTTCCTGATTTCTGGAACTTTTTATATGGGAGTACCATTCAAGTGTTGAAAACTAATGACAGTATCTTGGTACAAATTGACTGAGATATAGATGATAGATAGATAGATAGATAGATAGATAGATAGATAGATAGATAGATAGATAGACAAACAGACAAACACACATACATGTACATATATATTTTTAATAATAAAGACTCCATACTGTCTTGAATATCCAAAAAATCAAGGATACTTATTGTTACTTAAATTGAATATGCTTATACAATGTTTTTAATATTGAAAAGATACTTATGTTTACTGTGGCAACAACCTATACATGGTAAAATTATTTTTAATTGAATAAATGATATAATGGCTAAGCCAGTTAGTAAATCACCTCAAGTTACAGGTTTATGTTATGAGACTTTCCTGTGAATGATTGTTTAAACTCACAAGCAAATTGTATGTTGTATAAAAATGTCATATAAGTCCACTCAGGACTCACATTGTATCTCTCACAATGGCCAGATTTTTGAGCTTCATGACTGTAGCAGTGAGTGTTAGTTGAATGAATACACCCATGTTATTCGTCTTTGAATATGTACTTGACAGAAACAAATGTTTGTAACTTAACACTTTTCTTTACTAACTCCCCAAATATTTTACTAACAACACTGTATGTGCCTTATGTAACAAAGTTTTAAATATCTCAGTTAAACTAAATATGTTTATTTTTCAGCCTAAGCCCTGTCAGTACTGTAACATAATTGCAGCATTTATTGGTACCAAGTGTCAGCGTTGTACAAATTCAGAAAAAAAATATGGAGCACCTCAGACTTGTGAACAGTGCAAACAGCAGTGTGCTTTTGATCGGAAGGAGGAAGGAAGAAGAAAAGTATGTTTTATTTATGTTATGATATCTTCTAGAAATAAAATACCGAACAACTTGGCAATTGTTATAATCAGTACACCTTTAAGACACTGGTTTCTGCTGCCTGAAAACAGAAATGGGGGAATAGCATAGTTTGTCTTTGCATCATGTATGGGTTCATGTTGACCAGTTCGGATGACTATACCTGAAAGATCTGTCATGCTGAACATGGTGTGTGTCTGTAGTTCCAGCTCCTTAGGAGGCTGAAGCAGGAGGATCATTTGAACCCAGAAATTGAAGAGCAGCCCAGACAGTACAGTAACTGTCCTGAGTCAGAGTGCTTGTAGTTCTCTTGTGACTGGGGCTCTGCAGTGCTCCTGCCGGTTCTTTTTTGAAGTGAGTCCTGTTAAGTATACTCCTTCTGGTTACTTGAAATTGTTATATGAAAAAAATCTCAGATGGCATATTAGCACATAAAATTCAAAGTTAGTGTTCTGCCTTTTGTTCGGCTCATGTTTGAAACTACTGTTTGTTTCTCTCTGCCTACAGTGACTTAATTATTAGGGTACATGTGCCATTCCTCTACTGATGAGCGTTCACACAAGCCTCCTGTTTGTCAGTTCAGTTGCTTTGGAGGATGACTCTCACTTTGAGGGGCTTACCCAGATCCCCCCACAGCACTGTATGTACCTTAGTGTAAGACATGCCCCTCCAGCATTTCCTGTATGGGATGAGGAAAGGCAGAAAGTACACCTCAGTTTTGGGAAGAAGTTACTTTCCCTCCACTAAACTCACACGATTGATTCTCATTATTTGCAGTAGTTACTCTGTAAAGTTGCCAGAAGCACCAGTGACTAGTGAGCTGTGGCTTTTAAGAGAAATTCAGGAGTAAGTTCCTGCCTATAATCCTAACATGCTTAACAGTTTACCAATGCATTTGTGATTTTAGTGTCTGTTGAAGATAACTTATATATGAATTTAATTGAACTCATAGCCAGGAACAGTAATAATAGCTCAACAAAACTATAACTAGCTTCTTTAAGGCCCATCACAGCCTTTTAAAAACTAAAATGGCAGCACTGAATGGTTTCTGGGGACATGAGCTTACGGTATGAGAGCTGAAACTAGGAAGAGCCCGGCTCGTTTGCTATGGTTGGGGCTGTGCTGCCTGCTGACAGTTTTACACTGCCCTACCTCTATGTGAATGACCAAAACTAGGATTCTAGACTTAGAGATCAATAGGCAAATCTACAGGTAGATAAACTCTGAATATAATGAGAATTGATTGTTAAGGCTTCTGTTTTTAAGTCACAGTACTTACTGTTAACTTATGGGAGGTAACTATCATTTTGGTAATTACACTGAAATGAGGCTAGATTTCTTAGAAATAATCAGCCCTTTGTACTTTTAAAAAATTTATTTCTAGACTGATATGTGTCTATAAATGTTTTACCTGCATGTATGAATGTGTACCATGTGCCTACCTAATACCTGAAAAAGTCAGAAGAGGGTGCTGGATGCCCCGGAACTAGAGTTATAGGTGGTTGTGAGCCACCAAGTGGGTGTCAAGAACTGAACCTGGGATCTCTGTAAGAGCAAAAAAAAAATGTGCTTACCTCCTGAGATCTCTCGCCCCTGTTGTACTTATCTTCTAGACAAAATAAAGGCAGCGTCTCTCAAAATTAAAAATACTTTCAACAGAGCTGGAGGTCTGTAATCAGTTCTCGTAGCTGATTTTATAATCCTTGTACAGTATTTATTCCAGACATCAGATGTGTGCATTTGTTCTGGACCTTGATGAAGCACAGGATTGAAGTAGGATTGCAAGCTGAGTTGCTTGCTGGACACACTGGAGCCAGTTTGCCAGTGCACTTAATGCAGCTCTTTTCCTCCAAGGTTGATGGGAAGTTGCTGTGCTGGCTCTGCACCTTATCATACAAGAGAGTTTTGCAGAAGACAAAAGAACAGAGGAAGAGTTTGGGGTCTTCACATTCCAATTCCTCGTCTTCATCTCTTACTGAAAAAGACCAGCACCATTCAAAACACCATCACCATCACCATCATCACCACCATCGCCACAGCAGTGGCCACCACAAGTAAGCACTTTGAAATCCTTTGCTGTAACCGTTTCTGCCATTGCCAGTGATCTTCTCACTGGTCTATTATCTTACCCCCATGTAGTGGTGCTTAGTTATTTTTAATCTTATGGGTATGCACATGACACCACAAACTCAGAGGCTCGAAAATGACTTTGTGGACCCGTTCGGGGTCCTTCTGCCTCATATGACTTCCAGAGAGGAAGCTCGGGTTGAAAGCTTCATGAGAAACCCTTGTTTTCTGCCCCAGTATTTGAAGTTGTTTATCCTAGTAAAAGCATGTGTAAAGCACTGTGGAGGAATGCACATTTAGTCCTTTCAGAGAACAAACGAGAGCATCATTTATGACCAATAGAAACTTTTCTGTAGTAGGGATTGAGCCCAGGTCTCCTCCTACGTGCTAAGCACAGACTCTGTCGTTGAGCTGTCCGCCCAGCCAATGTAGAAGCATTGTTAATTCTCCAGTTCCCAAGTGTAAGAGGTGGGATTTTAACTACAGGTACTTTGTTTTATACTTTTGTTAGTTGTTGTATTTTTTTTTTTTAATCATAGATGATATTGTAAAACTTCAAGTATAATCTTAGTTTTTAAAGTAATTTCATGTAGGGAGAAATTAAATAGTAATAATGTCTTAACTGTGTGTATGGTTAAGAAGTTTTTAAGATGTAAGTTTAGTGTTGATAGAAACAAAACAACATTAAAACAAATTTAACTTGTAAATAAAAATGTAAATAAGGATGTGATATATACCCATTTTTTCAGAAGACTTTTTTTTCTGAATTTTATGCATCTTTAGAATTTCAGACAGTTATTTAAATTATGATTTTATGTGCAGGAAACAAATGACTTCCACATTTTGCGATACAAAAGTTTTAGCTTAACTGTCAGCAAATAGCTTTTAGACTGTGAGGATTCATTGAGACTATGGTGTTTGCTGCTGTGTTGTGGTGTTTCCTAGGTGACAGTCGTACACTGCATGCACTGACATGGAGGAAGAAAATGTAGGGAGTTAGAGAAAGGACTGAAGGGGCTGAAGGGATTTGCATCCCCATAAGAACAACACAACCAACCAGAGCTCCCAGGGACTAAACTACTATCCAGAGAGGACCCATAGCCTCACCTGCACATGTAGCAGAGGGTGGCCTTGTTGGGCATCAGTGGGAGGGGAAGCCTTTGGTCCTGCCAAGGCTAGATGCCCCAGTGTAGAGGGATGTCAGGGAGGGGAGGCAGGAGAGCATGGGGGTGAGGGCACCCTCATAGAAGGAGGAGGAGGGTTGGAATAGGGGGTTTATGGAGGGGAAACTGGGAAAGGGGATAACATTTGAGATGTAAATAAAATATATCCAATTAAAAATATACAAAAAAGAAAAGACTGTGGGGTTTTAGATCTGAGTAGCCAAGGAGCCAGTGGAGCACAAGCCTTGTTTCTGTTTCTTGATACAAAAAGAATGTTAAAACTATGTACCATAAAACCCTATTTCTCAGATTCTAGAATGTCTTCTTCCCTGGTTGTCTTTCAATATAATTTATCCTATCCTGATGGGGGCAGGGGTGTAAATTTAGGTGGCAACCATTTAATCCTTTAAAAGGAAAACAATTTTCTAATAAAAAAGCAGAAAAAGACAATGCTGACTTGCTTTTTGGGTTTTTCCCCACTCTTTTGGAGGGGTACTTAAGAAATACTGATACATTATTCCCTTGTTATTCACAAGAGAAAGGTTCCAAGTCCTTTGGATATGAAACTCCAAAGTGCCCCAGTCTCCTTCATGATGTGGTCTAGTTTTTGTATGACCTGTGCTGTAAGTGATCTGTAAATTACTCACAGAACCACCCCAGTAGATAGACTTAGAACCCATTGTTAACTATGTTGTTTTTGTAGAAAAAACAAGTTCAGTATTGTTTACTGCAATGACCACTGTAAGCTGACCTACATTTCCTCTGGATCCTCAGATTTAGAACCTGTCACTACGTAGGGCTGGTGGTACAGTTTTGTATCTGATGACTAAAGACCTTATTATGAATAGTCATGCCAGCTTGTTGGGTCCTATCTTAAGTTGAGATCAGACAGAACACCTAAGATATGATCGATGGTTGATGATGAAGGGCCATTGTGCAGGGCATAGCCCTAAAGTCAGTTTGGATCCAGGATGACACCCTCGGATCACTAAAATGGGGATTTCAGGAGTTTCTGATTAATCATTACTGTGCTGTTGCTACTTACGTTAGTAATTATGTGACTTGGGAATTCATACACATAGACTTGACTTACTGTGTCTTACACATGTGCAGAGGACTTCCTCCTCAGACCTGCAACTTGATGCCTGACAGAAGATGATCAGGGTAACTGGGTTACAGCTCAGTCTTTGCAGCTTCAGTTTTTTTCTTGTTTTGTTCTCCTGGTTACACGTTAATTCTTTTATTCTACTTAAAAACGTAACTGATGGTTTTTATACACATGTAAATTATCTATTTGTTGTACATGTTAATGCTGTATTAGGTTGTGTTAGGTTGTCTTATTTGTATAAGTGCTTGTAGCCATAAACAAAATTAATTATACCCATTTCATAGATATGGAACTGAGACTTGGGGACTTTAAATAACCTTGTGGTATTACAGCTTAGATGATGTTCATTTTTTAACTTGAATAAATACGTGTTTCTAACTCACAGGCCAAGTAGGAGTTATTGGTACTACAGACAAATGGGAAGGAAGTCAAAGCGTTATGAGAGACCATCTGTCTTTATGAAATTTTCCAGCATGAGCGTGACTTGTGTCCTGACAAAGAGACATCTATAGACTTGGAGGAGGCTTAGGGAGACTAAGAAGAAATGGAATAAGCTACTTCCTCGTCCGACTTGACACATGATTCTTAGCAGCTTGAGTTACATTAAGTTTATCTGAATTTAGATAACCAGGCAGTTGCAGACTTTTGTATAGTACAACCAGGGCAGTTGACACGATCATTCCTAGATTCTTACATGATCCTGCTGTGCTCATGTCCTCCAAAACCAAGTACAATTTTAAATTGAGTTATTGGAAATTTTAAAGAGAAAATATGTTCTACCATTGTACATGTGTTTAAAAAAATTTAAGCTGGCTAGTAATAATTGAATTAGAGTTTATCCTATTAAAATATGATTTGTTCCATATATTAGCTTATATGGCTACTGTGAACAGTAAATTTATAACAGATTCTTTTGGGAAAGAGTGTGTTGAATAAATATGATCGGATGTTACTCTTGTGTTTTTCAGAGTCAGCAGTCTGAGTCCTGAGCAGGAGCAGGGACTGTGGAAACAGAGGTGAGTGCTGGGGTGCTGTGTGGTGCTGTTGACATGCGCTTGTATGAATCAGCCTCTAACGTGCTCATGTAGATTGACAAAGAACTGGTGATGGCCAGGGTTACTTCATAAGGAGTAGCTTAGAGGTTGATGCCTCTGTCTGTTTCATTCTAATCATTTTTGCCAATGTTTGCTTTCAGCCATAAATCTTCTGCAGCAATTCAGAATGAAACTCCAAAGAAAAAGCCCAAATTGGAATCTAAGCCATCTAATGGAGATAGGTAAAAATGAGTGTCTTTAATGCTATGAAAACTGAACTTAATTGAGTAGTTCTGGTTAATTATCAATTACTATTACATGGGTCTCACACACCAACTTTTTTAAGTCACCTTGGAGAGTAAAGCATACATAATCAGTTAAGAAAACTTTTAATTTTGGCAATAAAGTGGCACTGAACTATGTTGTAATAACTGGGGAATAAATTTGGGTTCTGAGGAAAGAACAAATCTGAATAGAAAACATTATTGTAGTTGTTCTTCAAGGAAAAGAAACACAAATCTGATTGTGGTATTTTTTTTCAATTGACCTGCTTAGCAAAATGTTTTGATTAAAAATATGAGTGTGACTTTGTTAGTTCATTAGCCAACGTTTGCTGATGTTACTGTACAAATTGGCTGCCTATTGCTTTACACTAGAAGTATTGACCCCCTAAAAGCTAATACTGAATTATATTTCTGCAGGTGTATGTAATGTGTGCCATTAGTAAGGTAATTTGCCAGTTGCATCCATTTCTGTCAGGTACATATTTTTTTGCATTAGCCTTAAGGATGTTTGTGGAATTGTCTAATTTATGCAATTTGAACATCTGCAGGTTTTCCTTCTACTTTATGTAATTCTGTTTCTTTTTTTTCTTTTTAGTAGCTCTATAAATCAGTCAGCAGATAGTGGGGGAACAGACAATTTTGTCCTTATCAGTCAACTGAAAGAAGAAGTGATGTCACTTAAGCGTCTCTTACAGCAAAGAGACCAGACCATCTTGGAAAAAGATAAAAAGGTGAGAGTACAGTTCACTGAAGCCTGATAAGAGCTGCATCTTGACTTATTTACCCTCGTAAATTTTCATTAGGTAATGTTTGCAATGCATGACTTTTACAAGACAAACTATAGAAGCCCAAATTGAAGTGTAGTCCATCTCATGAAAATAAGTAAAAATGGTGTTCAAAATATTCATAGTTCTAAGAATTAACTGAGAGCTGATTATAGTAGTAATTTTTTGAGGATTAGTTTTCGGTTAGCGTGCAAATTTAAATTAGGTCTGATATCTTAATTGTAAAATGAGATATAAATGGGATATATAAATCAGTGTGGTTTTAAAAGTAGTTGAAAACAGTCTTTGGTGTATATTGACTGTCTGTGTCAATCTGTATCAATTACCTGATGAGAAGTAGTAATATTCTCCTGTCCTGTGGTAGTGATTAGCAATGGGTGTCTCAGAACAGTCTCTGAGAAGTGGGTGTACTTAAGGCTTTATAGTTCGTTAGCCACACTCAGGATGAAATTCCAATCCTGGCCATTTATTTTTCTGTGGCCTTAAGTAGAACATGTTTAGTAGTTAAGGCCTTGGTTTCTCATTTTATATATGTGGGCTTCATGCTACTTGATGGGCTGACTGATGATCATGTGTGTAAGAAATATTGCTTGCAGCTCTTGACACATGTAAATCTGTGTTGGTGCATTTCACCATGGCAGAGGACTTAACTGCACTTAGGCTTCATACAAACATCCACTGGAAAAATTGTGAAAACATTAAAAACAATTTTTAATGACTCCTTAAAAAACAGTAATTGTATTTTAACCGACAAAAAAGATTAACATAAAAAAGGTCTAGAATCTTTAAAAGGTGTTTGCTATCAGCAAAAAGAGGTTGTTTTGGACAGGTCAGGGTATTCCTGGAGCCTGCATCCTGCAGCTTTGGGCGGTCAGGAGGACAGGGTGGTCCTGAAGCCTACATCCCCAGCTCTGTGCTACAGCTCCCACACTTTTGGTGGTTGATGGCCTTCATTTTCTGTGTTCATGTTTTATATTTTGACTGAGAGTTTCAGTGTGTGCTCTGCCTACCTTCTCCCAAGTGCTGAGATTAAAGATGTGCCCACCTCTTTATTTTAATATGTACTACAGTGTAAGTAAATTTAATTTGTGAGAATTGGCATTGGTATGCAAGGTAAAAATCTGATAGTTGTAGTTGTTTTTTTAGGGTTCTTTATGAGTCACAATTTTAAATTAACTTGCTTTTATGATAACAAATTGTGTACCAGTGGTTCTCATCCTTCCTAGTGTTGTAGTGACTCTCACCCCCTCGCCAACCATAAGATAATATTTTATGGCTACTTTATAACTGTAATTTTGCTGCTGTTATGAGTTGTAATGTAAATATCTGTGTTTTCCAGTGGTTTTAGGTGGTCCCTGCAAAAGTGTCTTCAACTCCTCTCCTTTTAATAGAGGGCACAATCCACAGGTTGAAAACTGCTGTTGTTGACTCTGACCCTTTCTCTCCAGAATCACTGTTATGTTTAACTACTCTGTCCGAATTTCCTGCTTTAGTGTTGCCTTAAAAACAAAAGGCACCAGCAAGTTTACAATTAGTGTTGTAAGGAAAATAATTTTGTATCTAAAATTAATGACACATTTGCAGGTTTTCTTTGTAGTCTAAAAGGATCAAGTTACTTTCCTGTGTCTGTTTGTCTATTGAGAGTGGCTTCCAAAGCCAGGCACTCACTATAAGAAGTCAGAAAGAATCACAGGCAGATGAACAGACACTATCTTTCCTTTCTAGAAGCTCATGGTCTGGAGTCAGTACAACAGCTAAAATAATTATCAAAGTTGATGGTGTCAGAATTGGCTTTTCAGAATAAAAGTCTTTAAATATACAATACTGACCCAGGAGAGAAACTAAAGCCTTTGTTTGGAAGGATGAACATAAAACTCTTTACTTTTTCTCTTGGCTTTTGTACCTTTTTATTTCCTAGGTACTTAGTAATTTTGGGGAAACACAAACTTTGTTGTGTGCTTCTGTTAATAACAGTTGGACTGTGTGTTTGAAATCCTATGATGTCGTCCTTTGGTTTGTGTTCGTATTAACAACGGCATCGTCTGTGATCTCTGCTTCCTCTCACCATTGAGTTTTCTTCTAGTACTTGTCTAATTTGGTTCAGATTTCACACTAATTGCTTTTCTCATGCTACACTGACTGTATTCTTGTCCTGATAGGTAAATGTAGTAAATGACTTTATGTACATAATGCTGGGCACAAATTAACAATTACAAACACCATTGCTCTTGGTTGGTAAGTGTTGGCTAAATGTGCCAATTATGGAGCCTTTTTTCTTCCATTATTGAAGATGATTTTAACTAGAAAACTGTTGACTTACAGTGAAGTGAATTTGCTTGAAGCACTTCATAAGTTTTGCTTTGGTATGTTTGTTATAAAAGTGTGACCAATTAAATCCAGAGCAAATTCTCAAAGATCATCCTTAACAGTAAAATCTGCAGTGGAACTGGCAACTGGTCTCACAGAAGATGCAGCTGCTACCAACTGCTTCTACCTTCACTGCAAGTGCATGCCTGTTAGGAAGAATATTTAGTGTTTTACTATGTGACAGACACGTGTACATGATGCCTTTTTATTATTATTTCAGTTAACTGAACTGAAAGCAGACTTTCAGTACCAAGAGTCAAATTTGAGAACTAAGATGAACAGTATGGAAAAAGCGCACAAAGAAACTGTGGAACAACTTCAGGTAAACTGTTATTTATGTCAACTGCAGAAGGGAGGGAGCTAAAACCAGTTCTTGTTGGGTGGTTGGGAGGCAGAGGCAGGTGGATCTCTGAATTTGAGGCCAGCCTGGTCTACAGAGTGAGCTCCAGGACAGCTATAGGAGAAACCCTGTGTCAAAACCTCGTCTGCACAACCACCCCAAAAAATCCAGGTCTCCAGACCGTGATTGAAGGGCTGTTATGCTGTGTGCAATTGCTGCAAATCAAGACAATGCTTAATTGTGGACTCTCTGAGAGTGTTGAAAATGTATTAGGTATTCAGTATATTTCATAAGTACTAGTGTATTTAATCTAGATACACTGGGAGCTGAGAGTCACCACCTCAGGGGTAGATAGAGAACATCAGCACAGAAGAGGCTGTTCTCTTATTCCAGATTATCTTTATCTGTTCTATAAATTGAGGCATGAAACCATAACACACTGATTTCATGTTCTGTAGTTTGTAGATTGTGACATTTATAGAGTTAATCTTTTAGAGTATTTAGAGTAACAGGCTTAGGGTTGTTTTGTTAGTTTATTTTTGCTGTTCTAGTGATTAAACCCTGGTTCTTACACATGCTAGGCAAGTACTACCTAACCTTAGCCCCTAAGTGAAGAAACTTTCCATCTTAAACATACAGATAATGTTATATTCAGAGTTCAAACTGGAAGGGAGAGTGCGGCTTTGAAAGGAGTGCATGAATTTTGCTTCATTTGTATGTTTTGTTTTCTGCTGATTTTTTTTTTTTCTTTTTCATTACACCAAGGCATATTTTCTATTCGTTTTGTGGTTTGGTATGCGTCATAACTGAATAGGATTTACATACTTCTTGGAATGCAGATGTATATTCCCTGCTTCCTATTCTTACTAGGGACAGGAGTTTGTGAAGGAAGCTCTGTAGCACCAGGGACATAGTGCATGCAAGGGATTTGCTTATGTGTGATGACTTGAGGACATCATTTGCCCTCCCTCCTCAGAGACTGACCCTCCTGACATCGGCCTCTTGTGCATTGGTTACTGCTTTTACCCACCAGGGATTATTTGGGTTTATTATATTACTAAATTTTGAATGATTCCCTGGAATATAATCAGCTTTATCTAACAGAAGAGCTGAAATGAAATAAATATAGAATAACCATGATAACAGTAAGCACCATCTAGGTTTGACTTGTCCTGGTATGCTCTTCCACCGCTCCAAAGAACAGTTCTTTTGTTAAAGAGACTTGCAAGAGAACCATTTTTGTTTTAATCTAGTTGGTGTCTTCAGCCCACTTCCTCTTAACTGAATTTTCCCATGCTACTGCCGTAAGAGCCAGTGTTTTTACATGTTGTGTTCATGTTTGCTTCTTACAATAGCTGAGCAATGAGTTACCCAAATTACAGGTGAGACAGGGCACATAAATTCTGAGACATAGACACTGCATTGTGTGCCTCAGGATCACCTGTATATTCCTCAGTCTTGTAGCAGCCCACACCTCAGGTTACAGGTATCTGAATGTCCTCCTTATCAGCTGCTTCCTTATACGCTGAGTTTCTGCTAGAAACGCTCTTTACAGCTAAGTGTAGTTCCCACCTACTGCCTTCAGTAGCGTTGCTCAGGTGAGTATCCTGGTCAAGTCTCCTCTCTTCCACATGCTCTGTTTTGGAGGTGGTGCTTCACTGTGTAGCCCGGTTTGGCCTCAAACTCAGCATCTTCCTTTAGCCTCCAAGTACTTGGGTTTGTGCCCCTTCCTTGCTGCCTACTTTCTTAATCTTTCTTGATACAGAGAATTTGACAATTAACACAATTATTTTGCTCTATATTTTAAACTATCAAATCTAGAAACACAAACTGAAATTCATCCCCCAAATTAAATCTTAAGACCAATAATGCCAAGTAAAAAATTCTGTTCTTGAGTAAGACAAGCTAAAAAGGAAGGGAAATTATGTGTGAATGCTCTTGTGTTCAGACCGCAGTACCACGGCTGTGTAATTCTTTTTCAACTCCCCGAGTCTCTTGTTACGGGTAAAGTGTCCTCCAGTTAAGTCAGAGGTAAGTAGAACCTAGAGCCTGATAGGCAGGGTCTGTGTAGTTTCTTCCTTTATTTAGGATGACATTTCTAAATGCTTCTGACTTAAGTATTACAGTAATTGCCTTGGCTTCTGTAGGGTGCAAAATAAGTATTAGAATAAAATGTCACTGTATACATTTAACCACTGCAACTTAAAACTCAACTGCAGTATAAAGTTTATATTGCGAGTACTCAAAATAAGACTCAAAATAACCACCAATGCACTTTTTCTCTCTTAAAGTCTTTGTTATATGTAATTTATCAACAACTTACTGGTATCATTGGGAGACTTGGGAGACTAGATATTGAAAATTAGCTTCAAAAGTACTCAAGAGAAAAATTGCCTTCAAATCTATTTTTTTAGTTCCTGCATCTTGTTCTAAGAAAGAAAGTGTAAATTCACTTTTCTTTGATTAAAAGCAGAGCTGTAATTACTCGGTGATCCAGGGTAAATGTTTGCTCCTTCCTGCTTCTGCAGACCTGCTCAGGCCTCTTACCCTCCCTGCTCTGCACTCCAGCTCTGCTTGTTGCCAGTGGGTCTGTTGTAGTTAATGTTCAATAATACAAAGTCAGTCTCTTCCCATCTAGCAGGGACTTGGATGTGTCAGTGACGGTTTATGCTTCTGAGTGGTGGGGACTTCCCTGGGGATTTAAGTTGCTATAGTTTAATAGTGCTCGCGCTCCGTACTGTTACTGTTGGCCCAGAGACTTCAGAGTGGCCTTGATGGTTTGCAGTTTACATGAGGAACTTTCATTATGTAACTTCCCAGACGCTGCAAAGAGTAGCACAAACCAAAAAATGATAAAGGACTCAATGAGGGCCCCGCCCCCCCCCAAACAGCGCCCTGCAGGCAGTGTTCCTTCTGATGAGCAGGCTAATGTGAAATTTTGAGTCTTTGGTGGTGGCAGGGGTTGGGGGTGTGTTATGAAACTGTTAGGCAATGGCTTTGATGATACTAAAGTCAGTGTCACGTGAAAGGACCTAGAGCTGGTGAAAATGCAAATGAGCAGTATCTGCCCTGCAAGTCTTAGAACCAGAGTTTGACTTCCCAGACCCGCATGGGGGGAAGAGGGAGTGCACTCCCTCAGGACACATACACACATCCGCTCATACACGTGTACGTAAATAGACAAAGAAATGTTTGAGAAGGGCAGGTGGCAAAGTGATACAATGATTTCTTTACAAAAACGGTCTGATACTTTTTCTGTATAATAGTAAACAGCAAATGGAAGACCTCATTCAGCTTGCAGGAAAATTCTCCAAAATAAGTATTTGATTCATCCTTTGATACTGTCGGTTGTAGAATAACTTACATTTAAATAGCTTTCATGCATTAAAGAACCAAACTTTATTTTCTTATTTTAAATTTGAAACTTCTAGGGAGAGAGCTACTTGCCATTTCTTGTCCAAAACTGTAGTTGTGGACAGACACTGACATTTGTGAAAAGCTGATAAACCAATCTAGAAGTTTCTGCCTATTTAGCCTTACAAAGATAAAATATACCAACTCATGGATCTCTTAGTGTTTCATTAATATAATTTTTATATAATGAAATAATAAGTAGTAGTTTTCAGCATGACTTAATAGTTCAAATCTTGAATTTTTGTTTCTCACAGGCCAAAAACAGAGAACTACTCAAACAGGTCGCAGCCTTGTCAAAGGGTAAAAAGTTTGACAAGAGTGGAAGCGTGCTAACGTCTCCTTGAGAAAGTCACTCGCTTAACATTTCTGCCTGAGTGTGCTGAGGTGTCCTGTGACACCCTAGATTCTGTGCAGTGGAAAGATATTTTTACATGCCAAATAAATTGGTATGTCTCCTATTCACTTTTGTAACTTACACACAGCATTTTTAAGTTGTAAACATGCAGATAAAACTTCAGCTGGTTTGGAGTGACTTCTTAATTCTTTGATACACGGGACTCTTTTCTAGCAATAGTATTAACGGTTGTGGAGTGCAGGTGTGTGCACTGTATAAAATGCAACATGCAATAAGGGAGTGGTCGGCAGAACAGCAGCAGGGGTTGTGTTTTGCTTTTGTTTAACACTATGCTGATTTCAAATAAATAGTTTTCAATTTAGAAATGCAAAACTTTTAAACAAAAAAAATGGTGAAAACTTTTTTTGGGAATTGTATTTTTACTTCACATCAACATGGATTTAGAGAATCATGGTGCTTTTATTAAAAGAGCTTCAGAGTATATGTAAATGTCTTTACACGTTACATCACTAATATCAGTTTAGTAATCTAACATTTCATTACTGTTATAGGATTGATGTTTACTGTACAGCATCCAAGGTAAAATGTGTTTTTGTTTTGTAAAAACTGTAGATTTTTACTTACAAGTGCCTTTTTGCCACCTAATGTTTTTATTTATAGGAATGCTGATCTTTTGTACATACAGTTTGTTTAAAAATCATGTTAATAAGTGTTTGTATATAAGTGCATATGTAAATAACCGAATTTCAAAAAGAAATCAAAGTTATTAGTAACATGCAAGACTGCATATTAAGAATGAACTGATAATGCCTATAGACTTTAGGTGATTTTGTGTTTGCTGCTGTATCATAAGGGAAGCTGTTGGTCATGAGTTCATTTAACTATGTTGGAATACTTTCCTAAAGATTTAATTTTAACTCCATTTTGATAGAGTGATTTTATTTTTATGTTGTGTGGCTTCATGTTTATATTTTGTGAGTTACATGTTTTGCTTTATTTTTATATAAAATTTCTTTAAAATTTATAACGTTTCTATAACGGTCCATATATCTGCTTTTTTTATAATGTGTTCTAAGTTAATATTTATGTACACCATTCTTACTTTGTAAATTTAATACAAATCTGGAAAATTAAATAACTTTTTATAATCAAATCCGTGCTTATGTCTGAATAATTGAAACCTGTAAGATTCAGACACTATTTATAAATAATTAGTCTCAAAAGAATAAAATTATAAAAGATTACGATAGTGTGGGATAGATTCTGAAAAATTACAGATCAGCTTTTGAACTCTAGTGGTTTTCAGCCAGTAACCAACATCTGCTTAGAGTTAGTTCTGGCTTCAAGGTGAATTTTAAACCTTTAGGCATCGCTGGCCGTACCACATGACTTCTTTTAGGAATGTGCAGATAGTTACAAGGTTTTCATCAGTCCCAAAGGGTTTCCTTTTAAAGAAATGTTTATATGGTCTTCATATCAAAGGTTAATGTTAAGAGTACATATAACAATTCATTTTAAATTATTCAAGTTTTAGTAAACTTCCCGCAGTGATTTACTACAAGTGAAAGGAAGTCTGTAAGTTCAGAAACACATCATTTTCAAGTGACAGTAAGACTGAAATAGTCCAGTCTGCCACCATGAGGCCTCAGAAGCACGTTCACTTACTGTTCTCAACTTCAGTAGATAATGCCTTACTGTGGGTGTTCATGTTTGCAGGATTTGCTGAGTTCTTAAAGTAGTCACTACATTGTTTTAAGTTTTGTTATGATATTACAGTTTCCTGGCCATTTTTCAGTCCACAGTAGTCACAATTCTAAATGAACTGCAGTAGTTCTAATACCTCACTGGAGATGATAGAAATGGAATCCTTCATCCCCTTTCTAGCAACATGGAAATTGAAAATCAATTTAAAATAATGAAGCTTTGTAAAGTGCAAGGCTAAAACTAAAATTTAGGGCTTTACAGTATTCAGCCCTAATTAGACATACTCTTTATTCTGTGACTTTATTTTATAACTTAATTTCTTTTGCAATTGTATAAATACGTAATTGAGTCTCAATCCCAGATCTGTAGTGTGTTGATCTAATGAGTCGGTACTCTTTAAACGTGGACCTGTCCAGAGGTACTGTGGTGTGCTGTATTGTGCTTTTAGCCTGTTTGCTGCAGGTAGCATATCCCAGTGAGGGTCATATGGGCTCCAGTTTATCATGTATTAATAGCCTGTGAATATTACAGTCATTTTTAGAGTATATTGGTCTAAATATGCATTTTACAATGAACGTGTTAAGCTGGTCACATGTATAGATTAACAAAATACTGTACTGTACACATCTGACTGTTGACATTTTGTACTTTTTTTCTAAGCCAATATTTCACAATAAAAATATGCTGAAAGCTTTGTGTTGATTCTACTGTAATGCATTACTGTAATTTGGGTGGACACACAGAGAAATAATAAGTCTTGGGACCACAGATCCAAAGTTGGCCTCGGTCTGGAATCACAGTGTCGGCAGGGGAGTCCTGAATATAGGAGGAGCTTGTCATTCCCCTACCTCACACCCAGTTCCATCCTGTTCACTAGTTGGTCATCTTCCTTCATAGCCCAATGAACTTTGAAATCTCTTTGGTCCCACCCTAATTCTTTGTAGCATTCCATTGTGTTATTCTGTGTCTGCACCATCTCCCCATTTTACACTCTTAGCTACGTCTTCGAAGTCCCACTTGTTCCGTTGAGTGCCATATTGCCAGGTTAAGGAATACCATTAGGAACATTTTGAGGTGAGGCATTATTGAGCATACTGCAAGGATTGTGGTCTCCCTCCTCCCAGTGAAGTCCCAACACAGTAGCTATGAGGAAAATGACTGAGACTGAGCATTAAAAGACCATCGTAGCTGGTTCAGTCTGCCTTGAATGGATAAGCTGGTCTGAGCATGTCAGTATGAACAGTTACAGAAGATAAAAGTAATGGAATGAAACATTCAGTGACTATATAATTACAATGCACAGAAACAAAACTAGGGCCTAATTGGTCACCACTGGCAAATGGTTAGAGACAAATTCATTATTTTGAACACTAGTATTCATTATTTTAAAACCACTAGGCAAATTGACTAGATGCAGTTTCTCTTGGGAGGAAAACCACTTACTGCAAAACTTAGATACAATAATGATCTCTTGTTTTGGCAACTTGCAGTAGAGAGCACCAACAGTTAAACTAGGAAAGACATTGTCAACAACGTTTCTGATGGAGCAACACTCTATAAAGAATTGTTCAGTTGGTAGATGTCAATTACATTCTTTGGTGTGACTTTCAATAAGACCAGCTTCTGTTTCTAATTGAAAGATATTTCTGATGGGGAAACACCCTCTACAAAGAGTTGCCCAGTTGGCAGACTTAGGATCTTTCAAATTTGAAATAGAACCCAAGGTCATATTGAAAGTCACACCAAAGGATATAATTGACATTTTCTCCATAAATTCCAAGGTGTGTGTGTGTGTGTGTGTGTGTGTGTGTGTGTGTGTGTAAGCAATAGAGGTGGAACCTATAGACTAAGAAAATAATCACATTGGTGGCCCCTAGTTAGAATATAAATCAAATTTAAATTGTTTTATTAAACTTATACAATAGAACTGGTTGTTGTTTTTCAATATTGATAGTGATGATTATTCTTTACAAGTCTTTGTGACTACTATTAAATACTTGGTTTTGATGCATCTCATTGGAAAAGATGGATGGATTAAAGGTGTGCACCACCACCCCTGGCATGTCCCATTTTTGTGATAGAGCTTTTTATAAGGAAAAAAAAAGCAACGTAAATGGCATTGTGTGTGCCTGCAATCATGACACTTGAGAGACTGAGGCAGGAGAATCACATGTTTGAGGCCAGGCTGGGCTATGTAATGAGATCCTGTCTTAAAAGGCAAAAAACACTGGCACCAACAGCCCCTGTGAAATTATACTCATCTTAATACATGCTCACTGAAGGGGAAAAAATCAGAATTCAAGTAAGAAAGAAGCCATCCATGTCTGAGTAATCATGCTACAGTATCATTTGGTTCCTGTTTTTCCATCACAGCAAAGGGACTCAGGTAGGGCACAGGCAATCACTGAGGGACTGAAAGTGCAAAAATCTTCAAGCATCAGATTATTGCAAGGAGTGCAGGCTGCAAAGGCTGGCATTGCCGAAGAACTGATGAAACTGTTCTGTAAACTATAAAAGTTGAGCTTCCCTCCCTTGCCTGTGTCTCCTGCCTTGTTCCTGTTCTTGGTCCCCCTTTATCCCTTACATTGGAGGTAAACATTTTACGATTTTAACCCGTGTGTGTACCCACATACCACAGTGTGAGAGATTTGAACACAGGCCATCAGGTTTGGTGGCAAACACCTTTACCTGTTGACCCATCTTGCCAGTCTAAGCCTCTTCAATGTAATATGTCCAAAATTGTGTCCTAATGCTTAGATGTGCCCCTGACTCAAAACAGTCGAAATGGAAACTCCCTGATGCTATCACCCTAGATGGAAACAATTCAGTCTGTTGGGGCTCAACTCTTCAGTACTGTCCTGGACTCTTTCTCATACTTCTGGCCGTTCGTTCAAAATTTCTGCCAACCCTAACTTCATACCATAACCAGAATTTAACTACTCTCCCCTGCCCCCACCCATCTTCTCTGGTGACATTTGGCTATGGTCAGTTCCAAGAGTGAGCGTACTAAATGAGGTCACCTTATCTTTGGTCTCCAGTGGTTTTGGACAGTCAAGACACCTAGGGCTGGAGAGGGCCTGTTCTGGGGATCAAGGGAATAAAGGTTGGTCTACTTCGTACATTGCAGCAAACAACACCTCCACAACCAAGAGTTGTTAGTAAAGGTGGCTGCAAGCTCAGGTTGTGATCTCCTGACCTTAGATTGGTGGATTATTAACAGTGATTCTCAGTTTCACGGGCCATGTAGGTGATGAAGGCACTGGCTGACGCCACTTGTGGAAAGTGCTCGTTCTCAGGTGGTGGCTTCTCGTCACCTACAGTGGAGAGTCAAGGGAGTTAATTGTCTTCTCTTATCTAAGGCATGGTCTACTTCCTCCCTGCGCCCAGATTTCTGCAGTCAACACTTGGAGATCCAGCAGAGGGATTTTATGGAGACAGCAAATACAAACTCCTACCTACAGTGTGTTTACATCTCAGCTTCCCAACAGTCCAAACACCTTGATTTTGAAGAATCCTGGACAATTTCAGCCTCTCTGAAAATTCCTACTAGTGTCCACCAGAGGGAGGGCTCTGCTACTAAACCATGCTGCCTACACAGCGCTTTCCTTCCCAGCCAGCCCAGCCCTCGGACCTGCTTCAGTAAGAGCGAGCTTCTTTGGCTGGTTTGGTTTTGGTTGTGAGCCTAGCCTTTAAAGGCTGAGTCATCGCCAGCCCTCTGGTTAAAGTTACTTTAAGAACGTCATATGATTTCCCTCTCACCGGTCCCACTCATGCTTGGAGTACAAGGTGTGTTTGTCCTTTATGTATACCAGATGTCCCTGTTCTTACTGCTCTGCAGGGGACAGTGGATCAGCACCTAGCTGTCCTGAACCAGAAGCTGGCATCTCTGGCAAAGGCCTGGGGAAGTGTGGCATGGGTAGTGTGCATAAATGCTTTTCTGTGGGCACAGCCTGGACATCCGTGAAGATGTGCCCATGCTTCCAGTGCCCACCTCGTCAGAAATGGCGTGCTTGAGTCAAGCTGTAGCTTTAGTTAGATGCGTGGGCTCTCAACTTGTGGACCATCAACTGAACCATCCTGCATCTTAAATGTTTACTTCACACTTCACAACAGCAAAGTACAGTTATGAAGTAGCAGTGAGGTAATTTTATGGTTGCGGGGCAGGGTCCCCATAACATGAGGAACTGTGTTAAAGGGACACAGCATTAGGAATGGGAACAGGGTGCAACCTGACTGTTCAGTAAGCTTGGCATTTGTTGATCTGTGACACTGTCTGACTTTCCATAGCGGAACATGTACAATTTTAAAGTATCGTTTAGAAATGCTGTGCAACTTATAGTGTAGACAGTATCAAAAACTAAAGTGAACTTTGATGTTTGAAATCTGCAAATATGAAAAACAACATTAAACAATTTAAAGTTAGTGCTGGTGAGATGCTCAGGGTCTTTGCAGCTCCTTCAGAGGACCAGAGTTTGGCTCCCAGAATGCACTCTGGGCAATTCACTTCCCTGCCCTATAGCTCCAGGAAATCTGATGCCCGCTTCTGACCTTCTCAGGCCTCCCTATGAATGAATATACAAGCACATGTATATCAGACAGACAGACACACAAAACACTAAACAAGCAAACAAACAAAACCTTTAAGAAAAATAAAGTAGCAGCCTCACCATACCAAAGTGGTTACAAATGCCAACTTAAGTTGTGGGAGCGCCACACAGAGCTTCCCCGCCACTAGCTGAGGAACTGGCATCCTGCCCAGCATTACTACCAGGGCTAAGGTACAGATGTGCAGACGAAACAGCTCAGTACCTAAGAAGGCGTGCAGGACATCTTGTTGTATTTAGTAAGTACCAGTAGAACTGAGGACTGTGTACTGTATGCTAAATGTTCCTGCTTCCAGGACACACCCAGAGCTGGAGTTCTTTTCAATCATCCACAGGAAACGCGCTAACAGCTTTGAGTGTTGATCTGAACCTTCATATGTGTTCTACTCGAATTTTCATTTTACAGCGAGGCCCAGAAATCAGCCCCTTTTCTCAACTCTGCCTGGGATTGTAGAGAGCCATTTGTGCCGCACCCAAACATGGTGCCGGCTTCCCGCCGAGGACTCAGCAAACAGAGCCCAGGAGACATAGCGCGCATGTGCCACAGATGGCACAGCCCGCTCTGGGGGCATGCTAATGAGTTACTGGAAGGCGCACCAATCAGGTAGTGACACGAGTCTCCTGGGCATATATAAGTAGTGCATTTTCCTTCCACAGGGGTCCCCTGCTCAGAGTATTGTACAATAAAGGTTCACAGAAGAATCCTGTTGTCGCACGCCATTCCTGCCGGCGGGACGTGGGGCGACATGGGATGGAACCCAGGGTTTTATATGCAATAGTCTAGCACTTTACCTGTGAGTTACAGAGCCATCTTGAAAAGGAAGTCTTCCTGAATTTGTGAAAGACATAACTGGCTCTCTCAGGTGCCCGTACTTTGGAGCTGCTGCTGTCAGCACAGTGCAGACTGGATACTCACCAGTGAGTGAACTATGTTAGCTGTCCTTAGCAGGCTCAAAGAGCTTTACAGGTGGGGGTCAGCATGAGTTCACCTCCACAGAAACCGTGCAAGACTTAGCACCTCAGCAGCTGGAACCATGGAGGCTGGGGATGAAGCACAGGGCTGGAGCTGATCATTCGGAAACCTACAGCCAGACCCCCAAAAGCTGCCTAAGTATGGCTGAAGGGAAAGGCTGATGGAGCGGGGGTGTCATGAAAGTCCCACACAGAACAAAGGCAGGCCCTCTGGCCACTTTCCCGGGGATGGTGGCAGATAGGAGATGCCATCAGATACTTGAGAAGAGAGAGAGATGGCTTGGCCTCTGACTGGGGGGAACAGAAGGGACTAAGGAAAGATGGAGGGATGAGTGGATGAAAGACTGATGGAGACTTAAACAACTGGAACCTATCAAGAGAAGCATCTGGAGGCGTGCTCGCCAGAATAGTTAAGTCAAGACACTGCAATTAGTGATGGTGACGTGGCCGAAGGCCACAGTGAGTCAGCATGGAAGCAGTGGCAACGCCATTATATTTTACAGAGAGATGGTGCGATCTCTAAGTTCACGTATTTATCTGAATTCTCAGCTAAATTAGAGACTTGTAAGTGTGGAGGGATTTAATCCTGTCAGCGCAAAGGCAAGGCAAGAACTAGAGAGGTTATTAATGCATTCTCCAGCTGCTGCCAATATGACGGCACAGAACAACGACACTTTGGGCTTGTGTTCTCCTGGGCCTGTGGCTAGGCCTCTTTAGTACAGCCTAAGTGAGGATGGCTTTTCCTGCTCCATGACAACTAGAGGCCCAGTGGGGAACTAGAGCATGTGGGGCAAACCCAGTAGCAAAGGACAGAATCATCTAGAAGCATCTATACACAGACATAGAAGCTAGGGGGAGTGTTAGGACTGGTTTGTGCTGTAACTGCCAACTTCCCACATGAGGTCTCTTCCTGTAGTTTTGAGTTTCATATAATGGTTGAATTGTCCAGACAAAAGGTAGAAGCTTCCCGGCCACCTATGTGTGTCAGACTCTTCACTTTTGCTGTTTTGTGTTCACCATAGCAACCCATGCAGGCACTACAGTGGCATAAACATATTATCTTAGGTCAAATGTCAAATGATTATAGCCACAGGCAGTCATTAAAAATGGGGTCAACTGGTCAAGGCTTCCTTCAGGAAATCAAGGCAAAAGATAAAAGCAAAACCAGCCCTCTGTAATTAAAGGGTTCCCAAGGAAGAAAAGAAAAAAAATATTCATGTGAACCTGCTGGTCCCTGAGGCTTCAGCTACAGGCCCTGGTCACACCTCGGGCCCCTGATGGTAAGAATGGCCAGTGTCAAGTGAACCTGCCGAGTCCCAGCAGCAAGCACTCAGTAACCATTGTTGAGACTCTGTCGTAAGGAAATAACAAAGGCCAGATGTTGTGGAGCAAGACTGCAACCCCAGTCCTTGGGAAGCAAAGGCAGTTAGATCCCTGAGTTCAAGCCCAGGCTAGTCTACATGGTGAATTCCAGCCCAGCCAGGAATACACAATGAGACCTGATCTTAAATAATGAAACAGTCATGGATGTTTAAACCGATGAAGCAGGGCATTCATTGGCTGCAATGTTTGGAGGACAATAATGGTGCTTTTATGCTTATATAGTTTCATTCTGTTAACATGGATTCTTGGGCTGGAGATTAGCCCAGTTGGAAGAATGCTTTGTCTAGTGTTCATGAATCCCTAGGCTCTATCCCTCCCTGGTGCTCCGTAAACCAGACATGTGCTGCACCTGTATTCCAGCCCTGGGAAGGCAGAAGCAGAGGAACCAGAAGGTCAAGGTCATTGTCACCTACACATTGAGTTTGAGGCCAGCCTAGGCTATGAGAGGAAGGGGGAAGAAGAGTCCTTCAAAGAACCATACTAGAATATGTACAAGTACAATGACGTCATTTCTTAGATTTGCTTCATAACAAGGGTGGGGGGAGAAAGGAATCAGGCATGGAAGAAGCAATATTGGCTATATGTTGATAGTTGTGAAAACCAGTAATAGCCATATGGGAGTTCTTTATTTCCTTTCCTTCTGTATATGTTTTGTAAACTTTCCCACAAAAAAAAAAATTTAAAGCATATATATATACACAAACCCAAAAATGCATGTTTATGCATGCAGATAGGAACTAACCTCCAGACAGGATTCGCTATACTTCACAGAGAAATGAATAATTTAGAATGAATCATAAAATAGTTGCATTTGTCCAAGTCAAAAAAAAAGTGTTATAGAAAATTAAAGGCCTCACTGCTCCATGAGGAGGATGATGTAGCTTCTGTGCCTCTGGTCCCTATCACTTTATCTGGTGAGAGTCAGCACACCCCGAGGCTCCACTCAAAGCTCGATAAACTCACTCCTCAGAGACACGTGAACATACACGCAAAGGGAACTCTGGGGCGAGTGGGAAGTGAGCTCATTTTTATCTGAAGTCCTTCTTTGGACCACACAGTGGGTGTCACTGCGCTTCACATGACAGCCAGCTTCTCCATCCTTCACTGCCAGTCATCCATCAAACAGTCTGACTCCTCCCCACAATGGCTGCCAGACCTGCTCTCTTGCTTTGGTCCCACCTCTTGGCCATGGTCTGAGCACAGCAAAGGGTCTGCTGTCCTATCTTTACACCCAGTTTCCCACGGACCCCACAGAGCAGTGTTTACATTATTGCTCCCTCTCTGTACCTCTTCCATTTCCTCCGGTTCACATCTGGCTCAAGTATGTTGTCTTTCATCTACTAGGGAAACGTTACTACCTCCAGGTATCCGTTCCATGACCTGAAAAATTAATCTTCAGGCATCTGTGTTGCTGCAGCTATCTAAGCCTATCTCTTTTAGAAGACAGCATCCACACTGCACTTTCTATTACACGTGTTGGCATAATCACATGTCTGGAGACTGTGTGCTCCTTGGCCACTGGACCACACTTACGTTATCCCCAAGGAATATCCAGCACTAGGCATGACACAACACAAGAGTAAGGTAAACACCTCTTGAGTTAATGAACCAAGGCTTTCATACATTTCCCTTGGTGAATTTCTTAAAAGAGTAAAAACAAACCCAAATTAAAAACCTATAAATAGTTCCAGGTGTAATTTATCATTCTCCAGAGGTCAGTTATGGAGACAATGTTTTGCACGGTTCCTTCCATTGCTCTTGTGCTGACTAGAAGGGGAGAAGCATGTTCTGGTTAATTGTTATTAAAAAACTACAATATTATTAGCTATCTTTCAGGAGATAAAATTAAGTCCAAAACTAATTAAAGTGTGCCCTCCAACTGATGGGGAAAGAAGCCCCAGTTTCTCAGTGGATTAGTTAGACATTCTCTTCTATATTAAACAATAAAGGAAGAGCTGTTATCTCCAGCAAATATTTTCCTAAAAGAACAACTGTTCTTACCTTGGTTTTAAAAAAAAAGAAAAAGAAAAAGCAATAACCCTGAGCAGGTCTCCCTGTCACCCCTGGTATGCAGCCACCAATACAGTCCCTCGATGGGGAACTTGGACTCTGAGCAGATGGATAATTAGGCAGAATATTCTATTAAGAGACTTTTGAGAAGAAAGTGGGACTCAATCAGGGATGCAGGTGACAAAGGGGACTCAGCAGCAACGGTGGCTTAGTGGAAAGGGTTCAGAAACTTCTCTCTTTTTAATAGAAACCCTACTAACCTCATCACCTTAGGGCTTCTGCTCAGTGATTAAAAGGGGCTAGCCTGGCCTTTGAAGAAGAAGGCTAAGTCTTTAGTGTATTCATATGACTCTTACTTTAATTGGAAAGCTGTTTTGCCTAAAGTATAGTAGTGATTAAAACAGTTCTGGCACTATATTTCCAGATGTAAATCAGTACTGAGGCTGGTCTTGCTCCCTTGACCCAGAGCACAGGAAATTGGACAAATATGTGTGTAACAGCTCTCTTCAGACTGTGCACAGCAGTCTAGGACCCTCTTTCCCTGGGAGGAAGAAAATGACCAATGGGTATACTTCAGTTTTCTGTACTTAAGCATGACAGTACTCAAGGGGGTGGGGGGCCTGAAGAGAACCAGTTGGTTTTGTATGGAGACACAGAAGGGAGAGGTTGGAGGGGGTTGAGATATTCAAATGTTGTAGAACAAGGAACGAGAGAGAGAGAGAGAGAGAGAGAGAGAGAGAGAGAGAGAGAGAGAGAGAGAGAGAGAGAGAGATGCAGAACAGCATGAGATTGCTTAGGGACTTACCCTACCCTGATGCTGAACAGCAACTGCATTGACATTGAGAGAGTGAAGAGTCCTTGGGGTGAAGCAAGGGGCCAAGAACAAATGTGTACAGCACTGATCACTGCAGCTCGGTATGCTGGTTTGAATGGAAAATCTCCTTCCTAGATTCATATATTTAAACAGTTGGGCCCCTACTGGTGGTGAGGTTAAGGGGGATTATGCACCTTTTAAGAGGTTCAACCTTGCTGGATGAAGTACATCACTGGGGGTGGACCTTGGGTGTTTATAACATCACCCTGATAGGTTTTCCACTGACACAATATAGGCCAGATCAGACCAGATTAAAAGTAAATAAATGCAGGTTTAATTGGCACAACTCCTGGCAGTCCCAAAGAACAGGCTGGAGAAGTCAAGCATGCACAGGCTAAGGTTTTATAGAACTTGGGTAAGGGGTGATCACATGTCAGTCAGGATCTGGGACTGTGCCCAAGTGTGGTCAGAACCTGGGCACCTGGGAGGGCACTTGGGCAGGCTGGCCATGTTTGAATGAATTGGAGTTTTTCAGTATGGGTGAGATTGGAGAAGGATGGCAGATGGAGTCTTCCCAGCTTGTGCAGAGGCAAGAAGTGAGCTCCAATCAAACACACCCTACTTTCAGTCTGTTCCCTGTTTCTTGGTGTTTCTCTGACCAGCCATTTCTCTACTCCTGCAACTTGCTGCTGTGCCTCCCTCACGTTGTGGACCCTTCCTTTGAAGCTATAGCCATGTACAAACTTTCTTTTATAAATTACTATTGGCTCTGGTGTTTATCATAGAGATGGAAAAGTAATGTGTCGATTAATTTATTTTTGTTCTCTCCCCATCCCAATTTGGAATGAGTGCCTGGCCCCTGGCTAGCTTTACAATCCTACAGCATGTATCCAGAATATCTATGCTGAAAAGACGGCTCAGTGCTTGGTACAATGTATAGAGATGGGTAATGTGCTTGCTGCAAATGCAGATGGGCCTGAGTTTGGATGCCCAGCAGTCACATAAAAATCTGGATTGCCATTTTATCCCTGTAATCCCACCAGGGGACAGAGACTCTCCAGGGGATGCCAAGGACTCTCTAATCAGCAAGCAAAGTTCCAGGTTCAATGAGACAACATACCTCAGAAAGTATAGTTGAGAGTTACTGAGGCAGACAGCAAATATTGGTCCTTGGTTTTCATACAAGTATGCATGGATGTGTGCAGACCTTTACACATACTTGCACATACATGCACATCATGTATGTGTGCACATATACACACAAATAATATCTTGCTGAATACATTTAGAAAGGGCTGCTTAGTAAATGCAAATGTATTTCTGGTGTAGATTTTGTTAGAGTACTTTGAACTTCTATACAGAAAGGCAATATAGTTGTTTTTCTATTTATTTATTTATTTACTTATTCACATTACATCTAGATCACAGCCCCACTCTATCCTCTCCTCTAAGTCCCACTTTAACAATCCTCTCCCCCATTACCCATCCCCTTCTCCTCAGAGACAGAGAAGAAACCCCCCCAAAGGGAGGGACATCTAGTCCCAGCAGGACTAAGCACTCTATCACTATGGCCCAACCAGGCAGTCCAGCTAGGGAAAGGGAGATCAAATGGGAAGGAACAAAGACTGAGACAACCAACACTCCACTTGTTAGGGGACCCACATAAGACCAAGCTGCCCATTTGCTATAAATGTGTAGGGAACTTAGGTCTAGCCCATGCATGCTCTTTGGTTGGTGGTTCTGTACCTGTGAGGCCCCATGGACCCAAGTTAGTTGACTCTGTAGTGTCTATCTTTGTTGCTGAGATGTGTTTCTACTATACAGCAAAATGATGGAACCTATTTATGTATCCACTGTGTTAGTCTATATCTTTTTACTGGGAAATTGATTTCATTAATGTTGAGAGATATTAATGACCAATGATTGTTAATTACTGTTATTTTCATGGTGATGATGATGGTGGTGGTGGTGGTGGTGGTGGTGGTGGTGGTGGTGGCAATCGTGTGTGTGTGTGTGTGTGTGTGTGTGTGTGTTTACTTCCTTTGGTTTTTCTGGTATGAGGTTATTTATTTTCTGTGTTTTCTTGGGTATAGTTAGCTTTGTTGGGTTGGAATTTTCTTCTAGTATCTTTTGTATGGCTGGATTTGTGGATGGATACTGTTAAATTTAATTTTGTCATGGAATATCTTGTTTTCTTTATCTATGGTGATTGGAAGCTTTTTTGGAAATGACATCTGTGATCTCTGCCCAGGTTCTTCTGATGTTTAGAGAGTCTGTTGAGAAGTCAGGTGTGATCCTCATAGGTCTGCCTTCAGATGTCACTTGGCCTTTTCTCCCGTAGCTATTAATATTCTCTTTGTTATGTACATTTAGTGTTTTATTTTGTGTCAGGAGAAATTTCTTTTATGCTGTAATCTATTTGGTGCTTTTTAAGCTTTTTGTGTGTTTATATGCATATCTTTCTTTAAGTTGGGGAAATTTTCTTCTATGATTTTGTTGAAAATGTTTTCGGGTCTTTTATCTGGAAATCTTATTATATTCCTATTATTCTTAGATTCTTTTCATAATTTCCCAAATATCTTGGCTGTTTTGTGTTAGGAACTTTTTAGATTTATCAATTTATTTAATTTATCTTCTACACCTGAGATTCTTTCTTTCATTTCTTATATTCTGTTTGTGCTTACATCTGTATTTCCATTCTCTTTCCTAGACACTCTTCAGGATCATTTCAGCTCATGTTTTTCCATCTTGCTTCTATTTTCAGGTCTTGAACAGTTTTATTAATTTCCTTCACCTGTTTGATTATATTTTCCTATATTTCTTTAAGGGATTTATTCATTTCCTCCTTAAAGGCCTCTGTCATCTTTATAAGATTGGATTTAAGGTCATCTTGTGCTTTGGCTGTGATCAGATATTTAGGGATTGCTGCAGTAGAATAGCTGGGCTCTGATGGTGCCCCATTGCTCTGGCTCTGTTGACTGTGTTTTTACACTGGCTTTTAGCCATGGGTTTTGATTGACATCCACAGGACTTCTTGGGTGGTGGCAGTGAGGGAGCCAGCAGAGTCGTGGCCTGGGTGTTCTTGGGTCCCCTCTGGAAGGCTGACAGAGTCATGGCCTGGGTGTTCTTGGGTCCCCTCTGGAAGGCTGACAGAGCCGTGGCCTGGGTGTTCTTGGGTCCCCTCTGGAAGGCTGATGGAGCCATGGCCTAGCCGCTGCTAAACACACTTGTCATCAACACTCAACTTTGTCCAAAACAAGCCATATGATGGGCCACAAAAGTGTCTCAATAATTTGATTTTAAATGGAAATAATGTATAGCAAAAACAAGAAATATTAAAGTCCTCAATGTCAAAATCAAAAGAATGTAAAGGTCTCAAATAAGCAGCTTAGTTCCTTTCATCTCAAGTAACTAGAAAAACAAGGAACAACTGAAATCTAGAATTTGTAGAAGGAAATGTATAAAAAAGACTAGAGCAGAATTTAGAACAGTAACAACAATAGCAACAACAAAAGCAGAGACAAAAATTCAAATGATTAATGACAAAAGTCTGGTTCTTTGATAGACGAACAGAATTCTTTGCTAGACTGGCTAAGAGAACCACAGAGAAGACACATTGTAACTGATAGCACAGGGTTACTATGGATGGTTCCAAAAATGGTACAACCTAAATGTATTGACAGATAGCTGAATATAGACTTTAAAACACTGAGTCATGAAGAGACAGACAGACTGAATGGAAGAGCAGCAAGCCACGACTTTCGAGTTAGTTACCTAAATACCTCGCATTTAAGAAGAGCCTGTACCATATTTACTGCGGGGTTCACCAGACATTTCCAGAAGAACCAGCATCAGTTCGTCTCAGTCTATCTTGCTATTAAAGCTGGATGAGAACACAACAGAAGAAAACCATAGACCAACATCCTTAGTAAACAGATTTTAAAAAAATCCTCCACAAAACAGCATCAAACTGGATCCAGCAGCATAAGGCACATACTGAGACACTATACGTCTGACAAAGGTTGTGTGGTTAATGTTAGTCGTCAACCTGACAGTCTCTGGTATCACCCAATCGATGGGCTTCACGGTGTGTCCGTAGGGCGTTACCCTGACTGTGTTGAAGGAAGACCTGCCCACTGTGGGTGTCACTATTCCCTAGCTAGGATTCTGGGCTGTACAGATGGAGAAATGGAACTGAACAGTAGCAACCACCAATTACTCTGTTCTTCTGATGCGATGTGGCTAGCTCTATTCTACTGCCTCGGCTTCCCTACATGATGGATTGTACCTTGAGCCCTGACCTAAAACAAGTCTTTTCTTCTTGAAGTTGGCCAAGATATATATTAGCATGATTTTATATTTTATATTTTATATACTAATCACAATACATTTAAGAAATATAACCACGGTAAGACACTTGGACTTGGAAAAAAAATCTTCCTGCCTGTTAGTCAGGACAAAATGTACTGGTAACTGTTACATCCTTTTCTGATTATACAGCTCACTGTCCCATGGGGAATAGTTGATTACATTATTGAACAGATTATGGCCTAGGTGAGCCCATGCATCTGGAATCTGTGGGGCTGTAAAAATTCAAGTGTGCAGCTGGATACCATACGGAGGTCCACAGGCTTTGTTCAGCTGCCCATTGAGAGGATACTGAAAGTGCTCTCTTCCCTTCTGTCGTCATGAAACTGTTTTTGCTTCTGAGGACTGTGTTCATTATAGAGTAGCTATTTTAAGGTTGTTTCTGCCTACATAATGTTTTTGTTTTGTGTGTTTTCCTTAGATGAAAATCAAGCTTCTCCTTGGGTACTTGAAACCAGAAGGACAAACAGGAGCCAACATATGTTCAGCGATAGCTACAGAGCTGGATTTCATTAAACTGTCTTCATGACCGACTCGAGTGGTACCATACTTCATTTATTTCCTATGACCATGGAGTTATTGGTTTGTGTGTCCAAAGATGCACAGAAAGGCAGCGCACAGGGTGCTATTTAGAACTATGTATTAGAGTCCAAATACAGAATATTCTACATAATCTATTATAGCAGATATGTTAGCCTGTTTTCCAAAATGCTAGAGAAAAATTATCTTAAAGGGGATTGGACCCCAGTCCTCTCTGTAAGAGTAACAAATGCTCTTATCCCTAAGCCATCTCTACAGCCCTTTCATTTAAATTTTTAGAGACAGAATTTTTGTTTGTTTGATTGATTGATTGATTTTTTTTTTTTTTTTTTTTTTTTTTTGTAGCCCAGGCTGGCCTCAAATTCTTTATAAAGCTAAGGAGAACCTGGAACTTCTGGTCCTCCTATTTTCACTCCTGAGTCCTGGGGATTACAGGCCTGAGCCACTACACCCAGCCAGCAACTGCTTAAACAATCCAGCCTGTGGAGGCACCTACAGAGGTGAAGAGAGAGCCTGCTCCCCAGCCTGGAAAGAGTCTGCTAGGAAACAGCAACTTAGCATGGGAGTGCTAAGCAGAGCCCAAGTGGATCAACCCTAAGACTTAACTGAGAGCAACAACAGGAATGGGTGCTGAAGAAAGGGCTGTGCTGGTTTCTGAAACAGTGGTATCTGCAGAAGAGACAGCCCTGTGCTTTCACTGCCCTTAAAGCAAGTTGGTTGGTGGCTCAGTAAGTAACCCACAGTCATTTCCAGTTCTCCAATTCTTTTGGTCTGAAGGACTGTGGGTTAGTTAGGTGGTAGCACATACAACGGCTGGAAGTTTTTCTGAGGAGTGATGTTTCCTTACTCCACCTTTGGAAGAAAAGGGTTTGACCGTGTGAGCTGCACTGAAATCAAAGAACGTCTTTAAAGCCAGTTTTCTAATGATCTACTTATTTGTTATATATAATTCAGACACCAGAAGAGGCATCAGATATTATATAGATGGTTGTGAGCCACCATGTACGTGGTTGCTGGGAATTGAACTCAGGACCTCTGGAAAAGCAGTCAGTGTTCTTAACCATGGAGCCATCTCTCCAACCCAAAATGCCAGTTTTTAAAATACTGCTTTAAAGGCAAGCATGCCAAAAGAAGGAGCAGAGAAATTTTGTCTACAAGCAGACCATGCATATGGTGGATATACCTGCTTTATGAAACGTAATGAAAATCTAAAAATAATATCTAGTGTCCTGTGTGGAGATAAATACCCTGACAGAATTTGTTTGACACAAAGAGTTCTCAGCACTGAGGAATACATGAGTCCAGCTACTGTTCTAACTGGTGTGGGAAACTTAATGATGGACATGTTCCAGAGCTGGTTTCCTATAATTCTTCCACAGTAGTGTAGAAACCAGCTAAGGCCATGGCATGCAAATCAGTGATTTTTATCATGCAAAACATATTCTAATTTTTGTCTTGGGATAAACTTCGAAATTGAAACGCATTGGCTTCAAGCAGACCCGAGGCCCATTTTGTGTCTGCAAAACACAAACATTGAACCATAGCAGTGACCAGTGGTCATAGCATCTGTGTGTTGTGAAGAAGAAAATCCATTTGAAATCTAGTCTGTCAGTTCATTGCATTAAAAATGTTTTAAAATGTAAATAACAAAATTATTAAAAATATAATTTTTTGAAATTATTTATTATTTTGAAATTATTCATTATTCCAGTGAAAACAGAAAAATGACTTCCAATTTAGCTAAGATTTTTTTTTTTTACTTTTTAAAGACTTTTATGTTTGTTCATGTGTATGTATGTGTGTAGGTCATGTATACACAGAGGCCAGAAGAGTTACAGGCACTGGAAACCACCTGAACCAAACCTAGGTCCTCTGCAAGAGCAGCCAGTGCCTTTCATTTAGAACTGGAGAGAAGCTGCAAACTTTAAACAGCGCACTAAACGGTGGTAATGTTAATGCTTAAAAAATCAAAACATGGTTTAAAAGTATAAACCATGTTTAGTTTAAAACATGGTTTAAAACTAAAAGTATAATATACTATATAGTTTTATAGTATATTATAAAACTATAATACTGGGTTTTGTAGTGTTTTTCTTGAGTGTGCTTATTTATCTGTTATCATCATAATGTGCATGTGTGTGTGTGTGTGTGTGTGTGTGTGTGTGTGTGTGCTCGTCCATGTTATGGCACCTCGTCCATGTTATGGCACCTTGTGGAAGTCAGAAACCTTGGGTGTTAGTTCCTTCTACTAGGAAACTCAGGTTGTCATGCATTTATCTGCTAAGCCATTCATCAACTCTAACCTGTTGTTTTAATGTTTTAAAAGGTGGGCTGCCCTTGACCTTGTCATGTAGCCTGAGAGGATGCATGACCTTGAGATTCCTGTCGTTACCCTCCACCTGGTACCGTGAAGTGCCGGGGATCAAACTCAGGTCTCTATGCTAGGCCAGCGCTCTCCCAACTGAGCCACATGCTCAGCCTCTGTGGCACACTTTTCTAACATTTATATTTGCAGGTAAAATATAGAATTGCTACTTTCTTTAAGAACAAAGACATGTGGTGGCACATGTGAGAGAAAGCTCTGGCCTTAGGCTATGGGATGCCTCGGTGCTGTTTGTATTTGATGCTAATCCTGCCCCCAGTGGATTAAATACTCAGGTGATTCCATGTGAACCTGCTCCCCTATTTAACTGAACATAAAGTCTAGAGCCTGTGATTGGGCAGTGGAAGGGAAAGGCATGACTGGAAGTTTTAGAAAAAGAGAAGACAAGATGGAGGACAGAGGAGAAGAGTTGGAAGATGGAGCAGACCCACATGGCCTGCAGGGGCCTTAAGTTGCCAGGGATTTCATAGCTGGTGAGTAGAGAGTGGCATATTTGTCCAATCTAGGCATGCAGCTTGTAAATATATTAACTGAGTTGTGTTCTTTGCATGGGCATATTGGGGTTACAGATTTACTGATATAAATCTAGCTGGTATGAGTCTCTATTGTGTTCCTTTCAGGGGTCTAAAAGGTGCTGGGTGAGACCAGAACTTTTATAGTGTTCTGTAGACCAACCATGGAACCTAGCTGTGGGGGATGGGTGATACCACCAATGTAAAAGAAAGCATGGGTTCTTTTAACATTACGTGCTACAGTCTTACATTAGCTCAGTTTCAAAAAATAACCTGGATGGTAAAGCAGTTTACAGTAACAGTTACTGTTACTGATCATACACATACATTCGTTCTTTACATCTTTGGTTACATTTGTGCAAGCTATCACAGAAAGCTGTGTGTTCTGCAGAAGATGCTCCTACCTTATGTGCAAGGAGATGACCTTTGTTCATCTGCAAGATGCTTTTCAGGGCACAATTCCAGTTAATTGTAGACAATATTGCTTCTCTATTTGACTTGAAACCCATTAGATTTTCCCACTCCCATGTTCCATTTTCTGCAGATCTCCCAAAGAGGCACAGTAAATCTACCAACAATTAATAAGAAGTGATGCTTTTATTAGCAAATGAATTTGTTGTAGAATTTAAAAAGCAATCAGTGCTTAAGTAGCATCTGTTTTTATACATAATGCTCTGAGATGTGTCTGTTTCTCAGGAACACACTGGTACATGGCTTAAATGAATCTCATGTGTATATTCCAGTGTTCAAGAGCCCCTTGCCACTCTATTCCTGACATCACCTGCTGACATGTGCCCTTGTGTCTTAAGTGTTATGTAAGACTCAAATTGAGTCTTATTTATTTGAGGCTCCCATGAATGAGATGAGAGATCAGGATCGATGCAAAAGCAAGAGGCTTATTCATCCAGTGCTCTGGGGTGGCCTACATCTAGAGGAGAGGTGACTCTGAAAGGCTGTTATAAGCAGTTTTTATACTTTTTAGGGGTATAGGTTACATCAGCAAGATTATAATTTAAATTCATTGGCTAAGTGTATTGGCCTTTGAATCTATTGGCTAGCAAGCATTTGACAGGCATTCACCTTTATCTGGGACCAGATGGGCAGGACACTATCAGTCAGCACATTCTGCAGTTTTTAAAGAATGTTCCTGCTTCTTCCATGAACTGTGGGTGGAGAATGGTACTTGACCTAGCCTTGACCTGAGGCGGTAGATGTAAGACTGGTGAAAGCCCCTAGGGTCCTTCATTACCAGGAGTACAATGAGTGGAAGAGCTCACCTGGCTGTAGTGTGAGGCACTGGGACTTCACAAGCAGCCAAGGGTAATCAGAGTACTGTGTATCAGGAGTTTCCACAAGGCCAAGACAGACTTGCACACCAAATGACTTTCCAGGAGTGTGAAGACATCCCTTAGGAATCCCACAGCTATAGAGATGAGACCTGAGTCACACCTGGTATGGAGGAGTGGGGAGGGGGACAAATGTGTTCTGCCTTTGTTTGTCTTCCTATAGTTGCATGAGTAAGAATGGCCCCACGGGCTCATGTATTTGAACACTTAGTCATTATGAGTGGCACTATTTGATACAAATTAGTAATCACTCCAAAGCAAATCCATGATGAAAAGGAGCAATCTGGACAAACAGAAAAACAAACTGGATAGTTTGAGGAAAAAAGGAGCCCCGGGAAGTGTAACGGAGCTAAGCCCGATGCTCAAGTATAAAGAAAAGACTGAGATTAAATGAATGAAGGGAGTGGTGATCTTTGGGCAAGACCCCCCCCCCCCAGCTAAGCTTCCACCTCGTGAAAGGGATGTAAAGGCAAGCTTAAGCAGAGAGGGAAACTGTCAGCAACAGAAGCTGCAGCCACGTGGTTCTAGACTTAGTCAGGGTTACAAGAAAGGGATGGTGAGTGTCCGTCCACGGCTAAGAAAAGATGCTGAAACACAGCAGTGGCGTCCCTGCGAGGAGGCTCAGGGAGGCCATCTGTGTGCAGCTGTGAACTTGAAGCCTGGATTGCCTTGGAGACCCCAAGATGTGAGAGATTTCAGTTATGGGATACCTGCTGAGGAAAGATTCCAACAGGGAGTGGAAGCAGCTCAAGAGAGAGAAGTGGGCTGCAGTCAACACGGCTGAAAGGAGCTGGAGCTCTAAAGAGCTATTTGACATCAGTCATGGAGATGCAGTTTGGAGTTTGCCCAGGGTTTTCAGTCTTGCTTTGGGCCAGTATTTCCTCATAATGCTCCCCTTTGCAGTGGTAATCTTTATCTGAGCCATAGTATGTTGGAAGCTTGTGATCTGCTTTTTTACTCTGATTTTATAGGGGGTTACAGGTAAGAGACTTCCATGATTCTCAGAAGGGACTATGAACTTTGAACTTTCAGACAGTGTTGAGTCTGTGACAGATTGTGGGGCCTTTTGAAGTCAGACTAAATGCATTTTGCATTATGATACTGGGCTATGAGAGTCAGAGAATAGATGTGGTGGTTTGGATGAGAATGGCACCCATGGGCTTTTATAGTGGAACACTTAGCTGTGGGGAATGGCACTATTTGAGAAGAATTAGGGGGTGTGGCTTTGTTGAGAAGGTGTGGTTACCAATCCCCATCTCTTCTCAGCCTGCGGATCAGGATGTAGCTCTCAGCTACAGCTCTAATGCCATGCTTGCTGCCATGAGGATAATGGGCCAAAGCTCTGAAGCTTCAAGCAGGTAACTCTTATGAAAGAAAGTGTGGTGTATTTTCACAGCAATAGAACCCTGACTAAGACATTTCCTTTACTCTGGACCTTAAAGTCTTTATGTACTACTTCAGAATGACCTTCAAGTATTTCACTAGAATACACACACATAGAGATACACACACACACATAGAGATACACACATACACACACACATAGAGACAGATACACACAGACACACACACAGACACACACATACACACACATAGAGACAGACAGACACACACACATAAACACACACATGCACACACAAAAACACATACACACTCATTACTACAAGTTTAGTAAAATGATTTCTAGGCATGTTATGGATAAGGACCTAGACATTCCAGTGTTGTAGGACTAGGAGAGTGGAGATAAGGATAATACTTAATCTTGTCATTGCTAAAGAGTTGGCAATAGCCAAGATACAAAACTAGTCTAAATGTCCACCAGGATACACACACACACACACACACACACACACACACACACACACACACACACATGCTTTTTCTCCTTGGGGAATCCAGATTCATATTTGCCCGAGTTCAGGATCAACGCTTTGAGTGTGAATGTTGGCACTAAGTGGCTTTTCATGGCTTCCTTCCCTTTACCCTTGAAGGTGGAGCACACACAAGACTCACTCTGCCCCAGACCAGGATATGGTGATGGGAAGGTTACGACCTTTGTTCTTCAGAGAGCTATTCCAGAGCATGACCTGGAGGATCTTGAAAGCACAGAACCTGCAGATTCCTCCTGGAATAGATGTTTCAGTTCTTCTTGGGTCATTTCTTCTGCCAGAATGGGCTGAGAGTGGTCCTGGGTCCAAAACTCCTCTAACAGTTAGTTTACTTTTTCATTTCTCCCTCTTTCTCTCTCTCCATCTCCATTTTCCTTTTAATATTTATACGTATATTTCAAATTTCATACATGTTTTACACCAATTCTCTTCTCTCCATGGTCTCCTCTCCTGGTTACCACCCTCCCCGCCCCTCCCCCACTCCCCTTGTTCATTAGACAATGTCACTTCTACTTCCAGTCTCTTTAGAGAAACTTCCAAAGCAACAGATCCTGTACATACCATTGTACATGGAGGTCACTTTTGCAGTTGGGCATATTTAAAATTTGAAACTTGATGAAAAAATCTGTTGAGACGAAGAATTTGCTTAAGAGCTGGGCACTATGCGGCGATGGTGTTTGATCACTAGCATCCATGTAAAGAAAACCTGGGCGTGGTAGTGCACACCTGTACCCTCAGGCCGTGGAAAGATGGGGATCCCTAGAACTTGCTGTACAGCCAGTCTAGCCAAATCAGTGGGCTTCAGGTTTAGTGAGAGATCCTGTCTCAAAAACCAAGGAGAGTGATTGAGGAAGATGCTCACTGTCAACCTCTGGCTCCCACACGTGTGCATGTACATATGTGGACATGTGTACAATATATGATCTATATTTTAAATCTTCTTAAAATCTACCGTCAGTCAAAGTAACTATGGAATCACTGTAGGGGATAGAAGTAGGTGTGAACTTCTACATTGGTCTGGCTTTCATTATAAAGCCATTGGAACCTTATATAACCTAATGAATTATTCATGGTTTAATATTTTAGAAAGCATTTAGGCATCAATCCTAGTTTTGAAAGTCAGAATTTGTTGCATTTGTGCACAGTGAGCCTCCACTGTATACCCAAGACTTAGAAGTGATTCGAAGGGTTTGTTGTTTCAGGTGGAGGATGGGGTATGGAACCACTGGAAGGGAGCTGGTGTCCACAGAACATGGCAGAGAATGAGGGGACCGTGCATAGGATCTCTACTGACCCCCAGTTTTCCCTCGGACTGGCTCCAGCCTGAACTCTTTCTAAAATTTGATTTTTTTAAGTGTCTTTCCTCCCTTCTCTCCCAGTTTCTCACTCATATGTCTCAGAGTTGTCCCTGGCTTTCTAGCACTCAACATGTGAGTCCCAAAGGCTGGTTCCAGTTGGACCGAGCACAGCACAGGCAAGTCCTGACCCCTTTAGGGCTGACTGCTGTTTTCTTGCTCTGTCTCCATTAGATAGCTGCGTTCTCATCTGGAGAACTATGACCTGAGGACAGACAGGAGAAAAGACATGGAGAAAAGGCGGTGAAGAATTTTAAAAGTCAGGATGTCTTCAAATAGCTTCAGTTGAAGCCATTTTCCATCTTTTCTGTAAAACCTTCCCTGACTAAGCAGAAGATAGATGGCCATTCTTTCTGCTCCGACACTTTCCCATTGCTTTCCCAGTTCAGGGTGGTGAGTAACAAACTTCCTCCGTGTCTAGGGCTGGCATTTCGTTATCCACTGAGTCTGGCCATAGGTTTGTGAGTTGGGAAGTAAGTCAGTGGTCTAGGAAACCTGACCACCATGAAAGCTAATAACTTCTATTATTTTTGCTATTTCCGCATGAAATAAAGACATTTGTGTGTCATTTCATACATAGAGGCTGGCAACAGTGTTTTACGTTATGGTTTCTCTGAGATGCACTGGATAAATAATTGTGGGCACACTTTAAATCTCCATGGGTCTCTAATCCACAGTCCACAGGATGCGAGATCATACATGTATTTATTTTGCATAGCATAGCAATACAACTTTGTCATCTGTAAAATTCATGCTTGAAACATGCAGTTACAAAACAACCACTTAAAAAGACTCATAATTTTTAAAAGAAGTTGACGATTTTGTGTAAGGTCACCCTCGTTGCTATCCAGTTCTGCAAGCCCCTTGGGAGGCACCGACTGGACGGCCTCCGAGATGAGCCTTCTTAAACCCCAGGAGCTTCTGCTCCGATCACAGCCTAGTGCACAGCATCCAGAACCCAGAGCGGAAGCTAGAAGCAATACAGCAGAGATCTCACTAAAGCTACGGGGGATTCTGCCCAAGGAGAACGAGGACAGCGTGGTTCCCAGATAGCCCGATTTCCACCAGGACGGGTTTTGTGTGTTCTTGGGTTAAAATTCTGGTTTTGTATTAATCCCATTTGATTAAGACATAAAACTAGTGAGAGTGTGTGCCCTGTTATGCATCTGCAAAGTATATAAAATTTTTGTAGGACGTTTATTTGTTTATCTCTTGTGCCTATGCACTTGAGCACTGACTGCCTTTTGTCTGCTGCTCTTTTTCTTTCCGGGGACAGTGCAGAGTTTTGAAGGGCCATCGGTGTCCCTGTGCGACTGATGCTGAGATCAGTTAAAGAGGTCTGAAGAGGTCGGCAGGCAAGTTATTCTAAAATCCTTCTCAGGAGGAGACATCTGTTTCTCTTTTAGGGTGCCAATCATTACATGTGTTTTCCAACACTGCCACATTCAGCCATCTGGAGTGGCTGCGTCCCATGCACACAGGCTTAGTCACTGTACACAAACAGACACCTTTGCCTAAACTGCAACACCAGCCAGAAAATCACTGTCACCTCCTGAACTCTTTCCAGGTCAGAGGCATTTTCTCTAGGACATTGCTAGTCTCGTCCGTTTGCAGTTTGTTTACCAGGTTCTGCTGGTTTGAATGCCAAGGAAAACAGAGGGGATGTTGGTTTCGTTGCTATTCTTGTTGCTTAAGGTTATGGTGTGGGATAAAACCCAACGCCCACAGCTAATGCTAATGTACAGAGTAGCTAGGCCTGCTCTAAAAGAAACCCTGTCCGCTGCCTTCTCATTTCAAAGTTACCTAGGTCAGTGCAGTTTTGTGGATAGCTTTGGAAAAGTACCTCAAAGTTGATAAATTCTGCTTTTCAGAAATTCCTTTTACATTTAGCTAAAGTATCTCACTTTGCCTCTAGAAGTGCCTTGGATGGAAGCTTGGTAAGATCCAGGGTCTCAGATTTAGGTACCACTGCCTTCCAATCTGCTTTCTCCTTCCAATGAATTACATAATTTGAGGCAGTTACATGACTGTCTTGTGGCCTAGTTTCCTCAATTGAAGACCGAAGAAAAGAACTTGTATAATCAGAAGGTAACGTTTTTGACCCCGGCTGTTTTCACATGGTAGATATCTGATAAACAGTGACCTCCATGTTTGTTCAAGGGGAGTGAACCAGGTCCCTTACAGGATGCTGTATGCATGGCAGACATTCTGGCATTGTGTAAATGTAACTAAAAACGAAATCCCAAGAGTAGGGAAGCTACTAAGTAGCTTCATGGCAAAACCAGCTTCCCTGATTTCTGAATCTTTGTTTTTTTTTTCTGAAATGGCGGATTTAGAAATGACCCTTTGCCCTTTGAATACTTAGGAGGAATATTTGTCTTGTTCCATCAGGGACGGAACTTCCTTTCAGAAAAGCAAGTTGTTTAGATAGTTTGTGGACCTAAGAATTATATTTTACTAGTAATTCAAGACAGCACTCTGTATCCCTCTTCTACTAACAATTGGGAGAAAAGTCATCTCTGCTGGTGGGACGCTGTGGACCGTGCGGTCTTTCACTGCCTCGGCTCTGCCAGCATTTTTATTGTTTTTGATGAACAGATTGTACATAGCAAGGAGCTCAATGTGACCATTAGCTGCGTCTTGAAATCCCTTCGAGGGGAGATGATAGAAGCTGTGTCATATTTTCTTGGTGGATTCAAGATGGAAAAGGCAGGTTTGGTTTCTGTTCCTTTGGCGGTCCTTCATGGGAAACTCAAGACAAAGCCTGAGCACTGGTTACTAAGTAACAGCAGAAGGGATGAGGAGCTGAGGAAGCGAAGGACTCACACAGTCCTTTCATTTACTGTTCGGTGACTAATGCCTTCAGCTTTCTTCCTGGAGGTTTTCCAAGCTTTTTGCTTGCTCTTCACCTTGACTCTGCCCAATATTTTTGATCATGGCTTAAGTGTGGCAGCAGCTTTTGCAAGCACAGAGCCGAAGCAAAAACAGCTGGCAAAGCCTAGGAGAAGAAAGACAGAGAGCCCTCAGTAGCTACAGTATTCTGCAGAATTTGTGTTCGTGCCTGGCTCTTTAGGGGGAGGCTCTGTGGCTTCCAGCATTGATATTTCCTATCATTATACCAGTGTTTCTGACTTTGTGAGAGTCTGCGACCTTCAGTGCTAATAATGAGCGAATGTATCAGAAAGCATTTTTCTGGCACCCTTCAGATGTCCCTGTTCACTGGCTCCCGTGTGCTTCCAGAGGAGTACTCGGCCTCCGTCACTGTCCCTTTCCACAGGTCCCCTGCTTCTTCGACTGCAGTCGTCTCTAGTATTGAAGCGAATTCCCACAACTCCCATCACTCTTGACCCCTGACATCTCAGACAAGCTTCTCCATGTACTGTACCCTTTTCCTGGTTGCTCTGGTTTTTCTTCACAAGCTCCGACTTTTCATGGACAAGATGAGTCTTGTGATATCAAAATTAACACAGGGAAGACACAGTGTTAGATTGTTGGGCACCTACTTATGAAATGTGAGCTCCCTTAGCTCTCTGGAAACAATTCGGAGAAGGCTGAACTAAACAGCATCCGGGCGGTCTTTGTGCCAGGCTGTGTGGGCATGTCTGCCTTTTCTGTGCTAATAGTTTCTGAATTAGAATAATATTCTCCCAGAATCATTGGTGAGCTTGGGTTTTTACAGAGGGCCCAATCCTATCAGGCTTTGTCTGAGGGAAAGGATCTGTGACTTGTCACAGGAACTTTGCTGCCTGCTGGTATCCTAACCCAGGGAGGATTTTTCACAGCCAGCCTTGATTGTTCTAAGATTTATCTTGGAGCAGCTAGGAAGAGAGGACTGCTTCTAACCTTAGAGGTCATGGGAAAGAAGAGAACTGTGTGTTATTCTTGGTCTGCTCTGGGATTTAGCATGTGTGGAAGAGGGACAACCCCACGATGGATATAATTTCAGTAACAGAGATAATTTTTGAGCTTTTATATCAGAAATCTAATATTCTGAGAGAGTCATTCCTCTGGATCTTTCTACAAGAGTTTCTTATCACTGGGGGTATTGTATTTTAAGCATCAAGTTTTTTTTTTTCACTTAAAATACGCCAAGGCAACGTCAGTCCACACCTGAGGGGAATCATTCACAAGGAGCTGGAGCTCCAGCAGCAAGAAGGGCAGCAGCGCCCAGCAAGGGCCAGCAGGAGATGGTGCTTGAAGACACAACAAGGACACAATGTGACAAGTTTAGAGGTCCGTTTGCTTGCTTCTGCTTTGTCTTCCATTTGTGTGTGGTTGTCCTTTGCAAGGAGCTTTGCCACTTGTAGGTTGTGTATTATGAGCTGTGTTAAATGATTAGCAACAGTGACCATGAGCTCGTACGAGTGGGTAAGCAGATGCATGGTATTATATGTGCAATACTTTATTTTCCAGAAACTAGTACAAGAACCAACACAAACTTGACTCGCAGCATCCTTTTTATGTCTGTAATGGATGCTCTTGTCATTCATTCACATTCCATTTGCGCACTGTGGACCACTTCTCTCTCCCCCCCTGGGTGGGATGGGAAGGTTTGTGGATGCAGACCATAAGGATGGATACCATGTCCTTCAAGGTCATTGGAGCAAAAGGGTTCAGAGATATAAATGGGGAGCAGAGTTTCCAAAGCCAGAGGATATAGGCAGGAAGACGTGTCTGAGTGACCTCTTTGGGCAGTTGAAGAATGCTGAGAGCCAGGTCCTGAGGGTAGGCATCTGTGACTTCCTAATGCCAGTGGCTGGGTCAGTACCAGGCCAAGCAGAGCCTTCTGAATCGTCCACTTCTCTGGCTCTCTGTTAGGCCTTGTAAATAAAAGACACCACCACAATGACTCTTACTCTAGGCAGCTCTATGAGACCTTTATACACGTCTGTAACTGTGTCTTCACAGAAATCCCTTCATTGTACAGGAGAAACTGTCTCCACAGTGTAGGGACACAGTTGCGGTTGCATGAGATATAGATGTGAGCTACGTTCCTTCCTTCTCTATGAAATTTATGTTCTTAAAATTTTCTGTTTGTGGGCTGGAGAGATGGCTCAGCAGTTAAGAGCACTGACTGCCCTTCCAGAGGTCCTGAGTTCAAATCCCAGCAACCGCATGGTGGCTCACAACGATCTGACCTGGGATCCAATGCCCTCTTTTGGTGTGTCTGAGGAGAGCAACAGTGTACTCACATATATAAATAAATCTTTAAAATTATGTTGTTTGCTTTTGAGCTGTCGATATATATTAACGCCTTGTTCCAGCATAGAGTAAATCCAGACGCCCTCACAAGAGTAAGCAAGCAGGAGGAGTGATGGATTCTTTTCCCTGGAACTCCTGAAGAGTTGGCAGCACCGACAGCATCAAGGGAAAATACCTGCAGGATCAGGACCGCTCTTTCTGCTCTGAGGCTGGATTAGACATCAGCTATTCTTCATACACCCCAGGAGGTTAGAACTCTGCTGGACATATCACTGAAAGCGAATGGCCATCAGAGAAGCAGACATGGATTGTTACTTGTTGGAGGCATCAATAGGCACACCAGCTGACCTGTAGCTGCTCCTGACCATGGGAGATGAAGAATTAATAAAGACTGCAAAGGAAATATGCTCAGAGAGGGAAATGTTCATAATTGCTCCCAGAACAATGCATGGGTGGTGGTTGTATGGTGGCCATGTCAATAAGAGTGAAATGGAGTGAGTAAAAACACAAGAAGCTGTGAAGAAGGAGGTGAGGGACCCGCGTGCAACAGGCTTGGCAGATGAGGACATTTCAGAGATGGCTGGGTGCTTAAGGAGGGCACTGCCGGTTGCTGCCAAGTCCTGCGCCCCATAGTTCTCATCTACGCCTCTTCCTGCTCCTTGGAGCACTGATCAGACGTCAGCTAGGAAGCCTGCCTCTCTTTATGTCATACGATCCTCTCTTCCCTGCGTCAGAATGTCAAGAGTCCAAGATGATCCTGTCTGTTGCCTGTAGACATGTTTGCTGCTTTTCTGCCTTGATGCAGTGACAGTGCTGTGAGGTCAGGGGTCACACAGAACCAGTTCCTACAGGATTCCCAGATGTGCAGAGCATCCCGAATGACGCTAGGCATTGCACCCTGAAACCCCACAGCAGAAGGTTCAGAGAATCAACGACCCAGGGCGGGTGAGGCAGTTTATAAGGCAAAAGACTTGCTGCCAGTCTGGTGACCTGAGTTCGATCCATGGGTTCACCATGGTAGAAAGACCTGATTATCACTACTTGTCCTCTGACACACACACACACACACACACACACACACACACACACACACACGGGGGGGGGGCAGAGAAAGAGAGAGAGAGAGAGAGGGAGGGAGGTATGGTTGCACACACAGATGTACACAGTCACACTAAAATAAATAAAGATGTAACCTAAAAAAATAAAAAAGAACTGGTGAAGAAAACTGAAATCTAGACAATATTTTTGACAGGTGATATGCTATTCTAAGCATGAGGTAATAACATCTTAAAAGTAATTTATTGGGAGCCAGACAGAATTGAAAAGATAATCACATGCAATTTCAAAGAGTAGAGATGGAAGGGAGAGAAAGATTAATTCTGTCATATATCTAATTGCTTCATTGCTTCTTTCTCTCTTTGATCAGGACTCTGTGTCTTAGCACTGCCACAATTAGAGGAGCCACACTTTTCTGAGTAGGTGACATAGATTCCTTTGCTCCAAGAACAAAAATGCCAGGCAAGGTGGCAAACACCTTTCATCCCAGCACTCAGGAGACAGTAGCAGGGGAGTCTCTGTGAGTTCCAGGCCAGCCAGGACTGCATAGGGAAACTCCATCTCATAGAAAGAACAAAAGAACAGAACAGAAACAGTACTGAAGGTGCTGAAGGACATGGAGCCAGCAAAGTACCTCATCCCCCCTTTGTGCCGGATGAAGCCCTGTTCTGAGTGTATCATGATGTCTACTTTCTGTGGAAGGTGGAGCTGCCTTCCTGTATGATCAAACCTGGTTACAGAACTACCATGTCTGTCTGAGCAGTGGGCGAGGTGACAGAGGAACTGTCTGCAGTGCAGATCATTTCTAAAATGAACAGACAAGTATTCTCCACATGACAGAATTTCCATCACAACCACTGACTTGCTTGAGCCTAAAGCTATATAATCTTTCTTATTCTCCATGTGCCCTGTAAGAGTCATTGGGGATATAACCTTTAGTGGGATCTACACTATGAGACACAGGATATTTAATAGGTAACACATATTATGTGTGTGTGTGTGTGTGTGTGTGTGTGTGTGTGTATGTGTGTGTGTTTGCTCACATGAATTCTTGTGCATATGGATACCAGATATTTTCAGGAGCCATGTAGGATAAGCTAAGGATAGCAGGTGGCTTTTCTGGGGGTGGCCCACCAATTTTTGTATGGTCTGAGATGGGTAAACTCAATGGCAGACCCAAAGAGACTCCATCTCAGGATTGCTTCTTGCAGCTGATATGCCTTTCCTGGCTTTATTAAATCAATACAATAATCTGCATAATAAGAAATATAGTGAGCTTTCATAATCACACTAAAAAGAGATATAGACTTGAGACAAATCTGCATTCAGGGAAAATGTATGTTCATGAATAGAGCTATAGGTTTGCACTATGATAAGGTAAGGCATGAAAAGCTATTGCTTTGAACTTAAGTCAACGTCCTTCTGTAATTCCTAGTTTATGTAGCATTTTATCTCTGAGGTAATTTTATAAATAATATTTTGTCTAAGAAGGTATAAAAAGGCCAGAGAAAGAAATAAAGTTGGCTGGTTGGTTTGGCTTGGTGGGGGGGGTCTCTACTCCATCCATCCATCCATCCATCCATCCGTCCGTCCATATGTATATGTCTATTTGTGTAGGGAAATGCGTATAATAAGCTACATGAATATTTGTGGGATTGGTTGAGCAGCCAGATTGTGGGTGTATGAATGTATCTGTGCATATTTGCCTGTGTAAAGCATTTGATTCGTTTCCTTTCCTTCCTTTCTGGTTCACAAAGAGTTAACCAGAGAGCCTTCTGGCTGCTCAGACAAAAAAAGGAGCAATAGTAATAAATTCTTTATCTAACCACCTACTGTTAGCAACAAGTGTCAGCAGACCCAGACGCCTGCAGCTTCTGGCCACAGACAGGCAAAGTTATCATAGAAAGCAACCCTTGTCTCCAACAAAACTCTTCCCTCTTTGATGCTTCAAAGGGGACCAAGCCCAGGGCTAGGCCCTCGGCAAGATATCAACCTTAGTAATTGTTCCTTAGGCATTTCTTTGGAGACAGGTATCTCATTGGTCTAGAATTCACCAGGTAGGGTAGGTTGGCTATGGAGCCCCAGGGATCGTCTGTCTCTCCCTGCTCAGCTCTGAGATTACCAATGCATCACCATGTTTTATAAAATGTAGTTCTGGGATGGGACTGTGGTCCTTGTGCTTAAAACAGGCATTTTACCGACAGAATCATTTTCTCATCCCAATAACCCGGTCCAGTCATTGGTTGGTCATTCCCTCAATTCTGCTCCATCTTTATCCCTGTACATCTTGTAGGCAGGACAAATCATGAGTCAAAAATTCCATGGATAGGTTGGTGTCCCATCCTTCTATTGGAGTTCTTGCCTTGTTACAAGAGGTGGCTGGTTCATGTCTCCTATCTTCCAGTGGTAGGAGTTTTAGCTAGGGTCACCTTCAGATTCCTGGGGGGTTCCCTTGTCCTGCTTGTCTCAGAGATGCTCTCTCCTCCACCAATACCAGTTCTCTCTCTCAGTTCTGTCTGCCTCCATCCTCCCCACACTTGTTCCCTTCTGTTCCCCTCCACACTCCATTTCCCACCTAGTTCCAAATGTTCTACATCCTTAGTCATCAGTAATGGAGAAATCTTCTTGCTCCACATCCTTGCCAGCATGTGCTATCCCTTGAGTTTTTGATCTTAGCCATCCTGACTAACTCTGAGATTCCACCTTATACCAGTGCAAACCTGTACAACAACTTTGGAAATCAATTTGGTGTTTTCTCAGAAAATTAGAAATAATTTTACCTCAAGGCTCAGCTATACTTCTTTTGGGCATATATCCCAAAGATGCGCCAACATACCATAAGGACACTTGTTAAACTATGTTCACAGAAGCTTTATTCATAATAGCCAGAAACTGGAAACCACCTAGATGTTCCCCAACTGAAGAATGGATAAAAATATGTGGTACAATTACACAATAGAGTGCTACTTAGCTGTTAAAAACAAGGATATCATGAAATTTGCAGGCAAAAAGATGAAACTAGGAAACATCTCCTGAGTTGGGTAACCCACACCCAGAAACACACACACACACACACACACACACACACACACACACACACACACACACACACACACGGTATGTGCTCCCATGTGAATGGACATCAGCTATAAAGTACAGGATAACCGTGATACAATCCACAGACCCAAAAAGCCAAATAGCAAGGATAACCCAAGGATGCTTGAAAGTCACTGAGGAGGGAAAACAGAATAGACATTAGGAATGGATACAGAGACAGATTTTAATGAAAGAGCAATAGTTTATGAAGATTTAGCCCATTTAATTTAAAAGGCCATCCAATCCCAAGAGCTGCTGGAGACGTCAGCCCTGGAAGGACATGGCATGGCAGGGCGTAAGTGCGGAGCTGAGAGGCAGAAGAGCAGACTCTCCGCTGCTGCTGGAAGCTTCTGTGAACCCGAGAAGAGCTGATATATCTTTCCAAGGCCAACAGTAAGAAGAAGATACAGCTGGACGCTCTTAGGCAGAGAGGTGTGTCTCTTACTACGGGGAAAGTTAAGAAATAATCCAACTCAGGACTGAAATCAGTAAAATACAAACTAGCATAAAAACCCAACACAGAACCCGCCTTCTTAACCCCATCCTGCTCATCCCACGGTCTGCCTCAGGCCCGACTCCTGGATGTGCCTGGGTCGAGTCCCAGGACGGTCACACAGGTGGAGTGTGCTGAAGTCAGCTCATGTGGTCCAGAGGTACAGACGGACCTGCAGAATTTCCCAATTCCCTGTGCAGTGGATGGCTCAAAGTTGGCACACTGGGAGAACTTACAGCACAGGAAACAAACTCTACAAGCCCGGACTTCCACCTGCAAGAACCGGCTGTTTGTAAGTTCTCAGGATTCTGCTGTCTTGGAGCGCTTTGTGTAAGAAACGATATGATGACCGTCTGCTTCCAGACGCTCTCATGGGCTTTGTAGACTGGTCTCCAAACTGTCGCAATAAGATTTTCATAGTGGTCACAGTAGTTACAGAAAGACGTTTACGTGCAGAATTCAAGATAAATACCTATGAAGAGCAAATCCCTTAGTGGCTCTTCCAACATCTGCAAGTGGGTGCATTTGTCATGAAGGAACCAACTTGACAGAGCCCCAGAGCTCTGGGGGACCACAGTGTCACACATACTGCTGTTACTTCCTGTTTGACTTTGGACAATGCTTCAGCTTCTCCTGACTCCATTTTTATTAGCAATATTGCTGATTTAACCTATAATGGCCCCTTCCCTAATATCTTCAATAAGTGTTACCTTCATGTCCTTCCATGGATCCCTTCTGTCACTGATGAGGTGTTTTTGTCTGTCTGTTTTCAGGTGAGAAGGGACCTCTTCCTGTCTGATTCCTGACATATTTGTCAACCCTGAAGGATGTGGCTGAAGTCTGGAGAGCAGGGAAAGGAGCCGCAGCCCGTGCGGTGAACCCGACAGCAGCACAATGAGTGACAACCAGCCATAGAAACAGCCACAAACAAGTGCCACCGACGCGGGCCCTGTAGTGAACCACAGTGTCCAGGGCCAAATCTAAACATCCCAGGAGAGGTAAACCAACAAGATCGGACAGTGGCTAAAACTTGTTAATTCAAGGAGAGAGGGGTAAAGGTAAGGAAGGGCTCAGTTTATCTCTTCCTTAGCGACTGTGTCCATAGTTTCTTTCCCTCCACTCTGTCACCCTGCCTTTCCCGCTTCTGATGGTCCTTTATTCTCTAGACGGTCAGGGGTAAAGAAACTCTGGTGCCAGCTGCATCTGACCTTGAATTCGGTCCCCAGGCATCCTTAGGAGCAGGTGTCTGGAGTGAAAAGAAGTTTCAAGCCTTCTGTCTTACTCCCTTTTCATGTTTGCAGACCGCGTTTCTTCCTCGTCTTTGATCTCACAGTCTGAGACGCACTTGTCCAGTTGGTAATTATAAATATTAGAGTTGGGGCAGGGCGGTCAGGATGCCTGGAGCTGGCTGACAAAGGGACTCTTGCACAGAGAGTAGCGGAGGGGGACCAGTAGGTGGCGCCCTCCAGCCAGCAATGCCCAGTGGGACTGAAAAGGTCAGTGTCTTAATTCTGGAAGTTCTGGAAATTTGAAGGAGAAGCTTCCCAACCCATTTACAAGATGGCTAGATCTTGGTTCCCATTACTTCTTTTCACTACTTAGCTCCTTCAGAGCTGGGGGAAGATGGGAAATTAACTGCCTACAGATGTTACCAAAACTCGTTTGGCTGCTGGAATTAGTGGGTGGGTTGATATTCTGCCTGGGTGTCAGGTAATCTTTCAGAAGAAACGTTGTGCTGGTGTGGGAGGCTGCCTCATTCTTCCACAGCAATCGTGTGGTGTGATCACGAAACTTTATGGTGATACGTAAACAAATAGTCAACAACAACAGATCTTCGTAGGGAGTGTGAAAACGTCTATTTCTGTTTGAGGAACCTTTGGAATGTTCAACATAAGTGGGGCAGATTCGTTTAATGTCGCTATGGCAACACATTCTGTAGCTGCTTCCTGGCCCAGTATAGGGACAGCACTTAGCTCAGGGCTTAGCACTGAGCAAGCCAATGTGGACTTGAAGGCTTTCTCCATCCCTATAGTATGCTCTAGAAAGGAGGATAGTTTCTTTATTCATTTCCCCCTTTGCTTTGCCTATCGTGAAGACCCTAGCAAAAACGTTAGCTAAGTAGGAACACCAGGCACAGTAGTGGCCCTGTGATGTCATTTACAGCCAGCAGGTTCCCCCTTGTCTTAGCTATGGTTGCTGTGGAGAGACACCATGACCAAGGCAGAGTATATAAGAAAGTGCTGAAGTGAAGGCTCGCTCAGTTTCAGAGGCTACTCCACGACCTTCATGGTGGGAAGCATGGGGGCGGCAGGCAGGCATAGAAGTGAAGAGTAGCTGAGAGCTTACATCTGGTCTGTAAGCACCTGGAAGAAAGAGCGTGAGATTGGGCCTGGTGTGGGGTTTTGAAACACCAACACCAAAGCTCACCTACACCAAGGCCACGCCTCCTAGTCCTTCCTAAACAGTTCAACCACTAGGGACAAAGCATTCAAATACAAGACCTTACACTCTCACTCACACCACCACATCTTATTTCCCTCTTCATATCCATGTGAACTGCAGGATGCTCCTCGGCAGAGGCGGCTACAGCCTGTTCCACTCTCCTTGAGTAAAGCATCCCTCCTCCTCTCCCACCAACACAGCATGACAACAGTCATGGACACTGGCTAATCCAGTTCACCCGGCACTGCTATGAGTTTTTGAAAAACAAATAAACACCCTGAAGTTTCTAATTAATTTTAACACATCCAATCACTCCAGCCAATTTTGGATTTATAAGATACACACTTTTTTTTAAATCAAGATCCCTTTCTAGATAATCAGAAGCAATGGCCTCACGGGAGTTGAGTAGAAGCCCAGAACTGAAAGCACCTGTCATCTTTTCCTCCAATTGCATTTTCAGTGCAGCCCTTCCTTTAACCAAAGGTGTGAAAAGCTTCAGGCAAATGGAGGCTAGAAAAGGAGGTGCTTTGAGACCGAGTCAAACTGTGCCTTCTCTGAAGAGAGTTATATATCCCAACACAACCTCTCAGGAGCTTTCTGTGGGCTTGTGACTGCTGGTATGTCCAGACAGGAGAACCCTTCTGTTGTTAACACCCTGATCAACTGCTGCTAACATTCACCTGCTCAGACCAGCAGCATGTTGGCTATCAGAGGCCGCAGGGGAGATCCAGCTCTTCACCAGCATTACTGTCTCAGTGAAGGTAACATACACAGCTATTAAATTCCTCCAGCTTTGAACTGAGGATCTGAAAGCATCTGTCATCTTTCCCATGAAACTGCCACCAACTCCGGCTGCTTCTGGGTCTCCTCTGTGTTCATGGAGAATTTTTTCTTGCCCAGTTATGTAAATCTAGGATAAGATCATGTCTTACCCTGGGACTGGGGTGAGGGTATCAGAGCCAGCATGCGGCAGAGTCTACCATTTCAATGTCTGTAGCTATGTTCCAACACAAAGGGGGCAGGGAGTTTTGCTTAAAATAATAAGCAAGAATGGCAAGTCAAGTCCCTGGAAACTGTGCTGGTTAGAGTTTCTTCTTGAAAATACCTGACAGGCATCTACTTTAAGGGGTGAATTATTTTGCTTTGTGGTTCATAGCTAGGAAGGCAGGGTGGAAGGGAGTGTGAGCTGGGTGGTCACATTGCACCTGCAGTCAGGAAGCAGAGGCAGAATAGGAAGCAGGGCCTGGTTAGGAAGCCTCAGGAGCAACCCCAGAACCACTCCTCCAGCAGACTCTACCCCGTAAAGGTTCCACAACCTTCCAAGGCAGCGCCACCTGCTGGAGACCAAGGATTCAAACACACAAGCCTGGGGGGCACATTGCACATCCATACCATGACAGAAACTACATGCATTTGGGGTTCTCTTCGCTGTCTTTCCCAAATCCTTAGTGAAAATATGAATTGAGACTATCCTTCCATCATAGGCCTTCACTGCTGTGCTAACTGGCTTCTGGATACACTGATGGAAGGGCCAACCAGTTTTCCTCTTCTGGTCTCCACTCAGTAACCAAACTGCATGGGCGTCCTCAAGTGATCCCTCTTCCCACTCCTCTGGAGACTAGGCTTAACATATAAATTGTTGGTATTGTGTAGGCTCAGGGGTTGGAGCTCAGAAAGAGCCTGGGTTGCAGGGCTCAGAAGGGTTAACCACAGAAGTAGGGTGAGTGTTGGTTGAGCTTTGAGCTGCGTTTGTCATCAAAGCACTATTATTTGGAAAAGTCTCGGTTTAAACTTCTGTGAGTGTATGTGTGTGTGTGTGTGTGTGTGTGTGTGTGTGTGTATGTGTTTGTGGGTATGTATGGTACATGTGTGTTCATGTGGGGGGTATGTGTGTATGTGCTGTGTGTGGCATGCATGCATGTGGTGTATGTATATATGTGATGTGCATTTGTGTATCGAAAGGGATCCTCTGCCATCTCCTAAAGATTCATCAAGACTCCCAGGTCTTGTCATTCAACACATAAGTATCATTATTATTGAATTAAGCTGAAATGACAGATATCTGTTTCTTTAGACTATCACTGTGAATTATTCATATTAAAATGCTGCTGGCTTGACTGATTTTAACCCTTCAAATTTTGAGTCCTATTCAGGCCAGAGGGTTTCTGTCTTGAGTCTGGGATTGATTTTTGAACGGGAAGAAGTACTTTCTACAAACCTCCCAGTGGCTGCTGTCTGACCGAGGAGTTTCATCAGTGGGGTTTGTTGTATGGTGAAGCTTTTGTCCACTGATGTGAAGGAAGGGGATGTTTCAGGAGTGCTCTGCAGCATTTGGTGAACAGTGTGAAGGAGCTCAGAGCACTTTCTGATGGAGCTATCGGAAAGTCAGCATTACCCAGCTGGGTCACCCTTCTCTAGGAGTGGAAAACAACAACAACAAAAACAAAAAACCCAACAACAACAACAACAAAAAAAAAAAACAAAACAAAACAAAAAAAATAAGACTTCACATCCCTGGTACACACCAGTCATAATCTGGCAATGAGTTTTAGAAATGCACTCTACTGAATAAATGGGCCATTACAGACCATCACTGGGAGGCCAGGAAGGTATACTAGACTAGGGGGGAGGGAGTGGGGGGGATAGAGAGGGGAGTTAACCATTTCAAGATGTTCATAGAGCAGAAAGTTTAGCCTCTAAGTTTTCATCTGCCTAATGTTCTTATTGACAGCTCAAAAAAATGGCGAGAACTATGAAGTCTTGAGCTTGTTTTCCCTACTTGTGAGTGAGTATGTTAGCTGGCTAGTCTCTTAGATATTTTCCACAGGATACACAAGACTCTTTGGGCTAAACAAAGAGCATTATTACTCAGTACGAGAAATAGGCAGAGTATCAATCAGAATAATATGAGGAGAGATACAGAGAGGGAGAGGGAGAAGGAGGGACTGAGGGAGAGAGGGAGCTGGAGAGAGAGTTTACTGAGCTGGAATAGCCATGGCGACTGTGAAGAAGGCAGAGCAGCATCCACACACGGAGTAGATTATTTAACAGAAAAGGGACTTGGGCATTATGGGCCTTAACCCACTGTGGTGGGTAGGGAACACTTCTACCCTTCACAGGTACGGGGTAAATAGTGTGTCTTCTGAGAGTGCTTACTGTGTAAACACCTTTGGAAAGACGGCTCAACAGAGGTCAGTGTTTGTACTAACGAGGGTTGGGGTTGGGGTTAGCATCAGGGTTAGGGTTAGGATTAGTGAGCCTTTCAGGAAACTGTTCAACAGAGAGCTCATAGTCATCTGTGGTATGCATGCGTACTAAGCTCTTCCATCTGAACAGCCACGTCCTGGGTCTCACCACCTCTAGTTTCTGCTCTCACCGGAGGCTTGGAATTTGGCATGGCATCTTTATTTTGATGGAGTATGACCCTCAAGGGATACCGTGTTCTCTGCAATCATGAGGTTAACAGAGTATTTAAAGGTTGAAAAGAAACAACTGGCCTGGGAGGAAGGCGTGGCAGTGGGACCTGGCTGCCCCAGCTTCGGGAAAATCAATAGCAAGGGGGCTGAGGGGACAATGGGCGAATCAATGAGGGGGAGAGGCCCGGAGGGGGAACAGACTTGCTCTCCTCCTCTGATAAAGGTCATGTATTGTGAAGGACAGTTACCTGACAGGTTGACAACCACTGTGACAAGCAGGTTGACAAGTAGAAAGCCAAATAGAAAAAAAGAAAAAGGTGGGAGATGGGAAGCATCTCCCCATGGTTCAAGTGTAACCACGTTAGTTATTTTTTTTTCTCTTGACTATTTTTAATCCATCTTTCCAAAAGAGTCAGGGACAGCTCTCCGCATCGACTTACAAGAAATGAAACTGTGAGTCACAGGATGCTGGTAAGGCTAAGGCTCTGGAGGAAGCTGCCGGGGAGAAAAGAAACCAAGCTTGTGTACACCAAGGTAGCTGCAAAGATAAAGATCCTTGTTTCAGGAAAGTCCCTCAGATGTAGAGAAAGAAAGCATGTTCTGTAAAGGTTGAATGTGAAGACTTAGTGTCTACATTTTACAGAGGAACTTAATTCCACTTGTTCAGGTGGATTGAAAACTCTACTGGCACCATCACAGAAGAACAGGACCCTCTCTGTCATCCCACTAGACTCTGGGGTTGCTGCCTTGGAGCCTTTTAATCTCCTCAGCATCCACAAAGGGCTTGACCAACTCCTCCTAACAGCAGGTAGACAGAGGGATGGAAGTGAACAGCACTCCCTGAACTTCATCCGTCTGTCCCAGTGCACAGCGCTGCTCCAGTCATGACAGAACTGAACAAATCCTTCATGAAATCCAGGAACCCAGTGGCTGGAGAAAATAAAAATATTTATGTGAAGGCATGTGCTACTCACATGGGGATGGTGGGGGGATCTGCCTTGAATCTTTGTCCTACATGGGAAAGGAATCTTGTTGAAGATGCTGCCCCCACAAGTCCTCTTTTGGGGGTTCTAGCTCTCCAATATTTTTAACAAGCACTAAATTTCATCGTGAAACACTGTGGGCTTTCTTGGGGATTTAGATATGAGGTTCAGCATTCCTGAAGGTCAGCTGCACGGTCCTGAAGGTATTACAGAATTGGTTAGATCATACATTAATTAAATGAATAACTATAGATTGTAAGCCACACCTCCAGTCTATTTTTTTCTCCAAGGAAAGGATGACTCAAGTTAACACTATCCAAGAAAAGAATTCTAGGTAATTTTCCTTTTATCTCAAGCTTCCAGTACCCCCTGCTCCCCACTGTTTTGATTTGGATCACATCCTTTCCATGGCCCTACTGTTTTCTCTGAGGACTGGCCTTGTAAATGTCAGCTCCCTCAGCCTGGAGACCTCTCAGGTTCAGAATCTGTTACTGTGAATTGTGTCTGTTCAACGGGGAAGCACAAACAGATGCTGAATGACTCTTTGTGTCCACTTGAAGATAAAGCCAACGATGCTGGTAAAGGTCTTCAGCAATAGCTTATTAGAAGTAAGAGAAGCAATGAATTTATTTCCCAGACCCCTCCTTCCAAAAGGGTTTCTCATAAAGCTAGAGAAGCAGAGGGGAAAACCATATCCTTTCTGATATACAGAGAACATTTCTACTTATGTACTCCATCATTCTGTGACATCCAGAGCGCCTCAAACCATGCTCTCCTCTTCCTGTCTCACCGCAGCATTTCTGATTAGCATTCCGATTTCAGATTTATTCCCACAAGCTTCCAAAGCACAAAACCCCTGAGTCATTCTTCGCTTCTGCCTCCTCCGTACACCCATATCCAATCAGTAATCAAGTCCTGTTGTTTCTGCTTTCAGAATAATTTTCGTATCTTCTTCTTCCTGTTGCCATGGATACCATCAAATCTCCCTCTTTGCTTCATGCCTGGACAACTGCTGTAACTCCTGGAGTCTCTTGACTCCACTCTAGCCTTCACAGCTGCTGTGGGGGTGACTGCTCTTGTTATGCCAGCCCCTGCTCAGCAGCCCCCAGTAGCTCCCTTCTGTTCTTCAAGTCCAGAGTCTAGCTCCGGTGGCCTTGCAGAGCTGGCCATATTCAAAAGCTCTCTGTTAATTTACATGAAGTTTTGTGTGAAATGAAGGAGGTGCCTCCCAGCTAGGGTGCCAGTGGGGCGCCTTAATGAGTAAGTGTGCTACTGTAGGAAGTATACCAGGCAACCGCATCCCTGCTGCAGAGTGTAGAGGCCTCAGAGAACAGGGCAGGGCCGTCCTCCCCACCCCCAACTCCGCCTTCTGACCACTTAGAGCTAAGGCTGCATATTGCACTTTACCTGCTCAAAATGGCCACTCTGAAATGGTATTGTTTTCCTTCTGGTGTGTGTCTGTGCATGTATGCACATGTATGGATATGTGCACATGCAGACATGGGTGTACACTCATGTGCTTGCAGGCGTGGAGGCCAGAGGCCACTGTGGGTATCTTCTTGATCATCCCCAACTATGCTGTTTATGACGGGGTATCTTACTGAACCTGATTTTGCTAGACTGACTAGTCACTGGGGCCCAGGGTCCTCCTGACTGCACTCCCATGCTCAGGGGTTGCAGGTGTGCCCCGATGTGTCCGTCTTCCTATGTGGACACAGGACGGAAGGCAGATGCTCTTGTTCACACAGCGCTTCCCTGAGGAAACCACCTTCCACACCCTTTGTACTTTTCTAAAATGGCATCTCCTTTCTGTACCACTTTTACCCATATCCTTTGACTCAGATGGCTTTAAAAAAATAACTTTCTGAAATATCCTCTAACTTCCTTGTAACTGGATGATTCATTCCTCTTTGCTTCTCAAAATCCACCTTGGAAATTATTTCTGTAGGACATCTTTTGCCCCCACAGCCGGGAACGCTGTGTCTGATGAGCTCTAACCACTGCAGTTTATTTCTCAGCCTTGAGTTTCGGACCTTTGGTTAGCCACTGTGCTCAAAGGCCATGCATACTCTTTCCAATCCTTTTTAAAGATGAATTTTGTCTTACTTTGGAATTTCTGCCAGTTCTAGAAGACAGTACACAGTTACCTTCAGTATAGTCCTTTAGATAATAACTAGCCATCCCAAATGGCTTCTTATCTCAGTGAGTGATAGGATCCGCCTTCAGAAAAGGACTGAGTAAGCAGAAGTGTCCTGGGCATGCTGGGGACATGAATGCTTGTGTGTTGTCCTCTGTGTGCTTGGGTGCTCTGGCTACATCTGCTCTGCTCACATATAATTGAGCATCTCTCTCGTTCTTGGAACAAGGCGCCCTGCCCTTCCACAATGCATGGTGACATCTCTCAGAAAGGAAGTCCACAAGGTCCTGCTCAGCAGGCTCCAGCCCACACCGGCTCTTTCTGTCCCCTCAGATTCCCAGAGACTCCTCCACCTGAGGTCTGACTAATATTTAGATGGAATAAATTCATCATGCGGCATTCATGGTCTGCATTTTCTGAAATATCCAGGGTGTCGAGGTTCCCTCCACATCACATAATGCCAAGAGAAAGTTGGGTGTACAGCACCACACCCTCCTTTGCAAATACTTCTGCTGCGTCGCTTGTTCTGCTGTCCCAAGTTTGACCAGACAGCCTGGGGAAGAGAGGAGAGGACAGCTGCTTCTGGATTTTACCTCAGCACATCTGAGATTTTTATTGCATTATTGATTATAGAAATTTGCCTGCCTCCACATACATGCCTGGCCCTGTGCTGGGAACATACTTAGAGGCCCCAAATCAACCTGCCTCCTTCGTCTTTTATCTCTAGATCTTCTTGTCTGACTGTGGTGCCTCAAATCAGAAGTTCATTTCACTTTCTTCTTAATCCTTAGATAAATATCACCCCCGTCCATAGATCATAAACACCTGGGCTTCCTTGTAGCTAGACCTTCTGATAAAGCTGTTTTCAGTTCCCAGGTAAGAAAACACATCCATGGCTGTAATTTGCCATGGGCTTCAAAATCTTCCCCTGCAAATGTGAAGCTTTGCTTTTGAGTTATGTCAAAATCCTCCCAGAGGAAATAATAGTTCCTCAGCAGGAGACAGTAAAATGCAAGAGAAGGTCATTAACGTACCACACAGCAGCAGGCTAACACTCGTGCCGCCCCATAATCACCATCTCTCCTGGCTGTTGTCTCTTCTAGACTGGGTCACCTGTGGGGATACCTTCTGCTCACTGTCGGCTACCGATATAACCCACAGGTACTCCCCGGTAGGGAACGGCGCATGCGCGGAGGAGAGATGGCCAAGCCCATTCTGTAAGTCTCTGCGTTTCTAAGCACCGGCCTGACAGTGATTGCTGAGGCATGGGTTTGCTGGCCTGCAGCTAGTCTCTATGGTGGTCAGAAACAGACACTCTGTGTTGCGGTCAGCGGCTAAGGGGAGTGGGGAGAGTGCGGAATTCTTATTCTCACGGAGCTGCTGAGGGCTAGCGCTGACCTGTTAGATAACCCCAGGAATCCTAAAACTCGATGCTCACGTGGAAGCTCAATGGTGGCACACAACTGTCAGCCACGGAACTCCCAGGACACGCGGGCGCTTGTCCAGGAGCTTTACACGTGTCAGACTTTTACTACGTTCTGCTTTAAAACAAACAGACTTTTTAAAAACGTACCTTAAAAAGCTATTTTCAAAATATCTGGAGCATGCTCTGCGGTATTACGGCTGCACACAGCAACAGCCCCGTCCGAGCATCTCAGGGGATGCAGCTCACTGTCTTGATCGCACAGACACGTCAGTTTTTGTTGTGGAGAAAATAAAGGAAAATCACTGATCTTTAAATTATGGCGTAGTTTCCATATGTCCACCACAGACAGACACAATGACTGAATTTTCTGAGTTAATGTTTTTGGGGGGCAGAATGACCGATGAACTCACTGAAGTCTCTGCTATTTAGACAGCTCACTGCGCATGCTCAGAGCCCAGTGAACCGAAGACAGGCAAATCTAGCGCCGAATCCTGACTTTATATCTGCATTATTTTGGGCAAAAGAGAGTTGATTGCCTTAGGCTTCTGCTTACTCATCTAAAATCTGGGGCGTTTGTAGTATGACACCTCTGTAAATGTTGTAGGGATATCATAGCTGAATCAGCCCACAAAGGCAAAGCGCCAGGCACCAGAGTAGAGTGAACTGGAGTATCCCCGTCATTCTCGCTCACAGGCTAGCGACACGCTTCCTAAAGATGCTCGGCTCTTACCAGTCAGCGAGAGACAGCACATTCGTGAGTGCGCACCTTAGATTAAAACAATCACTTTATTTTATCAGTGACTGGTGACAGGTAGGAGGCAGAGAGCGACACACACACACACACACACACACACACACACACACACACACACATGCAGAAGCAGGGGCCATTTGAAGAAAGGAAGGCAATTGGCAAAGGGGGTAGAGGCATGGGGGATGAATGGGACGAGAGGTATATGCAGAGGCTGCGGTAATGTCCCCAAAGTTTCAAGTATGTAGTGTTTTTGCAAAGGACTCAAGTTATGTCTCATCACCTACATTAGGCCAACCACCTGTAACTCCAGCTCCAGAAGGACCTGACGCCCTCTTCTGGCCTCTTCAAGCATTACACTTATGTACACACACACCTCCCGCAACTCCTGCTACACACACACACACACACACACACACACACACACACACACACACACAAATAAAATGGTTTAGTGAGCAAAGAGTAATGATCTATATGAAGGAACAGGCTGTAGTTAAACTCATTACTTTGCATTTTTGAATAGTTTTTATAGTGGTTCTGGCTTAGTACTAAGGGTGCAGGGTGAGTAGGCTTGTGTTTGCTTTCTCCTCAGGGGGTGTACATGTAATGGAAAAATGAGTGTAAGTACTGAGAAGTTTGTGGCTGTTGATTTGTATGAGGTCCAAGGTCAACAGTGAATGTCACCGTGGGGTTACAACTGTGAGAAGGCAAAGTGTCACTCCAGACTCAAAGAGGGCACCTAGTGAGTCAAAGACAAAAGGAGCAGCTCATTGGAAAGAAGGGTATGATGGTAAAGATATCTCTATGCTTTACTGAGTTTGCAGCTCATAGCTGTTACTAAACACAAGGTGCAGGAAGGGCGCTTGCTTAGGTAGGCAAGTGTCTTACCACTGGAGAAGGAATGGGAACTTTCCTGTGACGAAAAACAAAGCCATGAAGGGAATTTCGCTTAGCAAACTGATTGTGTCTGCTTGGCATTCTGGAAAGACCACTCCTGACGGTTCTGTCCTCCTTTGGACTCTGCAAGCACTGGCCTCTGGGTCCCTCTTGCCGGACAGTCTCTCTGGCAGGCCGTGCCGTGGAGAGCACAGGACCGAGACAAGGTGCATGCTTAGGGGATAGGAAATCGGGAAGCAGCGACACAGTCCAGTGGCAGAGTGTGGTGTGTCCGGTGTGTGGATGTTCACAGGGAACAGAGAGGTGGATCAGGAGGACTCTGGGACAGGGTAGCGAGGTAGGATGTGTGGACACACTTCCTTTCTTCTACTTTGGGTGAGTCTGGAAGATGATATAGCACAGCAGCAACTGCAAAAGAAGGTCCCAACTCGGAAATCAAGGGATGATTGGGGTGTAAGAATTCTGAAGGTCAGTCTTGACCATGGTGCAGAAACACACTACCCTTGTATATACAGCTACAAGATACACTGGAAACATCCCTTTGTGTACCAACAGTGCATTGGTAAGTACGGCTGGAGGTAGTGATTTAGGATAGAGTTCTCTGAGGAAAGAAACAGGTCTGGAAACCTAGGGCAAAAAGAAGACCCGTGGATGGGAACTGGGCACAGTAGCGTCTACGGAAGAGACTGGGGGAGGCAGGAGAACAATCACTGCAGATTCCAAAGGAGGAAAAACGTTTGGCAAGGATAAAGGGGTCAGGAGCATCAGCGCCACACAGGACTTGAGATGCTCATGTGTCTGAGAACACTCCTGGGGAACCCGTGAGGACACTGGCTGTCGGCTAGCATGGCTGTTAACGGAAGAGATGACCTACTGGATCATGGTAAGCAGGGGCTTCAGGGAAGGGGAGGAGCTCTTTCTTAGTGACTAGAAATGTTAGCACTTGATATAACTGGCCTTTCTGCTTGAAATGGGCAAAATCAAGAAGGTGGTTTGGGTTTAATTTTCTCTGGGGAGAATCCCGGAGGAAGAATAGCCAACAACATTCTGTGTAACTGGCAGAATTATATTTGTTTATGTTTATTGAGCTTAGGATGCTGGTGATCAATTGTTTTCTAAGCTACAATGCTCCACCTTTTTTTGCACAAATCTCTTGGGCTTGCTCTTTTAGCTTTCTGTATTTGTAAGTTTACTGTGGCTTAGCATAACCTACAATTTACCTTCTGAGTGGCTCTTAAGTTCAGAGCTTAGTAGCATTAAGCACATGACTCCATAAGTCAAGTTCACATTGTTTTGGAATCTATCTCTAGAAGGATTTTTATCTTACAAAACTGAAACTCTCTACCTCCTAAATGTCTCCCTGTTGGCCTCTCCCCTCCCCGATGAGAAACCACATTCCACTGCCTGTTTCTAAGAGTCTGATTATCTCTTCGCCTCTCTCAAGCATGCATGTAGAGTTGGCCTGCCATGACCGGCTTGTTTCCCTTTCATGGGAGCCTCAGTTTAATCCACCCTACCGCATGCTTTCTGGTCACAGAGGGATCTGAGATGGAAATGCTGAAAAACCATGAACAACGTAGCCACTGGAAAAGAATCATTTTGAGTGCGAGACTGGACGGCTTTACATGAAATTCCCCTGTTTGGGAATCATTAGTAAGAACCCAAAAACCTTTGTTCTTTCAACCTTGTTGTGAAAAAGCAAATGTACCTAGGGATAAGAAAACCTTTAAGTGTCAAAGCATTGGCTGGTTAAAGTGAAATCCACAGGGTGCACAGAGGTGACCAGGTAGCCACACAAAGCAAATGAATCCTATAGGAGAGCTGGAGAGAGGTGGGGACTGGGATGGGGGGACAGGGGGAGGGGGAGATGGCCTGGGGTTAAGTGTCTCTGCAGAAGCCTTTACCCTACAAATCCTCTCAAAGTCACTGTATTGTCATAGACAGCAAGTTATCTGACAGAGGAAGGTTTGTGACTGTGCCCTTCAGTTTGGCTTGGGTGGGTATTTATTTTAAGGAGATATGGACAACAAAGGAAAGGGCTGGAAGGCCGGGGTGGCAGGGAAACCAGGTGACAGCAACACACACAACACACCGAGCATTGGACACGGTTAATCTGAACGCTCAGCCAGCACTTTGCAAGGGCCCTCTCTCAGGAGCATCATGGCGCCTGCTGCCTGCTTGGCATCTCTGTGTAGATGACTAAAATGTAGCTCAACTGGATTATTTTCAGTATCGAATCGGCTCCCAGACTCTCCCCAAATCCCTGCCTCTGTTACACTGACAAGGTTCAGAAACCAGGTACCAGTCATGACTAAATATTTAAGGGAAATTCTCGTCATGTGCTTTGAGTTGTGCAATTCTCCCCTGAAAGATATGCTTCTTCTCCCATCTTCTCTGGACTTTTCAATCCAAGTGCGATCATTTCTTACTTTTTTAAAACAATATTTATTTATTCCTTGAAAACTTTACATGTATTTACAATGTGTTCATTCTTTCCTTTCAGCTTCCTGTAGGCTCTAAAACCCATCTTTCCTCGGTCTTGATGAGCTCTCTGGCCTTCTCCAGTCCCCCTTTCCCTTATGACTTTTGTGGCAGTGGTTTCTCTCCGTAAGGCTGTTTTTTCTACCAGAACCTTTCCCCTTCAGATCTTGTCTCTATGGTAATCTGGCCTCAGCTCAGAGGATCCCTCAGAAGGGCTGCCCTCTGACACGAAACACAGACATCATTCACACCTGTTACTCCGTGTCTTTCCACCATTTCTCGATCCGGACTAATCCTGTTTATCTGTATGTTACTCCTACTAGAGCTTAAAGGGGACACTTCCAGGGAGCTCCCAGAAGCCAGCTGAATGTCCAGAAGGCAATCATCATCTGATACAAAAGTGGATGTTTCAGAATTATGTGTGACTAACTTAGGCAAATCCTTTTCAGGTGGATTCAGCAGTGGAAGCCATGTTCTCCAGACAGATTCCTGCTTCCACATGAGATGAAACATGGACATGTTAGTCGGTAAATTAGCAGCAAGCTCTGGTGTCTTCAGGTTGCAGGGCAGGTGTGTTTGGGGGGCAAACATTGTTGGATTGATCTTCCTTTTGGCTTTGTGAAGAAGCAGGAAGATGAAATCACTGATTTAGAGATGAGTCACTGGAAACTAGGGGTTTCGCAGAACACCTTGAAGTTTAAACAGAAGAATCAGCAGAGACACAGCCAGCCCTCAGGCCTCCAGAAGCTTTGCAGTGGAGTCACCCTCTATCCCTCTACACCAGTGTCTCTCAACTGCATGTCACAAGCTCTTTCATTGGGGTCACCCAAGACAACCGGAAGGCACAGATATTTATTTACATTATGATTCATAACAGTAGCAAAATCACAGTTAGGAAGTGGTAATGAAAATAATGTTCTGGTTGGGGGTCAGCATGACATGAGGAACTGTATTAAAGGGTCACAGCATTAGGAAGGCTGAGGACCTGGCCTAAGCCACGTAGCCCAGGGCACCCAACAGATGAGGGCTGCCTGTGATTGGCAGATGGCTGTCTTCCTGACATGCGGTGGTTACATTTCAGTTGTATGGAACGTGGGATGGACTGTGCCCAAGTTCTGCAGCTAAGACAGTTCACAGCACTGGTCATCACTGCCCTGAGCTGCTGTACGGTGAGCCTACTGAACACCCCGGAAACCCTGACACAAAGGAGATAAAACAGATGGTCAAATGTTACTATGCAGAACAGGAACCTCCAAAATGATGGGGACACGAATGTCACTGTGGAACACACTCCACAGACAGCAAACACCTTTCTCTCCGAAGCTTGCCGTCAACATCATAAGCAGATCATTCCTGTCATGTCTTAACATCACTGTGATGGTTATGCGTGAAGTTAGAGGTCAGGTGGTTGTCAGAACCGTGACAGCATCAACACTGCTTTCCTGACAACACCCTGACACTAGCCTGTTCTTAATCATCCACGGGAGTCCCGTCAAGACTCGGGATGGAACCCACTGGGTAGAGTGTCTGCTGAGCATGCACGAGGCCATGGGCTCGATTCCAGTCTCAGCATTTGAGAAGTAGAAGCAAGAGGATTAGAAATCCAAAGTTATTCTCAGTACATAGCAATTTCAAGGCCAGAGTGGGCTATAGAACAGCTTGTCCCAATGAATGGACGAACAAAGGAACACATATATACACATTCAAACACACACATACATACACACATACTTACATACATACACACACATACATACACACATACACATACATACATACACACATACATACACACATACATACATACACACATACATACATACACACATACACATATATACATAAAAACATACACATACACACATACACACATACACATACACACATACATACATACACACATACATATATACACACATACACATACATACACATACACACATACATACACACATACACATACATACACACACATACATACATACATACACATACATACACACACATACATACATACATACATACATACATACATACATACATACATACATATATACTAGTTAACTGGAACCTGGTGTACTTTGTGACTTCCAAGACACTGAAATAGCCCACTGCAGAGAATGGTGGGGTCTGTTGTTCTTTGTCCTTTGTTGTTTCTGCCCCTCCAAACAGCCTCTCTTCAGAGAAGGAACCTGACAGGCAGGTTTTCTGAGTTTCTGTCATGAAAAACTGGGCCCAAGAAACACTCTAGAGAGAAGGTTTACTGCTTCTGGCAGTCACAGGGCTGGCCTCCGGCTCTGTGACGTCCAGGGCAGGGGAAAGGACAATACTGTTCAGATAAAGCTGCTTCAACATTAGACTACAGCTTTCTTCAGTGCTGTGACAGGAACTCCAGTGAGTTCTCAGAGATGCTTCATTTCCTACTAAAAGAAGGAAGGGCACGGGAGGTGTCCCTGACTGGAGAACCTTCCAGAAGAGAGGGTAAAGCAGCAGTCTGAAATTTTATTCCTCTTCATGTCAGGAATGTTTTTGTCCTGGGAATGTCTTCAGTACTTGGGAGTACTCGGGGCTCACAGAACAGTCTGCTGTGTGCGTAGGGAGAAAGCACATAGTCCCACTGCACTGCTTTTCTTTCCAGCAGTACTAATATCTCTCAGTCTTCCCTCACTTGTGACTTTGATGTTTCTAGTTAGCATATATTAATTATACATAGCAGGGGTTTCATCATACCATTTTATACCTGCATCATTTATTGTGGTTTTATTCACCCTATTCCCTCCCATCCTCCCTCCAGCTCCCAGTGCACACACCTGTAATTCTTCTTATGAAATATGACCTGTTCTTGTCCTACCCTAGTACGTTTTTATTTTTTTATATCATACCTTGGTTTGAAACTTCAAAATTAACCTTTTATGGGAAAATAATGAATCCGACTTTTTCATTTCAGTTATTCATAAATTGTTTTTATCCACTGAGCATTTGGCCAGAAACAGGAAAATAATTGCTTGACGTGGGTAAAGACACAGAGAAGGGCGTTCAGGTTATTCCATTTTTGGAGGACGCACCCTCAGTGTCTGTCTGCAGGCTTCCGTGGCTGCTGTCCACTCTGCAGGAATATCACAGGGGGGCAGAAAAACAGGGTTGTTCGGATCTACTTGCGTCTTTCAGCTCTCTCCTGACATTTCTGAACATTGTGCTCTCAAGTTCTCTAGTCTCTGGAACCACATTTCCATTTCATAACAGTAGTAGCAAGAAGAGAGCCAACTATTGGAAAGGCCGAGGCCTGAGGATCGCAAGTTCAAGGACTGTCTTGGCTACAGGGTGAGTTCTCAGCTAGCCTAGCGGTGGGGGCAGGGGAAAGCTCTGGGAGTTCCCTGGTGTGCTCAAGGCTCTGGGTCTGAACCCCAGTACCGAGAAAGCTCAGTTGTATAACTAACTTCACTCTCAATGCAGGGAACAGAGATAGAATCCCCCAGACTGTCACACCACCGCATAGCAGGTGGCAGGTCTTAGGGAATGCAGGTGACTGTTGGCCTCCCTTCCAACTGCACGTCCTACTTGCAAGCTCCTTGGGTCCCTTCACTCAGGTTGTGTTTCACTGTCTTCTCAGGGTCTATTGTACACATGGCTGGAGATGTGTTCACCCCACTGCCTCCACAGGCAGCCACATTATCATCTTTCCTTTTATTTATTTATTTATTTATTTATTTATTTATTTATTTATTTATTTATTTTACCTTTCTAGACTTTTTTATTTCTTGCCTTTGTGCTTTTAGGTAATGATGTGTAAGGGACATGCAATGAGAATTAAAATTTTTATATATTATCATCACCATCAGATGTATATATAGAAATCAAAGGACAACTTTGTGGACTGGGGTCTCTTCCATCTTTAAGTGGCTTCTAAGGGCCAGATGGCTTGTCGGGCATATGCATCAAGGACTGTCCCCTCTGAGTCACCCTCAGCTCAGTGCAGTTCCTTCTGTTTTTTCAGCCATGGGGTAAGTGTGGAACTCAACATTGGTGACTCCTCTTGGTGTTAGAGTTCTCAGAAACAGCTTCTCTACTACTGAAGGAATTTTACTCAACTTTGTTGTAAGGATTTTCAGCCATTTTTGAATCTGGATTTGTTCCAGATTCCTAACAGCTCTAGCAGACGTCTGTAAGGACAGACAGGCTTTTCTGTATGTCCGTTACTGTAATGGTGCTTACTGTTCTAATGCGGGTTCAGCAGAAGGCACAGCCCTGAGGGAGGCTGTTTTCCCGGGAAGCTCAGTGCCCTCAGCGGAGAGAATATGCCTTTGGGCCATTAACGCTTTAAGAAGGATGCAATCCTAGCCATCACAGATTTTGGAGGATCTTAAAAAATCTTGAAATAAGATGCAATAATTAAAGTTTACAGGAAGCATCATGGGATGGTAAGTGGGAGCATGAAGGAGGAAGAAAGATGACGTCAGCGGCAGATTCTTCCAGTGTTGACTTGAAACCCAACCAAAGCTGACATAAGGAAAAACCCACGATAGGAACTGGGAGTGTGGCTGCTGGCTGTGGGGTCAACAGGAAGCCAAGGTCCTCTCTATCCACTTTGCTCCTTTTTGGGGTGCTCTGCTCACCACAGTGTGAGCAGGGAAGCTCATATGACTTGTTTATTGTTCCAGGCTCTGTGTCATTCTGTCTCAGTGGCCACTGATCCGTTCCCAGTCTTAGTCCCTGTAAATCTCATGAGCGATTCTGATGGGTTCAGTTGAGGTCATTAGCCGATCACATTGATGTGTTATTGCTATGTGTGGCCTGGCCCTGATCACTTGTCCAGTCCTGTGGTAGGTGGTTTGTGTGCTTGTTGTTGTTGTTGTTGTTGTTGTTGTTGTTGTTGTTGTGTGTGTGTGTGTGTGTGTGTGTGTGTGTGTAGAGCACTGTGATTTTCAATGTTCCTACAAGTAGTTTATTTTGTGTGTCTTTCAAAGACAGAGAGAGGTGTATTGGTAGAAAATGAAATTGTCTGAGATGTTTAAATTTTATCCATTTGTTTTTTTAGAATAGCAGGGGTGGCCTTCTGGAAGAATCACTCTTCAAAGATTTGCTGTGGGTACAATCAGGTAACGTGAGAAATGACGCTGTGGAAATTGTGACCGTGACCTCAGCTAGAGTTTCTCTCTGTAGTCTAATGGAGCCAGCCTTAGGCAGCTGAGCATCATAGGAAATTTCCAGAGAGGATACAATGTGGCTTCATCTGAGTTGAGACTTATGTCAACAGCAGGAACCACAAGGGGACACAATACAGGGAAGTGTGGCTGGCGCTGGGACCTGCAAGGTCCAGAGGTTTATGGATTATTCTTTCCGTGGGAAATAAACAATTGGGGATCAAATGAAGTGGAAGGAAAATTACTCAGAGAGAACAAAGCATGGCTTCCTCATGGCTCGTGATCAAAGACTTCGGTAGTCACCTCTCTGAAGAAGACAACACAGCGAGGGATATCCGCTCCACCTGACTGACACTGACTGACATGAGCAGCTGCTCAGGAGCTTGACCTGCCTTCCTGGTGGAATAAAACAGCCCAGGCTGATGCCCCTACGTGCAAAGAGGGCTGTGAATCCTGAGAGTCGGCAGTCTGACTTTCTGAGTCTTGGTTTCCTCATTTGGAATACAGACACCGGGGCTGAGGGCCTAGGCTCGTTGTCTTCAGTCTGGCGATTTCTAATGCTTTCCTCGTAACAGGATGGTGAGGTGAACTGACTGAGGACACAGGAGACTGCTGCATATGTAGATTTCTGAGAAGAGGGCTGGGGTTTGTGATCAGGATGAACTGGACAGTGCCCAGCCCTTGGATGGCAGGCTAGACAGATTAGTGGACCCTGACAATGGCCACATCCCGACCCCATGAGCCTCTGACCATCTTATCTTCTACACTGAGGGAGCCTTGCAGATGGTTAAGGTAGAATCTTGATGTAGAATGGGGTGATGGGACCAGGGCCCAAGCAAGGAGCCCTCTCTATCGAGAGAGAGAGAGAGAGAGAGAGAGAGAGAGAGAGAGAGGGCAGTTCTTTGGAGTCTTCAACTGAAGCCATCAATTTTCGTTATTATTGTTGCTCTTCTTCTTTAAAAATACTAGATTCTATGAGTTTTTGAATAACACTCTGAGGACAGCATCCAGTCTTGAAGGCTGAGCTCACTGAATGGGGAGGCCCTTCAGAGAATGGGGCTACCGACATTCAAATGGACAACTGAAGCTGGAAATGTACTTAGGAGAAGTGGGCCTGGGAAGGGGATTGAAGCGAGCTGTAATTTGGTACAGGCTAAAAGAAGGATTTTTCTCTATATGGGGGAGACTTTCAAACTCCTCTGTCTAGCTTTTTGAAATGTCCCATGTACATTAAAAATCTTGGTCTACTCAGTAGTAGGACATAGTCCGCATTAATTTGACTTCTCAGACCGCTGTGAAGCTCATCTCTTCACCGCCGACTGTCAGAAGCACTTCAGTCTGTGGAACCCTGCCCGTCTCTCTGTGACCCTGCCCGTCTCTCTGTGACCCTGCCCGTCTCTCTGTGACTCCGCCCGTCTCTCTGTGACCCTGCTCGTCTCTCTGTGACTCTGCCCGTCTCTCTGTGACCCTGCTCGTCTCTCTGTGACTCTGCCCGTCTCTCTGCGACTCCGCCCGTCTCTCTGACTCACCTGTGATTTGCTGCTGCTGTTTTTGGGGTTTGGACCCAAGAAGTCGTTGCCTAAGAAAAGGTTCTAGAATTTTCCCTGGATCATTTTGTATCGTCAGACTCTTCTCTTTCCGTCTTTATCCAGCTCGGGTTGAGTTGTGCATCTGGCGCCAGAGAAAGGTCTGATCTCACCCTTTTGCATATGGATGCACAGTTTCTCTCCACAACTGATAGGAGAATTTCCTGAATTTTGTGTTCCTGACAACGAAAGCCTCTCCTTGCTCTCCCCACACCCATGTTTGTCTCTTGCCCCTGTACACACCTCCTCCACTGTCCAGAGCCTCTCCTGCCGGACTCCCAGGACCTGAGTTAAATGCCATCTCCAATAATGCCAGAACCAATAGCAAACACCCTCCCTCTGAGCTCTGTCCCCAGTGCTGAGCCCAGAGCGCTGAGTTCACTTATTGTTTATTTGCAGGTAATCGCAATTGCAAATACATGTCGATTAAATCAAACAAATTCGTTTCCTGCCACTTGTTTTATTATACATCCCTTCCCGTCATTTTTGAGGCGGTGCTGAAGATGCTTGTCCAGTGCAGGTTATTAGTCTGACCTCTTTGACGCACTTGGGTTCTGCAGGCATCTCTCAGCTTGAAGGCTTCGTGGATGGCAGGCAGTGACCCACGCAGTCTCTCCACTGGAGAACTGTCCCGGACTTGACTTTGTTGGGCTGTGGTAGGTGGGAGGGGAGCCTTGACAGAATCAAGGGCACAGCACAGCTCTGGTGAGGAGGAGAGGGGCTGGCATTATCCACACTGCTTTCCTTTTCTGTCTCACCCCCACCTCGTCCTGACGAGGGGATGGTGTAACCTCCCGCAGTCACCGAGCTGTTCCATGGTGGAACAGTACTCCTCTGGACTGTCCCTTATTAGAAATGGCACAGTCTTATCTGGGTCCACATTCTGTCTCTTAGTGACTGCAGCACAGCTTGGAACAGAGACCTCCAGGCACCAAGGGTGGGCCCCAGGAGTGTCCCCTCCAGTGAGTGTGACAAACTCAGAAGAGGAATTAGAATGCAAGAGTGACCGGAAGGGAGCTGTGCTGCTAGGAGTTGGGGTGTGAAGATACACTATTGTTCCCCACACTCCAGGAACAGGCTTGTGACACTAGTGACCTGGCCTCAGGAGCCAGGTAGGCTGGGAGGTGATGTCTCAGATTCCGAATAGGATGGTGTGTTTTGGATATTCATTGAGCAGACCCCGAGTCAAAGATGCACTGTATCTGTACCAAATTTTTGATGCACTTGTACTTGGAAATACCTCTTATTTGCATATTTACAGCAGACAGGGTTTGGTCCAGGCTGATGCTCAGGTGTAAAGGTGAGGCAGGCCTGGGCTGCCTTGCATCCCTAGAGCACCTAGGGCTCATTACCTCTCGCTTGCCTGGCTCCTGGCCTAATCAAAAGCACAGAGCCCACAGAGATGAATATGTAAATTATTATTTGAATTATTCATCTGCAGAAGAGCTATTTCTTACCCATATCTGAATTTATGCGACTCTCAATGTGTCTTTGTCTTCAGTCTTTGCTGTTAGAGAGGCCGGGCGACTGTGTTTCTAGGATTTTAGGATGAAATCGATGATGTAGCACACTGTGGTTTTATTGACACATTTGGAAAACAAAAATCAGTACCACACTCAGTGTGCTCAGCGGAAGACGTTTGCCAGTGTTATGGGTGTAAAAGTGTGGGGTGCACACAGCAGACTGTTTCTTAGAAAGTACACAAGAGGGCTGGAGTGTGGCTGAATTGGTGGGGTGCCTACCCAGTATGTACAAAGCCCTGCACCAGATCAACACTGCGTCAGTGGGGTGCAGTGGGGTGCAGTGGGGTGTGGTGGGGTGTGGTGGGGTGCGGTGGTACTCAGCAAGCTCCCAGCATTCAGCAGAGGGAGGATGAGCAAGAGTTCACTGCCATCAAGAGGTGGCAGTTCAAGAGGTGTCAGGCTGGCATGAGTGGAGGAACAGAGAAACGGGACCCATTCTGTGAGAAAGGAGGGGTGGGGTTTGTTTCACTGAGAGATCCGTCAGGGTTCTAGGAAGGGGGTTTGGAGAACTTATCATCGATTTAGAGTTAGTATTTCACTTCGGAGTATGTACAGCTTAGTTTTAATTTCAAATAAACCTGGAGTGATGTTTTAGAAAACAGGAGCTCATCACTAATCCGATTACTATTTATTTGAGGACCCGTTGCATGCCAAATGTTGGGGACCCTGTGGGGAGCCCCAGCATCTCTTCCTACTTGGTGCTGACATTCAGAAATGTGTCAGCTCAGCTGTCTCAGAGAATGTTCTAGTGACCATGCTCAGAGCCTATCCTCAGGAAAATGGAGTAGGCCTGATAGTTCTCTTTGTCTTCCTTTCTCTCCAAGCTCCGTGGGCACTGTCACCCTGTGTCCACAGGACACTTCAAGATAAACTGGAGTAGCAGCTTGGCCGGGCGCCAGGACCTTTCTTCTTTGTCAGGAATGCAGCTGTTTGCTTCACTGTCCTTGAGCTCTTGCTTTTAGAGCATGATGTAATATGTATTTTTTAAATGGACCGATTATAGCTGGTTAGAGTTGGCACAGTAGTTCAGATCTTTAGAAAGAAGATTCCCTTCTAAGCTCTAGTAGGCAATTCCATGCTACCTCAGTCTGAACAACCTCAGCAAGTTTGAGTCTTTAAAATGCGATCCCACTGTGAAGACATGCGCAGTGCAAAGAGCCCAAGAATATGGCTCTTGTTCTCCAACAGCTGAAGGTAAAGGCACACCAGCACACATGAACAGCATCACACCAGCACACATGAACAGCATCACACCAGCACACATGAGCAGCATCACACCAGCACACATGAGCAGCATCACACCAGCACACATGAACAGCATCACACCAGCACACATGAACAACATCACACCAGCACACATGAACAGCATCACACCAGCACACATGAACAACATCACACCAGCACACATGAACAGCATCACACCAGCACACATGAACAACATCACACCAGCACACATGAACAGCATCACACCAGCACACATGAACAACATCACACCAGCACACATGAACAGCATCACACCAGCACACATGAACAGCACCCGAGGAGCCGGATTCTACCCCACCAGTGCGAAGGGAGGTAACCCGTCAGAAGCAGATGGTACAGCTTCATTGATGAAGACGCCACCTAGACAAATGAGGCTGGAACTGAGCTGGAAGCTTCCGTCCTGCTGGGTGGCATTCAAAGTGCCAGGAAGTGCCACCCAGGCTGCTGGAGGAGAAAGGCAGTGACATTCTGACCCAGCTGTGTCTCTGATGTGTCCTCTGGTGCAGCAGTGGCGTGGTTGTTTTAGGGTGACCATTTACTTTCTGATGGAGTTGCAGGACTGATCCAGGAGGACCAATATATACCTCGTGCTATAATCTGGTGAAAACTTATGACAGGGAGCTCACCAACCCTGGGTGCTGGGAGCTCACCAACCCTGGGTGCTGGGAGCTCACCAACCCTGGGTGCAGGGAGCTCACCAACCCTGGGTGCTGGGAGCTCACCAACCCTGGGTGCAGAGAGCTCACCAACCCTGGGTGCTGGGAGCTCACCAACCCTAGGTGCAGGGAGCTCACCAACCCTGGGTGCAGGGAACTCACCAACCCTGGGTGCTGGGAGCTCACTAACCCTAGGTGCTGGGAGCTCACCAACCCTGGGTGCTGGGAGCTCACCAACCGTAGGTGCTGGGAGCTCACCAACCCCGGGTGCAGGGAGCTCACCAACCCTGGGTGCTGGGAGCTCACCAACCCTAGGTGCTGGGAGCTCACCAACCCTGGGTGCTGGGAGCTCACCGCTGATGTTATGCTTAATAGATATAAAGTCAAATTGCTTTCTACATATTTGAATTTCTACATTTAGACTCGTGCTGATCTCCTGAGAAGAGCAGCTTGCCTTTACAACAGTTATCACAGAGACCCTGAACTGGTGACAGAGGTCATCTGCATTGTCCCCTCAAGGCCCAGAGAATGTTGCATTAGAAGGGGTGGGAAGATTTGTGAGCCAGCGGATGGTAATTGTATTGTGAAGTGCTGTCTTCTGAATATTACATGGCCACTGGATCATGAACACACAGAAGTAAGAATATTTACATAGACACATGTGCATGTGTGTGCACACACATAGACGCAAACAGACACACATACACACATATACACACACATAAAAATAGAGTTGGTAAGACATGGAAGGGAAGTAAGGAAGGATATTGGGGACAAATATAATCACAATACCTTGTGCACATATATTAAATTGTCAAAATAACTGTCTTACTGTTCTATTGCCGTGAAGAGATAACCATGACCACAGCAACTCTGTATGTGGGCAGACATAGTGCTGCAGATGGAGCTGAGAGTTCTACAACTCAGTCCGCAGTTACAGGAGAAGAAGAGATACTGGGATAGGCTTGGGCTTTTGAAGCCTCACCCCTCCCTCACCCCCACAACACACTTCCTCCAACAAGGCCACACTTCCCAATGCTTCTCCTTGATGAGTGGATTCAAATATTTGAGTCTACAGGGGCCATTCTCATTCAACCCACCATGATAACTAAGGAACTCAATCCATAAGGCAAGGATGAGAGAAAGGGCAGTCGGGCTGTCGGCGCTGTCCCATTGTCCTGAATGGAGGGTGTGAACGTGGCCATTAGAACTTGTTCAGGCAAGACTTCTGTCCTGTGAGCTTCCAGCTCAGATCCTGGAGCAGTCTCAGCTCTGCACAGTGACAGTGTTCTGTAGAGGGCCCCATGCAGGCCATCGGCGTTTGGTCAGACACTGACCCCAGGCTCTTGTCAATTGAGTTTTCAGTGCTGTTTTCAGGACCTGCGAACTGACAGCCACCCCACCACACCCTCACTGGTTTTTTTTTATCTTACAGAGGCATCACAAACTTTTTGTAGCTGGTTGATGAATTCTTTAAGTTTGTATTAATTTATCTCCTCCCAAATTGGCTCTCAGTGGAATTTTTAAAAAACTATTTTTTTAAATACACCATGCCTTTCCCCCTCTGAGTAGTGTGCAGTCTGATTAAGGAGAGATTAGAATCCTACAGACAGATCATAGTAGGGAACCTACAGTCAAATACCAAATGCTCAAAGATATTAGAAGTCAGCCAACCTTGTTATTGGAAAGTTTTCATGAGCCTAGCAAGAAGCAAATGGTTTTTCTACTCTATTGAGGTTAGGCAGTTTAGAAATCCAATGGGACTAAAAAAACTGGCCCTGGCACAGGAAGGCGGGTTTGGTTCAGGAAGGGCTTCTGTGATGACCTTCAACTTCCAAAGGGTGGGAAATGTCATGCTTCCCTTCTGAGGGGTGTGGCCTGTGAGTTCAGTTACTTCTTGAAAGCTCAGGTGTCCTCTCTGCTTGAACTGAAACCAAAGGAAACAAAAGTAAAATTTATCATCTACTGGGCCGGCACCTAGTGTTTAGTTAGGAGTTTTAGTGTAGGACGGCATCGTGTTTTCACAAAAGTTTTATATGCTGCCTGTCACCGTTCCCCATTTACAGGGAGAAAATGAAGCTTGCAGGGTTTGACTTGCTCCAGGTCGAACACTACTCACTAACACTTTCATCTCTGCCTCTGGAGTTCGCTCTCTAAAAGCCCAGCTTGGTGGTCCATACCTGTGACTCCAGCACTTGGGAGGCAGAGGTGAAGGGTCACGATAAGGTCATACTCAGCTACATAGTCAGTGTGAGGCTAGTCTGGGCTATATAAGAGCATACCTCAACGTGTAGACAGACAGACAGACAGGCAGAGGGCAGGCTGAGTGGACAAGAGTCTCACAGTAGTACACCATATTGCTGTTGCCTGGCCCATGTTTTTTAGTTACAAGTCACTACCAAATATATCAGTGACCATAGGAATCATAGTCATCATTAGAAGACACCTTTGAACTCCAGTAGAACATGCAGCAAAGTTGAACATCCCCTGGTCTGTTGCAGGGATGCCATGGTCTGCCTGCTTCTGTCTCCCAAGTACTGAGATTAAAAGTGTGCTCCTCTGAGGCTGACATCAGGCTTTAGTGTGACATGATGAGGATGATTTAGAGCCAGATAAGGATGCTGTTCACATAGCATTGTGGATGTACTAAATGTCATGCAGCCTTCCTTCAATGAAATGACGTTTATATTCTATACATTTCACCTAAAACAAAGGCAGGAGGTAAACAGGTCTTCATTCACTCATAGGTCTTTGTTTCAGTGTGGTGGTTGTGATGTAATTCCATCTGCTTGAAAATACTTGCCACATGGAATTAATGGTTGAACGTCTTACAGTGACACGGCACGGTCCCTGTGACTCTTAAGAGAACCTCGGGATAGCTGGAGCACAAGTCTCTGATGTAGACCATCACTCATCACGATGAACCTGCATTGTTTACGTCTGTTCCCAGAGTGCAGCACTTAGTGTCTCTGTTCTGTTGTACCCAGATTCTGGTCTCTGGTCACCCCTGTTCATATATAGTTCATATATATATATATATATATATATATATATATATATATATATATATGAACATATATACATATCATATTGGAATGTGTGTATATACATTTATGATTGGTATGTGTAGGCATACACAGACAGACAGACAGACAGACAGAGAGGAGAGAGAGAATGCATTTTCTTCTGTGGAAAGCTATGATCTGTATGGCTGCTGGAATGAGGAGAGGCAGAGGGCCCATGGTGAGAACCATCAGAGTAACGCAGGTGAAAAGGCTGAGTATAAAGATGTCTTGCGTCTGGAGAGCCAGCGCCCAACAATGATGACCACCACAGCGCAGGCGTCCTAAGTGCTTCAAGACCTCTGCTAATGCACATTCATTCTGCTTTATTTAGTCTAGGAGGTTTATTTCTATTTAATGGCATAGTGGATTTTCAACATGGCTGCAAAATCCAATGCAGAGGACTCTGCTATCCTGTCAGACTCACACCCTTCAGTCTCTCGCTTGTGCCTCTTCCTGTGTCTGAACAGTATGGGCATTTTCCTCTGCATTGTGTCCAGTGAGCAATCTAATCAGCCCTCGACAGACATAGTGTCTTGAGATGCTTCTCCTCACGCAGGTCAGATTCCCATTTTCTCGTTTGGTACAATAAACTTCCCAGAAACTCTCCAACAAGCCCCAACATTGATTCTCTGGGGCTTCCGTGCAGTGTACTGTGTTGCCCAGGACACCACTGTCTCCATGGCAACACTCCCATTGAGGCAACTTGTGGTCAGAAGACAAATAAAAGTAAAGGGATTGCTGTGATGTCCTCATCCTTGTAATTGTTTCTTACTGAGAGCGAGTCTGAGGCTGAGGATTGGCTGCGCTGAGAATTACAAGGAAAGCTTGAAGTCACATCCTTAGAGTGTCTCCTGTCATCTCCTGTCCTGTTTCTCTCTCATTTTCTTCTTAAGTGTAAACTATTCCGAGCCTACTTGAGTAAGTGCTCTGTGTTCTGTGTATTGAAAACTAAAAGGAACGTTACTGATATGGGAGGACCCCCCCCCCAATAAAGCCCCAGGATTAAGACTGAAAGCTGACGGGCTCCATGAGATGAAACGAGACCCGAATAGTTTTATTTTCCCCAACTTTAGGGCTTTTGTTTTGTTTTGTTTTTGCCAACAAGTAGAAATCATGACTCTACCTTTCAAACATATTTCACACTATATTTTATTTATGGTGGTCACTATGCCATAAACGTCTTCAAGAAAAAGTTCTTCCGCCAAAGATGAAATCAAAATAAACACGTTTCCTGTTTGGTTCTGTCTCCCCTCCCCTCCACCAGAGCAATCGGCTGGAGATGGGTGCCTGAAAGGATCCATTTCAACCTCTGCTGATCAGAGAACAAGATAAAGAACAGAAATCCTCTTTATGGGGGGTTTGTTCAGCAAATATTTGTGGATTGCCTTCTATATAATACTCACCATTGTGAATTCAATAGCAAGACGAAGACTGCTCTTCCATCATGGTGCTGAGAACATATATTCTTATATTTAAGAAAATGTGCTCTGCTCTGTAGGGACATGTGAGGTGCATGACTGATACAGTGGAGATGTGCACACTCCGTGCACAGCAGGTTCACTGACCATTTTAGGCTCAAGCCTCATGGGCAAGCCACAGTGATTGTGTTCAGAAGTGCAGAGGAAACGGAAAAGGCCAGAGAGTGCCATCAGTACTGCTGGCTGGCCCCAATGGAGTGGATTTTCATCTGCAGATATTCGGAGCAAATCTTCATTATTTCTGACTCATACAGTCTAACTAAAGCAAATGCTGGCAAGGTTAGCTTTAAGGGCATGCATGAGTCACTGTCCTCAGGCAGTGTAGATGTAGTTGGCCAAACAGGATTAACAGGAAATAAGTAACTTCCATGGTTCAGTACCAAGCTATAAACACAGGTAGCAAATTGTAGCCGAATTTCAAGATGGCAAGTCACAATTTTAGAGTTAATAAATATAAATTTCTTTGTGGTGGAGTTTTTTTGTGTGGGTTTTGTAGGACTTATCTAAGCTGTGGTTCAACTGTAGCATTTGACTTCCATTGATAGTATTCTCAATAGTTGCCTATGCTGGTGTACTTGAAGTTTTTTCTCACTATGTTTTCTGTTATTGAGATCAAAGTTTACATATTTTATATTGTGTACCATGGAAATATCTTTGTAATTGCAGTTGTCGTTGAATACTTTTATATTTTAACCTTGATGCTTGAATAAAAAGTGTGACAGCCAATGTAGTACATTGAGCTTCATTGAGACAGCGCCAGGGCAACTGAGAGCCGGACGGCACTGGGTTACTCTGTGCCTCGTGGAGAAAAATCAACTAAACATGAGCTAAAGGAGATCCTAAGAAAAGGGAAAATGTCCTCATATGCATTCTCTGTGTAGACCTGCCGGGAGGAGCACAAGAAGAAACACCCAAATGCATCTGTCAACATCTCAGAGTTCTCCAGGAAGTGCTCAGAGAGGTGGAGGACCATGTCTCCTAAAGAAAAAGGGGAAATTTGAAGATATGGCAAAGGCTGACAAGGCTCGTTATGAAAGAGAAATGAAAACTTACACCGCCAAAAAGGGGAGACCAAAAAGAAGTTCAAGGACACCAATGCACCCAGGAGGCCTACTTTGGCATTCTTCTTGTTCTGAGTACCACACCAAAAAAAAAAAAAAAAAAAAAAAAAAAAAAAATGGCTTATCTATTGGTGATGTCACAAAGGAACTAAGAGAGATTTGGAACAACACTGCCACAGATGACAAGTAGCCCTATGAGAAGAAGGCCACCAAGCTGCTGAATGATAAGTACGAGAAGGATATTTCTGCCTAAAGAGCTAAAAGAAAAGTTGATACAATGAAAGAAGGAAGAGTTAGTTAAGGCTGAAAAGAGCAAGAAAAAAAGGTAGAGGAAGATGATGAGGAGGATGAAGAGGATGAGGAGAAAGAGAAAGAAGAAAAAGACAAAAATGATAAAGATGATGATGAATAAGTTGGTTCTAGTGCAGTTTCTTTTGTTTGTTTTTTGTCTAACATTTCATCCTAAAGCAAAGGAATATATGACAGAAAGCCCACATACACATAGAAGCTGAACAGTGTTCTACTCAGTGATAACTTGATCAAGAAAGAAAGAAATGAAAGACTATAGAATTTAATGAAAATAGAGGGAAAACATACCCAAACTTATTTGACACAATGAAAGCAGCGCTAAGAGGAAAACTCATAGCTCTGAGTGTCTCCAAAAAGAAACTAGAGAGAGCATATGCTAACAGCTTGACAGCACACATAAAAGTTCTAGAACAAAAAGAAGCAGATACACCCAAGAGAAGTAGATAGCAGGAAATAATCAAACTTAGAGCTAAAATCAACAAAATAGAGACAAAACGAACTAAACAAGGAATCAACAAAACCAGAAGCTGATTCTTTGAGAAAAATCAACAAGGGAGATAAACCCTTAGCCAGACTAACCAGAGGGCACACAGTATTCAAATTAAAAGAAAATCAGAAATAAAAAGGGAGACAAAAACAACAGAAACTGAGAAAATTAAAAAAATTATCAGATCCTACAACAAAAGCCTACACTCAACAAAACTAGAAAATCTGGATGAAATGAATAATTTTCTAGAGAGATACCAGGTACCAAAGTTAAATCAGGATCAGAGAAACCATCTAAACAGTCCAATAACCCCTAAAGAAACAGAAGCAGTCATCAAAAGTCTCCTAACCAAAAAAAAAAAAAAAAAAAAAAAAAAAGAAAGAAAGAAAGAAAAAGCCCAGGACAAGACAGGTTTAGTGCAGAATTCTATCAGACCTTCATAGAAGACCTAGTACCAATACTCTCCAAACTATTCCACAAAATAGAAACAGAAGGAACACTACCCAATTTCTTTTATGAAGCCACAATTATACTGATACCTAAACCACACAAAGACCCAACAAAGAAAGAACATTTCAGATCATTTTCCCTTATAATAGCTATGCAAAAATACTCAATAAAATTCTTGCAAACTGAATACAAGAACACATCAAAATTATTATCTATCATGGTCAAGTAGGCTTCATCCCAGAAATGCAGGAATGGTTCAATATATGGAAATCCATCAACATAATTTATTATATAATCAAACTCAAAGGGAAAAAAACCACATGATCATCTCATTAGATGTTGAGAAAGCATTTGACAAAATTTAACACTCCTTCATGTTAAAAGTCTTGGAAAGATTAGGAATTCAAGGCCCATACATAAACACTGTAAAAGCAATATATATCAAACCAGTAGCCATCATCAAACTAAATGAAGAGAAACTTGAAGCAATATCACTAAAATCAGTAACTAGATAAGAATGCCCCCCCTCCCTGGTCAATATAGTACTTAAAGTCATAGCCAGAACAATTAGATAACAAACAGATGTCAAAGGGATACAAATTGGAAAGGAAGAAGTCAAAATATTACTATTTGCAGATAATATGGTAGTATACTTTAGTGAACCCAAAAATTCCACTAGAGAACTCCTACAGCTGATAAACAACTTCAGCAAAGTGGCTGGTTATATAATTAACTCAAACAAATCAGTAGCCTTCCTCTACTTGAAGGGTAAACAGGCTGAGAAAGAAATTAGGAAAATGACACCATTCACAATAGTCACAAACAATATGAAATACCTTGGTGTGACCCTCACCAAGCAAGTAAATGATCTGTATGACAAGAACTTCAAGTCTGAAGAAAGAAGATATCAGAAGATGAAAAGATCTCTCATGCTCATGGGTTGGCAGGACTAATATATTAAAAATGACCATCTTACTAAAAGCAATCTACAGGGTCAATGCAATCCCCATCAAAGTTTCAGAAGATTCTTCATAAATTTAGAAAGCAATTCGCAAATTCTTTTGGAACAACAAAAAGCTCAGGATATCTAAAACTATTCTCAACAATAAAACAACTTCTGAGGGAATCACCATCCCCGACCTCAAGCTGTATTACAGAGCAATAATGATAAAAAAAAACTGTATTTTATTGGTACAGAAATAGGAAGATAGATCAATGGAATAGAATTTAAGGCCCAGAAATAAACCCACACACCTATGGTCACTTGATCTTTGACAAAGGAACTATAACCATCAGTTGAAAGAAAGATAGTATTTTCAACAAATGGTGCTGGTCCAACTGTCAGTTAGCATGTAGAAGAATGCAAATTGATCCATTTCTATCGTCCTGTACAAAGCTCAAGTCCAAGTGGATCAAAGACCTCCACATAAAACCAGGTACACTGAAACTAATACAAGAGAAAGTGTGGAAGAGCTTAGAACACATAGGCACAGGTGAAAATTTCCTGAACAGAACACCAATGGCTTATGCTCTAAGATCAAGAATTAACAAATGGGACCTCATAAAATTGCAAAACTTCTGTAAGGCTAAGGACACTGTCATTAGGACAAAATGGCAATCAACAGATTGGGAAAAGATCTTTACCAATCCTACATTTGACAGAGAACTCAAGAGATTAGACTCCAGAGAATCACATAACCCTATTAAAAATGGGGGACAGAGCTAAACAAAGAATTCTCAACAGAGGAATGTTGAATGGCTGAGAAACTCCTAAAGAAATATTCAACATCCTTTGTCATCAGAGAAATGCAAATCAAAACAACTCTGAGATTCCACTTCACACCAGTCAAAATGGCTAAGATCAAAAACTCTGGTCACAGCAGATGCTGGTGAGAATGTGGAGAAAGAGGAACACACCTTCATTGTTGGTGGGATTGCAAGCTGGCACAACCATTCTGGAAATCAGTCTGGAGGTTCCTCAGAAAATTGGACATAGTACTTACTAACTGAGGGCTCAGCTATACCACTCCTGGGCATGTACTCAAAAGATGCTCCAACATATAACAAGGACACATGTTCCACCATGTTCATAACAGCCTTATTCATAATAACCAGGAGCTGGAAACAACCTAGATGTCCTTAAACAGAGGAATGGATACAGAAAATGTGGTACATGTACACAGTGGAGTACTACTCAGCTATAAAAAACAATGACTTCACGAAATTCTTAGGCAAATGGATGGAACTAGAGACTATCATCCTGAGTGTGGTAACACAACAACACACAAAAAATCCCACGAGGTATGTACTTACTGATAAGTGGATATCAGCCCAAAAGATCAGATAACCAAAGATTCAATTCACAGATCACATGAAACTCAAGAAGAAGGAAAACCAAAGTGGAGATGCTTCAGTCCCTCTTAGACGAGGGAACAAAAGTATTCACAAGAGGAAATACGGAGACATAGTTTGAAGCAGAGACTGAAGGAAAGACCATCCAGAGACTGCCCCACCTGGAGATCCAGCCCATATACAGCCACCAAACCCAGACAATACTGCTGATACCAAGAAGTGCTTGCTGACAGTGAAAGACCCCCGAATTGGGGAAGCCCCTCATTCCAGTACCAAGAGAACGTGAACCCAAGAACTCACGGAGAGCCTATCTTGGTGCAATCAGGCAAGAGGTTTATTGGGGGGAAGGGGAGAGACCAGAGCTCTGGGGCCAACACATATTTCACACAGGAGATAGAGGAGTCGACCCTGAACTCAATTAGGGGGACATATTTATAGGAAAAATTACATAGGCACTTAGCAACAGGCGCATAGCAATTTTATTGGTTCATTCAAATTGGCACACTCTGTCTGCTTTTGGACACAATTTAACTCTAGGCTACTCTATTTTGGGGCACACTGACCTTGTATTTGTTTTTCTTAGGACTGCAGAGCCAGACCTTATCGAGTCTAGATGGTCTGGAGTTGGGCCATTTCTTTAAACAGTTATTTTGTTCTTAGCCTTGAAGCATACTTGTCCTCAAGGCAGGGTCAGTGGGGCCAACTTAAAATTTTAACTCTTTTAACAGGAACCTGATATAGCTGTCTTCTGAGAGGCTCTGCCAGATCATGACAAATACAGAGGCAGATGCTCACAGTCAACCTTTCACTGAGAATGTGGTCCTCAATGGAGGAATTAGAGAAAGAATTGAAGAAGCTGAAGGGGTTTGCAATCCCATAAGAACAACAATACCAACAAACCAGAGCTCCCAGGGACTAAACCACCATCCAAAGAGTCCACATGGAGGGACCCATGGCTCCAGCTGCACATGTAGCAGAAGATGGCCTTGCTGGGCATCAGTGGGAAGAGAAGCCCTTGGTCCTGCCAAGGCTCAGTGCCCTAGTACAGGGGAATGTGTGGGTAGGGAGGTTGGAGGGGATAGGTGGGGGCACCCTCTTAGAAGCTGGGGGGTGGGATGGGATAGGGGGTTATGGAGGGAAAACCGGGAAAGGGAATAACATTTGAAATGTAAATAAATATATATCCAAAGCGATTGGGGGTGTGAGAATAAAAATTGCTTTACATCCCATTATTTTCCAGAATTATAGTATTCTGTAGCTAACTATATATTTACTTTTATATTTTCATGTGATTGAATTTTGATTTTTGGTACAACTTTATTTAAGCTGAACACTAGCTTCAGTGCTCTCTGTGAGGCAAGTCTAGTTACTTCAGAAAAGTCTGTATTTATTTCTGACGGACAGGTGTATTCAGCCCAGCATTACTGCTTGGTAGCTTTTTTGTCTTTTAGCAAAGTTTTTTTTTTCTCCTAGAAATATCCTTATAATATCCTTGGAAGGGGAAGCTGGTTTTCCCTTGGATTCTTTGGCGGCACTTTCTTGATGTTTGATTTTTGACAGCTGAGGTGCAGTGTTTTGGTGTGGGTTTTTGGGCTTTGTGTTTGGAATTTGTTGGGTGTCCTGTATCCAGAAATGGAGGTGTTCCTTTCCTAGTTATTCGTCTGTTTGGGAAACTGCTAAAGTACCAGTCACCAATAGATGATGTCTCAGAGGTTCCTGTGCCTTCTTTACATTTTCATTTCTCCTTTTTGTCTCTCTGCCTGAGTCGTTCCGATGACTGGCCTCTGAGTTTGCTGATTCTTCTGTTGCGGTTCGCCTGCTGTCGAACACTTAGTGTGGACTTTTCAGCTTAGGTTTCTATTTTCCGGCTCCGACTCTCTCACGTGACTGCTCTTAGCTCAGCACTGCGCATGGCCAGTGGAGTCAAGCCCCCAGGAGGAGCTACCCTGCAGCTCCTGGGCGACATCCGCTGCTGCTGTCACTGTGAGGAGACAGCTTAAGGAAGGAAACGTTAACATGGCTCAAAGTTCCTGAGATGTTTTATCCTGGCATGCTGGGAAGGGCAAGCTGGCAACTTGCTCCTAACGAGGTAGAGAAAAGGGAAACCGAAAGCCTAGGCCAGAATCAGGAGCAGTTGTAATTTCTAGAGTCCCCAAATGAATGATTACTGCCAGCCAGCCAAAGGCCCCATGGCTTTCAAATAGCATCACGAGTGTTCAAAACACGAGTGTGAGATGTGAATTATATCAGCCAGAGAAGTGTTTGCATAGCACGCAGCAAACCTGGCTTCCTATCCTCAGCTTCTTATAAATCCAACATGGTGGCGCATAGCTACATGTTCAGAACACAACAGGTGGATTGGACCAATCTGAGTGACTCAGGGCCTTGTTTCAAAGAGTGAAGTAATTAACTGTCTTCTCAGGTCTCAGATGCCCGCTACAGCTTGAAGGGTAGTGTTGACATAGAATACTTTCGGCCCCGGAAGGGAAGGAACCCTCATATGGATGGACATCAGTGCATCCTAGAGGTCGATGAGCGCTGTGCCTGCTCTGAGCATCACTGCCTGCGATACACGTGCAAACTTCATTGGGAAGAGTTACCACAGTCTTAGTAAAAGAAATCTGTGCTTACGTTTCCATTGTGGCAATAAGAGTGCTGTCACAGCCCCCAAGTTTCATGCAAATATCTGAAAGGGTTCCAGTTGTTCGTCAAAATGATATTCCTGAGGTACTTGTGGCCCTCTGATGTACAGTCTAGAAAATAGCCTAGTATTAAATTAAAGTATTAGTTATTGTTTGTTCTATTTCCAAGTTCTATATACTTTTTTCTTTTATTGAAAATAATTTCTATCATATAGTACATCCTGATTATAGTTTCCCCTCCCTCTGCTCCCCCAGTCCCTCCCTATCCTTTCTCCCCTCTGAGTCCACACCCTCTGTTCTCATTAAAAAAGAACAGGCTTCTAAGAGATAATGACCAAACATGACAAAATAAAATATAAGATGAAGCAAAGTTGGATATGGCAACCCAACAGGAGGGAGAGTCCCAAGAGCAGGCACAAGAGTCAGAGGGCCACCTCTTCTCCTACTCAGGAGTCCATATTAAAACTACTGAGATAATGCTATAATGTGTACAAAGAGGACCCGATGCAGAGCCATTTAGGTCCTGTTCTAGCTGCTCCATCACTGTGAGCTCAGAAGCCCTTCTGATTTAGAGGGCCTTGATCTCCTGGTATCCTCTTTTCCCTGATTCTTACAGTCTTTCCACCTCCTCTTTTGCAGGATTCCCTGACATCAGAGGGGAGGGGTTTGATAGAGACCTTCTATTTAGACTCTGCATAACGCCTGGCTGTGGGTCCCTGCATCTGTCCTTCTGCCTCTCTGAGGATGACAGGATAAGACACTGATCTATGAGTATAGCAGAATATCATTAGGAATCATTTTATTGATTTTTTCAAGAACAGATCTGTTTGTTTTTACCTCAAGTAAAAACATCATCTGGTCTCTGGGCTGTTTAGTCTCTGGTTCTTGATTACCCAAGAAGTGCTGAATGTGAATTCCTTCTCATGGAGTGGGCCATAGATAAAATCAGACATTATTTAGCTACTCCTACAAGTTCTATGCCACCATTGTCCTAGCATATTTTATAGGGAGGACATATTGTCGGTGAGAAGTCTTGTGACTGTCCTTCTGTAGGCTGCCAAGTACCTTCCTGTACCAGAGAGATTACAGTGGAGGGTGAAGGTTCAGTGTAGCACCAGTTCAACTTCTCCAGTTTCACTGAGTTGTGTGTGTGTTGTCCCCAGCAGTGGGTCTCACTTTCAGTTTGTGGAGGTCAATCTTTTGTCTTGGCAATGATCTGGGTTGTTTGGGGATTTCCACTGGACCTTCTTGGCAAAAAAAAAAAAAAAAAAAATCAATGGAATATAACCCAGCCCCACCACTGGAAGCCTCTCCTGGTTACAAGAGATGCTTAGTTGAGACTCTATATTCCCCATGACTAGGAGTCCTCATTAGGTTCATCTTCATAGATTTCAGGAACTTTCCATTCCTTCCTTCCTATCTCTGATCCCTCACCCGATTTCCTCACTCCCATCCCCACCTATCTCCAGTCCACCCATAAAATCTATTTCCCCTTCCCATGACTTCACTGTATCCTCATGACCCTTCCCCTCTGTACCTAATCTCTCTGAGTCTACAGATTGTAATGTGGTTATCATTTACTTAATAGCCAATATTCCTCTACAAGTGGGTACATATCATATTTATCTCCTGGGTCTCGGCTATCTCATTCAAGATGATATTTTCTAGATCCATCTATTTGCCTTCAAACTTCATGAAATCATTTTCTTAATAACTGAATAATACTCCATTGTGTAGATGTACCACTTTTCCTTAATCAATTCTTTTGTTTAGGGACATCTAGTTTGTTTCTGGATTCTACAAGTGGAGCCACAATGAACACAGTTGAGCAAGTGTCCTTGTAGAAGGATGGTTCATCCTTTGGACATATGCTGAAGAGTGATAGATAGAGTCCCAACTTTCTGAGGACCATCATATCGCACAGTGGCTGTGTAGGGTTATATTCCCATTAGCATTGGAGCAATGGTTTCTTTGCTCCACATCCTCACCAGTGTGAACTGTCATTTATGTTACTGATACTGCCATTCTGAAAGGTGGGAGATGGTATTTCAAGATAGTTTCGATTTGTATTTCCCTGGTGGATAAGGACGCTAAACATTTCTTTGAGTATTTCTCACCCATTTGAGATTCCTCTACTGAGAATCCTCTGTTTAGATTTGTTCCCCATTTTAATTGAATTATTTTTTTATATCAAATTTCCAGAGGTATACATATACACATATACATATAAATATTGTACTGGCTAGTTTTGTGTCAATTTGACACAAGCTGGAGTTTTCACAGAGAAAGGAGCCTCAGTTGAGGAAATGCCCCCATGAGATCCAGCTGTAAGGCATTTTCTCAACTAGTGATCAAGTGGGGAGGGCCCAGCCCATTGTGGGCGGTGCCATCCCTGGACTGGTAGACCTGGGTTCTATAAGAAACCAGGCTGAACAAACCAGGAGAAGCAAGGCAGTAAGTAACATACCTCCATGGCCTCTGCATCAGCTCCTGCTTCCTGATCTGCTTGAGTTCCAGTCCTGACTTCCTCTGGTGATGAACAGTGATATGGAAGTGTAAGCTGAATAAACCCTTTCCTACCCAACTTGCTTCTTGGTCATGTTTGTGCAGGAATAGAAACCCTGAATAAGACACATATACATCATATACACATACACATATATATCATACACATATACACATACATATACACATACACACATATACACATATGCACATATGCATACATTTACATATTCTTTATCGTTTGGGGTTGGAAAAAATCTTTTTCTACTGTAGGCTTCTGCTTTTTCTGTTGGATGACATCCTTTGCCTTGTAGAAACATTTCAGTTTCATGAGGTCATATTCATTAATTGTTGATCTTGGTGCCTGTTGGTGCTGCCAGTGTTCTGCTCAGGAGGTTGTCTCCTGTGCCAATGCATTCAAGGCCATTGTCTACTTTCTTTTCTATCAGGTTCAGTATATCTGGTTTAATGATGTGGTTTTTGATCTACTTGGGTGTGACATTTGTTCAGGGTGAAAAATATAGAATTAGTTGCATTCTTCTACATTCTTCTATGTGCAGCCATCCAGGGTGACCAACATCATTTGCTGAAGATTCTGTCTTTTTTCCAGTGTATACTTTTGACTTCTTTATTGAAAAACAGGTGACCATGTGTATTTGGATATATTGTCTTATATCCGTTTGAGCTCCTTCAGTTGTTTTATTCCTATCTATTAGGGCTTCAATTTAATTCCATTAATCAATCTGTCTGTTTTTATGTCAATGCTGTGTGCTTTTTAATAACTCTTCAGGACACGTTGAAATCAGGGATGGCGATTCCTTTAAAAGTTGTCATTGTTTATGATTGGCTCAGCTATCCTGGGATTTATGCTTTTCCGTGTAAAACTTTGAGTTGTTCTTTCAGTGTCTGTGTTGGGATTTTGATGGGATTGCATTGAATTTGTAGATTGATTTTTGGTAGATGGTGATTTTTACTATGTTATCCTACCAATCCATGAGGATGGGATATCTTTCAATCTTTTGATGTCCTTTTCAATTTCTTTTTTTTTTAAAGACTTAAAACTTTTTATCATATAAGTCTTTCACTTGCATGGTTAGAGTGACCCCCCCCAAGATATTTTGTATTATTTGAGGCTATTGTGAAAGGTATTTTTCATGATTTCTTTCTCATTTCATTTGTCATTTGTATATCAGAATGCTATATATACACCTCATCTGCAAATAATGATACTTTGATTTCTTTCTTTCCAATTTGCATCCCTTTGATTGCCTTCAGTTGTCTTACTGTTCTAGCTAAAAGTTCAAGTACCATATTAACTAGATATGGAAAGAGTGGACAGCTCAGTCTTGTTCCTCACATCAGTGGAATTGTTCTGGTCTAGTCTATCTGGTGTTCTTTAAGCTTCTTGTAAAGCTCCTTCTTTAGGTTTGAAAATTTTTCTTCTATGATTTGTTGAAGACATTTTCCTGGGCCTTTGACCTGGGTTTCTTCTCCAAATATTCTTTACCAAATATTCTTAGATTTCATCTTTTCATATAATGCCCCAGATTTTCTGGATGTTTTATGTCAAAAGATTTTAGATTGAACATTTTCTTTAACTGGTGTATCCATTCTTCTGTTATATCTTCAGTGTTTGAGATCCTCTCTTCTATTTCTTGTATTCTGTTGTTGAAACTTGCCTCTGTAATTCCCGATTGGATTCCTAACTTTTCCCACACTCACATTTTCCTCAGTTTGAGTTTTTTCTATTGGTTCTATTTCCACTTTCAGTTCTTGAAGAGTTTCATTTATATATTACACTCCTTTGTGTGCTTTCTTAGATTTCCTTAAGGGATTTTTTCATTTCCTTTTAAAGAACCGCTATCGTATTGAGTATTGATAAATGCCATTTTAAGATCTTTTTTCCCCCTTGTGCTTCAACTATGTTTGAATATTTAGGGCCTGTTGTTGTAGAATATTTAGGCACCTATGAAAATGTATTGTCTGGTTGTGGGTTTGGGATACTTACAGTTGGAGGTGCTGATTTCTGGATATCTCTTTTGTGTGGGTATTTTTTTTTTCCTGTCTGGATTGTCAGAGAGTGTGATGTCTTTGTATTGCCTATTTTCTGGCCTGGTGTTCACAGGGAATGCCTGCTGGCAGGAGAAGCTGGGTAACTGGGATGAACTGGAGGAAGGAAGGTTGGAGGAGGTCTTTGCGAGACCACAGCAGGTTTCCAGTAACTACAGAGCTGAGGATAAGACTAGGGAATTAGATGTCAGGATCAGAGGAAGAGGTGTAGGTATGCCTTCAGCCTCTTACTGTAGGAGGAGTGGTGAGCAGTCAATGACTACTGTGGTGAAGATCTAAGTTACAGTGATGAGTTGGGAAAGGAAAGAAAAGTAGGAGGATAGTCTATCAGATTAGATGATGTGGGCCAGGAAGAGGGAAGACTGCAGCTGATGTTCTGCCGCAGCACCAGGGATGAGACTGGAATTGGGTCTGGGCAACAAAGACAGGAGAAGGGCTGCAGGCAGCCTACCTGGTTTTCCAGCAGGCATAGCCTGTAGATACATTTTACTGAATGCTACTTCTGCTGTCATAAATTAACCATGCTGTTCTCCAACACGAATATATATGTTCATGTCTTCATATCTACATAAAGCTAATGTGCTAACTGAATTTGTTTAATTAACTGCCTTATTTGGCTTTTCAAGTTTAAATTAGACAGAGGCTCAACCCATAGTCTATATAGGAAACATGACTTAGTGGTGCCCTAATTTATATTATGGCACCAATTCAATGGCAACTACTAAGGGCAGCCCATAACCCACGTTTCGATGCTGTGTGGATGCTGTTCTATTAGCCTGATTTATTTACATGAGTGTAACAACAGACATTGAACCACTGGCATTTTTGTTGTATTGTCAGTAAAACCAAAGAGAAAACGGCTTACTTAATTTCTAACTGAAGTTCATATAAAGAATCCAAGAGTCTGGAACTGTACTTTCAAAGGCCTTCATTAGCCAATCTATTCTCAGGCTAAGTAGTTAAAACTCAAAATGAATTTGAGTTGTAGTCTATATAACTGTGAAAGAATTCTGCCTTGGGGGGTCTATCAGTCACTGGGGTTTGTTGCCTGCCAAGAAGTGACCTTCTATACCAACCAAGCCATAGTGTTCCTGAGATGGCATTGCAGGTCTTAATTCCACAAAGAAAGTACAACCCTGCTTCTTAATGGTGGGCTCCATCAAATTCCCGATAAAAGAAAATTTATTCTCCAAGACACCATTACCTTCATAGCTTCAGGTGCATAGGAAGTTGATCTATTCAGTTCCTGGCATAAAGGCTGATTCTAGAACTCCTATGGAAACGATACCTCTGGGTCCCGGGGAGACAGCTGCCAGAGTGCTTGCCTCGTGAGCATGAGGAGCTGAGTTCGGTCCCTAGCACCACGTGGAAAATGATGAATGTGGTGTTGTGTGCTCGGGTAGAGGTAATCGAGTTCCTGGGGCTCGATGGCCGGTCAATCTGACCTCTGGAGTGAGTTCCAGGCCATTGAGAGATGTTGTCTCAGAAAGCATGGTAGATGACACCTAACAGATGACACCAGAGGGTGACTCCTCCTCTGCTCACAAATATATGTGCCTACATAAACACACGTTCAATAAGTGTTATTGAATGCTAAGAGACTCAGTTAAATTAGTTATAGTAGTATATGTTTATTGTATTGTTATATTACTTACAATGTAGTCAGTATCTTAGCTTTTTGTTACAACTTTATTTTAAAGAACAAAGATAAATGTACAGATTTTAAGCATTTTTTGCATAAAAGTATATAATACATTTTGTCAGTACTCTTTTTTTTTTTAAAGGTTTGATAGTGTGATCAAGATCCCACCAGTTACAATGAGCAAAAAGTACATGTAAAACAAGATGCAAACTGGAAATAGTCAAAGTTTTCTTGGTGTGTAAAGATTTTTTTTTTTTAAACAATGAATGAGCAGACAGTACATGTAATACAGGATACAACCCGGAATTTGTTAATGTGTTCTTGGTGGGTAAGGATTGAGCATGACTATTTTTTTGTTTTGTTTTCTTTTTTTCTTGGACTTCATATAGTCTGTGAGTTGTTTCTGGGGCAGTGCAAGCCTCTGGGGTTAGGTTCCCACTATCAGTGACTGCATATTATGTCTGTTCTTTTGTGACTGGGTTATCTCACTCAGGATGATATTCTCTAGATGCAGCCATTTTCTTAAGAATTTGGTTAAGTCATTGTTTCTGGTGGCTGAGTAGTATTCCATTGTGTAAATGTACCACAATTTTTGTATCCATTCATCTTCTGAAGGACATCTGGGTTCTTTCCAGCTTCTGGCTATTATAAATAGAGCTGCTATGAATATTGTGGTGCATATATCTTTGTTGTGTACTAAAGTGTCTCTGGGGTATATGCCCAGAAGTGGAATAGCTGGGTCTTCAGGTAGTACTATGTCCAATTTTCTGAGGTATCGCCAGACTGATTTCCAGAGTGGTTGTATTAGTTTGCAACCCCACCAAGAGTGGAGAAGTGTTCCTCTTTCTCCACAACCTCGCCAGCATCTGTTGTCATCTGAGTTTTGGATCTTGGCCAATCTGACTGGTGTGAGGGGGAATCGAAGGGTTGTTTTGATTTGCATTTCTCTGATGGCTAAGGATGTCGAGCACTTCCTCAGATGTTTCTCAGTCATTCGATATTCCTCAGCTGAGAATGTTTTGTTTAGCTCTGTACCCCATTTTTTAATAGGGCTGTTTGATTCTCTGGTGTCTAGCTTTTTGAGTTCTTTGTATACCTTGGATATTAGGCCTCTATCTGATGTGGTGTTGGTAAAGATCTTTTCCCATTCTGTTGGCTGCCGTTTTGTTTTCTTGACAATGTCTTTAGCCTTACAGAAACTTTGCAATCTCATTAAGTCCCATTTGTTAATCTTTGACCTTAGAGCTTGAGCCATTGGTGTTTTGTTCAGAAAATTTTCTCCTGTGCCTATGTGTTCTAAGGTTTTCCCTACTTTCTCATCTAATAGTTTCAGTGTATCTGGTTTAATGTGGAGATCTTTGATCCATTTACACTTGAGCTTTGTACAAGGAGATAAGAAAGGGTCTATTTTCATTCTTTTGCATGCTGAGTGCCAGTTGGACCAGCACCATTTGTTGAATAGGCTGTCCTTTTTCCATTGAATGTTTATGGCCCTTTGTCAAAAATCAGGTGACCATATACCTGAGGGCTCATTTCTGGATCTTCTATTCTATTCCATTGATCCACATGCCTATTTCTGTACCAGTACCATGCAGTTTTCAGCACAATTGCCTTGTAATATAGCTTGAGGTCAGGGATAGTGATTCCTGCAGATGTTTTCTTGTTGTTGAGGATGGATTTCACTATTCTAGGTCTTTTGTTATTCCATATGAAATTGCACATTGATCTTTCCAATTCAATGAAGTACTGGGTTGGAATTTTGATGGGGATTGCATTGAATCTGTAGATTGCTTTTGGTAGGATGGGCATTTTTAAAATGTTGATCCTTCCAATCCGTGAGCATGGGAGATCTTTCCATTTTCTGAGATCATCCTCAATTTCCTTCTTTAGAGGTTTGAAGTTCTTGTCATACAGGTCCTTCACTTGCTTAGTTAGAGTCACACCAAGGTATTTCATAGTTTTTGTGACGATTGTGAAGGGTACCTTTTCCCTAATTTCTTTCTCCACATGTTTGTCCTTTCAGTATAAAAAGGCTACTGATTTGTTTGAGTTAATTTTGTATCCAGCTACTTTGCTGAACTTCTTTATCAGCTGTAGGAGTTCTCTGGTGGAATTTTTGGGATCACTTAATTACACTATCATGCCATCGGCAAAGCGTGATGTTTTTATCTCTTCCTTTCTGATTTGTACCCTCTTGATCTCCTTTTGCTGTCTAATTGCTCCAGCCAGGACTTCCAGTACTATGTTGAATAGGTAGGGGGAGAGTGGGCAGCCTTGTTGAGTCCCTGATTTTAGTGGGATTGCTTCAAGTTTCCAACCGTTAAGTTTGATGTTGGCTGTTGGTTTGCTGTATATTGTTTTTATTATGTTTAGGTATGGACCTTGGATTCCTGTTCTTTCCAGGACTTGTAACATGAAGCGGTGTTGAATTTTGTCAAATGCTTTCTCAGCATCTAGTGAGATGATCATGTGATTTTGTTCTTTGAGTTTGTTTATATGGTGGATTACATTGATGGATTTCCTTATATTAAACCATCCCTGCATTCCGGGGATGAAGCCTACTTGGTCATGATGAATGATCGTTTTGATGTGTTCTTGGATTCGGTTTGCAAGGATTTTGTTGAGTATTTTTGCATCAAAGTTCATAAGTGAGATTGGTCTGAAGTTCTCTTTCCTTGTAGGGTCTTTGTGTGGTTTAGGTAGGAGAGTTATTGTAGCCTCAAAAAATGAGTTAGGTACTATTCCATCTGATTCTATCTTGTGGAATAGTTTGAAGAGTATTGGTGTTATATCTGCAATAAATGTCTGATAAAATTCTGCATTGAACCCATCTGGACCTGGGTTTTTTTTGGTTGGGAGGCTTTTGATGAGTTCTTCTATTTCTTTAGGTGTTATGTGATTATTTAGATGGTTTACTTAATCCTGGTTTAACTTTAGGATCTTGTATCTGTCTAGGAATCCATCCATTTCCTCCAGATTTTCCAATTTTGTGGAGTATACGTTTTTGTAGTAGGATCTGATGATTTCTTGAATTTCCTCAGTTTCAGTTGTTATGTCTCCACTTTCCTTTCTGATTCTGTTAATTTGGATACTCTCTCTTTGCCCTCTAGTTAGTCTGGCTAGGGGTTTATCAATCTTGTTGATTTTCTCAAAGAACCAGCTCTTGGTTTTTTTGATTTTTTCAATGGTTCTTTTTGTTTCTACTTGATCTATTTCTGCCCTAATTTAGATTATTTCTTGCCGTCTACTCTTCTTGGGTATATCTGCTTCCTTTTGTTCTATGGCTTTTAGCTGTTCTGTCAGGTTGTTGATGTAAGTTCTCTCCAGTTTCTTTTTGGAAGCACTTAGGGCTATGAGTTTTCCTCTCAGTATTGCTTTCATTGCATCCCATAGGTTTGGATATGTTGTGTTTTCATTTTCGTTGAATTCTAGAAAATCCTTAATTTCTTTCTTTATTTCTTTTTTGACCCTGCTATCGTTTAACAGAGTGTTGTTTAGTTTCCATGTGTCTGTGGGCTTTTTGTTGTCTTTGTTGTTGTTAAAGACCAGCCGTAGACCATGGTGATCTGAGAGGATGCCTGGTAGTATTTCAATCTTCTTATATCAATTGAGGCTTGTTCTGTGTCCAATTATGTGGTCAATTTTCGAGAAGGTGCCATGGGGTGATGAGAAGAAGGTGTATTCTTTTACTTTAGGATGATATGTTCTGTAGATATCTATTAATTCTAGTTGTTTCAAAGTCTCTGCTAGTTTTGCAGTGTCCTTGTTCAGTTCTGTTTCCATGATCTGTCCATTGGCGAGAGTGGGGTGGTAAAGTCTCCCACTATTATTATGTGGGGTGAAATGTATTTTTTGAGCTTTCGTAGGGTTTCTTTTATGAATGTGGGTGCTTTTTTATTTGGAGCATATATGTTAAGGATTGAGAGTTCCTCCTCGCAGATTTCCGTGGTAATGAGTAAAAAGTGTCCTTCCTTATCTTTTTTGATAACTTTTGGTTGGAAATTTACTTTATTCGATATTAGAATAGCCACTCCGGCTTGCTTCTTGGGACTGTTTGCTTGGAAGTTTTTTTCCCACCCTTTTACTCTGAGATAGTGTCTGTTTTTCTATCTGAGATGAGTTTCCTGTATGCAGCAAAATGCTGTATTTTGTTTATGTATCCAGTCTGATAGCCTCTGTCTCTTTATTGGGGAGTTGAGTCCATTTATGTTAATAAATATCAAGGAATAGTGGTTTCTGTTTCCTGCTATTATTGGTTTTGTAGGTTGAGTTGTATCTATGTCTTTTTCTTCTTCTGGCTTTCTTGCTTAGGAGTTTTCTTGTTTTTACTAGGATGTAGTTCCCCTCTTTGTATTGGGTTTTCCACCTATAATTCGTTGTAGTGCTGGGTTTGTGGTCAGATATTGTGTAAATTTAGATTTGTCTTGAAATATCTTCATCTCTCCATCTATGGTGATTGATAGTTTTGCTGGGTATAGCAGCTTGGGCTGGCACTTGTGCTCTCTTAGGGTGTGCATGATGTCTGTCCAGGCTCTTCTAGCTTTCATAGTCTCTGTTGAGAAATTGGGTGTGATTCTGATTGGTCTGCCTTTATATGTTACCTGACCTTTTTCCCTTACAGCTTTTAGTATTCTTTCTTTGCTTTGGGCACTTGGTGTTTTGACTATTATGTGTCGGGAGGTATTTCTTTTCTGGTCCAACCTATTTGGAATTCTGAAGTCTTCTTTTATGCTCGTGGTTATCTCATTCTTGAGGGAAGGGAAGTTTTCTTCTACGATTTTGTTGAAGATATTTACTGTGCCTCTTAGTTGATACTCTTCTCCCTCTTCTATTCCTATTATCCTTAGGTTCAGTCTTCTCATTGTGTCATGGATTTCCTGGACATTTTGGGTTAGGAGCTTTTTGTTTTTTGCATCTTCTCTGGCTGTTTTGTCTATGTTTACAATGTTGTCTTCTGCCCCCGAGATTCTCTCTTCCATCTCTTGTAGTCTATTGGAAATGCTTGCTTCTGTGACTCCTGATTTCTTTTTTAGTTGTTCTACCTCTAGGGTTATCTCTTTTAGTGTTTTCTTTATTGTGTCAATTTCCATTTTAAATTCCCTCTTCCATTCTTTCATCTTTTTGGTTCTGTTTTCCTCTAGTTCTTTGAGTTCTTTGAGTTTTTTTCTTGTTTCCTCTTTAAAAGCTTCTGAATCTTTTTGCTTTTCCTCCCGTTCTTGTTTAAGTATCTCTATCAGCATCTTGAGGTATGATTTCAGGTCTGTGTCTTCTTTTTCTCAAATGTTTGGCACTCCAATGTTTGCTGTTATGGGAGAGCTGAGTTCTGGTATTGCCAGGTTGTCTTGGTTTCCTTGGGACATACTCTTTCGCTTTTCTCTTGCCATCTTGTTGTCAGTGATATGTTCTTGCCTTTCTCTTGTATCTGTCTGTGTTCCTGGATCTCCACTGGTCTAGGTGTCAGATTGGCCATGCCCTGTTCTGTGCCCAGAAGTTCCAAAGTTGTGTTCCTGGTCCCTGGATCAGGCAGGGCTGGGGGTGTGCTTACCGTGCGCACTCAGCAGAGGTCTCTCTGCTCCCTGGCTGCCCAGATCTCCTACTCACCAGTCTTTAAAGCTTTAGGAGCTGCTAATCCGGCGTATCTTAGCTTTTTTTTTGTAGAGTTACTATAGATTTTTCTGGAGATAACATCTATAAAGTTAGAAGTTGCAAAACAAGTCTCACATGTTTCTTTTTGTTAAGGATCAGTCATAGCTTTTCTAAACTGAATCCAGTGTGACAGGATCTCTTCCTAATAGCCACAGGCATATTACCCTTAAGATTCCTAGTGATCATTAGTTTATCATCCACACCAGGATTTCCCACATGATGCTTTCACTGAATCCAAGGGGTCAGTGGGGAGAAGACAGCATTCCTTCTTGTTCACACCATATGGCAGGGCAAGCATCAGAATGTGACCAAGAGAAAATGATCTCATATGTTCATCAGAAAACATAACATGCAAACACTACCAACCATAGTTTAAGATAAGTAAACACATGGAGGTTTCTCTTAATGACTTTATTTGATCCAACATGGGTGATATGCATTCTGCTGATCTTGGTCCAATTCCTGTCTACTTGCATGATTGTCTCCCGTCCTGTTAGTGCCACCCAGTAATTCCTGACATGGGTTCTTGGTCTAGATGTGTGTTCAGCCCAGAAGACTGGACCACGCTTCTTCCTTTCAGCCTGTGTGGTTCTGCACACCTGTGAGAGCCAGTCACACTAGTGTGCACACGTCTATGAATCTACCATTCCTGCAAGCTGAGCAGGAATCTGGGATCAATCAATGTAAAGAGAAGGGGGACATGAGTACAGATTGATGTTAAAAATTGACATTTGGCATAAACTTTTCCAGGTAAAGATTTGGAAAGCTGTGAGAAAATGAGCGAGCTATGCTAACAAAGGCAGGTGATAGATATACCTTACAATGTGGAAGCATCAACATGTCACGACACAATAATAGGTGCAGCTTCCAGCACAGGGTGGGTCTGGAGGTCCCCTGGGTAAGAACATGGAGGATGGTTGACAAGGAGAGATACCATGGAGATGATTTCAATGTGAGGAAACCACTTTGGAGCTGTTAAGAAGGGAGTTAGAGATGTGTCAGCTGAAAGTGAATGACTAAATTCAAGGTGACCTGTGAACATGGGTAAGATAAAAACATGCTTTGACAGGAAGCTGTTCCAAAGCAGGTGTGGGGAGAGAGGATTCCCACTGAAGGAGGCATCTCCACTGACTCCAGGTGGGTTTTCATGGTGCCAGTATTGACTTTTTCTATGAAAGGAAAAGACTAAAGCCATGTGAGAATCACCACTATTAAACAGCACTACATGACTTGCCTAGCTATGCTGAGGCAGCTCATTAGACTGAGATTTTCCAGCTCCTTAAAAAATTTTTCTTCTCTGTCTCTCTTGTTGTCCAGTGCCTAATGTTTGGGTATATACTATTATTGTTCTAGGTGAAAAACAATGGGCTTGAAGCTGATTTTAGCTTTGAGAAATAGACAGATTTTAATATTTAGACAGGAGATCATGTTTCTTTCTAAGAAGACATAGCAAACTCCTAATCTGGTCTGAGAGAGAATGAAGCCCAGCACATATCTTTTCCTGAATTTTCTGCTGAGAGCTTCAGGTAGGTAGCCTGTGAGCTGGAGTCTGCTCCTTTGTAAGGAAGAAGCTATGTTGTTCTTTCAGCACCATCTCCCTTGCTGTGCTGTCCCCAGACACCAGCCATGCCCAGATCCCACCACTCCCCTCTGTGAAGTGCTGCTCGTTCTAGCTTTCGTGTTCCTCCACCTTAGCCCAGGTATATGCTCAGAGTGTACACCATGGCAACCTGGATTTCTGAGACAAATGATGCCTGGCGGAAGTATTATCAGTTTTCTGGGGATCAGATTAGTAATGGAATATAAATTCCTGAAATGAGAGTTTCCAGCTTCATTGTGCCTTTTGAAAGGACAGTTGACAGTTACGTCATCCTTTAGTTTGCTGCCTCTCTAGTCTGCCAGATGTCAGATCTTCTCCATCTTTCCAGGGAATCAGGAGGGGGAGGGGAGAGGAGGGGATGGAGAAAGGAAGGGGGGAGGGGAGGGGAGGGGGAATGGGGAGAAGAGAGGAAGGGGAAAAGGGGTAGGGGGGAAGGGGAAAGGGAAGGGAGGGGAGGTGAGAGGGGAGGGGAAGGGGAGAGGATGGGAGGGGAGGGTGAGGGGAAGGGAGGGGAGGGGAGGTGAGGGAAGTGTACTTGGAGAATGACAGCACTGCACAGGTTGATGATTTAAGGGTGATGCTCTGCAAATATCCTAGTTTACTGTTGTCCCTGCAGGTTTCTGCCTGACATCTATCATCTATCACAAGAAGTATTTAAAATATTCACGGATAATTCTAGATTTGTCTACTTATTCTTCTTGGTTCACCTATCTTAAAGTGCTTTCATCAGGAACACAATTACTTGAAATTGTGGCATTTGAGTGTATTCTTTGTCATTTTTTTTTTTTTTTTTTTTGAGGTATGCCTCATTATCACTTATGAATAGTCTTTGCTTTGAAGTTTACTTTTTTAATTCAAGCCACTTGGTTACGTTTGAATTTTATTCTGAGAACAACCTTTGCCCATCTTTTCCTTTTAACTAATTTACATCATGTTGAAAATTATCTTTCACATAAACAGTATTAGTTACGTGTAGGATTTTTAAACTCCTAAGTTTTTACTTTTACTTGAAGTATGAAAAAAATTTACATTTAATGTAGTTATGGTTTGAGTCATCTTTCTATTTGTGACAACAGTTTGTTTCTGGTTTTGTTTTTCAACCTTTTTTTTTGTTGTTGTTTTGTTTTTTGCCTTATTTTGAATTAGTTAACCTTGCTTCTAGTGATTGCAGTTTTCTGTCTTGTTTGCTAATTAGTTAATAAATGGTTGCTTTAGGGTTCAGTGATTGCCTTGGGGTTCAGTGATTGCTTTCGATTTTACAGGATATCTATTTTAATTGACCATATACCACTAGTCAGTGGCACTGTATTTGCTTCGTGAATGTTTAAGAACGTCCAGAGACTGCCCCACCTGGGGATCCATCCCACATGCAGCCACCAAACCCAGACACTATTGCTGATGACAACAAGTGCTTACTGACAGAAGCCTGATATGGAGGCCTCCTCAGAGGCCGTGGCAGAACCTTACTGGTACAGATGAGGAAGCTTGTAGCTAACCACTGGACTGAGCACGCGGACCCCAATGGAGGAGCTAGAGAAAGGACTGAAGGAGCTGAAGGGGTTTGCAACCCCATGGGAAGAACAACAATATCAATCAACCAAACAACACCTCCCCACCTCCAGCTCCCAGGGATGAAAACAACAACCACTGAGCACTCATGAAGAGACCCATGGCTCCAGCCACATATGTAACAGAGGTTGGCGTTCTCTGGCATCCATAGGAGGAGAAGCCCTTGGTCCAGTGAAGGCTCCTTTCCCCACTGTAGGAGAATGCCAGGGGAATGAGGTGGACGTGGGTGGGTGGGAGTGGGAGCATCCTCATAGAAGCAAAGGGAGGGGGAAATGGAAGTGGGGCAAAAGGGGATAATATTTGAAATACAAATACATAAATTATAAATACATGTAAATAAATTAAATATCCAATAAAAAGAACATTTTGACCTTATTTTTTTATCTCTGTCCTCTTATCCCGTATGTTGCACAGACTAATATTTATTCTCAGTGGTTATGGGGGCTGTACATGTTGAAAGCTAAGATGATGGCAGGCCCTGTGCCTGGTGAATGAGAACATCCTGGTTGCATCTTCACAGGGTTTTCTTCATTTTATTCATGAGCCTAACTCTCAATCTGTCCTTTGACCTTGGGCCTTCCAGCCTTGCTTAAGAATGCCCTAATTATGAAGACAATTTCTAGTCAATTCCATTTAGACTCTGTAGCTATAACTTCTGAAAATCACAACTTTAATTGACTTGTTTAGCACTTGCTAACACTTACAGCTTTTCGAGAGTTGTTTTTAGTCATTGAATCACTTATGTCTTTTGTATGTCCAAAAACCAGGGGCTAGGAGAGAATGGACTTCTCCTTTGTCTCCTCTTACAAGTGCACTAAAGCTATTGCCAGAGCGACATCCTCGAGCCCTGATAAGCTCCCAGAGGCTCCAATTTTGAATAACAAATCATTGCCATCTCCAAAACTGGTGTAGATTTTAAGGAGCATAAACTTGTAGTGATGATATATTGTAAATGTCCAAATTTTGTTTAGTTATCTCTTAAGGAGATTTGCATAGACAAATAGCATGTATTATCCATATGAAGCCAATTTCTGCTGCTCTTCATTTCTTTATATAAATCAGGCTTCTATCTCATATTACCTCTTGTCTGACAGATTGATCTTTAACAAATTTATGAGGGAAATCTTGGGTGGTGTGATGGGTCCAGCCTTAGTGTGTCTGGAAACCCCTTTACTTTGCATGTTTTTACTGGCTAAGTTAAAGCTGGTTGATTTTTTTCTTTTCTTTTCTTTTCCTTTCCTTTCTTCTCTTCTCTTCTATTCTCTTCTTTCTTTCTTTCTTTTTTCTTCCTTTTTGTTGTTTTTTTTTATTGGATATATTTTATTTACCTTTCAAATGTTATCCCCTTTCCCAGTTTCCACTCCATAACCCCCTTATCCCATTCCCCATCCCCTTGGTTCTATGGGGGTGCCCCCTTTCTACCCACTCCCTCCCACCTCACTGCCCTGACATTTCCCTACACTGGGACATTGAACCTTGGCAGGACCAAAGGCTTCTCCTCCCATTGATGCCCAACAAGGCCATCCTCTGCTACATATGCAGCTGGGTCAATCCATTTGTACTCTTTGGATAGTGGTTTAGTCTCTGGAAGCTCTGGTTGGTTGGTATTGTTCTCATGGGATTAAAAACCCCTTCAGCTCCTTCAGTCTTTTCCCTAACTCCTCTCTTGGGGACCTTTTCTCAGTTCAATGGTTGTCTGTGAGCATCCACCTCTGTATTTATCATGATCTGGAAGAGCCTCTCAGGAGACAGCTATATCAGGCTCTTGTCACCATGCAGTTCTTAGTATTAGCAATATTGTCTGGGTTTGGTGGTTGTATAAGTTGCTTTGTTTCTTTTGGAGCTGTGAATACCTTCCACCATCTTCTCACTTCCAATGGCTCAGGGAATGAGTCTGCTGTCATTCTTCTGTTTTCTTCTGTGCACAGCATGTCTTTTGTTTGGTGTTTTGTGTGTATCTTTCAGCATTTTCCAACAACATGCCTAGATTTTATTTTCTTCAGGTTTCTTGTGCAAAGCATTTATTGAGTTTCTTGGATTTAGAGTTCTCATTATATTTTGAATGTTTCCTATCACTATTCCTTGACTATGTATCTCTTTTGGGGGCTAGAATTACCTAAGTTGGGCCATCTGAAGCTCATTCATAGCTCTTGGGTCTACATTTTATCTTCTATCTGAAGCTCATTTTATATGAATTTTAGTGGTCTGCATTGAAGACCATTCTCTCCTGCAAAGTTTGTTGTTGTACACTGGTTCAATGTGGTTTCCACCTCAGTGCATCATTCTACTTACCTTGGAGCTTTGTAATAGCTTTGTCTCAATTTAAATGTCCAACAATCTAGATTGCTTAAAGGTCTGTCCCCGGATCATTTTAAATTGATTCTGGTTGAATTCCCCCCCCCCCACTATGGGCCATATATTTACATGTCTTTGTGTGTCTGGTGACCTTTCGTTAAATTAAGACTTTATGAATAAACTGTAAAGAATTTACTTTGATCCATGGCCAGTATACTTTTAGTTTGTCAGAGTCTGTCTGTGTGGCTCAAAATTCTTAGTTCAGATAATATTCGCACCTCAGCCTCCCAGAGTTGAAGTAAAGGCATGTACTATATACCCAGCATAAGCCCAGTCTAAGTCTTAAGTTAGAGCCTTGGGGTGTAGCTCAGTAGTAAATTTCATGATTATTATTCATGAGATTCTGGATTTAAGCCCAAGTACAATAAAGCAAAACACACCAAACAACAAATCACTGTATGTGTGAAAGTGAACACACGTACCCATCCAGCTTCCTCAAATTTAAGTTCAATACATTCCTTGCTGTACTCATCAACCAACCAGCATATACATTTGCTGTGTGAGTTACCACAACATACTGTCTTTTTACCTCTACCCAATGACTGAAGCAGAGCCTCTTACTCTTATTTGTTAACTTCCTACCATTTATCAAATATGGCTTCCTTAGAATCTTCTCTTGAGTAACAGAACTAGTTTTAATTCCTTCTTTTAGGTTCTGAGAATTCCCTTCTTCTCATAAAACTTAATTTCTTAGAGTTTGGTTCTTACTGCAAATCTTGACTATTTTAAGTATAGGAACATTATTTATATACAGAGCTTGAAACATTAGTTACACTAACATAAATATTTACATATATAAACATATGTACATTTATACATATATATACCCATGCATATACATATGTATGTATATTTTAAATTATGTCACTCGTAGTGGAGAACCCATAAAATCGTTGACTTAAATTCCTTTTCAATGTATTGTTGATTATACATCAAGGACATATTTCTTGTCATTTACTTCAAAGGACCCTCACGTGAAGGGAAGGTACAGAAGTGTGTGATGGAGTGTGCATGAGCTTTTGACACCAGACAAACAAGTAGATGGTGCTTCTTCATGTATTAGCTGAGTGATCTGGAAAAGTAGTTTGCTTTCTGAGCGTCGGTGTCAGTGATGTTGTTAACACGGCGACAACAATAGAGCTGCTATGACAAGTGAATGAGGTGAACATATAAAGCTCTTAATCCAACGCTTACAATAGAGGCTGCTGCCCAGCCTCTGCTCAGCCACTCGCTGCTCCACTTTCTTTCTGGCCTTCTCCTTTGTGAATTATTAACACTAACGAGAACAGCCATAACATAGAAGAAACAATTCCCTTTTCTAAGCCAACAGCAAAATCATGGACAAACCTAGATATGATGTACGATCACAGAGAACCAGAATCAGAGGAAACTCAAACATTCAGAGAAGTTAGTTTTAGATCCTGGGGACAAACACCCCTAAATAAGTTAGGGTTAAGAAAACCGAAGCCGTATAATGACAGACTCATGTTGAAGTCTAAAAGGTGGTACTCATGACACAAACTGACAAAGAAGGTGCTGGGGCCCAGTCTGTCATGTTCTCTGTGTCTCAAACCCAAGACTTCAGTGTCAACATGTCAGGAGGATTCTGTTCTTCACATGACTATGGTTTAGGGTAATCCACTAGTCGCCACAAGTAGTGTGTATATAAAACTCATATGAGAGGCAAGTTGGGGACATACCCACAAAGGTCTGGTCCATATGCTGTACGGTTGGGAAAGGTGGCTGGTGGCTAGGGAGGGGCCTGTGACCTCTAGTGTCAGCTGCTCCTAATATGAGTGGAGCCATTGGCATCTTGAGTGTATGCGTTGTTCTTCTTAGTTCTTAGATCTCTGGGACAAGTGCCAGAAAAATAAATGAGAGCCAGAGCCTTATCATTTTGTCAGAGACAAAAGCATGAAGATAAAACTCTCAAAGGTAATCTATCTGGGACAAAGGGGAAATAGTGGCAGCTGGAAGCATAGCTTGGAGCTAAGGAGTGTAACAAATGAGGCTGGCCATCTGCTCGGAAGGAGAGGGAGCGTCAGAAAGTCACTGCATTGGGGATCTGCTGATGGCTCTCATGACCTCTGCCCAGGCTTGGGGGACCTAGGAAGAGTAACCTGCTCTCTCTGTAGTTCATGTCTTCCATTAAATGGGGGATGTCACAGTCTTGTCTTTTCACACATTCTGCCCAAGCTTAGCACCTACCTTAGCTTCCATAATTCCTAAGACCCAGGCAGGCAAGCGTGTCATTTCCCAATGCTCTACATTTTTCATAGATGATTCTAAAATGCTACATAGGTATTCTGGGCCTCAGTTTATTCAAATTGAATTAGAGGTGAGGATAAAAATAATATTCTGTTCACAGAATACCTAACATAATGTTAAGACATTGTTAAAAAATTGTATTAGTATTGCCAGATTGTATATTTTATTAGTGTGTGCATGTGTGTGTGTGTGTGTGTGTGTGTGTGTGTGTGTGTGTGTGTGTGTGTGTGTTTAGAGCTCATATAGTGGCATGCACGTGGAGGTCAGAGGGCAGATTTGTGGAGCTGGGTCTCTTCTGTCACCTTTACGTGAATTCTGGGGATTGAACTCGGGTCACCACCATGCTCCTGTGCAAGCACCTTAACCAGCTGAGCCATCTTGGCATCCCAAACTCATTTTAAAGACTTAACTGTATGTAAAAATACATACATGTCAAAGCCTTTTTAGATTACCAATGGAAGGAGCAGGAAAAGGGTGCTGGAAATATTGAAAAAAGGAAGTCTGTGAAGTTCATGGAAGAAAAATGCAGATTTAAAAACAAAATGAACACACTGTAGCTGTCTTCAGACACACCAGAAGAGGACATCGATCCCATTACAGATGGTTGTGAGCCACCATGGGGTTCCTGGGATTTGAACTCAGGACCTCTGGAAGAACAGTCAATGCTCTTAACCTCTGACCCATCACAAAATGGAGAGTTTTTAAATAGCTATGAGAAGCTTTGTTTTCATCTGCTTGCTGTGTATTTTATTTTGGAAGAAGCATACTCCAAAGTCTGAGTTCTTCAAGTTCTCCTTCCTTTGTAGTGACTTTCCTGTCAGTACATTTCTGCATGGTTTCTACACAGGTTTCCTTGTGAGCTACTGTTCTGATCAGTGATTTAAAATGACAGTAATAAATTGGGTTCCTGTCAGTAAGTCCTGTGTGATTCAGGAATGCTGAAGTAAAATTAAGTTGTGCACAAAACTGTCAGTATCCCACTGACAGTGAAATGGCGTCCCTGAGGTTACCTTTTTAATGGGGTGTTTATTACACTTATCTCGAGGAGGCATGGTAGCCTTACAGCTTACCAGTCTTTAAGTTGACGCTTAGCTTTGCATGAAGCCCACATTTTAATTAATAATAAAATTTTAGTTAAATGAAATCACAGTGTTAGGACATGAAGGTCTCAAGTGACCTCACTTTGTTTCCATTTTAACCCTTTCATCTCCATTTATTCCTTATCCTGACTCAAGCCCCTCCCACTCTACGGCCCTTCCCTTTAGGAGTGCTGAAGGCAGAAGAACCCCTTGTCCCTTCTCTCATCTGTGACTCCTCTCTTCAGCAGGCTGCTCAAGGGTTCACCCCACCCACTGTTTGCTGTCCCACCAGCCTCTGTTTCTCAGCCCCTTCTCTGTTCCTTTCAAGTATTCTTAGTCCTTAGTTAGACGGTAACAAAAGGAGTCAAGAAACTGATGGTGTATCACTGGGCACTTCTTAAAGGGATGCACTTTTATTCTTTTATCCATGATGCCTTTTAGTCACAATTAAGAATTCAAATGCAAAAATAATATTAGTTTTGACATCTGTAAAGATCACACTACTGACACATCCTTTAAACATAGTTTGCATAACATGTGTCTTCAATATGCATTCTTGCTCATTTCTCTTTTGTCTTTGTGTGTTCCTGCATGCTTTTTGTACAATTGTATTCACTAAACTGTGGGATAAGAAGTTGATAAACATGGGGAAACTAGGTCTTTTGGAACCAGTGCTTTTCCAGGATGGGTAAAACCAAGCAGGAGGGTTGAATTACCTGCTCTGCACATGGGACTGCCTTCCACAAGCAGACAATTGGCAATTGTTTGCTTTCTAATTCGGTTGAAGCACAACAGAAGTCAGTAACAAAGAACATTCTAGCAAGCAAAGGTCCCTGTGGACTGTGAGTGTAGAGAGGCCCATATGGTGGTTCAGGGAGGGCCTGAGATCTGAGTTCAAATCTGGTCAGAAAAGCAGGTAATCTGAGAGTCATTCATGTTCTCTCTGAGCTTTAGTTTCCTCCGCTACCAAATGAACACATTAATGAAGATGCTGACCATCATTCTGAGGACCAGTAAAGAAGGAGGATACTGTGTGGTACACACTGTGACAAGGTACAGGTGATCAAGCATGCTGTGGTGGCATCTGTGGTGGCATCTACTAAAACCCAAGCACTCAGAACAGAGACAGAGCATAAGACTCTCTTGGGCTGCTTGCAAGACCATGTTTCAGAAACAGAAAATGATAAGAATAAAAGGTACAGGTTTTCTGAGTATTCAGGAGTGAGGTCACATACGCTCCTCAGTCTGTCTGTCTGGGGTGGGAAGGCCATGATTCTAAGCACGGCTATGGCTCTGTGGCTTTCCTTACATCCTGTTGCAGCACACGGTTTCCTTTGTTTCTCTGTGATTATTTAAATGAAACAAGTAAATAATTAAAGGATGAGCTAAGGGCTAGCGTGCTGGCTCAGAGGTTAAGAGCACTGACTGCTCCTCCAGAGGTTCTGAGTTCAGTTCCCAGCCATCACATGGTGGCTCACAACCATCTGTAATGGGATCTGATGCCCTCTTCTGGTGTGCCTGAACACAGCTACAGTGTACTCACATACATAAAATAAATAATTATTAAAAAAAAAAAAGGAGATGAGCTAAATGGCATCTCTTAACTTTTCTGTATGGGAGGATGCAGAGGCCGTGGTTGGCAGGAACAGGGCAGAACCTTTTCTGAAGCTGCAGTTTCTTCAGGACACAGTGAAACTGATACTTTCATTAGATCCCAGATTCGGTGCTGGGACCACTGAAGGTTGTGAGCACTTCTCATTCTTCACGTCACCCTCAGTTGACCCTCGGGGCAGCTTTCTGTGGGAATCCCAGAGATAGATGTGACCAATGTGTCCTCTCTCAGCAACTTCAAACATCATCCTCCTTTGCTTTGTCTCTAAGGCCATCTGTCTTATCCTATGCCCTCATTTTACAAATCTGCAAAGTATTAACTTCGTCAGCAAAAGGACAACTTTCTTCTAAAGACATCTTTGCCCAAGATCTAACGAGCTTTTCATTCTCCAGTGCACAATTAGAATTTTATCCCCAGGCAATGTAGACAATACCAGTGTGGACTCTCCGGGTTTAGTCATTTACCATAGCTGCTCCTATGCTGGCAGGATCTGAGAGAAGAAGGCCTTAGGAACAACAAGGTAAAAAACCGAAGATTGCCAATATGAATGATGTGTGTGTGTGTGTGTGTGTGTGTGTGTGTGTGTGTTTTCCTTTTACCCTACATTGTTGAAGATGGCTTGAGACTTTTCTCATTAACCAAGGTATAGGTTCCTGTGTCTGTTGTGACACAGTCACTACTAAGCTGTTGACAATCTAACATGGCGCATTCTCCTTCTGAGCAGCCAGCTTCAGGAGGGGTTGAGCTGAGTTAGAATCAAGGCTTTGACAGGGCGGTTTTTCTCACTGAAGACTTTGAAGTAAATCCAGTTCTTATCCAGTTCTTTGCCTTTGTTTTAGGGGCTGCCCAGGTTTCCGCATGAACCTCAGCCTCAGATGCAGCCATGCTGGACTGAAGTCCAACTGTACCTCACTGGCTGCTTCTGCTCCCTTCCCTCTTTTCGGAACTCTTGAGTTGACTTTGGCTTTTCGCAGAGAATCCAGGAGAAATGTGATGTTCTTAAATTCAGCTCATTAATCAACCTTTCTTCCTTTCTTTTTCCTTATTGTTATTGTTTTTGTAATATTACACATTTGTATGTTCCACAAGAGACACCCTCTTTGGAGGAGGGGAAACACTGTGCTCGCCAGGGAAAATGAAAGCAACCTGAAGCCACAGAGTGGGCGCCACTGCTTCCACGGTTTAATATTCACACTGGAGTGGAGATCTGAGCGATAAGGACCAGATGAGAGATGTGAGCGAATGCTGTCATGATAGGTCCTTTTGGCCAAGGCAGAGGTAATGAGTGTGTGGCGATGGGCGAGCAGTTATCTGTGGCCCCACGAAAGCAGTACTTTTTAGCATGTGATGTGGGAGTCCCCAGAGACTTCCTTTTCCTGTTTCCATGCTTCATGGGCTTCATGGGTACAAGGAATTTTAAGCATTTGTTAATTACTGTAGGTTTGGAAAATGTGTCTCAACTGACTCAGAGTTAAGTTATAAAGCTTGGTGCATAAATTTGCTAACACAAATCCTTGGATCTATTAACACATCAGGGAAATGAGATTCCCCTGTGTTAGGGTGCAGGGCAGGACAGGGCAGGAATTTGGAGCCAGGGACAGTGGAGAGAGGCAAGGATACCTGGGGTGGCAGATTTCTGCATAAGAGAAGGTTGTGCGGGGTTGGGAGATGAGTTTGTTAATGTGTTAAGAAAACTGTTCATATTACATAGTAATTACAAAACACCTTAGAGACTTTCTTTACAGACCTTACTTTAGGGACATCTATGAGCTGCCATAAAAATAAATATATTTATTCTTTTTATTTTAAGTCTGGGTGCTTTCAGCACAAGAGCGTTGCAGTTACTTGGAATCTTGAACTTGGCTGTGGATGGCCTTGCTGGGTATTTTCAGTTGATGCCTTATGCAGTTCAAAGAGGCATAAGTTCTCTGGGTGGACTTTTGGCTACCTTGGCTGGCTTGCGACTGCAGAATCAATAAAGTCTCCCTCATATCCACAAAGCAAAACAAATTCAGAGCACAGCTGTGAGATCCTCTCTCCATCTTCAAGCACCTTCTCTTCCTGCCTCATTATATAACGACTCCAGGCACCTCATGTTCCTTCCACAGCAGGCTGGGGTGTCATCACCTCCAGCTTTGGATGCCTCTGTGTTTGGATGGGCAGGCTCCAAGGAACACTCCATCAGCCACACTAAGCTTAGGGCCAAGGAAGGTAGGACCCCTGCCAGGATGCAAACTTAGGCTAATGGCCTGTGGGCTTCTGGGAAGGGGAAGGGTGGGCAGTGGAGGGCAGCCATTAGATGCTGGCAGGAAACAAGAATCTTTTTAAACAAAACCGTTAAGAAGAACATGAATCCAAAAGGACCACAGAAGCTCTGAATATCTGAGCTTCTCTTGCATCTCTTTAGGATTGAGAAGTAGAAAGAGATGGTTGGTGTCCTGGGGCCCTGTATCCTTGCATTCCAATGTCATTGAAACAGGAGGAAGACAGGCCTCAGGGACATATGGGACCAAACACTCTGTCAACCATTCTGTAACTCCTGCCCCACATTCTTAGCCTGAAACAATGAAGAAGCCAGTGTTTCCCCCACACAGAGGTATTTAACACTTAATGTCAGTAATCATGACTTATTTGATTCTTCTAATGAATGTTTGAAAGCTGAAAATGGCACTCTGATGAATAATGGATCAGCCAATGGGTCAGGAAGGCCTGTGAAGCAGTGAGAAGATTGCAGACGTCATATATTGAAGATAAAGAGTGATATAGTATAGTAGAGTCAGAGACTAATGGTTGCCAACAGCTATTCTGTTCCTGCTTTGTGCCAAGTACTGTCCTAGGCTCAGATCTCACAGCTGTTGATGTGTGTGTTCTTCTCATTCCTGTTATGCAGATGTAGAAACCGCAGCAAAGGAAGGGTGAGCTTTAAGACACATGTTACATGCTAGGAGACAGGTGGATGGAGACATTATTACTATTTAGTTCATATTCTTTTCTTTAAAGAACTTAACTTTTTATTTTATAACTATGTGTGCAGGTGTTTTGATGGAGACATTATTACTATTTAGTTTATGTTCTTTTCTTTAAAGAACTTAACTTTTTATTTTATAACTATGTGTGCAGGTGTTTTGACTGTATGTATATTTGTGCATCCGGTGTGTGTCCAGAGCCCATAAAGGCTAGAATATGGCTGTAAGAGGCCCCTAGACCTTAGCACAGTGGACACCAGTAGGTGTTTAAGGTGTAAAACTCAGCACGTAGACAGCACCACCTGCCAAAATGAAAACAAAGACCTAGTGCATCAAAGTCCTGGGCAGTCTCTAAATGTACGAACCTTGCCTTCCGGCTTCTGTGGTACTGCTTCTGTGGCTAACCGTTCTTGTTCACTGAAGAATGTCAACCCAGGACATGGGCTTTTTTTTTTTCTTTTTTCTTTGGTGCTTAAAAACTTATTCTGAGAAGGCGATTCCCCCACAACCTACTGTAGTTGCAGACTTTCTATTGACCTTCCAAGTAGTTGTCTGTGGTGGAAACCCCACAACAAAGATATTAGATTCCCTGGTACTGGAGTCACATTCAGTTGTGAGCCATCATGTGAGCTCTGGACGATTTAACCTAGGTTCCCTGGGAGAGCAGCCAGGTCTCTTAACTGCTAAGCAATCTCTTAGGTCCCCAGTCCATACCCTTATGTGCTAAACAAATGCTGCCTTCATAGGCATGCTTCTTTCAGGACATTGGAAATGAAAAGCTATTCAGTGCTTCAAGAGAGAGGTGGGCAGGGGTTAAGAGCACTGACTACTCTTCCAGAGGTCCTGAGTTCAGTTCCCAGCAACCGCATGGTGGCTCATAGCCATCTGTAATGGGATCCTCTTCTGGTGTGTCTGAAGGTAGCTACAGTGTACTCATATACATAAAATAAATAAATCTTGAGAGAGAGAGAGAGAGAGAGAGAGAGAGAGAGAGAGAGAGAGAGAGAGAGAGAGAGAGAGATCCAGTGTATAGGAGAGAAGCCATAGCTTGAAAACAATGTAGAGTTTCAGAAGGTTCAGAGGAAGGTAACTGAGGGAGTATTCCTTAACATTTATTTTCCCAGCTTCCATCAGTTGCTAGAAGTGTATGTTAAATGTTATGATAACTAAGAGATTCTCCATAGGCACAAACCAGGGCTAGGGAGATGTCCCAGTGAGTAAAGGTGCTTGCCATGCAAGCATGAGGACCTGAGTTCAATCCCAGTACCAACATAAGAAGCCAGGTGTTGTCTCTACGCCTGCAGTCCTGGTGCTGTGGGCACGTAAGACATAGATGAGGGGAAGGGGATCACTGGGGCTCCCTGGCCATCAGCCTTGCACCAAGTTCAGACCTTATCTTAAGGGGAATAAGATGGAAAGTGATAGAGAGATCATTTGACTTCTCCATCTGACCTAAGAGTTTAACATAGGCATATACTTGTAACACACACACACACACACACACACACACACACACACACACACACACACACACACACAGAGCACTCCATCTCTAGAATTTCTTGTTCAATAGGGGGGCACAGAACATTTCTACCAATTTCCTATGTATTTCTGATTATGCTGCAGAAAATTTTAAAATTATTGTTTTTAAGTGGAAGGCAAAATACAAAACAAAACATGAGAAAGGTTCAACGTGTGGCTGGAGAAAGACAGGAACAGACATGAGGAAACAGAATGAGATCTGACAGCAATGGCTAGCAAGTGATAATGTATTCTGAACCCAAGCTTATAAACCAGGGAAAGCTTATGCGGCAGAGGAAGAACTACATCATTTGGACCTTCCTAGGTTGTGTACATGTAGACTTGAGCCCACTGGCAGGACGACGCAGTTGGTACCATTGTTCCAGAGTTCAGGGAGCTATCTGAGGTGGTCTTTCAAAGGATATGACCCATAAATGTTTCAGTCAGTCACATAAAATAAATGAGTTAATTAGAACACATTGTTTTTTTCCTAAAAGTCTCTTAACGTCCACAAACATTGCCACCAACGAGGGTTCAAGTGTTCAAATATGTGAGCCTATGTGGGACATTTTTATTCAAACCACAGCAAGTACCCATCACTGAGAGGGGTTAAAAAAGGAGAGACAAAATCATATGCAGAGATAGAGGCAGGAATCTCCTCAAGCCAAGATTTCTTTTTGTTTGTATATATGATGTTTCATCTTGTATCTGAGAGATATGATTCACTCATTTCTTTAAAAATATTACTGAGATTCACTAAAAACAATGATTTATTTTATTTTAATCATGTAGATTAAATTCGTGCGGATGCTTGCGTATATGTTCAGACGGCTTCAGAGTCTGGAAGAGGGGTCACAGCCTCTGGAGTTGGAGGTATAGGCAGTTGGGAGCTGCCCAGTGTGGCTTCTGGGAAGCAAACATGGGTTCTCAGTAAGCACAATGTGTATTCAAAACCACAAAGCTCCCATTTTACATCTTTTTAAGAAGAGGTCTTATGTTGCTTAAGCTTCCTGTCTAGCTGAGGAAAGTCTTGAATTCCTAGCCTGTCTGCTTCTATTCCTGGGATTCCAGGAACACATCACCACATCTGGCTTTACTGTGTTGTTTAGAGATAAGAAACAAAAAGCAAGCGTAAGTTTCTTCACTAGTAGCTTTTTACTCATTCCTGATGTTCTCCATGTTCCAGAGCTTTTTGTTCTAGAGCTTTTTATGGGGCAGGTTGTCTTGTCACTTTTGGATCAGAGCTGATCCCTTCTGGAAAAATCCTCTGTTTTCTCTTCACACTTTTCCTCAGTTGAATTGTCATTTCTTGCAGAGGATTCCAGTCTGTATGAGACGGCGCCTCAGGTCTGCCCTCTAAGCTTACTGATGTCTTCTGTGTTTTTATGGCGCCTCAGGTCTGCTCTCTAAGCTTACTGGTGTCTTCTGTGTTTTTATGTGCCTGCTTCAAAAACTCTGGGAATAAAGTCTTTACACTGAGCACATGTTCACTATTTTTCCCATCACGCATGCTCTCTCTAAATGTGGTGTTTTGAATAAAAAATGGCCCCCTTAGGGAGTGGGACTATTAGGAGGTGTGGTGTTCTTGGAGGAAGAATTCATTGAGCAGTGAGGTTTGAGGTTTCAGACGCTCAAGTCAGGCCTAGGAGTTCACTGTCTCTTCTTGCTGCCTGAAAATCCAGATGTAGAACTCTTAGCTACCTCTACATCACTATCTCTGCCTGTGTATCACCATACTTCTTGCCATGATGAAAATGGACTAAACTCTAAACTGTAAGCCAGGCCCAATTAAATGTTTTAATTTAAGAGATGATCATGGTGTCTCTTCAAAGCAATAGAAACTGTAACTAATACACTAATATTTTAATTTTTGCAATTTTATGTATATAAGTATTTTGCATATATATACATATACATGGATATTTTGCATATATGTACACACACACACACACACACACACACACACACACACACACACACATCATGTCCACGCACCATTTCAGTGCTTGTTGTCAAGTCAGATATGCTGAGTCTGGAGCTCCAGGAGGTTCTATATGGACAGCCACATGGACAGCTGCTACGTAGGTGCTGAGGCTTGAACCCTGAAAGAGCAGTCGGAGTTCTGAACCCCTAGCTGTCTGTCCAGCTCCCCATCTTCTATTTAATTCACTTTTTAAAATTTCACTTACTTTTTTTAAGTTGTTTTCCTTAAGAACAGTTTTGGTTGCTCTCTCGTTGTCTGCTTTTATTTTCAAACCTTATTTTTCAGGCATATCAAGTATCTTCTATCCTATGTCTAATATGTAATCGTTAAAGTATTGGAGCTTTGCCTGGCTATGTCTGAAACGTTACTTCAGCTCTTAGATATGTTGTCTTGTTTGCCTGTGTATTGTCATTTAAAAAAACCTTTGCCTAATATTCCTGCTTCCATTATCCATAGGATTCTCTTAGATCACACTGAGACAGGTTTACTTTAAGTAAAATTTTAGCTTTCCTCCTATGTAGCCTGGAAATAAGAATCAAAACCTGATGCCATTTTATTAAAATTTCAATGATGAGGTTCTTTTCACCATATAGAAGATGTGGACTTGAGCCAAAAGCATGCACTTGACTAGGTTATAGTTCTGAAATCACCAAATGATGCTTTTCTTCTCCCATTCCTATTGCTAAGATGAGAAGAAACACCTATGGGGGTCATGAAATGGCCCAGAGAGTAAGAAAACATTGCAATGGATCTAGGCTGGGTTCTCAGCTGCCACATGACCGATGCAACCACCTGTAAAAACACTACACGGATCTGATGCCCTCCTCTCTTCTCCAAGGCATCCAGGCATACATGCCCTATATTAACACATGCGGGAAAACAGTCATATACATAAAGCAGGAAGATGTCTGCTACTGTACTTCTGAGAGGAACTTGTACTGAGTGGAGCACAAGCTCACATAAGGAACAGTTGCCCTTTCTGTTTGCATTTATCTTCCCCTTGTCTACTTTTGTGCATTACGCAGCCCTCAAAACAAATATTCAATTTCACCAGGATTTAGCGGATTCTGGCCAAAGACAGTTCTTGCTTTTCCATACTTCTCATATCACTTTGGCTAAGCTTCAGCAGATGCATGAGTTTGTGCCAGCTCAGTGATGCACTTAAAACATGCTAAATAACAAATGTACACACAGAGGCAACGTTTCAACTGCTCTCAACAGAAGGGCTGTTTAGGTACACAATTGCCTATAGAAGAAAGTGCAAGTCCAGAGTCAGGCTGAAAACATCTTATGAATTAAGTCAAAACACAAGAAGAAAAATAATGATTTTTTTTTTCACTTAATGTTATTGTTAAATGAAATAGCAAGCAAATTCCCAAGGAGCCGTGTGGGTTTTTAACTTAATCTTAAGTTTTATTCTGTGTGAATGGGAGGTCTGCACACATGTAATTATGTGCACCGTGTGTGCCTGGTGCCTAAGGAGGTCAGAAGAGGGGATTGGATCCCCTGAGTTACAGAAGGTTCTGGGTCACCATGTAGGTGCTCAGAATGGAACCCCCATTCTTTGGAAGAACAGCGAGTGCTCTTATCTACTGATCTTCACTCCAGGCCCAGAAACAGAACATTTTTTATTTCCACCTTTAAAGCTCTATATTGTGCCAAGACAGAGGGCTCTGTGGAGAGCAAATATCAGAATGCAGACATTCTTATGGTATATAGAGTTTCAAAGGATTTAATCACTATGACTCATTATTAAATGTATTTGAAAATGTGCTTGGCTGGCTTCTGCCTGCCTGGATATTTATAATATGCATGCATGTGCATTTACTAAGTATTTTTAACATTATAATATCCTCACAGTTTGTGCAGAGCCTAACGCCTTTCTGATGAGCTGTCAGGCAGGCTATTAACAGATAGGTGCATACCTCAGCAACTTCCATTAGCACTAACTCCATGTTCTAAATGTACTCTTCTAACTTTAGGAGGTGATTCACTCTCTGGCTTGGATGAATTTTGTATATGGAATTTCCCTCGGGCTGGGCTTTCCATATGCTGAGAAGAGGGCAAGATGCTGAACATAAATTTACAGAAAATAAGAGAACCTCCTTTGTGGTTTCTTCTCTCATTGGTGTGGCCACACACTGGAAGGAAGTGCCTTGAAGGAGAGCTTTGCTTTGGCTCACAGTTTAAAGAGCTACCACCATCAGTTGGGAAGGCATGTTGTCTGGAAGAAGTGGGGAGGGGAAGGGGGAACGAGAGGAGGACGGGAAGTGGGGAGAGAGAGAAAGAGAGAAAGCTGGTGTTCTGAAAAACCCACAGAGCTCACCCTCCCATAGCAACACTTTATCCAGGTTTGACCCACCCCCATGTCCTACCCAGCCTCCAAAATGTGCTGTCATTCAGGAACCCAATATTAAAACCTGTGGGGACTTTACATTCACACCTAAAAAAGGCAAGTCTTTCCCTGTAATGTTCCTCTGGAAACGGAGGAACTCTTCAGACTTTGGAGAAGAGAGCAGTGTGGAAACCCAGAGTTCTGTCTGGCTCAGTCTGTCTGTCTGGGACTCCATTCTGATTGAAAACTCCCATTGTTCAGAGGCCAGAAGGTGCTCTGTCTCTTTAAAAGAAGCTTAGAATGACATTTAGAGCAGATATTACAATCAAGCAAACTGGTGGTCAACCCTGGCTTCACCATTTTACTGTCTTCATTTGCAAATGAGCTACTAACCCTTTGAAGCTCTATTCCATTATTGGGAGAAGACTAAAGGAACTTGTCTTAAATGCTGCCATTTTGACTTCAGACTCCATTTCACCTAAGCTGACCAACTCTCTCTCTAACCGACAATAGTTCCCCCAAACATAGTGCCTATTCCTAACTACAGAAAGAACAAATGAATTTTATCAGCTGGGCAAAAACAGTGACAGTGTCAGTTGACAATGATGGAACACTGGAGAACGTCCCTCATCCCTGATTTTGATAGGTGAAAATTATAATTGTAACGTGTCTCAGGAGCTTGCGTGTTTTGTGCTTATAAACCTGATTCAGTCCCTGCTTGGCGCTGCCGTCCGGCTGATCACCGACTTCACTCACGTTGTTGGACTAATGAGTGATCTCGCTGTTTCACAAGCCCACTCATGGCACACAGTGGACATGGTACAACATCACCACACAACATCTTAATGTTGTGTTGAGGCTTTATAAAAGGAAAACCTGCATAAACCATAAACACGGTGTAGACACAGAATGTGCTGGGCAATAATGATTGCTATTATTTTGCCTGGCAAGCTGGGTTTGGCACACAGTAGGCCAAAATATCTGCAAATTAAAGAGTCTACTCTCTTAGTAGTAGTGAACTGTTGTCTACATTTCTTCTCTGACTTTAGCCTCCCCCAATGGAAGAAACAAGCGGTAAGGTGGTGCTTTGTTAAAAAGAAGTCATATGTAGAGAGGTCTGTTTAACTGCAGGCTGGCTGCTTGCCCTGTTGAGGGATAGAAAGAATTATTTTGTTCTTTCTAGATAGAACACCTGACTCCAGCTTCCCGGAGTCTTCGGTCTTTTCTGTCCTGCCTTGGCCGCACTTACCACTGAATCAAATGCTGGCATGGGGCTTTTTGGTCCAGGCCACCGCCACCCACATCATCTCCATGAAGGAGTGCTATGTCTGACTGCCAACTTTCTAAAAGGCTAGATTGAGATAAAAGCTGCACTTTTTAGGACTGCTTTGTAGACACAGAGAGGTCTTTCTCTGTTCCTTTGTTTGCAAACTCCCACCTTGCCTGCAGCAGTCATGCTTGTTGGGTAGAAAGCAATATGGAGTTGTAGCAGGAAATCTCGGTGACTTTCAGAAGGATGTGTGTGGTAACCTGCATTGTCAGACAGAAGAAAGACTCTCTGGCTTAAAACACAGAGGCAATCAGAAACAAGACCATCTGTGGGGTTACAGAATTTCCTCTATACCACAACCCCAAAATACTTGTGAATCTTTTAACTGACTTGGAACATTAAGGTATTAGGCATTATGGGCTATGAGCCCCTTCATTCAGCTTAAAGGCGAACTATTTTACAGAGACATTCCAATCTTCATACTATATACCCATTATATGTACATTATGACTCACTGATGTCCGGGACAAGTGGCTTCCATTGGGGGTGGCTGGGAACAGAACTTAGGTCCTCTACAAGACCAGAATCTTAACTCTGAGTCATCTTGCAAATCCTAGAATTTCTTATTGATATCATTTAAAAGTGAACGTTGACAAGTTAAACATGCTGTCCTCTGCTTCTACTTGGTGAATATGATCATGTGACAACACAGGAACTACGAAGGGACTCAGCTGGCCTCACAGCCCAAGTGTCTATCCACGGTTCATGCAACTGTAGGTTACAGCCCTTACCTGCTCTCCTGTTTGCTCTCTTGTTGCTTGTTTCTTTTTTAATTCTTTTAAAAGAAATACCTGATGAGCCATCTCTGAACCCAGTACTCCCCGCCTCCTTCTCTGTTTGCCCTTGTTCTTCTTGTTCTCCTCCTCCTCAGATCTTACTGAGGCCCAGGCTGGCCTTAAACCCACTGTGTCTCCATTCTGTATTGAACTCACTATCTTTGTAGCGCAGTCTCTTGAGTATTTGGATTACAGACATGTACCACCATGTCCTGGTGTAATCTCATTTCTATAGAGGAAGGCAAAGAGAATTTAGCATCCCTCGTTGTTATTGGTTAAACCCCTTTTTACTGGCTTTAGTCTTGTTGTACATGGATTTCTTTCTGCTATAGGTTCGTGACCTGTAAGGAATTCTGAAAGATGTCAGTTTGTTTAATCTCATAGGAAGGGCATCAAAGTAAAATAAACTTAGAATCTTATATGTTGCATTGTTGAGCACCTTCTGGTAGTAGGGGATCTCTACTCTGTTCACGGGGTAAATTTCAGATCTGTGATTCCCCCTTTGATGACTAGAAACATTTCCTCCAGGACTCACTGCCTCTCCGTCCATTTTCAAACCGATTTCTCATCCTCTCACCTCGTTTAATACCAGGTACTGCAAGATCCACTAAGTGTGCAACACACCTCACACCACTATAAGACATCTCAGAAACACTGGTCAAGGAGAGTCCTCACAGCCAGAGCAACTGTGCTGCAAGTGACCGGACCGGCTCAGTGCTGCACTAAATGGGTCATGAATGCACCCTGCTTCCTCCTCTCTGATTACTAAAAAATGCATATAGCTGCCCTAATACTCCCTACGCACACCCAGGCATGCATACGCTAGTCCAAAGCTTGACAGAGAATAAAAGTTTGGTTGGGCAGAATTGGAGCCAAGTTTCCTGTGGAAGATGGAACATATACTGCAGACTAATGAGCTATAGACCAGGCATGGGCTCGGATCTACAGGAAGGAATAACAAACAAAAAGAGAAAAGAAAACAAGTCATCATATGCATGTATGTGTATGTATGTGTGTGTGTGTGTATTATATGCATGTGTGTATACATATATGTATATCCCCTTAAAATGAATATGACTTTTAAAGAAAACTTGCTTAAGGCAGAAAATATAGTCTTCTAGTGTAAAGTTTCTATAATTAACTCAGATATAGAAAAGAAAAACCCCACAAAACAAAATCTTGCAGATGTAAAAAGAGCTTGTATAGTAGGTTTTTTTTTCCCCCTAGAAAACCCACCCACAGGTTCTTGGCCCATTTAACAGGTATGAGTTTATTTTTTTGTGGAGCAAGCTTTAAATGGAATCAGGACATGGTTGGTTATGTCTGTAACATTCGTGCCTCTGTTACCATTGGGCATATCTTGCTAGGCCAGTTATTACTGTGGCTCATAGGGTCCACAGCTGGGCTGAATGGGTGCTTACCCTTCTCCTCTCACAATGCACACACCTTCCAGTGTTATGAAAGCTAGCCAGAAGAGGCGAAGCTTCCGAATCAGTATTACCGTGGTTTCATATCTCTAACCCTATGAGTCAAGTATGTGCTGTCTTCAGCAATGGGGTCTTACCACCGGGTCTGGAAGGTTACTATAAATAAGCATGCCATTTTGGGGTGCTCTAAGGGATCCTGCTGATCAACAGTGTGAAAGGACCTGCCACCTGGGCCAAGTCAAAAGGCGTGTCCATAATAAGAGATGAGTTTTCAATGGATGTTTTCAAAGCCAGAAGGTCTTAGATTATGATACCACAAGTTATAAAAGACTATGACACCAACCCATACTTCTATACCAAGTAAAAATGTCATAATTAAAGGGGAAAACCACTTTTTTTTGATAAAAAGCTGGCTAAAGAAATTTATGACCACCGAGGCAGTCCTGCAGACAACACTGGAAGAAATTACTTTGGATGTGTGAGATGATTGATATTTATTGATTATGATTATGATTGAGATGATTGATTTTTATTTTTTAAAAGCTTTTTTATTGGTTCTTTGTGAAATTCACATCATGCACCCCAATAGCATTCATCTCCCCTCTCACTCATCCCCTACCCTTGTTGTAGAAGCTGTAGTGTGTCACAGTGTGTCTCACAGTGCACCCCTTATCCATATGTCTTTACTTGCAGATGTTCATTGCAATGACATATTGGTTGGAAGCCCTTGGCTTTTGCTACACCATCAATACTGGATCCTCAGCAGGCCTCCTCTCAGAGATCCTGCTGTGGCCTTGTATCATAGATTACCTGTAACTTGGATGGCAGGACTGTCCTTTTCACACGCTTCCCCCGTTCAGTGATGGGGTAGATATTGGGGTAGGCGAACTCAATGCCCTGGATCCCAGACTGAGAGGTATTGATCTAGTCAGCCAGTAAGCTACCCTTCACCTACGCCATGGGAGCAGTCTCTATAGCCATGCTCTGTCTGGGTCATCCAATGCCACAGCCACCATGGGGCAGAGCCAGCTCTCACACCCTCAGGGCTGGCTCACTTGCAACCTCCGCAACCAGGGCTATCTCTTCTTTGCTGCCTAAGTGAGGTGTAGGACCCACTTTCCTTAATGACACGGCCAGTTCTCCCACTCATAACCCCACGCCTAGTTCTCCCACTGTCATCGATGGCAAGGGACAGGGAGTCGGAGGAGGAAGTAGGAGAGGGAGAGGTGTGAAGACATGTTGCAGGACCAGCTCTCCTTCACACACACAGCTGGGGTTAGCTCTACTGTGCTGCCCAGGCTAGGTGGAGGGCCTGCCTCCTGAGTGCTGCCCAGGCTAGGTGGAGGGCCTGCCTCCTGAGTGTTGCCCAGGCTAGGTAGAGGGCCTGCCTCCTGAGTGCTGCCCAGGCTAGGTGTGGGGCCTGCCCTCCGCTTCTGAGGACCCTGGGCCGACTCTCCCCTACCCACTGCAGGTGGTGAGGGCTAGGAAATGGGGAGGGCATCTCTCTCTTACCTACACCGCTGCACCCGCAGAAAAGAGGCAGGGCCTGCTCTCCCGTATCAAGGGGTGCGGGCAGCCCTCAGACATCAATATGCCCTAGCAGCTGCCTGGTCTTTGGTGGTATCGCATCCCTGCTGCAGCAGGCCTACGGACCCAGACTTAGCCCTCACTGGCAGCACAGCCCAGAGCTTCACCCTGGTCTTAGGTGGCAACACCAGCTACACACATCAGGTTCCCTTGAGTCTCCAGCTCTGCCTCTCTTCACTGTGCCCACATCCTTCTGTTTCTTTCTCTCCATTTCTCCAACTCTTGTTCTCTTGGTGACACCCGAAGTCTCCGAGTGTCTAGCGTCATCTCAAGAGTGCTCTCAGGAGTGCTATACCTGCCTGTGCAGTGTGACACCGGGCAGGGGTCATCTGAGGTGTGGTTACACAGCAGGGTCTGTGCAGCGCTGTGTGTGTGGTCTTCTTAGGCTTGCTCGTTTCCTGGACCCCAGAGAGACAGAATGGTGATCATTTTGGGCTCCTTCCTGTCTGGGCTGCACAATTCCAGATGGGGCATCTTGTGGGTTTTCTACCTGCCCTGGACACGTGACATCAGACAGAATTAGGTGTCTGGCTGGTGGTCACCTTTGGCTGGTTCCTCACCCAGCCCCAAGGCACCAGACTGGTAATCAGTCCTTGGCTCACCCTGTGCCTGTGCCCTATTGGCCCCAGGTGAGGGTCATTTATCCAGGGCTGTCTCTCACCTGAATGTTCAACTTTCAACTCTTTGGCTTAGGGATTTAATTCATGGCCTCATACATTCTAGAAAAGAGCTCTTTTATTAAGCAACATACAAAGCCCCAGTTTTAAAATTATTTTTCATTTTTTTAGTTAACTTGTGTGTATGTTTATGTGGATGTGGAAATAAAACAGTATTTGCTACTTAATGAACAGGGCAGATGGGAACTTGGAGAACATAATCCTTGTCTAGAGAGTAGAAATGTTATCTCCTAATGTCTTGAGCAGCAGGACCCTTACATCCTCCCCACTGCGTCCTTCTGCCGAATCCACTCAGTGTGGCTCTCACTTGGAAAGAAGGAAGGCGGCTGGCAATTACCTCGGAATGTCAGGTCAGAGTTGGATGAGTCTAAGCACTCTCTTATGCTGCCTCAGAAACGCCAAGCCCAGGTGCTGTGTTTAAGGAAGCTTTTTGTCAGCACTGTTTAACATTTTCAGATGTTACTTAGCAAAACTGAGGGAGTTTAATCCAGAAGAAGAAAATTGGAATTATCTCCCGTCCTCCAACTCACACTTGTTGAGTTCCTACTTTACAGGCATGGAGCAGAGAAGACCCAGCTTTTACCTGGTCCAGCCCCTGTTCTATAGATGCCTACTGTGCAGGGTTTGGAGGAGGGAACCGAGACCAGGGCAATGCAGGCTGTCGAGTGCTGTGACAAGGCTGAGCACACAGGCAGGTCTCTGCTCAGCCATCAGAAGGTTTGAAAGCTCCCAGGATAGCTCCTAGGGTGGGAGATGAACATGTGTGAGCTGTGTGAATACATGGGTGGGAGATGAACATGTGTGAGCTGTGTGAATACATGGGTGGGGGATGAGTGTGTGTGTGAGCTGTGTGACTACATGGGTGGGGATGAGTGTGTGTGAGCTGTGTGAATACATGGGTGGGGATGAGTGTGTGTGAGCTGTGTGAATACATGGGTGGGGGATGAGTGTGTGTGAGCTGTGTGAATACATGGGTGGGGATGAGTGTGTGTGTGAGCTGTGTGAATACATGGGTGGGGATGAGTGTGTGTGTGAGCTGTGTGAATACATGTGTGGGGATGAGTGTGTGTGTGAGCTGTGTGAATACATGGGTGGGGATGAGTGTGTGTGAGCTGTGTGAATACATGGGTGGGGATGAGTGTGTGTGTGAGCTGTGTGAATACATGGGTGGGGGATGAGTGTGTGTGTGAGCTGTGTGAATACAGAGAACATGATAATGAAGAAATGATGTGGGGGAGGGGTTGGAAATCATCTAAGCAGAAGAACTTAATGTAGGGACAGAGCCAATGTCACACACTGCCTCAAGTGGCCTTAACATGTTGCCTAGTACTGTGTGCTTGTTGGGACAAAAGTGTGTAGGCTGGGGAGGGGCACTTTTTGGATGTACTGATAATTAGATAACATAATCCAGTAATTACTCTATGAGCAAGAGATGAGAGTTACTGACCCAGAAATTCCCTGTAAAAGGGCTTTCTCTGTCCCTTCAGTTCCCAGACACAGCTTGTGCTGATGTCGGAGGGTAACCCTGCACCTTCACCTCCTGTGTAAGTAGGTCAGTGTCTGCTGACACTGTGGGACTGTGCTGTTTCTCAGTCTGCTAGAACACTGCACTAATGAGGAGCAGGTCATGGGTTTAATCCCCTCTCGGGCCCCTCAGCTTCCCTCTGTTCTGTAGCCCAGACAGCACCCTTAACCCTGTGATGTGTCTTCTCAAATGGCCGCAGCCGCCCCGAAGGCTGTGAGACTCTTAGACAGATGAGAGAAAACTCATCTGCATTCAGCCCCTCGCAGGGGTGTGGCTTCCAGTGAGGGTTCCAGTGACCTGGCTTCATCAGTGATGTTTGCCAAGCATGATAAAAACATTTATCTTATTGTATCCCTCACCTTAGCTCCTGCTGAACATTTCCAGAAAAGCTCTTATTAGATCATTTTTCTCTCCAGTGGACTAAAAAGATTTATCAAGTGTCTACTGAACTGGGAGGTTCTTACTAAATTATCCAATAAGAGGACCCAGGGAGCTAACCCACACACATCCAAGCTCAACTTTAAGAATTCGTATACACTGTAGTCATTTTGTGGTACAATCCATAGCTCCGAGACTGAGCTGAACATCTGTGTGCTCATCACACAGCTAAGCAGGGATAAGTCCACTCTGAGTTCAATCAAACATGAAACTCGCGCGGCTAAGTCGACCACTATCAATCCAACCCTCTGCTGTGTGTACTCTTGTGCATCCTGAGGCTGCCCACCAGAACTGGAGCACAGAGCCATGCCACAGAAGACACCGCATACCATGGCTGTAAAATACAGAGGAAACAGGCTGCATTTTAGTTGGGAACTTCCTCTCTGGTGGCTAGCATCCAATATCCCAGAGGGTACCAAGAAGGCTGATGGAACAGGAAGGACATCGTTGGTCTTGCCAACTATGAACCCCGTGAATCAGAAGTTCATTCTGGACAGAATATTCCAACCTGTGTAACTGCCAGTACTCTGTGGACAGTGGACTATCCTCTGGTTGGACTTGAGGCCTGCTCTGTGGAGGTGAGGGGGCGGGGAATCTATACTGCTGCTATAAGCCCAGCTAACCACTCAGCTCTGGGGTAAGCCAGAAACACTTCTTTATAATGAATGGTGGTGAATTAGACACGTATGCTTGCCCAAGACACAGAGAATAAGCGTCCACTGTGGGCTCAGCCCTAAACAAATCACGTATACCTCCCCCTCTAACGCTTGAAAAGTTTCAAAAAAGATGGGGTCAAGACAGTGGGCAGGGTGATGGGGAGAAACATGTGGGGTTGGTCAGTATTCATTGTGCACGTGTCAATTACCTAATAAAATGTAATTAAAACTTAAAAATTATTTTTAGCAAATCAAGCTCATTTGCCTTTTTATGTAATCTCCAGAACCACATTCATGGTTGTAGGGACAGTTTTGGGATTTTGACCGGAATTGCTTTAAACCTAAGTGTCCACAGGAAAACTGCCATATTTACTGTAGGGAATCTTCTCTCAGTGCCTCCTGCGTTCAGAGCCCTGTGACAGGCTTTATCAGTATCTATGGCTTCAGACACAGCTTTCATTAGATTCACATTCACGTCCTTTATGGGACTTGTTTCCATGAAGACACCTCTGGTAAAAACTATGTAAATTTTTTCTTTTATAATAAATGTGCTTTGTGCTTGCTGGGTGCGCCTGAGCAGCTGTCTTATATGTACTTACAACTTTGACATGTGTATGACATGGGAAATGGAATTGTCACTGAACACGGACACCTTTGAAACCTTCTAACAGCCAGATGGTAAGGGCTAAGATGGCATCCTTTGGGGCGAGTGATGTTTACACCAGGGTTTCTTCCTAGATGTGTTTCCTTTACAGAGCCTGCTCCATGGTAGAAGGCACAAGGCCCATGTTCTCACAGATGAGTATTGGAGAATCCAGAAATGTTAAACGTAGGCAGAAGGGATTTAGACTTTTCCCAGCCAGAAAGCTGGAGTGGATATTGTTTAGTATCTGGTGATATTTCCTCTCTGTAGGGCCAGGCCTTACTTAAATAACCCATTCTTAGGAAAAAGAGTTTTTCACGGTGCTTATTCTAAACTACCTTCCTCTATCTCGGCATTGCTTCTCAGTCTCTGGAGCCCAGTCTTGTGGAAGAAGTCCCAGGTGCCTTGCAAATGGCATGAACTTTGCAAGGGAGCTTCAGAGCAGCCATGTCTGAAACTGTTGTGGTAATTATCATGAGGAAACCGTCCCCCAAAGTTTTATTGTGTTTAAATATGTCAGACTCCAGAAGTTCGAAGCAGCCCAGCTAAGTTATATTGAGCTGAGTTTCCTCATTAACTCTTGAGGGTCTTTTCTCTGTGCACAGCAGCGCTTAGCAGGACCTTCTCGTTCCATGGCTGGAGAGCACTCTCTATGGGACTTTACCCTGCACACTCAGGGCACAGTCTTAACTTCTGTGGGCACTGGTTCCTTTTAATTTCTCTCTCCCTCTCCCCCTCCCTCTCTCCTTCCCTCTCTCCCTTTCCCCCTTCCCTCTCTTTCTCCCCCTCCCCTTCCCCTCCTTCTCTCTCCACTCATAGAGGCCAGAGGTTTCCAGCTGTTGCTCCTCAGGCACTGTCCACCTTGACTTTTTAAAAACAGGGTCTCTCATGCTTGGCTGGCTGGCTATTGAGCCTCCAGGACCCCCTGTCTGTCTGTCCAGCCCTGGCATTACAAATGTATGTTACCACATCTGGCTTTTTCATATGGGTTCTGGGTATCGAATTCACATTCCTGTGCGTGCAAAGCAAGCGTTTTACTAATTGAGTTAACTCCCCAGCTCCAGATTTTTGTTCTCTGACTGGCAAAGCCCGTCCTAGAAACTCATCTAGGGTTTGACTATTTGCTTAATATTAATGTTTTGTGGCTGTATTGCTATAGTTGGATATATATTAGGTATGGTAGATATATAGTTAGATATATAGTATGTATGGTAAATATATAGTTAGATATATAGTATGTATGGTAGATAGTTAGATATATAGTATGTATGGTATATATATAGTTAGATATATAGTATGTATGGTAGATAAATAGTTAGATATATAGTATGTATGGTAGATATATAGTTAGATATATAGTATGTATGGTAGATATATAGTTAGATATATAGTATGTATGGTAGATAAATAGTTAGATATATAGTATGTATGATAGATATATAGTTAGATATATAGTATGTATGGTAGATATATAGTTAGATATATAGTTGTATAGTATGTATAGTAGATATACACTGCTATAAGATGAAGTGTCGGCTGTTAAGGAATTCTTGGTTTATCAAGGAAGACAAAATACAAGTTAAATATAATATGTTAGTAGATAGAAGCCAAGGAGGTGTTGGAGATCCAGGGGAGGGATTGATAAGACCTTAAGTGGGTCTCTGAAGAGGTGACATACTACCAGGCTCCAAAAGAAAAATTCATCTGTTCATAGGTGGCAGATTTACCAGGGAGGGAGGCTCCCAGCAGAGGGAGAGGAAGGGATACTGGTGTGGTGGGCACGGTGCCTCTGGTGTCTCTAATTGGCTTTGACTGGGACTCGGGGGACATAAGGCAGTGTGAACACGTAATTTTCTGACCATGAAAAAGTAGCTCCATCTCTTGCTCACAAGGGAATCTGAATGTGACAGCAAGGGTAAGAGTTATTAATTTATATCTAAACTGGAAAGACAACCCCAAGTATAAGGCTGGCTGCTGACGAATCAAATCAGTTGTCTAAGATATGTGTCAGATCCTATGGGGTGGGGGGTGATACAGAAGAAAGACCAACCTGCCGACCGAACCTTCTCTCAGACTGTAGGGAGGAAACTGCAGAGCAGAAGAAGCTGTTGGCTTCCCACTGTGGGTAAACAGTTGTACTGAAGCTCTAGCCACTGGGCAAATAGCAAGGTGTTTCTGAGGCATGGGGAGGGCACGACTCACCAGGGGTAGCTGGTGTTGGAAGTAGGAGCTGCCGAGGCTTGCTCAGATTTCTGAGTTCACAGGTAGATCACAGGAAGCTAAGGAATCCCAAGAGGTGAAGGCTTAAAGAAAGGAGTTTGACCAAAGCCAGAGGGGTGTTTAAACCTAAGCAGGTGAGTTGGGAGGGTGGGGGCCTCACCACACCTCCACGGAGCATATCCCTCCCTTCATCTTTTTCTTAACACTGGTGCCAAAGCGTGGGACATATCTTTTCTTTTTACATACGCATCAATAGCAATAACGGACATGATATGAGTTTTATTTGTCTCCTGTACTCTTAATACACCCATGCCGTTGCTCAGACCATCCCTCCACTTTTCTGGGACCCAGAGTAAAGCACAGAAAGTGGCAGGCTTATTTTTTGTTGTAAACTAACGGGCAATTTTTACAGGAAACCTGGGAAGAGAGAGAGTAGATTGGTTATGGTTGAATAAGTTTAAACTAGGGTAAGAAAGAAGGGGGGCAGGAGGGGAAAAATTGGATTTTGAGGCTATTTGGAATGCATAGAAATCAACCTTAGTATGGAAAAAGGGTGCTGTCCCAGAGCACAAACAATGACATAAAAGAGACTCTTCTCATGAGCTCATGAAATACTCAGTAGGCCAGATACATATGCACATATACATGCACCCACCCACCCATGCACCCACCCACCCATGAATCCATCCACCCATAAATCCATCCACCCATGCACCCACCCACCCATGCACCCACCCATGTAATCACCCACCCATGCACCCACCCACCCATGCATCCATCAAACCATGCACCCACCCACCCATGCATCCATCCACCCATGCACCCACCTACCCATGCACCCACCCACCCATGCACTCACCCACCCATACACCCACCCAACCATACACTCACCCACCCATGCACCCACCCACCCATGCACCCACCCACCCATGCACCCACTCACCCATGCACCCACCCACCCATGCACCCACAGTTGTCTCCAACTAGGAACAGAGAAATGAGCAAAGCAAGCAGGCTAACACTTGGAACTATACTGAGAGTTTTAGGAAGACAAATGTCTTAGTCAGAGTTACTATTGCCGTGTTAAAAGACCATGAGGAAAGCAACATGGGAAGGAAATGATTTACTAGGCTTACATTTGCTCAGCACTGAAGGAAGTCAGGACAAATATGACAGTAACCTGGAGGTAGGAGCTGATGCAAAGGCCATGGAAAAATAACACTTACTGCTTGCTTAGCCTGATTTCTTATATTACCAGGACTACCAGCCTAGGTAGTATACCTATTGCCTTTTCTATATTGATTCAGAATAAGTGAGGATTTTAGTTCATTTCCATCCACTGAAAAGTCTCTTAACTCCAACATGCCAAATGTGGGTTGGTCGGATGACCATTGGGAACTGGCTGGAAGTATCTGTCCACACCTATGTGGTGCGGGGAGGTTGGTGAGAAGGCTTTAGAAGGGCCTGCTCCATGCTCTCAGCCTATTTTGCCAGCTGTAGCTCCATTCTTCTAAAGGTTACAAAACAAACCCTGTATGATCTCACCCTTGTCTGCAGCTCCGACTGTCATGCCAGTAAATCCAACAGAGCAGAGTCAACACACACAAAATATACACACCTTCAGTCTCATCTCAAAGACCGGAACTGAAACCAGGAGGCTGTGTTTCCATATACATTTTGCCTTCATGTCTCAAGCCTGTAGGTTTCTTCTGAGGAACCTCTTTGGTTGGGTTGAGGAAGAGAGTGGAAGTAAGGACACAAAGCGTTCACTAACTGGGCTCTGCAGAGGGTACTGCAGAGGTGAGGGTTGATCTGTCCACCCAGTGCTTTAGAAATTATAGCCACCGGGGAACACAGCATATATTTGCTCTGCTTTTGAGAAAAACACAAACCAGGGCTCCCTTTGATGCTGCTGAATTTTGGAATTCTGCAAATCTTCAGCCTGATGTTCCTCTTGCTCCAGCTGGCAATTTGCCCTACAGACCCTCCCACCCCCGTGTTCCTTCAGTCAGCATTCCTGGCAGCATGTTTGGTGTCCACAGCCTCCCGAGGGCACAGTAGCTCCAGCTCTTTGCTGGATGCAAGCATTTCAGATGAGATTGCACGCTCAACAGAACCCCAGGAGCTGGTTACACTGGGAGAATGTGGATGAAGCTATAAGCGTGGCTTCCTCATCATCGCTAACCTGTCCCCAAGTGCACAGCTTGCCTGGCTCCTGAGCCCAGCACCCAGGAGAATGAGGCTCTGGGAAGTACACATTTTCACTCCCAGTTCTGCTTTGGCATCAAACTACTGATATGTATGTGAACCTCTTTTTTTTTTGTTTTGTTTTGTTTTGTTTTGTTTTTTGTTGTTTTGTTTTGCTTTGTTTTTAGGAGGAAGTGCATGGCACTTCTGGGATTCTGGGAAATACATTGCTGCAGACCCTTCAGGAAGACAGGACCATAGACTAGGAATATGGTTCAACTGCTAAAAGTGCTTGCTGTTTCAAGCATGCAGAACCCAGTTTGGAACCCTAGTACTCAAGGGAAAAGTCGGCATGGTGGTACACATATGTAATTACAGATCTGCAAAGCAAAGACAAAAGGATCCTCGGCATTTGCCATCCAGCCAGGCTAGCTGAATCAGTGAACATCAGGTTCAGTGAGAGACTTTTCTCAACGATAAGGCTGTCTCAATGAAGAGCTAAAGGCAGCCAAGGTCTACTGAGAGGGAGCCACTCCCCAGAGATAAGCTCCTGGTTGGTTATCCAATACCAATTCTAAACACCAGCAACACCAGATGGACTCAGCAGGTCGTATTCACACATATTTATGTGTGCACACATGTAGCAATAATGATTAAAAAGAGAGAGAAAATAGGTGAAGAGCAAAAGAGGGAGACATTCCAAGTTTGATCTCTAACATCGACACAGGCCACATAGAGACACATAGACACACACACATACACACACAAAGGGAAGGGGACCAGAAAAGATATCTTTGAATGGAGGAGAAAACAGAACAGAACTTTAAAAGTAGAGGGTGCTCAGCCCAGATGGCTGGAGTAGAGCTCTGATGGAGTGAAGGCTTCAGTAGGCCTAGTCTGTCACGATACTACAGAAGGCTAAGGCCCTCACAACAGGGCTCTCGCTGCTGCTCTTAGCATCGGAACTACCATCTTTTGTTTGCTTTCTAGCTGTTTGGACAATGGTATATCCTGCTTGGGGCTGGGGTTCATCGCAGGAATCAGCTCCTCACAGCTGTACCTTGCATCTACATTTGAAAAAACAAACACTTAAGAAACTTTCGGTGGCCTCAACCTACAGCAGGAAGTAAGATGGGGGCTGTGACTGTCTTTTTTTTTTATAGGCCTCCTCCTCTTGTTTTTAGGCCTCATGCAGCGGAGGGCAGGAGTCTCTCTTTAGATACCTACCACCAAACTGATAGCCCTGCCTGAGTCCGGACACATTTCTCCCATGTTCCCGCTGGACAGAAAACAGAAGCATGAACTGGTTTGCTTCTTCTTTCCTTGACTTGAAGACTTGTTCCCATAGTCACCGCTAAATTATCTCCTGTCTCCTGGGTTGACAGTGTATCCTTTGCAAAGTGGTTCCCATTCGTGGAATTCATCTTAGTTGCTGATGCATTTCTCTGCCCTGTTTTTAATCAAAGCGTCTCCATCCTTGGTTACGCATCTGCCTAGCTGTTAGCTTCGTACACTGGTTTGAAACATTCCACTCACACCTGTCTCTCTAACTTTCTCAATGCTGGCCAGGGTGATTATGATTTTCATCTTGACCAAGTCAAGAGTCTGGTCAAGTTAGCGCAGCCTGTCCACTCTTGTCTTCAAAGCCCTGTGCTCTACTCCAGCACTACGTTCTCAGCCACATACTCTTCCTGGAACAAGCTGCTTTCAGACCTTCAACACCTTCTTTCTGTACCTTGTCCGAATCTCTGCTTAGGAAGGTTTCCCTTGCCATATATCCAGCTTCAGTTTCTATCCCTCGCCCCACCCCGCCTTCCTTCTCAGCGCTGAGCGTTGCTGAAACAATATATTTATCTGTAGACTAGTCTATGAGTGACTTCCTCTAGATCATAAATCATCAACTCCAACAACAGAGGGACCTACTCCATCCACGTCCCCAGTACCCAGCCCTCGGTAAGAACTACAGTGTATTGACTGAATGCAGGGAAGGTATATCCTACCCCTAGGGAGCTCATAGCTTTACTGGGGATGATGTTGGTGCACAAAGTGCCAAGTGTTTTACATTTGCTGATCAGAATTTTCCTGGTAACTGTATGAAGGCACTATGTCTACAAAACATGTCTACTGGGCTTTGGAGAGTCCTGTGATTTGTCTATCATTACACAGGGGTCAACAGAGAAAACAGCAACTGAAAGGCCTCTTTGATCTGGTGCTGGGTTCTTCAGCCACGAGGCTTTGACCTTTCAGATGAACTGTGTGTGATGGTCTGCTCAGGTCGTATTCCGGAGGTCACAGTGGAATGCCTACTGTGGACAGGCAGCACCACCCATTCATGCTTGCCTGGGAGAAAAGAATGCTGACCTCACTCATTTTACTCTGAAAGCCGTCTCTATGCCAGAAGCCAAAACACACAGGGGCGGTAAATATTTTGCACTTGGTTATAATAGCAAGGACCCAAATCCAATTAATGTCGGCTCAGTGAAATACTGTTGTTTACAAGGAAATACGTTGGTAGGTTCAGCTCTAGCTTGAAAATGCTCCTCAGTTGTACTTCAATGGAGTCTTTTGGCCAATTAAAATGTTTTGATGTCTTCAAGCTTCTTTCTGAACTCAGCAGGGTTTGTTCTCTTTCATGGTTTATAGTTAGATTTGATCCAGGCCCTGTCTATGGGGTCCAGGATTTGGGGTCTCCCATCGTACAGTGGGTGAATGAGGAGCTTGCTACCCTGCCTAGGAGAAAGGAGCATGTGGTCTAGCTGCGACTGGCAGGCTCCTTTCAGACCAGCTGCAGATGTGATGGTGCTAATATGTGGAGCAATCTCATTAAACAATAAAAGATTGTCATTGCGGTAAGCGGTATCTGTATCTGTGCATTATTCATCTAGCTGTAGTTTTCCTCTCTAGCACATCTCAGGTTAGCTGAGCTGTATTTCCAGTGCTGAGTGGCTGCCCGTGGATGGTAACTGAAGTGGTAGGTAGTGAGAATCAGTTGGGGTGTCCACGAAGCTGCTGTTGAGATTTAAGTATTTGATACTGAGTTAAAGAAGCCTGATTGAGTTTCTCTGTGGCTGGGCAGAGAGCAAATCTGATGCCCTCTAGTTTGTACGTTTGAAGCCAGTTTCTTTTTGTGTCCATCTCTCTGGACCAAATGCTGTCTCACTTCTGTTACCATTTCTGATGGTGTCTGTCACCTTGTTCCTGGGAACAGAGTCCAGATTTCTGATGTCCACGGGAAAGTGGCCACATGCAGCCTCAGCATGAGTCCATGAACTCTAGGGCCTGCACAAGACTCCTGGGGACCGTGTCATAGCTCCTTTAACCCACAAATCTCTCACCCGGGTTTCCATGGCAACCCTTGCTCGATGTACAATGTGTCTAACCCACAGGGGGCACATGGCTTCTGCTTCATCTAACTGTACAGAACGAAGAGAACTGTAGGTTTTTGTTTTTTATGCCGCAGTTAAATGATGTGAATAGATTCTAATGACCATGACATGTTTTTCTCTTAGAACCAGAAATTTTAAGACAGTTTTTGTTACACAATCTAGTGTACTAATATAATAGGCCACCTGGACTGTCCATTATTAACAATTTTTTTAAATGTTTTAAGTAACCTTTTAAAAAAGTGTTTATGTCAGTGATTAAACTTTTAAAAGAAAGAATTTATTTTTATTTTACATGTATGTGTGTTTTGCCTGCATGGGTATCTCTGTACCAAATGTGGCTAGAGAGACCAGAAGAGGGTGTTGGATCTCCCTGCAATGGGAGTAACAGGCAGTTGTGAGCTGCCGTGTGGGTGCTGGGAACTGAGCTTGTCCTCTGGAAGAGCTGTTAGTCCTCTGAAGTTCTGAGTCACCGTCCCAGCATGTGCCACTGAAACTGAGTGTGCTCTGCTGCACACAAACCCTTGCAGCTTTAGGTGCCCGCGTCGTAGTCTGGGTGACTGCGTTCAGTGACTTCTAACTGCTGGGTACTAAACTGGTCCACATCTATCCTCCTTCATCGCCTTCTCTCTGCCTTAGCTCAGGAACTACCTGCTCATCCGTGTTTAATTTATACGCCACCACTCATGCCACATTCAGAATGATTTTTAAAAGGTTTTAGCATGTCTTCATTTATTGTGTGCAGATGCCACCTTCAGAGAACAACTTTAGGAGCCGGCTGTCCCCAGCCATGACATGTCCCCAGTCTTTTGAATTAAACTTAGTTCATTAAACTTGGTGGCAAGTGTCCTTGCCTGCTGAGCAGGTCTGTGCTTTGGGACACTCATATTGGCACCTACACTGTTGCATTCTGTCCCTTATAGAAGCCATTTCTTTGCTGTATGTGTGTGTCTGTGTGTGTCTGTATGTCTCTCTCTCTCTCTCTCTGTGTGTCTGTGTGTGTGTCTGTGTCCGTGTGTATGTGTGCCCAGACTGCTGGATTATACATTGTGTTAAAGACAGGGCTCGACTCTGGTAGATGGTGTCTATACAGCAGAAGAAAATAAATGCTCAGTAAATGTATGTTGGTTAAATAACTGTTTACTCAGGCAATCGTCCTCAAATTACTCTTGGTCCTGTTTTAAAGATGAGCCAATTGGAGCTTGTCAGTGGCCAACAAAGCTGTAGTTCCAGATAGGGACTTCTAAGTCCGGATCTAAAACTAGCTGCATGTGCCTCAGCACACTTTCTGCTACCTGGAGCTTCTCAGACCACAGGCTTGAGGCTTCACTGATCTCACTGCAGAGAAGAGCTAACTTGCAGATTCCAGAAAGAAAGACAGCAGAGCGAACCAACTTCTAACAACACCAAGGCTTTGAACACTCACTGTGTCTGGGTGGCCCATGGGAGCATGAGCTCCCTGTCCCACAATGCTAATCTCTCAGCGTCCCATCATACTTGGTTTACTGCTTAAGATCAATCCTCCTGCTGTTTCCTTTTCCACGTTCTATAGCAAAATAAGAAATAGTAATAAAAACAACAATAATTTAGTTTAAATGCTATTAATTTTGCCTACAGAGAGTAGACAGGATTATTTTTGAAAGTTTGGGAAAGTATATTTTTAATATTAAGTAGAAAAAATATCTCTAATCAAATAATGTTTTATTTTCTCACAAATACTAATACATTTTCTCTCAATTGACTTCTACATGTTTTATTTTAACATGTGTTGAACATTTTATTAGATATATATACACATATATGGGGAGAGATTCTTATTGTGCATGTTTAGGATTTCCCTGCATTAATTTTTTAAGTAATATGCTAATATTTATTCCTGGACATTAATCTTTGCACTCAGGACTTTTTGCTCTCATTCACTTGGTCAAATGCTGTGCCAGGCCTTATGAGTATATGTCCCTGCACCGGCATGTCAGGGGCTCACAGGACTCTGTCCCTCAGAAGTAATCGGATTAAATAGAGGATTAGAATTCCTGCCTCTAATTACCTAGAGTAGATTTGAGGACTTAAGGTTCTTTTTATTCTCTCCCTGCTTTCTGCTGTCTGAAAACTGAGCTCCAGGGTGGGATGAGAGCTACTTTGCATTCAAGCTGGTCATCTCTGCCTCAAAGGCAATTGTGACCAAGAGAAGGAAAGACAGGACAGAGAGACAGGACACAGAGAGGCAGGTCACAGAGCCTCTGGCAGCCACCCTTCTCTCTAAATAATTGGACTATGGCACCCCCTCACACTGATGGGTCGCTGCTGTGAGGTTTAGAGGGCACACATTACTGATCTCCAAGAAGAAAGCAAACCCTGCCCCTTGCCCTCTCAGCTGCAAGATAAAATTCTGGTCGTACTCAGTACCGGACTCCAAGCCTGCCAGAGTAGAATTGACTAGCCCAGAGTAAATGGTGTGGAAGATGCCCTTGGTTGGGGAGCTTTCTCTAAAGCCTTGATCTGTCTCCCTTGATCTCTGTATCATGATCTTTGATGAAGACTCTCTGCTCTTTCACTTTAATCTGTCCTTTAATACTCTCACAAAGTTCAGAATGCTCACCCACCTCAACACCTCCATGTTTTTGAAGGGAAATTCTTCTCTCTCTCTCCCCCCTCCACCCCCTCTCTTTTTCTTCTTTTTCTCCTGCTCGTACTCCTTCTCTCCCTCCCTCCCTCTCTCTCTCCCTCCCTCCCTCTCTCCCTTCCTCCTTTTTTCTCTTCCTGTCTCTCCCTCTCTCTCTACCCCTCCCTCTCCCTTCTTTTTTTCTTCTGCCTCCTCTCTCCCTTCCTCCATCTTTTCCCCCTCCCTCTCCCTCCCTCCCTCCCTCTCTCCCAGTTATAACAATCATCTTAATTAGTAAAATAGACTGAAAATTTTAACCAAGAAAGGAAAGAAAAGCAGCTGCTCAAGTTAAAGCTACCCTGTGGCATCTGAGGGACTGCAAGTTGATCCTGTATCTCCTAAGGCCGCTGCCATTATGACCCTTGCAGACTCCAGGAGAATGCCAGGATGAACTCTGCATCGAACAATATGTTCAGTGTCTTGAGAACAAACGGACTTTTCTTTGGTATGAATTACAAGCTTCTTTTCCTTCTGCTTATTCGGGGCTCCAAGAAGCAAGTGCTAAACTCTGTGGAGGTTCAAGGAAAGCTCGTGATATAGTCACAAGCTGCCCTAGCAGCCAGTGTGAGAAAAAGCTCTGCATGTCTGCTTCCCTGTGTGGAAGACAACGCCATTCATTCTGTTAACAGACCTACTTATAGTTCTTTCATTTCAGATCATTTTTCAAATAGAATTCATCTATCTATCTATCTATCTATCTATCTATCTATCTATCTATCTATCTATCATCTATCTATCATCTACCTGGTTGGCTAGCTATCACCTGTCAATCATCTGTCTATGTACCATTTATCAGTCTATCATTTTACCATCTGTCATCTATTTTTTATTGTTGATCATAGTCTACACTCTACCATCTCTCTGTTCATCTATTATTTATTTATCTTCTATCTCAGTGGTTCTCAACCTTCCTAGCACTGTGACCCTTTAATACAGGTCCTCATGCTGTGGAGCTATTTTCTCACCAGAGGGTCGTTTCTCTTAGATGACTATAGCTTGTGTCAAGTTCACCTAAACCTAGCCAGTACATGCTGCTCCAGAAAACTTAGAAAACTTGTTTGTAATATTGAATCATGGGATCCGATCTTTTCCCACAATCATCCCCCAACATCTGGAATGCCTTCCAACTATGGGCCATGTGACACCCGCCCCAGCCATAAATTTTTTTTGATAATTCATGGCTGTACTTTAGGTATTGTTATGAATCATAAATATCACATAGGTGACTGTGAAAGTGCCATTGGACCTCCAAAGGGGTCGTCACCCATAGGACATCTAGCTGTCTTATCAATCTATCATCTATCTCTCATTTACTATCTATATATCTATCATCTATCTATCTATCTATTTATCTATCTTTTTATCATTTATTTCTCCAATTTGCGCCATGCATCAAGTCACATATCTGATACAAATGTCACAATGCCAGTCTACAAAGAACTTAGTGCTAGTGTGAATCTCGGATGGTGAGTAATGCTTAACCACAATGCAGGAGTGCAATGGGAGAGCAGAAGTCATGCCTGGACTAATGAGGGCAGTGAACCCAGGCATGGGCAGGAAGCTGCCACAATGCAGGGGTGCAGTGGGAGAGCAGAAGTCATGCCTGAACTAATGAGGGCAGTGAACCCAGGCATGGGCAGGAAGCTGCCACAATGCAGGGGTGCAGTGGGAGAGCAGAAGTCATGCCTGAACTAATGAGGGCAGTGAACCCGGGCATGGGCAGGAAGCTGCCTAGGGACATGTTAGTATGTAAGACTGACGATGAATGAGTTCCCTCCCCACTAGCCAGGCAAATAGTCTAACAGAGGAGTCCAGACAGAGAACGTCCAGCTGGAGACAAGCTATCATTCCCTATTACACTATTACCAGGAGAATCTTTGTCAGGGCACATCATCAAAGACTATAAGCAGACATTAGTCTTAAACACTCCTGTCCAACTTCCCTTGTGCATTTCCTCTCTTGGACCCCTAATCAGATACATCTCCATAAACCTGGCTTGCTTTTCTTCTCAGTTGGTGTCTAGACCTTCCAATATTGTTAAATGCGCCAGTAGCACTGAGCAGAGCATACAGAGAAGGAGTGTAGCACTGAGCAGAGCATACAGAGAAGGAGTGTAGCACTGAGCAGAGCATACAGAGAAGGAGTGTAGCAGTGAGCAGAGCATACAGAGAAGGAGTTTAGCATCTTCTTTCTGCAACCCTTTTAACTGAGGAACCCAAAGCAACTTATGCTGACCTCAGAGAAGAATCTGAAAGCAGGGGAGTTTCCATGAGTGACTTGCCCATGGCCTCACAGCTCTAGAGGCAGACATGCTTAGGGCTCTTCCTCTAATACCCGTCCCAGCTTCTCGTGGCTTTTCTCCTAATACCATCCACTCAAGCCCAGGCATGGGCCTCCCAAGTGTGGGCATCAATAAACACCTAGTGCTTCTGAATGGAGGCCCATGTTCATGTAAGCGTTTTCTGATCTCTGTGTTTATTATCCAAAGTCCTGGTCACGAATCCTTCACTTCAGTCCATTGTGGATGCTCATGCAGGTGCGCACGCACACGAGCACACACACATACACACAAACACACACACACATACACACACATACACATACTCACACACACATACACATGCACATACACACACCACATATACACACAAACCACACACACATACACACACACACACACTCTCTCACACACACATACACATACTTACACACACATACACACACATACACACACATACACATACTTACACACACATACACACACACACATACACATACTCACACACACATACACATGCACATACACACACCACATATACACACAAACCACACACACATACACACACACTCACACTCTCTCACAGACACATATACACACACTCATACACACTCTCTCACACATACATATACACAAACACCATACCACACACACTGCACACTCATACTCACATACACCACACACATACACACACACATGTACACACATACACACACACCAAACCACACACACTACATACTCACATATACACTCACACACACACACACACACACACACACATACAGACACACTCACACACACTCTCTCACACACACATACACATACACAAACACCACACCACACACTCACACTCACACACACATCACATACACACACACTACATACACATACACATACACTCACACTGTCTCACATACACACAAACAAACAAACACACTCACACACTCTTTCTCTCACACACATATACACAAATACCACACACACCACACACACTCATACTCACACACATACACACATACACACACACTCTCTCACACACACTCTCTCTCTCACACACACACATGCATGTGCTGTGCACGTGTTCAGGGTTAACTGTTTTAAGATATCATGTTAACTGTGAAGCAAGTGAAAAGGCTGTGTTGGGATTTACTCGGCTTCAGACCAGCCAGTCAGAAGCACCTCATCTGGAAAAGTGAGATTTGATCTGAGTTATGATAGTGGCAATCAAGGCGAGCGCTGGAGGAGAAGCAGAGAGAAATGCCAATGTGGGGGTGAGGGACGACGTGAGATGGAAAAGCAGTGCTGGCCATTTGGTCAGGAAAGAAATCCGGTGTAACCAGACAGAGAGCATGAGAGGGGCCAGCACATAGGCAGTCAGGGTTTTGTAGAGCATCTTAAAAACCCTCAGTCCCAGATCGCTTCCTCACCCAAATAAAGGCGACTCACACATGACCATAATCCTTTTGTGCATAACTAACTCAACATATTTCTGTTAGGGAGTATTCCCATGTCTACATAGGCTTTAGGGAGTATTCGCATGTCTGCACAGGCTTTAGGGAGTATTCCCATGTCTGCACAGGCTTTAGGGAGTATTTCTATGTCTGCACAGGCTTTAGGGAGTATTCCATGTCTGCACAGGCTTTAGGGAGTATTCCCGTGTCTGCACAGGCTTTAGGGAGTATTCCCATGTCTGCACAGGCTTTAGGGAGTATTTCTATGTCTGCACAGGCTTTAGGGAGTATTTCTATGTCTGCACAGGCTTTAGGGAGTATTCCCATGTCTGCACAGGCTTTAGGGAGTATTTCTATGTCTGCACAGGCTTTAGGGAGTATTCCATGTCTGCACAGGCTTCTCCCACAGAGGGAGAAGGAAGTTCCAGCTTGCTGCCAGGATGTCACAGAGGGTGTGGGACATGGACCTGTGCTCCTAACACTGAAGGTGCTGCACCAGTGCATCAGACACAGCGCCACACCTCTATGCCTCTTTGCAGTTATCACCAGCATACTTGCCACAAACTGGGGCATTATACAACACCTCTTATTCCCACAGATCTTGTTTTCAGAGACTGTGACAAAATACCTGAAGGAGTCAACGTATAAAGACGCTGGGTTCTGGGTTTCAGCGTTTCAGCCTTTGCTCCTGGGCCTGTGATGGGCACACAGACAATGACCTACTTCCATCAGTGAGTGCTAACCTCCTCCACATCCCACGGTCTCCCAAGAGCACCACCAGTTAAGGGTCAAGCATTCACCACAGGAGTCTGGGGGACGTTCCAGATTTTAAAGTGTAAACCTAACTCAGCCCCGCCCTCTTTCCAAGTGATTTCAGTACCAAAGAAAAACTCAAATGTTAGCAACACACACAATGATATGCAGGGTACAAGGGTACCAGGAACCCTTGCAGATTCTTGTAAAATGCCAGTAAATAAATACCACTTGTCAAATTACGATCCTCTAATAACTGCATATTGTCCACAGGACAGTATAAACTTACCAGCGTGTACTGCAGCTTCCCAGGATGATAGTATAAAGGAAGGCCGAGTCTCACTTAGGTTATAAATCAGGCCCTCTGATGTTCCTTCCATTCTTTCCTGCCTGAAAGCCTTGACAAATGGAACTCTCACTGTGATCTCGAAGGGCCTGGCTCAGGTTCCTAGACTCCTCAGAATCCCAGTCTAGACGGTCAGGCACTGGTCAGGCACTGGGATGCCTGGAGCTCTTGTGCAACCTCTTTTTTCTTCACCCCACACCATAGGAAGCTTCCTTCTCCAGCATCAAACACCTCAGACCTGATGCCCAACCTCCTCCTACTGTCTGTAAACCAGCCCCTGCAGTCGGCTCTTATGTGTACACAGTTCCTGATGCTTATGGCGAGCTTGATTCCAGATCCAAAAGGCATTATCTCCAGATGGATATTTCCTCTGGACTCTGGTAAACCACTCTTCTCTTCAGACTATGGCGCTGGCCACAGGTTAATGGGAGTCCAAGAGAGTTCTGGATCCCAGAATTAATTCCCCATTATACTATCTGCAAGTAGTTCTGAAAACCTTCCTCCACAGGGTTGATTCTTCAGTCTTGACTATACTTTGTCACCTCAGCCCCAGGAAGTGTGTCTGCAGGCTTAACCTCTGATGTCTGCCCTGAGCAGCCTTCCCATGTCTTCCTACCTGGGCTTTAATCTCAATTTCCTGTTCTGTGGAAGGGTTTTCCTGTGGAAGCTTGGTATGATCTACATATGTCCTCAAATTCTTTGTCACTCCTGTGGAGGAGTCAGAGTCCTTTTCCTTTAAATCTAACTGGGCTTGTGACTCAGAAGAAAGCAACAGACATACCATCAAATGACTCGGGGTCAGATCATCAAAGTACCGGCTTCTTCTACTTTTCTTGCTGGAATGTCTTTTCTTGGAGCCTTGAGCTTCAGATAAGAAATTTAGCTTCTTTGAACATTCCATGACACCGAGCACACGTGTCAGCACCTGAATCCACAGTGAAGTCAGCTTAGCTTTCCACCAATCTCTATGAAGGCAGAAGCAAGGGAGCGAAGTCATCTGGGATTCTAGTGCCATCCCGGCCCGTACGTATATGACTTATCTTGACTCGTGCAGCCTCCTCGGTAATAAACAGGTCTCTAAGAACTTTACAGGCATGGCTCATAGGACTCGCAGGTTGATGTGTTTCTAAGAATCTCATGAACATTGCCTCAAAATGGTCCCAAACTCCAGGCCTGAAAATAGCTGATCTTAAAGTATGAGTGACTATGGATTTGTTTGTTGACATTAATTTTATAAATCATTACACAAGAAACTAATATGGGAACAGCAAGATGGCTCAGTAAGTAGAACTTGTGGATGCCAAGTTTGATGACCCAAGTTCAATTTTTGGGATCCATATGGTAGACGGAGAGAACCAACTTGTATAAGTTATCCTCTGACCTCCACACTTGGGCTGTGGCATTTCCTGCCCTCAAGGTGTGAAATTAAAACATAACAAAGATGCTATAGTCCAATCAAAATAGGGTACCCCAAATTTGCTTTTCTTTAGTCTTAACAGTTGGTGTGGCAAGATTAAATAGCATGATCTTTAGAAGGGGATCAAGTCATGGAAATAGCCACCATTATGACACTGGAGCCTGAATCAAAGGAGTGAGAGATAGGTTTGATTCCTTTTGCCTTCCAGTGTGTGTGTGTGTGTGTGTGTGTGTGTGTGTGTGTGTGTGTGTGTGTGTGTGTAAAGCAGAAAGGCACCATTCTGAGAGAGAGAGAGAGAGAGAGAGAGAGAGAGAGAGAGAGAGAGAGAGAGAGAGAGAGGAACCTTGCCTGACATGGAACCTTGCAGCACTTTAAACTTAGACTTACCAGAAGATTCCTGTTGGTTATTAACCATCTGCCCGCAGATATTTTGTTAGAGCAGCATAAGCAAACCCGATCTGAGAACCTCAAGCTTCTAAGGGCATTTTCTGCAGGAAGGCAGGATTGACTCTCCGAACTCCCATGAGTAGGAAGCATAGTGGAAGGCATTTGACTGCAGATAGAGACTAGACTGCTACGGAGAGGGAGCCAAGGATCTGGACAATGGACTAGTGAGTCAGGGAACATTATTACACCCTAGTCAAAGGAAAGACACAATACTGACTGAGCATAAGTGCTATGAACCAGTAAACAAGCACCTTCTCAAGCAGGGCTGTGTGCATGCCTTTCCTCTCCCATCCCATCATTGTCTATGGGGCATCTGTAGAAACTCAGGATTAGAGCAGCCATATGTAAGAAGTGGGCCTGACAAGCCTTGGTGACTTCTGAGTCAATTTTGGTGGGAGAGTCTAGACCCTAGGCTAAACTTGATAACTGACTGGGGGAGGCATTTACAAGGAAGAGCTAAGTACCTTTGGTATATAGAGAGCATTAAAAAACAGGTGGTGCTAGAGATGACTGTGGATGTATAGACAGCACACAGTCATACATTAATTACCTCTCGATCATGAAATGAGTCGTGCATCCATCTCTCATTGGGCCTGGAATATTTACATCTGCTTTGACTAATACAACCTAGTGATGACCAGCAAGCCAAGGGAAAAGATGGTGAAGCTTCCATGCATTTTATAGATAAATTAGCCCCAGGAGCTGAAGATTAGCCAGTGACCCCTTTTGACACAACATGGAAGAAAATAATTCTCCAACTGACTGTTCTTCAAATTCTTGACCCATAAACTGATAAAATATAAATAAATAGCTGTTGTATTAAGACACTAGATTTTTGATAATTTGTTACCCAGAAATACATTGCTAGATACCACCATTAAATCTGGCCTTAAGAATTCCCATCTCTGTATGCCTGTGGAACATTGCCCTGCTACACTGTGGTGTAATTATTTCCCAAGGCTGAGATGCTGTCCTGGACAAATGCTTGCACAGCAGGTCCCTGTTTCTCATCTCTTCCTTCAGCTTCTACCTAAGAAGCTGACCTGATTACCCAGCAACAAAGGCTGGGGTAAATAAGCTGCTGCCTTATTCTCTGTGCCCACAGCAGACTGAGGCGGGCCCTTTTGCTGGCTTCCACAGGGTTCTGCAGTGTGCTTTAGCCAAAATAAGAAACAGGACCAGGGTAGTCAGTTCTTCTAGAAATACACATGGGTTTAAAAATGAAGCGGGTAATTGTGTGCACAAGCATGTTTTGAGTTTTGCCTCTCCCAGAACCTTTGAAAAATAGAACGTAATGTGTGGCCAAGCCCCTAGCACTCCTGGTCCTGTAGAGCTTGAACAATCAATCCCATCCACATTTATTGACTTTCATGGAGTGGATTTCTGATTTCAAGATCTTTTTTTCCAATTTGGAAAACAACTATTAGAGAAATTGTTTGCCCGTGAGTGGTACTGCCTGATACTCCCACAGCTCCACAGACACCCCGGAAATTACAGGCACTGACCCTCAACATTATTGTCTAAAAAATACATACTTGAAATATATGATGAGTCTACACAGTAAGACTGTGCTAAGCCTGGCTTCTGTCCCAGCTCAGCCTCTAACCAGATGGGTGACTCTCAGCAAGGTGTCTAGTCCCCGAGTCTGTTTCCACAAAAGCAGGGAAAAATAACAGCGTCCCATTCCAAGGCCATTTCAAGTCCTGGATGAACTATTGCATGTCAAGTATTCAGCCATGTTTTGCATGCTAAACTTCTCAGTGAACTTATGAGCCCTAATAGTGACTGTTATGATATCTGTCCCCCTTTGCCCTTGATGGATGTATGTGTTTGTGTTTATACTTGTGTGTATGCTTGTGTGGGGGTCAGAAGCCAATGGCAAGCATCTTTCTCTGCCTTTCTTCTCATTATTTTCAGAGACAGGTTTTGCTTACTGAACCCAGTGCTCTGGGACTCCTGCCTCTGGCCTCTCCAGTGCTAGGGTTGCAGTATTATCCCCCACAACTGGCTTTATAAAATGTGGGTGCTGGGAATCCAACTCAGGTTCTTATGCTTGCACAAAAAGCACTTACCGACCGAGCCACCGCACTGGCTCCATTGCTCTCTTAGCAGAAGGTAACGGAGCTCTCCTGAAGATCATGTGTCAGACTCTTCAAACAATGGACTTGTCACCAGTGCTGTGGAAACACACTGCCTTGTTGCTATAAAGTGCTGAACTAGAACTTAGCACTGAATTCGAGGAGAGTTACACTAGAGCAGGAAAAAGCACCCCAGCTTTTCCGCACCCCATTTTCCTGTACTCTCTGTCTAGACCCTATCAGATCCTGATGTCCGTACTCATACTGACCATGTTTTCTGAATTTCAAGTAAGGACCCATGGTCTTATAAAAGCCAGAGTTCTTTAGAGGTTACATGTCTCAAAATCTTAATTAGGATCGCTCTAGAAAAATGTAGGACATATGGTGACCATGCACAGGTCTCTCAGAGCCAGATGCTGACTGGCTCCAAGCGGAGAAAACCAAAACAATCAGAAATCTCTTCTTTTGCCAAAACAAATCCCATGTCTCCCCCAGTGTTATCCCTGTAGATGTCTTCGTTTGGATTGGACCCAGTCATGGTTCCCATCCTGCTGCATTCTGAGATGAGGAAAGCTAACACCGTGCTTACCCATGCTAGTGAATTTCTTTCTTGGTGGATTTTAGGAATAGAGGAAACTAGAGAGTCCTTTTCAATGTTGGGGCTCCTTTCTTGTCTTTTCCCCATAGTTAGTCTTCAACTATGGCTTTCCCTTCTGATCCTCACTGATTAATAACACTATCAATAAGAATGAAGCCTTTATTATAGATTTTAGGATTTATTTGTTTAACATTTATCAGGAACTTGCTTTTAAACATATTTACTTCTCACAATGAACTTAGTGTTAAGTGTTATTATCTTAGAGTTAAAAATCAACTACTTAGAGATATTCAATTCATGAACTTGGTAAATGTTAGAGTAAGTTAGATGCAACTAGATGCAGTGAGATGCAGTGAGATGCAGTGATATGCAGTGAGAGACAGTGAGAGACAGTGAGATGCAGTTAGATGCAGTTAGATACCGTTAGATGCAGTGAGAGGCAGTGAAATGCACTAAGCGGCAGTGATAGGCATTAGATGTAGTTTAGATGCAGTGAGATGCAGTGATAGGCAGTTAGATGTAGTTTAGATGCAGTGAGAGGCAGTTAGATGCAGTGAGATGCAGTGAGATGCAGTGAGATGCAATGAGATGCAGTGAGATGCAGTGAGAGGCAGTGAGAGGCAGTGAGATGTAGTTTATATGCAGTGAGATGCAGTGAAATACAGTGAGATGCAGTGAGAGGCAGTGAGATGCACTAAGCGGCAGTGATAGGCATTAGATGTAGTTTAGATGCAGTGAGAGGCAGTGATAGGCAGTTAGATGTAGTTTAGATGCAGTGAGAGGCAGTGAGAGGCAGTGAGAGGCAGTGAGATGCAGTGAGATGCAGTGAAATACAGTGAGATGCAGTGAAATACAGTGAGAGGCAGTTAGATGCAGTGAGAGGCAGTTAGATGTAGTTTAGATGCAGTGAGAGGCAGTGAGAGGCAGTGAGATGCAGTTGTTTTTCTGTGTCACTTGTTCTCATCAGCCCATACTGTTGCTTTTCATAGATTGTTTTGGTGACAGAAATTCTGGAGTCAGCCAATATAAATAGAGCATATATTATAAGGAGTCTCTAATAAGTTATCTTATCCAGTCCTCACAGAAATTATAAATTTTTCTTAGAGCTTCCTAATTTCTAATCCAATCCAATCCAAGAACCAATCTTGCTGTTGCTGCTGATGTTAAAGGTTCAAAACCCTTTCTAGGCCTCAGTAGACCTTTTGCTAGAGTTCTAAATGGACTTGTATTGAAATTCAACTCTCAGGAGAAGGGAGCAGAGTAAACACAGGCCATTAATGCAGAGTCCAGACACCAAGTTTGGATGAGTATGTGCCGATATTGTGACAAACATGAGACAAAGAGCTGAAGGAAAGAAGTGACCGTCTATGATGACGCCATTGTTTCAAGCCTTGTTGGTCTGGCCTTTCCTCAAAAGTTCATAAGCTCATCACTAAAGTCAGCACTACCATTATCCAGTCACCTCTCACTAGACCCTCCACAGGGGGACTGAACCTTTTGGTAGGGCATATGGAGGGAGCAGAAAGGGAGAAGAAACTGAGGAAGAAATCTTAGCCATGCGCCCTGAGCCATTAGTCTACAGCACTGTGTGAGGCCGATCTCAGACATGGCCAGTGACCTCCACCTTAGCCAAGAGTGTTGATCTTAGAAGGCTTCAAGTCATTGTTTTGAGTTTTCTGGAGAAAGAAGAAAACACAGAGCAGAATCAAAAGGTAAGGAAAAAAATTAAAAGGTAAATTTTAGAAAGGTTAAAATCAATTTCATTTCTGAGAACCAGAACACTTATTCTTAAATGACCGCTATGACAAAAATAGGAAAACTGTGAAAACACTGATATCTGAATTGACAGGCATCTGGAGAGATGGCTACACATCTGGCCCAGTGGCTAAGACTGCTTGCTGTAGTCATGAGGAACAGAGCCAGTATCCATGTTTCCCACACTCCTGTGACCTCAGCTCCAAGGTGGATAGAGGAAGTAGGACAGTTGGCTTCCAGTCTGAGAAAATGGGGATCTCCACGTTCAGGGGATAAGTCAAGACAATAGAGGAGGGCACTGGAACCTTGTGCTACCCTGTATTGTACAGGCATAATGCCATATATGATAAAGAGATCTGTTATTAAAATGGCCATTTCCAGCCCAGTTATTTAGAAACCCACACCTCCAAGTTACTTCCTTCAACTCTATGGCCTCTCAAGGCCATTCAAATTGATGTGGGCAACAGTGCTCACTTGGACCTTAATTCTCATTTTCCAAACATCCTCAAAAGCCTCCAGTTATAGAATGTGTGCACTCACCAGAGGAGGGAAAACAGAAAAACTTATTGGATCAGAATGAGAATTTTCTCCCACCCCTGATCCCCTGACACTGACGTTGTTGAGGTTTCCCCCATCTTTAATTCCCTCATGGAGATGATGGAGGAAAGTTCATTTTTCTTTAAAACTCAACATACACCACAGACTTTCCCTCTGTTTCATTAGTGTCTGAGGACATAGGCTTTAATTATTCCTTGAATTAATCTACATGCTGGAGTGTGTCCGCAAACTGTGTTGTGGTGTGTTTGGGTTGATTCCAAATTGTCAACAGTACATATGCGGATTCTACACAAAACTCACACCACGGTGCTTACTTCTTTCAACACACCCACTGCTCAGAAGTACTTGTCTTTTATTTTAACAGTCATGATAATGACAGGTACCATGGCCCAGTGGCTTCATCTTAGGCTAACCTAGGGTTGTTACATTTCACTTCTGTTTTAATGAAGATATCAGACCTTTTTTTTTTTCTTTCTTCAGAAATAGAGCATAGAAAAATAAAGATTCATAAAAATGACATTTAAGATGTCTGTGAGTCTGCCATACTTACAAAATAAACAATTTATAAGCCTCGGATCTTTACTAGTGGTAATAATTTGTTGTAAGCATACCATGTAGTTGTTAAATCAGTGTTTAGCTGACCCTAGCAAGAACCCTGAGATTTCTGAGTATGTTTGGCATCAATTTCTAGCCAAAGATTCTCTCTCTCTCTCTCTCTCTCTCTCTCTCTCTCTCTCTCTCTCTCTGTGTGTGTGTGTGTGTGTGTGTGTGTGTCTGTGTGTATGTGTGTGTGTGTGTGTGTGTGTGTGTAGATATGTCTTCACTTTGGGAAAGGAGTAGAATAGCCACTGGGGATGACCGAATAAGTCTAAAGGGGCATTTTTGAGAGCACACCTCTCATTCCATCTCTGTGCAGGATTCTGATGCTGTTTGTGTGGGATGCCTGTTTAATGCACGGCTCTGAATCACTACAGTAGAGCTCAGAAGATATTGATGAACCCTTTTCCTTTCTCAGATGGATATTTTCAGCTGTCTTCGTTTCTGACCATAGACATTTCTTAAGTTACATGCCATCTGAGTAAGAACAGAGTGCATGGTTTCTTCAGAACAACTAAGAAAAGGCAGGTCTCATGGGAAGATGCTTTTTGAAAGTGGTTTTATTGAATTGGAAAAAAAACAACGGTGGAGTTGGGCAGCATGCACTGTGGAGAGAGTAGCAGACAGAGGGCAAGGGGACCTCGGAGCAGCAGTAATGGGATGACACTCAAGGCAGACAAATAGGTCTTAAGGAGTGGGGCCAGCTACCCAGAGGTGCCGGCCACCCATGGGCTTATCAGATTATATTCCTAAATGTAGCCCCCAAGGCCTCTTCCTTTGTTTGATCACTGACTCATTCCTGAGATGGAACACCAAGGTGCAGCAATCAAAATTCACGATATGGGTACACTGGCAAACGCAACCAGTCAGGGCTGACCAAATCACCGTAGCACAAACTTTACCCCTTTCTTAAAAACCACCTGCAGAAATGTCTGCTGCTTGCTTGTTGTCCTTGTCTGACCCTGAAGCATTTGCCTCTTCTCACCGCCCCATCCCTGCCCCTCTGGGTTAATAAATTTCCTTTGTGCTGAACACTTGGTGTCTGGGTGCGTTGTGTACTAACTCCAAGGCCCCTTACAGTTTCTCCTTTCTGCAACAGTGGCCTTCAATCTTCCTGATGCTGTGACTCCTTAATGCAGTGCCTCGTGCTGTGGTGACCCTTACCCATAAAATTATTTTGTTGCTACTTCATAACTGTAATTTTGAGACTGTTATGAATTGTAATGTAAAGATCTGGTGTGTAGGATATTTGTTATACAAGCGTCAAGGGGTTGTGACCTGCAGGTTGAGAACTGCTGGTCTATGACAAGGAAGCTGTTCCTAAGAAATGTCAACTAAATAGCTGTCTAAACAAGACCAGCACAATGACCATCCAGTTGGCTCACCCACGAGAAAGAGAGAAGTCTCACCAGGTCCCAACCCTAGATGCTACTGTCAATCAATGGCGACTGAACAGGGAGAACCAGTCTCTCCATAATGAGCCCCCTGAAGTAGCCAGCCCTAAACGCATACACAAATGACCAACACTACATAGACTCATCAACTTGTACTTACATACGTGTGTGTGTGTGTGTGTTTGTGTGTGTGTGTGTGTGTGTGTGTGTGTGTGTGTGTGTGTAAAACTGTACTAATTACAGAAAAAGAGCTCATGAATTTAGAATGGAATTAGGGAAATATGAGAGGAGTTATGTGGAGATTCAGGGGCAGAAAATATGTAAATGTAGCACTCCTTTATAAAATTCTCAAAAATTAAATTAAAAAACGCAAGAGACAAAAGAATTTTTTTTTGCAAAAAAACCATTTTTTTTTTTTATTGTAACAGACTTCTCAGAGCTGGGTTATGTTTTAGAGGAGTTACTGAGGGAGGGATACAGAGGTTGAAGTTGGAGAGGATAAAAGAATAGAGTCGTGCATACAATGTATGCTTCAACATATATAAATCTACTGGTGTGCTTATATTAGTATAAGAATATGCATCTGTATGTATACAAGATGCTTTTCCTGGCATCCATCAGTCTTCTTACCACCCCTTGTTGGAACCAAGGGTCACAGATATAAACCAGAGATTCCTGTTTGGCTTGGAAAAGCAAGAGCTGGGTGTGTTCAGCTTTGCCTGGCTGGTTTCCATGGCCACATAGCAGCACTGTTTACTCTCTCCCACACCATGGCACTGGGCGGACAGCTACCTTCCGCTGCAGAAAATGGAAACCGTACACTAACGGGAAACACACATGCCAGCATTCAATTCAAGCTTTTTATTAATTGATCGCAGTGATGGTTAGCGCTCGTTTGAATAATTTGCTGGGTTGTCTGTGGGCTGCGTGTATGGAATCAGATTCTCCTTGCATGCCACATTGTTGTAAAATTCCCAGCTTGCCCCAGAAATTTGTTTACCACAGAAACCAGGCAGGTTTTGGCTCTCTAGTTTGGAGAGAAGATTTCTCAACTATAAGGACAAACCAAAGTGCCCAAGGACAAAAGGACAAACAGCCCAGCTCCCTTCTTGAAGTGCAGCAAGACTCAGACACTAGGTTGCTCTCCCTTGGAATGCAACCATAGTGACAGTCACTCAGAAACAGCACAAAATGAAAAGGCATCTGTGATAAGCAAGAAAGACACAAATCTGTGCTGGTCACGGCAGGACAGGAGGAGTCATGGCTGGCTTGCACAGACTTCTGGCAGTCGTTGTTAGGAGACCAGGTGTGAGGCACTGCACACTCAGAGACTGTTTTCTGCTTCCAATTCTGCACCAATACTGTATATTATTTCTAATAATTGCATTTGACAGAGTTATATACACATATGTGAACAGGTCACCTATGTAGGTGTATGTGTAGACATGCAGAGGAGACAAGTTACTGTTAATTCCAAACATGCATGAAGAAGAACCACCAACCCAATCATCATGGCCAAATTAATTAAAGCAAGCAAGCAATTAAAGTAAACTTTTCTTTAAATATATGTACATGAGCTGTCTCTCCCTAAAAACAGGGTTCAAGAAATTGGACATGAGAAAGACAAGATTTTCATAGCTCGGGAGTTCAGTATTTCCAGATTGGGGATTTGGCAGGCAAAGTAGGCAGATTTATAGAGGCAGAAGGTAAGCATAAGAAATTGGTCATAATAGCCTCCTAAAACAAACACATGGCTGTAAAGGTGGCCATAGCAAGGTAGTCATAGCAACTTCTTGAAAAGGTAGGGTAGTAAAATGGTTATAAACATCTTTTTAAAACAAAGACACAGTTGTCAGTTTCCTGGAAAAGACAGTGCAGAATCATTTGTAGTTAATGGTACAGGTAGGTCATAGCCCAAATGCTTGAGAAACAGAGGTTTAATCATAAACAGAAGTGAACTTGGCTTTTAAGCCTACAATGGAGTCAGGCTGGTTCATCATTACATAAATACCTTCATTATAGAGAGAAGATAAAAGAAACCCTGCCTAAAACAGAGCTCTCTGTGCCCCTAAGAGAGATTACTAAAGTATAAGCATTTCTTCTCCTTTTCCGTGTGCCCCCTCCCACTTTAAAATAATACCTCACGTATTCCAAGTTGGAGTCAAACTTCTTATGTAGCCAAGGATGACCTTGGAGTTCCGGTCTGCCTGAACCCATCTCTTTAGTGCTGAGATTACAGATGTGCACCACCAGGATCTCTTTGTGAGGTACTAGGGTTGGGGTGGGGTAACCAAGAGCTTTATGCATACCACACAAGTTTAACCAACTTAGCTATGTGCTTGGCTCTCTCCTTTTTCCTGTAAGAGGATTGGCCCTCTCGAGTCCTTACCTTATATGCTCCCGTTTATGTCCGTGGTGTGTCTGTGGGAGCCAAATTTCCATCTATTTCCTGATTGTATTGGAATTCTGGGGTTCATTTGTCTTTCTTCCTCCCTTCCTTTTGACTTCCCTCCTTTCTTCCTGCTCTGGACAGAGAAGTTACATGTGCTTGGGGAAGCCTTACTTCTGCCTTTCATTGTATGAATGTGCTGCCACATTCTGACTTGAAGCTCTGGCCTTGAACCTCACAAACACCCTTGCTTGGAAAATGTTGTTTTTCCCATGCGGCCCTTTATCTTGTCTTCATGTGTGGAATTTGCTGGCTTCCCTGTTGAAGTCTACCCAGCACAGGCTACAGCAATGTCCAATTCCTCCTGCCCAGCAGTAGCAGGAGAAGAAATGAGATAGTTTTTCTTCATAGATTTATGTTGTCTTGAAGCATTCAGTCTTTTCTTTGCTCATACTATCAAGAAATCTTTTACAGTTTACTTTAGAATTTTGCCAAGAATTTATAGCAGTTTCTCTAGCTTATAACTTTCGAGATCTTCCTCCATCTTTCAAAAGTTAGGATGGTATGTGCTTGTAAACTTTTAAAGCTTTTTTATTCTCGTTAGTGGAAGTGTAGCCCGACAGCACTCAGGAACCATGCCCAGACCAGAGCAGAAAGCTCTAGGTGACACTGCAGGACCACAGCATGAACACATGGGACATATCAGATCAGGACTGGAAAGGACTCATTTATAAATCCTCCTAAAGAAAGAGAAGAGCCAAGGGTGGAGCTCAGTTGGTTGAGTACCTATCTGGTATGCATAAAACCATGGGTTCTACCCCCAGTACCCCACGAACTGGGCTTGGTGGTGCACATCTGTAATATCAGCACTAAAGAGATGGGTTCAGGCAGACCAGAGCTTCAAGGTCATCCTTGGCTGCATGAGAAGTTTGACTCCAACTTGGGATACAAGAGAAGAGAGAATCAAGTCCTGGATTTTGGTAGTCTCTATTAAAAGTACCTGTTACAGATTACTGGCTCTTCGAAGCAACCACCCTTCCCGACCCTGACCTCCTGAGCGGTACTTCCTTTTCTTCAGTGTTTGGTGACATTTCCACTATGTGCTCTCTTTGCTTCTTGGTTCTTCTCTTGCCTCCCATGTGTTCTCTTGGTTCCCTGTCCTCTCTCTTGCCCTCTCACCATTTCTCTCCTCTTTCTCTTTCCCTATTGCCTACTTCCTCTTAGGCCGGGTTGAGTCTGCAGGTCAGGTTCAGTCTGAACTCTTGCCGATGCCTCTGGCCGGACCCTCCTCAGTTCTACAATTAAACTCTTCTCTTCAACCATACCTAGGAGCCACCATGCCTTCATTTCCATACAGACAGTTTCTAAATCAATATCAAGTGTATAATTATATGTTTATAACTTATAAACACTATATAGTTAAGTAAAAAGAACCTAAAAATTTAAATAAAAAATAATTTTTAAAGAACAAATAGAAGAGCGAGTGTCGCAGCAGGGGTCCAGGGCTGCTGGAAGACAGGAAGCCAAGCATTGCACCCTGGTCCTGGTAGCTGTCGCTACAGTAAACAATTACGCAAGGGGCGAGGAGGAAAACAGAGTGGCACATGAGCTGTTGAGAGAGGTGCAACTGGAGAGGTAATGGCTGTGACCACTGACAGAGAGTGAGGCCTACATGCCCTCATTGCCTACTAAGGCTGTTATTGCCCGGTAAGTCAGTGGGATGTTGTACAACAGCCTGGAGCTCGTGCAGAGGCAGACTCAGCCCCTGAACCTGCTACTTCCTGAATTGGACCGCCCCAAAGAACTATTATGAGAGGCTGTGTTGGTGACTGTGGCTCATGTTGCTGCCCCAAACCATGATGAAACATAAGAATGTTTGTGGAAGATTGCAGTGGGTGATGTTCTTGAGCTTTGCTGCCTCGGGGGCCATTCCGACGTGAGTGGCAGGTATAGCTACTGGAGGCCATGTTGAGTCCCATGGCCCATGTAGCTGCTGAGGACCTTGAGTGGATCAGTGGTCCTAAAACAGCCAAGGGTCATGTAGATGTCTGGGGCCCTTGAAAACACCTAAGTCCATGCGGAATTGCTGATCTGGGCTGCCCGCTTAAACTGAACATCTGTGCCAGGAGAAAGCCGGCCCTGCCCCTTGCAGGAAGAAGCAGAGGGGAACCTGTGGACCTCCCGGCCCACAGCACTCATAGCTGCTGGAGTGGATGCCTGTGGAGAAGAACTCGTTCTTCTTGAGGGAGCTGACCACTAGGAATTTCACCATGTTTCAGTGAGTATACAGACAACATAATGTGAACTTGGTTTTCTTGTTTGGTTTCGTTTGGATTTTGAAGGGGAAGAGGTCACGGAGGACGTGAGTGATTTCCCATTCAGGGGTCAGAAAAGCGGCAGGACAGAGAGAGCAGAACCCAATGAAAATCTAAGAGCGGTAGACACAGTCTGAGGAGAACGGCCGCACTCAAAGCAGAGATGCTGCCGATCAACACAGAAGAGCATGCGCACTGCTTGGTGGAATTACAGAAGAGCATGCGCACTGCTTGGTGGAATTACAGAAGAACATGCGCACTGCTTGGTGGAATTAGGATCATAAGCTTGGGGAGCAGAGGCAGGAGGATAATGAATGTTGAAAAACAGACAAAATAGTGCGAGAGGGAAGAAGGGAAAGAGAAGAGGAGAGGGAGGAGGAGGAAGAGAGGGAGAGGAGGGAGGCAAGCAGAAAATACCAAAGAGAAATGATCTCATAATCACTACCATTGCAAAATGAGATAATTTACAACTATAATGGGAAAAGCAAAACCAAAATGAACTAAGACCCCGTGTCTAGAGAGAGGTTCCCTGGGAAAAAACACTGTGTAAACAGGAAGACCCAAGTTCAAATCCCTAGCATGTTGGTCACTGTGCTATTTCATTTCACAATACTTTTTAATTCCTGTTCCTCAGAAGGCTGAGGTCTCGAGCGAGACTCACATGCAGCCTCGAGTCTCCCGAGAACTCTTCTCAAAGAACTAGAGCAGGGCCTGGGACGAGTCACTGTGAAACGGATCAGAGCTTCTGTCCTTTTAGGATCCTGTAAGGAGTTGGGTGGGATGTCTGTGGAGTGTTGGGAAATGAAGGGAAGAAACATTTCTCCGGGTTTCTGTCCCCACAGATCTGGTGTATGCCTGGGAACTTCGTAGTTTCTCTGTGTCCCTGGATTGAACAAATGGGACTATATGAAAATCTTTAAATTTTTTCACAGTAGAGGGAGCAGGCAGCCTTCCAAAGTGTAGAGAACCCTTTGCGAGCCATACCTCATTCTGATTGTTACTATCTAGATAAAGAACTTAAACATTCAACACACAAAAAAGTCCCAAAGTGCCAATCAAAAAAGTGGGGTAATGAAACGAACAGGCAGTGTTCAGAAAAAGAAATACAAATGGTCAGCAAATGGTTTTAAAGGTGTCCGGCGGCCTTAGCTCTCAGGAACATGCAAACTGAAAGTGCTTTGGGTTTCTCTTGCCAGTCACAACAGCTCTCATCGGGAAAGCACAGCACCAAATGCTAAGTAGCTTGTCTGCTGCTGGCAGGAGTGTGAGCTTGTACAGCCGCGTGGAAATCAGCATTAAGGTTTCTCAAAACTTGAACTATCATATGGCCCAGCTGTACCACCCTGGTGGATGATCAAAGGACCCTGTGTCCATGTTCAGTGCTCTATACACAACTAAAGGGTTAAAGGAAGCTTGCTGCATACAACAGTGGATCAGTAGAGACATAGATGATGGATGCTTGCTGCATACAACAGTGGATTAATAGAGACATAGATGATGGATGCTTGCTGCATACAACAGTGGATTAGTAGAGACGTGGATGATGGAACTTTTCTGCATGCAACAGTGAGGTTTGATTCAGCTGTAAGTGAAGGACCCTAGGGGCTTTCGCCAGACTTAATCCTACTGCCTCAGGTCAAGGCTTGGCCAAGTTCCATTCTTCACCCACAGTTCTTGGGAGGAGCAGGAACATTTTCGAAAAACCGCAAAATGTGTCAACTGATAGTCACCTGACCTTCTGATTCCATGGCCCTGTCACATGCTTGCTAGCCAATAGGTTCAAAGGTTAATGTGATTAGCCAATGGATTTATATTATAAACTTGTTGATGTAATCTGTACCCCTAAAGAGTATAAAAACTGCTTGTAACAGCCTTTCAGGATTGCCTCTTCTCTGGATGTAGGCCACCCCAGTGCACTGGACGAATAAACCTCTTACTTTTGCATCAATCCCTGATCTCTCATCTCATTCATGGGAGCCTCAAGTATATAAGGCTCAATTTGGGTCTTACATAACAAGTAAAATTGTGATAACATTGGAAAGGGGATTGGTCTGGGAATTATCACTTTAAACAAGGTGACCCAGATACTGAAAGACAAGTATCCACTTCTTTGCACACGTGGGTGTGTATGTGGGTGTGGGGGAAATGATGCGTGTTGAGAAAGGACAGAAGACAACGGGACACACAAAGCATGAAAACCTGACATTGGTAGAAAGGTAGAGGGATCGACTACAACAAAATGTCTTTGGAAATTCTATTATGAAAGCTAACATTTTGTATGCTGATTTAAAAATAAAATGAAAAAGGACGGACCAGGTAAACAAGGTTTTCCTGGCTCCTGGCAGGAAGAACAACAGACTGGGAAAGATCCCAGTGGCAATGGAGTTATGCTTTTGGGGCATGAGTGAGCAGGTTCCCTGGAGTCCTGATAAAATGGTTTCTTCTTTCTCCTTACTGGTCCTGGATTTGGGGACATGGCCCATCTGTCTAATCACCTCATATAAGAACAATGTCAGTGATGGACACAGACACCAGTCTTTCTCATGACCCTCCTTAAGATAGTTTTTCTAAAAGAGGGAGCTTTTTATACACATCCACAGTATATATACATTCGAGGAAGCTGAGCATCTGAGCCATGGCAGGAGCAGGGCTGCTGGCTTGAATTCTCTGCATCAAGCAAATGCTCAGAGTGGGCCACAGAGGCCAGAACAACAGATGTCCCACCTGGACAAAGGAAGAAGATCTCAGGTCCACCCTGACCAACTCCAGCCCGAAAGGCACTGTGGCAGGACACAGCAAAACACATAAGCGTCTCATCACATGTTTATGATGCTTTGAGTTGCTCTGGGGCAGGGAGAGGGTGGAAGAAAGTCCCCTGGGATCTACAGGAATAATGAACTCCAGGGCTAGAGCCGCAGTGGTGTCCAGCATGTATGAGACCCTACATTTGATTCCTAGCTCCATAAAAAGAAAATAGCATAATAAAACAAACAAATGTAAAAAAAATCTGTTTTTAAGTCCCAGACACCATAGGGATGGAACACATAGAGATAGAGACTTTGGTTTAGTCCCATTTCTGGTCCTGCTAGCAAATTGGTCAGCTGTTAGTTGATTTTTTTTTAAAGGGGGCCTTAATCACTGGAAAATCCCCAGGGTTTTATCTTCTCCACCTCCTAAATCCCCTAAATCTCCGAATCTAAGCCAATAGCAATGAACCATGAATCTTGATAGAGTAGAGCATTTGCCAAGGAGAAATCCCATAATTCTCTTTACTTCTTGGGCTGGCCATAGCTACACAGAGCTGGAGCTGGTCAGGGTGGCCCTGGGTCTCTTTCCACTGAATGTCTATCCATTTAGGACATGCTGTGGAGTCCTGTATATGCTTCTACCATGAGAACAGAAGAGAATGTTTCCCATTCAGTTTTTCTGTCTGTATCAAACAACTGTTTTGAAGAGAAGATTATTCATTAAGTTACCATGTAGTAGTAGGTTAAGGTCTATGAGGTACGACTTGAGAGTTGGGTAGTACCATCCGGCTAGAACTGGAAAAGCAAACAGCCACTGAAGGTGCCCTGTGGTGAAGAAGAGTCTTTTCTTTCTAGTGTACTCACTGGAGGGGAGGGGCAGGCGCGGTAAGTGAGATGTTGTAGACTATCCACTGCCGATCCATTTCCCTTCTTTTGAGAAATTACCCTTGTTTTGTAGGATTTCTCATACATTCTGTGGCTGAATCATTTTCAACAACCCTAGGGCTGGGCTGGTTTAGGTTTTGTAGATCAGAATTTTCCACATCTACTACTAGAGCACTCCTTATACAGAGGTTCATGACATACACATAAGGTTTTCCAGTCTTCCAAAGGCTTCCTCACTGCCGGTCATGGCTATATTTAAAAAGCATGGGATGGCTTTTCAATTAATCTGTTCCTAAACGTCATCAATAGCTGAATTGAGAGGCTATGATTTGTAACTTAAAAATTCATAGCTAACACTCAGTTTCATATAAAGGGTGTCTTTCCCAACCTTCAGAGGTGACTGTTTTAAGCTCCCTGTCCTTGCAGTAATCCAATCCATGAACAGCTACATCTACCAAAAGGAGACTCCAAACCTCATCTAGTATGGTAGGAATTATAAACTCTTAGAGTGTGTCAAGTTCAAACACAGTTCCATGTGGCCACACAGGAAGATCACCTACATTTTCTGAGGAGAAAGCGTAGATGAGGGAGGAGGTGTCAGTGGTAGGCTGTGTGCAACACTTCCACAGTAAGATGTTACACATCCCCAGGTTCCATTCAAACCTGATACAAACTCATCCTGTAAAACACAAGTTGGATATAATCGACTCAAGGCTGGCCTCAAACTCTCTAGTAGCTGAGGATAACCCTGAACTTCTGCTTTTCCTGTCTCAGGCTTGGGAATTACAAACATGCCACCACCTCTAGTTTAAATTACCTCTTTGTTGTTTAACGTGTGTCTTCCTGCCCAATGTGTCTTTAGGTTTAGTGGTAATGGTTTAACCCCTTTCCAGTGGGCATGCAACTATCTTCACTTTCTAAATGGGAAGTGCATGCTGGGATTTCTTGGCCTCCGTGTAACTAGATGGAGCTCACTGCCGTGAGCATATTTTTGTTGTGCGGCATCTGTATAACATTTAAAGTCCTGGAACAACTTAGACTGAAAGAGGTGGAACACTTCCTTCTGTTGCTCTTAAAAAAATAATAGTGGTTGTGCCTGTGGCCTGTGGAAATCACGGGAAGCCGTGACAAGAAGCTGCAGTATTGAAGGATGCTTGTTAAAACCTGCATGCATTATGTATGACTGTGCACTCTTTCTGACCTCCTCTCCTGGAACCCTCCCAACCCGATTACACTAGGCTGAGCTGTGAGGCTCAGAAAACTGCAAAGCCCTTTAGTTGGGACATGAGGAGCTTCAAAATACCAGTTCAGAAAAGCTTCTTAAGGCTTTATGTTTCTCAAAATATATAAGCTAAGTTCTTGTACAAGTGCGATGTTCTACCCTGAGAAGATAGATCCAGTCAACACTGAGTGTGCCAGCCAGCAGCCTGTCAAAAACAGGGATGGAACACTTATTTTATAAATTTGTAAGGAACAGCAAAATTACGGGACTACGTTGTGGACTTCAACCTACAAATGATCCACTTCCTGACATGTTAGAAGATATAAAGGAACCATGGAGGTCACATGGGATGAACAGATGCCTTTTCAAAGACACATTTCAAACCAGCTGGTTTGGAGTTCTGGAAGAAACCTTGATCTTTTGTTCTTGTGGAAGGTGTGTTTGCATTTGAGTGGAACAGGGACAATGGGCTCCAGGCTGGTTCTAATAGCTGAAAGCTCCCATTGGATGAGAGGGGCTGGCTTAAGTGAGCCAGGGCTCAACAGTGCAGGGTGGGGGTTGTGGCAGGGGAGAAGTGGATGGCTGAACAGCCCACATCTCTTCAACCACCTGAGCCAGCTGTTCAAACTGACACGCACACTTTGTCCCCCAAGATCACTCAGATGATGCAGCCATAGATGGGGAATGGTGTAGTACAGCACCCTAGCTCAATGCACATACACACATCTCCACATCTGGGTGATGCACATACACACATCTCCACATTTGGGTGATAAAACACTTACTTTGGGGATTTGTATCATAATAGTCAGACACAAGCTTCAATCTCTGCAAATACAATTTAGAAAAATGAGTTTTGACTTTTCAGCCAACCTCCAAAGCATATCCGAACCCTGTAGGGTTCAGGACTTGCTGAAGAATGGCTCCCTAGACTCAATAGTGTGTAAACACAAAGAGTTCTATTCTGCAGAGGTCCAGCCACTCAAGTGAGCTCACAGCCTGAATTAACGCACAGCAGGAATTCTAGGATAGGTGAGCTCTATGTTAATCTGTTGGGTTCTCCAGGGTGTGGGGGCTGGAAACTTGCTAGGTAGGTTTGGTTTCTGTTGCTGAGGAAGTAGCTGAGGAGGTCTAGAAACTGCTGCTGACCCACTGTCCTTGCCTCAGGCCGGGTTGTAGGGCAACTTCTGAGGTTTGAACTTGCCTGGAATCGCCCAGTTCTTAGAAACCAAGATTTATTTAGGCCTAGTCTCCTGAGCTGCCAGGTTGAAGTCTGTCCTGGGGTTAGCCTAGTGTTCTCCACCCACTTCCTAACATCATTATCTGCCCTGTAATCATTATCTCCTGAGACTTTTATGTGTTGCTTTTGTTTCGTTCTATACATTAGTTTGGGAGGGGGATAAAGAATCTTGATGAAATTCATTTCATCTTCTTGTATTTCAGTAAGAATTACCAAAAATGCCTGGCATGCCGCATGATGGGCAGGAGAGGAATTGATAGACCCAGATCTGTTCAGGGTTTACAAACAAACATACACACAAAAATTAAGGTTCTAGTAAAATAATTATCAACTGATGTTTATCTCCTCTTTTTCCTCAAGTCCCACTAAAAGTATAGTGGGAGGAGAGATATTAATGCGCAGATACAGAAGGAATAGAAGACACAAGCCAATGTGCTCATTCCTGGAATAAAGGAAACAGAGCCAGTCTAGGGAGGTAGCTCAGCAGCTGAGCACTTGACACCTTAGAAATAGTACCAGAGGTTCCTAGGACTCAGTTCAAATGCCACATGTAAATTCCAACCTAGAAAGGCAGACACAGGCTCCGTGGAGCAAGCTGGCCATGGAGACTAGTTTTATAAGCCAGTTCTCAATTTCACTGAGCCTGCTTCAGTGAATAAGGTAGACAAGGAAGGGAAGATGTTAGGCATGTCCAAACATGTGGACAGGCACCTGCACCTGTAAACACACATGCTCATGTGTACACACGGACCATCTCAGGGCTAGCTGGGAATGAAGGAATAGGTTGTTAGGAGATCATAGGGGGCACACTGAGAATGACTATTTTCAAATTATGACCACCAGCCACTACTTTGAAATTTTTAGTGCTGTCAGCCTTGGGTGGGAGCTAATTACAATACCAACAGATCCCATCCTTCCCAGGGATAAAGGAGCAGTGAGTAGGGGAGCTCTGGGAACTCCTTTTCACAAAAGAAGCACCTAGCTCTGTGTGTGTCTGAATGAGGAATAAAATAAGCTGATGCCTCCCAAGGTCCACTATCCTTTGTGAGCAGCAAACTTCAGAATAAAAGGATGTTCCTTATAAGAGTGGACTCCTCTTGTTTCTGTCTGAGTAGAAAGCAAGCCAGGTGGTAAGGGTGGCCCTGCTGGTCCCAGCTTTCCCCATGAGAACTGTAGCTGCCAAAAGCAACAGGAAGACAGTTTTGCCCAAGAAGGCAAACCACACAAAGCACCCCCAACTCCTCTTGGTATGCCCCAGCTGCAAAGAGTTTCCAAGAAGACATCTTGGTTTGTTTGGCATCTAAAGAAAACTTGGCAGCTGCAGGGAAGGTAAGCCCCACCCTCATGTCTTTGGAAGAGGGACACACTCAATTAAAGACTAATGGCTCCGTTTTTATTTTTGAGTTTTCCCTTGTAACCCCGACCATAAAATTTGAGAATGTTCAGTTGTTCAACTAGGGCTAGTGAGTGAGTGGGTGAAGTTTCCATTTCTGATTTTTTTTTTTTTTTTTTTTTTTTTGGATAATTCAGTGGGAAGCAGATTGAATACTCATGGCTGTGTCCCCAGTCTGTCCCTTCAGACGTCAAAGCTATCAGGGTGTACATAAATTGTGGTAAATCTTCTAAAGAGGTAGAGCAGATAGAATAGTAGATTCGAATTGACATTAAGAACTGTGTTTTTATTAAGATTGCTTCCCAATTTCGAATTCATTGCTGATAATTTCTGCTGTCTGCACTCATGAAAGGTGGAGACGGTGGGGAATGATGGGTAATTGACCAGGTATATACAGTAAGATCAGGGAAAAGGTTAACGGTTTATCAACTTTCTAACGAGGATACAGCTTATGCCAAGACACGGGGGTGAAATTTAATAATCTTTTGGACCACTTAAGCTTGTGCTGTGGGAGAGACAGCTCAAATGGCTGGGTCTAAGGCAGGCTAGGGCTTAGAGAGACATGTGAGGAGGAGGCTCAGACTTGGAAGCCTGCCGCAAGCATATGTCAAAGAAAACCACAGGAGTGGATGAGACAGCCCTGGGCTGACAGGAAGAGAAGGAAGTGAATAGAGAGAAAGGAATCCACAGGGAAAGGGAGACGGGACATCCAGAGAAACCGAATGGGAGCTGGAAAAGCACCGAGAAGAGGATGCCAGCGAGCACAGACGCCTCCACAAACGTGGTTGTGAAAGGGAGGGCGAAAGGACGGGGAGGGAGTGTGCAGAAAGCAGACGCAAGAGACAGGATGGAAACCCTGCATGGAACCATCACATGAAGCAACCAAAGCTCTGCAGAGTCCACCTGCTCAGCTTCTTGTTCGTGCTCCTTTGTGGAAGAAGCACTGCTTTATAAAAACGATCTCCTAAAATTGTTCTTTGAGGGTTTCATCTGTGTATACACCCCTCTCTCCCATCCCTCCACCTTCCTACTACCCACCCTCCAAACATTTCTTCCTGCCTCCCATTTTTTTACAGCCTATCAAGGCCTACCCTTTCGCTCACAGTTGTGGAATTACCTACTAGATCAGTGGCCACACAGCCAAAGAAAAAGGACTCGTCTCCGGAGACCAGCAACCGCTAACAGCTTTTTACCTGTGGCCGGAGTCTCATAGCACCTCTCCTATCCATGGAGGAAGGCTGAGCGGCTTGGTCCTGCAAAGGTCATACACAGGTCACTACAGAGGCTGTGAGCACGTAAGTGGCATGTTTATGCCATGTGCAAAAGAGAGCATTTCACATCCTTCCAGGGAATGTTTCACCTTCTATGATGTCCCGTGTGTGAGAGTGTGTGTGTGTGTGTGTGTGTGTGTGTGTGTGATTAATACAGATGCCTCATTTAGGAGTAAACCAACAACGATCACTATTCTCAAGCATCCAACAAGTTATGAGTCTCTACATAAACCTCTGACCGCTGCAAAATGACTCTTCTGTGACCAAGGATGAGGGCACCATACAGATATAAGCATTAACTACTCAGAAGAAAGTTTGACAATGAAGACATGACTATCTAAAGCCAACACTACACACAGCTCAATAGGTCTCCACGGGGCTCAGAAGTCACGCAGGCCGGTCACGCAGGCCGGCATTGCCGGAGGTAGCCAGGGTTTGGCTTTGTTTTGATCATGTGACTAGGAATGAGCACCAGTGGATTCTCCACGCTGCTCAGCCACCATTCTTACCCGACTGTTTGTAGCTTCCTGTTATCCCCTCCTTCATCCTCAGTGTCAGATGGAGACCTGGCTAAATGCTTCACAAAGAGAGAGAACAGTTATAAAATAATTCCCATGTTCCCGCAAGCAATAGCCTTCATTTCTCTTTACAGCTGAACTAAGAAAGATTCTATTGTGTATATTAACTACATGTTCTCTATCCGTTCATTGAGGTCACTCAGCTCAGGCAGAAGGTGTTGCTGGCATGGATGGATTAGTGTCTCCGTGAGTTGCTGACTTAGAGTTTTTTAGATGGAGAGGAAGACGTTAAAAGATTCATTCAGTTTCAGAAACAACAACACTGCATTTTACTTTCATCTACAGACCCTCAAATTTGTAGAGATATCATCTCACAAATGTACCATGACATGAAGCAAACATGAAACTGGGGACAAGAGGGCCTAACAGGAGAGGATGGAGGAGGAACATTGCTGAGTTCCTTCCGACATAGACCTTGGATCACCAGGCTGCGAGGCAGGTCCCTTTACCCACTGAGCCATGCAGCTGGCTTAGAACACCAGTTTCATAACTACGGAAACAGGCTCTCCCAGGAGAGTGACCTGAGAAACTGTGTAAATCACTTAGAATCCATGGACACACTGTGTGAATGGACGTTTTAGTTCTTTCTCTCAAAGTCAGCAGAAAACTATCCAAGATTCATTGATCTACAAATCATTTGTGTGCACTTACTACAACCCACACTGACACAGTTGCCAACACAACACAGACAAGGCACACGGGGACAGCAAGTCTCATGGCAAGGTCTTAGAAGAGAAGACAAGGAAATCTCAAACCATCAAGGAAGATGAAGTCACAAGCAGAAATCAGAGAGCAGAAATGCTAGGCAATCTGAGAAATTTGTCCCAGAGTGGCAAATGTGCTTCCAGACCCCAGGGGAAAGTCATCCAAAAGTGTTCAGAAGGGAGCAGCAGGTCTTACATCACAAGCCTCCTGAAAACTCGATTCTGCAGAAGGGTCAAGAGCAGCAGAGTCCTCGGGGAAGGAAAGGAAGACCTCTCCTGGCTCCTAGCAACTGCAGTGAGATTTGAAGGGTCGGGGTGAAGCAGCTGACTGGCTAAGCCTGCCTGGGAGCATCGTGGACTGTGAGAAACGCCAACTATTCTTAGTTCTCCCTCAGAGGCTTGCTTCTATTTACTTATTTTTCACCTGTCGTTCCCTCACACTCTGCCTTATAAATCACTGCTTTCTCCGAGAGGCTGGTGGGACAGGCTTTGCTGCATTCTGGAAGTTTGGCAAGCTCTGTTCCCAGTTCTCACAGGGCACAAAGGGTGAGTGTCCTGCAGGCTAAAGAGTCTGAGGGTTTGTCAGCAGCCTCTTGGGAGGCTCTATTATGCAGAAGTTCAACTATCCCTGACTTAAAACTATCAGGCCATGAAAACAATGGGCAGAAAGTCACTTTTCCCGAGACCACTCAGGCCTGCTAAGAAACGGAGTTATCTGAAACGGTGGGTTGACTCATTTCGGGTACACTGCCATCTTTTAAACCCATCCCCCGTTAGTTACATGTCTGTTGCTGCCATAAACCACCAAGGCAATTTATGCAAAGTTTATTTGGGATTATGATTCCAGAGGGCAAGACACAATCCTGTTTTATCCAAACAGCTTGTCAGAGTAGGAGACGATCCGTAAGACAGCGTCTGAGCAAGCTGAAGGGGGAAAAACAAATACATAAAAGGAAGCTTGGAGTAGTGGGGGGCTGAGGGCAGGGGGAGAATTAGAGTAGTTTGCCCTCTTCACAGGCCCACAGTGCTCTGGGGGCAGGCATAGCACATAGACTATCACAGGGCCCATCCCAAAGTCACGGCAGACATTGTTGATAACAGATCAAGGGGAAGTATGGCATCTGGAGGTAGTCATGGTGATACAAGCAGGATGCTGAGAGCTCACACCCTTTACTGTAGCCACGAAGCAGAGAGAGCAAAGGGGTAGCAGATGCAACTTTTATTCTCATAGCCCCTCGAGGTACTTCCTCTAGGAAGGCTGCACCATCTCAGCCTCACCAGACAGCACCTCCGACCAGGGACCAAATGTTCAAACGGCCAAGATAATGAAAGACATTTCTCATTCAAACCCTTGTGCCTCCAGAATCATGATCCTGATGGGAAAGCCTTACTGAGGAGGGCCAAGCCGCCTCACACTCTTGGACTTCGAAAGGACAATTATCACCGAACCATAGCAGAACAGGGAAGGATGTGAGTCAGCATTCTCAAATGCTGCTAGAAGATTTTGAATTTTAATATCTTTCTAAAAGACATTCACGCTCCATGAGAAAGACTTGGCATTCTCTCTAAGATAGCTGGGCAGAAAATCAGGTCATAGACCTTGTGGTATGACTTTACTAAGAGCTGATATTAATTCACACAGACATGCATGGCCTGGAGGATCTGCTACACATTGGTAGCAGAGAGTGGGTCTCTCTTGCTTCTCCACAGACAGCGACCAGCAAATGATTCCTTTCAGATAGTATTGGAATCTGCCAAGGGGTGATACTACAGGTTACTGCTCCTTAGCAAACCAATGAGTAGCCATGGTGTGTGTACTGGCTGGTTTCGTGTCAACTTGACACAAGCTGGAGTTATCACAGAGAAAGAAACCTCAGTTGAGAAAATGCCTCCATGAGATCCAGCTGTAAGGCATTTTCTTAACTAGTGATCAAGGAGGGAGGGCCCAGCCCATTGTGGGTTGTGCCATCCCTGGGCTGGTAGACCTGGGTTATAAGAAAGCAAGTTGAGCAAGCCAGGGGAGAGCAAGCCAGTAAGTAACATCCCTCCATGGCCTCTGCATCAGCTCCTATTTCCTGATCTGCTTGAGTTCCAGTCCTGACTTCCTTTGGTGATGAACAGCAATATGGAAGTGTGAGCTGAATAAACCCTTTCCTCCCCAACTTGCTTCTTGGTCATGATATTTGTGCAGGAATAGAAACCCTGACTAAGATAGTGTGTGTATGCATGTGTATGTGCACGTGTGTGCCTGTATAGAAAACTAAATTATTATGCATGAGTCCTGACACAAAAGAGTATGTGCTGTTCTGCCAGGAGACATGTTTCAGGATGCAAACGTATACATTTAATTTAGTGGGTTGATTTGGGGATGCTTGTGGGGTAGGACTACATTCCAAAGGAAGGAGCCCTATAGAAGGACTGAATGTGAGATGGAGTTTAGCCCCTTCATTGGATCTGGATCCTGGAAACAGTTGGTGGTGGACCAGAGGTGATATTCCTAGGTACATATTGACCAGACAAAACGAGCAGTATAGAAGTTACCTTGGTTACAGTGACTTTCTTTCTGCTCTTTCTTTGTCCCCTCTCCATTCTGAGGTGGTGCCTTTGACATAACATGACAGCTGTCCAATATTCATGGCCCTTTCTTTTAGTAGTAAAGTCATTCTTCACTACATATTATGGGTTTCAGATGAACTGAAAGCCTCTCTTCCCCATCCCCCAAATTAGCCAATAAGGTCACGGCATTTCCTGACCACTGAACTTGGTTTAGAAACATCTACAGACCTATCTGAATTAAGACCTGTACAAGGATGGAAGTTAGGCCATGTTAACGGAATAATGAATCACAACACCATTACTTCACTTAGATAAGTGAATGGAAAAGTGTGAGCTTGGAGCTGGTCTCAGTTCTGTTTGTCACCACAGAACAACCAGCCTGAGAAGGGAGCCTCGTGCAGAGCTGCACCGTGGAGGAAGACAAATCACGCCCTCTGAGTGCCTGATGCTTGGTTTTATTGACGCTATTCCACACTTGTCAATAAGAGTGATCAATCCCTTTTCCAACTAAATACATGTCACTTACAGATGAAGGGGCTTCAAAGTCCTTAGCTCCTTGCTATGAATGGCTCTAAATACCTTTAGCTACTTAGATTTCCTACTTTAAATCTCTCTTTTAATACATGTTTGTTGGGGGATGTTTTGGCATCTAATGATAGATGAGGCCTTACCCAACATCTATGTGTTCACCTTGGGTTTAGGCAATGATCCGTTAATTTGCCCATTCTAATTTCCTCACCATGGTTAAACATCATTGTACCTGCAGGAACATAGGGACTGGTCCCTATAAGACCCACGTGCACAAATGACACTGTAAAAGAAAACAACAGTTTGGTCATTTAGAACCAATAACTACCAGCCTGTAGCTCCCATATAAACCCAGTCTCCACTGGGAAGTATCAGCCAGGACGGTCTTCAATTGCATGACAGGAATCTCATGGTGGGAACCCTAACCCAAGGGACATCTCTCAAATAAAAGCCAACCTGTGCCAGTCAGGTACCTCTGCCACTGCCCAATCCCTCAGCTCTCTTGTAGTGTGTATGAAAAACATGGCCTTTTATACTCTGCCCTACCCAGTACCACAACACCCGCCTTCACAGACTGAAACAACAATAGCACCGGTGTACTAAGCCTGTTGTGCTAGTTCACTACAGTCTGGTTTCTGCCTACACCTTCAGTGTGCAAACACAGCTCCATCTACAGAAACTCTCTCTAAGCCCCATGTGCTTGCTCCTCTCTACCATTGGACTTTGGTATGGGTACTCTTTGCTCAAAATGTCCTTTAAGCACACCCTCAAGACTCAGATCCAAACCACCTCACCCACCAATCTTCTCGGGTCAACTATGTCAACTTCTTTTGGAACACTTGAAAAATGTCTGCACAAAAGTTACCCATTTATCATCTTGGAGTAGCTGTTTACTTCTGTAGACAGGGCAGTGATTCCTAACCTGTGGGTCATGGCCCTTTGGGGGTTTCAAATGACCCTTTCATTGGGATTGAATATCAGATATCCTGCATATCAGATATTTACATTATGATTCATAGAAGGAGCAAAATTACAGTTATAGTAACAACAAAATATTTTTATGGGTGGTGATCAGCACAATCTGAAGGACTGTATTTAAGGAGCACACCATTAGGAAGGTTGAGAAGGTCTGTAATAGGGTCTCAGTGCTGTAGCTCAGACTGGTCTGTAGCTCACCATGTAGCCTATGCTGACATCAACCTCATAACGCTCTTCCTGCCTCGCGTGCTGGGGTCGCACGCTGAGCCCACCATGCCCATCTGGCTACATGCTTTGCTTTATAGCTTTCTTTCCCTAACTAGATTTTATCCAAACATCCTACACGGATGTGGTCCTCAACAATTGTTTCTTAATACTTTCTTTTCATTCCAACCAATCATTTTCATTGGTTAGTGCTGAAGCTGTAAATAAAGTAAAAAGAGACCCTGCCTCCCCAATCCTACAGTAAGGCTGCACAGCTTGCATTTGGTCCTGTCTCGTTATTTTGAATTTGAAATTAGAAACATATGCTGATTTGCACGACAGCTATTTTTTCTAGTTTTTTTTATTCCCCTGCTTCTGAATAAACCTTTTAAATCCCACTATGTCAAGAAACAGCAATGAAAATGTCAAGAAATTATAATACTTGCTCCTGCAATACACACACATACACAGAGACACACAGAAAGAGACACATACACTAACACCTTTATATACAAACACACTAACATAATCAAATATACTACATATACACATACATTAACATACAAAGAGACACTTACACAGAGACACATGCACAGACACACACTAACACACATACACAAACACAAATACATGTACACAGCACTGCTGGTATATTTACAAAGATCCAAGCTGAGAAATGGAGGGCTAATTTTAGGTTTGAATTTTCCCTCCAGTCATAATAAGAAAAAAACCCACAAACATTGACTGAAACTCTAGTGCACAAAAACCTCAGTCATCCCCACCAGGCTCTTTCAAAATCCAATTTTCTAGTGAAAAGCTTCTGATTCATCACTCATGAAGTCATGGATCCTGCCTGCCTGGTGAACAGACATGACTGGAAAGCTCACTGCTAGGGCCCATTTTTACACAGGGCCATCGGACGTAGGATCTGGGCCTGATTTGCTGCTTTCCAGCTCATTTTCTACCCCACTGACATCGTGCAATGCAAAAGGCTCCTTCTCAGACCCTAACCCAGAGGAGAGTGAACTTCCATAGACAGCAATGCCGATCTTATGACGTCCCATAAATTAATTGTGCAGTGACCTTTGACCTCAGTTGGGAAATCCCCACCAGGGCCGATGTGTCCATAGCTTAACATCTGCCTTTCTCAACACTGTTGGGAAATAACAGCTCAGTTCTCAGGGCAGACCACAAGGTACCCCAGAGGTTGTTCCTGGCTATCATGCATTCTGTGGGAGGAGTTTTCCTGCTCTCTGAGCTTTGGGGTCCCGGAAGCAACGTTACCTCCTTCAGAGCATCTTGCAGGATGTACATCTGCTGTCCCTTGGCCTCAATCTCCTCTTTTCTCCACTTCTTTGTAAACACCAGTAAATGTCTCAGAGCCTAGGCAGATAGATACACTCAGAAGATGCCTTCACTTTGTGTGACCTTCCTATCTTTCCTAGAATAAGCTACTTACCATCCTCCTTTTAAAACTGTAGTTATTGGGGCTTTGGTGATGAGAGATCTCCGTTATGAGTCAAGAGCTAGTCCAAATCTCAGTTCCTTTGTGAGCCTTTCTGTGACCTCAGTCCTCTGGAAACTGCCTCTCCTCTCAGCCTTGAGAAATGGATTGAGTCTAATTCTAAGGCCCGGAGAGATAGGCTCACTGGGACTTCATTGGAAAGGAAGAAGCGATGCGTAGCAAATTCTTTTCTGAGCATAAATGAGAAAGGAAGTCATTGAGGAGAATGCAAAGCCATGGATGAGCAGGCTACGTCTGTCCGGGGCAGTTTGTCCTAGCTTTGAATGTCGCTTCATCCAAGTCTCCCTACAGCATGCTTGGTAATCACAGCTTCCCAGAGCTGTGCAGTGGAATCTAACCTGATTTAATCTGCAGAACTTTCACTTTCCCACCACACATGACCCAGCCTCACTCCTCTACTACGAGGCTCCTGGATGGCTCCAAATTTTTGGATTAGAGTTGATTTGGTTACTAAAATAGCTCTAGAATATTCCCTGATGGCAGATCAAGAAGAAGCCTTCTTACCCTCAGGCTGCTATGGTTTTAATGGTGGATTTTGTGAGAATAGGAACCCTGCCCAAATAGAATCCCAATAGGACTTCTATTACAGGAAAAACTGGAGAAAGATTTCTTAGGGTTAGGTACAACCCTGTGGTACCTGAAAAATCATAAAAGAGAGATTTCAGTCTTGTTCTTGGAAGGTGTGTGTGTGTGCGCGCACACTTCTTTTCTAAGAGTAATTCTGATCTTTCACACAACTATACAAACTTTGGCCATACTATGTGCTATGGGTTTTCAGAAAATAGCTATCTATGGCATCTTTATCTATGGAAGTGTACAGCAATGCTACTTATCGTGTGTATGTGTGTGTGTGTGTGTGTGTGTGTGTGTGTGTGTGTGTGTACTTATGTGATTGGTGTATTTGTGTTTATGTGCACATGTTTGTGCAGGCCAGAGGTCAGTGTTAGGTGCCTTCCTCGGTTGCTCTCTACAATAGTTTTGGATACACAGTCTTTCACAGAACCTGGATCTTGCATCTTTAGCAAGATGACTGGCCAGCAGGTCAAGAAACCTGACTTTCTTCACTTCTTTAGCACTAAGATTACAGATGTATGAGGCCCCACTTGGCTTTTACATGGGTGCTGAGGGGATCGAATCAAATACAACTCTTTAGCCTTCGTCTTAAGTTTTTGAACAAGCTACTTGCATTTGATACATTATCTAGTATATTTTAAGTATGCAGTTAAAAAATCTGTTTGCACAAAACCTCTTTCTGTGACTAATTTACACAGCTGCTTTTTAGAAGGAATTCTGGGCAGCTAACACAAGCCTGGTTCCTTTCTTGACATGAAACAGTACCTTTGGCTGGCAAATGGTAATCTTAGAGAGTCTATTTAACAACCCTATTTGTCAGAACATGTTGCGTTTGTTCCGTGATTTGTTATAAACATTCACAAGAATCGTCAAAGAAGTTATCTCAGCAATTATAGGAAATGGTCCTAGATCAGAGGAGCTCAGTCGTGACTTAAGGAATGGCAGCACCAAGTCATGCTTCCTGCCATCAAAATACGTGTGTTTGGCCTGAATGATAGCAGAGACTTGGGGGCACGTGGAAAGGAATTTGAGCAAGGCTGTGTTATGGTAATGTGGTGAGGATTGGGGCGTGGTGAGAGAAACCCTTGCTCTGGTTTGTTTGTGAATGTGTGAGCACCCGTGGCCAGAGCTGAGATTGTGTCAACATTGTCCTCTCTACATGAAAAAAGGCCAGAGTCTCTATAGTGACATACGTGTGCGAGACTCTTGTGTTTCCTCCAAGGAGACCACCTCTCCTGCCACTGTAGGGGCACACATCACAGAGGATGGTTTGGGACATGGTGGGGCTTTCGAGTGTTCTGTTGCATTTGTGTGAATGGAATGTCCAGTTCTTGCACAAAGTGGCTGTCTTTAAGTTTTTGCTGAAATTGTGGGTTTTTTGTTTGTTTGTTTGTTTGTGTGTTTGTTTGTTGATTTTTTTTTTTGAGTTTTGGTTTGTTTATTTGGTTTTGGTTTTGCTCAGAGAAAGCCATGACTGGAGTCCTATTTTATTAATTAAATGCCGTTTGCCAGCTTGTGAAATAAGGTTGTGATTTCCAAAGTATTGTCTGGGCCATCTGCATGCTGGTTTACTCTAAGAGATAGAAACATGTGAGGTTTAAAGAAATGGATGTAGTTGCTGTGTTAGGGATGTAGAATTATTTTTTGACAGCAACAGAAGACAGAGCATGGGTGAGACCTCTGCGCATGACTTCTTCCTCTGGGAACTCGGCGTGACTCATCACAGAGACGCATAAGGCCAGCTCTTGCAGCCAGTGTTGGTCTTACTGACCTGACAGAAAGGTCCCTTCGGGTGTGCCCATGCACCTGGAAGCCACTGTCCTTTCATAGCTTGAAGAGGGCTGCTTAATAGCAACATTTCAGAGGCAAGAGTTTAGATAAAGATAACTTGGCCACAGTCCAACAATTAAACGAGATAGGACTTTCCAGTTCCAAGTGGAAAACAAACAAGCCGAGCAACGCTAAGAATCAAGGGCAAGTTCTGCCTTTACAGGAAGCTGCTGAGCACCTGCTTCTTGTCACTAAAACCAACCCCCTCCCCACGCTCCAGCTTTTCAGCTATGAAGTAAACAAAGTCTAAAGAGCTAGCACGTAGGTACAGTAAATATTGTTAGCAGTAAGACAAGCTTGAAATTTGCCAAGAAAGTAGAGCATAAGTGTCCTTGTGCACACGTATGTGTACATGCACACACACACAAGATAGATCAGAGATTCTCAACCCGAGTCTCAGCTCCTTTGGGCATTGAATGACCCTTTCACAGGGGTCACTTAAGACCACCGTTTGTATCAGATATTTACATTATAATTTATGACAATAGCAAAATTACAGTCATTAGGTAGCAACAAAGATAACTTTATGATTGGGGACCATCATAGCATGAGGATTTCTACTGAAGGACCACAGCACTGGGAAGGTTGAGGACCATGGAGACAGTCATATCTGACGGGGATGGATGAGCTAACAGGCTTGCTGGTGATAAACGTTTCACACTGCTGCCAAGAGACTAGTAGTAGATGGTTTGCTGTTACCAAACCGTCATACCATAAATCTTAAATATTTGTAATTGTATTGGCCAATTCTAGATTATTAACACTGGGGGGAGCAATTATGTTTCTAAAAGATGGATAACAAAAGCCATCTTTGGAGGAAGAGGTAAGGTATCCACTATGACTTCCCCAGGCCTTTAGGGAACATAGAGGTGTTCCTTCGAACATATACTTGTGAATCTATAAGAAGGGTGATGCTGTGGATGTGAGGGGAATGGATACTGTTCAAGAAGGAATGTCCTGGAAGTGTTACCATGGCAGCCCAGGGAAAGCACTGGGCTCCACTGAAGTGGCATTTGGCTCTGCCCAGAGCAGCACATTCGGGAGAGCTGATGTTAAGGAGCCTAACTGCTAGAGCACATTCCCTATGAACTTGTGACTTAATATACAAAAAGAAATAAAGGACCTAAGTTGGGGGTGGGGCAAATAGTCAATGTCCTTAAACTTAAAAAATAAAATAAGATAAAATAAACTAAAACAAACACAGCTGCTGAATGTCGTGTCTCAGGCTGACCCTGGATTGACATCTCTAATGTTGGTCCACAGCAGGGAGCAGGTGTTCCCCCGTTCACTTTGCGATTGGTGGGAAAGATGCTCATTTCTCTGTGGGCTCTGCCACATGGTGGTCATTAGGGGATACGACCCAGAGTTCTGTACAGGGCTGAACCCCCAACTTCTGGCAGAGACAGACAGCATCTCCTTGGGGACCCCTTTGCTCAGAAGAATCATCTGGCCATACAACACAAGGCTTTCCAGAGCTTTTCACATCTGGTGACTGGTCCAAGAGGAATATCAAGGATGAGGACCCTGGCAAAAAGATAGAAGAAATGACATTTTTGGGACAGAATGCCTTTTAGGGCTGAACCCAGGTCAACCTCTCTCAGTTCTGTCCTTTCTTGTCTTCTGATCCACATGCATTGATCCCAACATCAACCCTTATTAAAACCTCCTGTTGTGTATTCAGGCTGATACAACAAAGCACACGAGTCTGGACAACTTATAAATAGCAGAAGTCTCTCACAACTCTAGTGAAGAGGTCAGACACTTGGCATCTGCCTCTCACAGCTGGCCGTGGTCTAGCAATGTCCTCAGGCAGCAGAAGAGGCAAGGCTGCCCCTCATGACAGCTCCACCGTCATCACCTAACCACCTCCTACAGGTCCCTGCTGCAGACCTACTATGGGAGTCATTAGAAACTGGGATGTAAGCATTGGATTGACACATGCAACCTCCCCCACCTTGCCCGTTTCTTGGGGACTTATTTTTTTCTATGCAGTCAGGGATACATCAGAGAAGGCAGGGGCTTGGTGATGCTCATATTCCCATCCAGGTCCTGGTTCTGGACTTACATAAGTGTATCCCACTGGTCCACGGAAGGTTCCATTCCACTGGAGAAATCTAGCTGAAATGTCATTCTTTCCCTTCAAATTGTAATAATGAATAAATTAGTCATTGAGAATTTTATTTCCAGAGAGTGAAATGTCCCAGAAAATTTATGTTGCTCTTTCAAATACCACATATTATATTCCCAAGACATATTGGTTAAGCCTCCTACTGAATTAAGAGGGCTTATTTTTTGTAGGAGGACAGAAAACAGTTCCAACTGATTGCTTTGTTGCTTCATTGACTTATTCATTCATTCATCCACTCAACAAATACGACTTGAGTGTCTGTTAATACGATAGGTGCTGGGAACCAAGAACATGCTCTCTTTAGATCTGCACTGCAGACATGGGGGAGTCTGAAAATAAGTACAAACATAAGCAATGCCATGAAGATAATAAAAGACAGGAATGTGAGAGAAAATGATTTTTTACAAAGGAGGACAAGAGAGGCGCCACAATACATCCAAAACTCAACCTCAGATGAAGTCCTGCATAGATCTGCATGGAGGCCGTTAGAAGGACAAAGGTCTCGAGTGGAAGTAAACTCAGGAAGAAAGAACAAAAGCCCACACATTCTGTGTGCTTGATGTGTGCTAAGGATGGGAGCAAAAGATGAGGTCAGCAAAGAGTGCAGAGCAGTTTAATTATGACTGGTGTTTGTGGATTCATGTCTGTGTGCACATGTGTGCAGTGCCCTTAGAGGCAAGAAGAGGGCACCAGCTCCCCTAAAGCTGCAGTTACAGTGACGTGAGCTGCCCAGTGTGGGTGCTGTGGAATGAAGTCAGTCCGAGCGTGCATGTACTAGGGGGCCTCGGGTCTGGCGAGAACCTTTGGACTTTATTTGAAGGACATTAGGAGAGCCTTGCCAAGAGGTCATCAGCACAGGAATGGCTCCATGCATCCTTGAGGAAGACCGTGGTAAATGGAACGCATTCATTCCAGTAATCAGCCAGGAGGTAAGAAGTGGGGGTGCCTGAGCTATGGTGAGATGTAGGCGACTTAGGATGTTAACAGACACCAGACCGGGTGTGGTTGTGGTCTGCATGTGATGCTCGAGAGTTAAAAGAAGACCAGAGTCAATCCCAACAACAACAGTTGTCACCCTCCGTCTGTTGCCGGTTGGCTTGGGTGCTATTTCTTGAGAGAGCTGAGCTGCATTTGAGAACCCCTCTAAGTGACTGATGTGTTTTGCCTTGAGCAGCCAGGGGCTCTTCCTGACAGCATAACTGTCAGACACGCCTGGATTTTCATTCTTCTAGGAGCCTTACCTGCTACCCCTGGGATGTTGTATAGACTGTGGAGAGCCATTCTGTGCTCTTGCCAGAATCTCTTCTAAAATTTGCCATGCTTTGCAGTTCCAGGACACTTTATTATAAATGAGTAGCTAAAGGCAAAGGGCAATTAGGAATGAAGGCAGTGAGGCGTGTAAAGCAGGTTCCACTGTCTGCTCTGTATCCCCCACCCACTTCCAGCTCTCCACTATTATATTGCAACAGGGGCACTGCCTTCTGACTCCACTCACCTTCCCACCATGCATCCTGATGGTTAGGGGTCACAGGTAATAGTTATTGCACCATCATGAGGCTGCCTTTCCTCAGTCACTGATAGAAAAACAAATTAACTGGTTCAAACAGGTTCATGTGTTTCTTTTAAGGACATTGGAAAGCAGAGCTTTTATTTATTTGACGAGAAAGGCATTTTAGTGAATGGCATTCTCTATCTTTAGTGTGGAAAATTTCCCATGGTTTTCTTGTCTGCTATTATGTGGCTCAAATGGCTTTGTGTTTGGGTGACAACGACCAGCTCTGTTGCCACCTCACAGCACAGGTCAGAGGCCTCTCTCACTGCTGGGTCTGTCATTACATTGTGTCGCCTTCTCATTTCCTTTCCGATTCTTGTTTGTTCTCTGTTTGTTTGGTTTTTTTCCCCCATCGTTTTGCTTTTGCTTGTGTGTCTTTGGGATCCGTGAAGAACAAGGCAGAGCATATTTCCTGAACATACTGGTGCTCCCTGGTACTCTCAGGCATGTGTGGGCAAGAATGGACTCTCTGTTTGAACTCCAAGGGAAGGGTCTTAGGGTGGGTAGGTCAGAAATTATTTCAACACAAAGCTGAGCTCTCCAGCCAGCGTTTCACACCAGCACTCAAAGGAAAAGTGCAACAGAGCATTAAACCTTAGGAGAGCGAGCTACAGTTTGGATAGTTTGTGTGTCACTGTCCAGTAATTATTGTCAGGCTACTGTTGCATAGTAGGAGAGAAACATTTAAAACTCTGCAGTGAGCTTTATGTGTTGTTACCCCAGTACCCCCATTTGAATTCAGTTAAGCAGTCACATCAAAGAACACACCAAACTACTCTGATCCAATAGGTATAATTTGCTAACCTTTATAAGTCAAATGATCTTCTACAACTCCATTCCTTATAAAACATTCATTACAACCTTATTTATAAAGAGATGTGCCAAGAGAGACATAAACATGTGCCTCCATCTTTGTTCTTCCTCCAATCTCCCTTCTCCTCCCCTCCCCCATTTTCCTAACCGTTTCCCTGCCTACCTGTCCAATTATATATCACCTTAACATCAACCCACAGTCATTCCTCCAAAATGTCACCAATCCAAAACTGAGCCAAGTACCCAGGAGCAAAGATAGATGATTCTGACCCTTCAATCCCCCAAAACTGTACTTCTAGAAATTACTTAGGTGGTTGTACCTTGTAAAACATAAAATATTTAGACATATTGAGGGCTGTTGGACAATGTAAAATTAAACTCTGGCTGGAGACTCAAAGTATGTTATGACCCATGCATACCTGTTGGAGTCAGGTAACATGGAGTTCTCAATAAAATGTACTTCCCAAGACTATCAGTGGATTCAGCAACTTACCCAGTAAACAACAACCCAATTCCAAGCTGGATAATTGAAATCAACATATTTATATCCTTCTTTTATAATGTAATTTATCACAGTAGAGCATACAAGCATTTACCTCTAAAACTGCCCTAAGTTAGTAAATCTGGATAGTGCCACATCTTCTGGGATGTGCCGGAAGTTGGTATCACTCATAAAGACCCACAGCAGACAAAGTGATGGTGGTAATTACGTTAATGAGAAATTCGATAGCCATGTGCTATAGCAGGCATGTGCTGTACTCAGAGTACGGATAAGCCTTTATAGCCCCAATACGCTCACACTAATTTTGACAGGTGAGTTATTTTCCATTTCAACTAAAATCAAGGATTGAATCACAATCACAGTTTGTGTAGAGCTGACCACAGCACTCAGACCATGTGATTAGAGTCCACAAAGTTTGCCCACAGGATGTTTACCACTCTCCGGTTACAACTGGGCATTTCATTAAGCAGCTGCACGGCCTCACTGTCCCATATAGGACCACAAGGGAAGGACCTTATACTATTCACACGGGACAAACAATAGCTCATGGTTTGCTTAAGGACTTGAAAGACACATGTAGAGAAGATAGGCTTTCTGCAGATTCAGAAGAACTGTCACCTGGTTACTTTTAGGGCATTTGGAGTCAAGCCCACTTAACTACTAGCTCCTGATTTGAAAGGATAACAGTAATGCTATGCCTCCTGATACAACCCCACAGCTCCAGGAGACTATTTTGGTACAAGGGGAATTTTGTCAGAGCCTTTGAGGACTAGTGATGTACAGACACACACATTGTGTTCTGCAGAGTTGTAGGTAGCACCAGCCACAGGGGTTGTGACGTCTGGTCTCAGGCGTGCGATCCCACATGGCTGAGTGGCTTATTGGGTGGTTGGGGTCTGTGTCATTGCAAGAAGATGCAGAACAAAGGATCAAGGACTTAATCTTCATGGAATTCTTAAGACTGTTTCTCAGATTTGTCCCCTGAAGAGGAAGAAAACTGGAGAATTCATCTACGAGCTCCAGTTTCTCACTGGCTGCCAGAGTTCCTTCTGAGGCCATGGATCTGTCCCGCCTGCTTTTCAGCAGGACGTGTTTTGTGGCTGTTGGCACAATAGCCAAGAGACATGAGAAGCTAACCCTATGCCTAGGCAATCTGCCTGTGACCTCCAATAAAGGCTAAAACGATATGAATAGGGAATTCACAGCCACCTTCTACACATTCACAAAAATCTCCAATTCATAGCAAATTGTATCCAAGACAGATGTGCAGAGGGGAAATGTATCTTTTAACTCATTTGGCCTGTTTCTGTGCCCCCATTTCCTGGTGAGTGAGAAGCTTTATTGGTTGAACATGTACTTTGATTTAATCCCAGCCTGACTTAACAATGTCCACAGTACTTCCGAGGAGCCACCAGTCCTGTTGGATAAAAGCAATCTCTCCCGGACCTCAGGCACCCTTGCTATGCTGGGAACAGTAGACTCCTCTTCTAGTCTCATCCCCCACCCCTCCTGCTCTGCTGGCATGTGATGTTACAGTAGATGTCTTTGTAAGCCACCCCATGGCTGCTCCAGGTTTGCTGTGGTATTTCTGCAGCCCTTGAAATCACATTTACCTGAGGACTCGCTGGGACTGCCCCTTACCCTCTCACCATGGCAATTGTCAATCAATTTTTTAAAATCTGCATCTTCTGTTCTCTTTTGAACCATTTTCCTACCTAAACTCCATTCCCTTTCTTCTCAGCCAGGAGCCACAGAAGGCTTTGAGTCTGGTTCTGGTTCTAATCTGGTGCTGTGCTCCCATCCTGCAGGCCATGCAGAAACACAGATTAACATGGAGCAGTGTTAGGGGAGACAATCCAGTCATGTTTGAAGAGCTTACCTCTCCCTTAAACAGGATGGCTACAAAGGAAAAATGTGTTCTTAGAATACAATAGTTCCTCTCTGTGATGGTGACTCTACCTCCTCTCCCCTGACCTCTTTCTGTAACTGTGTCTGGCAGGGACAGAGGTGTCCCTCTGAAACAGCTGTAACTGTCCTAGAAGAGTCTTTGAAAATATTAACCATGCTTTGCTTCCTGAGCTGCAGAGAGAACCAAGACAGCCAACAGGAAAGAAGAACTTTGTATATCCGCTAGATCTCAACCTCTTCGCCTTTCACTATGGGATGATCACCCACACATGGCTTGTGTGCTTCTGAAGACTGAGAATACATACTAGCACAGTCATGGTGGAACTTTCAAGAGCCAAACTGAAGACCTGAATTAAGAGCAAGTCTGGCCTTATGGTTGAACATCTGGCTGCACAGGCCTAAAGACTCTGAGAGAACTTTTGGGTCTTCTCCCTGGTGACTTCCCAATGCATGGAACAATGTACAAAGATTAGTGTGTTTGAAGGCTTCAGGATCAATCTTCAAGATCAAGCTTGAGTGTGTGTGTGTGTGTGTGTGTGTGTGTGTGTTTGTGTTTGTGTTAGGGAGAGACAAAGAAAGCGACAGAGAGGGTCTCCAGTAGCCCAGGTTGGCCTCAAATGCTCTTTAAAGATAGCGATAACTTTGAATTTCTTACCTCCTGCTTCAGCCTTCTAAATGCTGAAGATTACCCGTGTGCAGCACAGGTCCAGTTTATGCAGTGCTGGGGTAGAACCCTCTTAGCACAGCCACAGTAATCTGCCTCAGCTTCCAACAGCAAGGCCAGAGGCTTTATACACCAAGCACAAGAGAGGGTTGTTTTACGTCACAACAGGACTCAGGTACCTGAACCTGACTCTTCACTTTAGGTGGTAACCTAAGCCTCAGTGTCTTCCTTTATAAAATGTTGAAAATTAAAAATACTTTCTCATGACGTTATTAATTTTCTAGTTAATGAAAGTGAAATATTATTTGTGAAACGCAAAAGCTTCACTTTATGATATAATAGCTCATGATATATCCAGCAATGCTATATAATTATCTGTCCATATTTTTATTTTTGATAAACCATGACCATTTGGGAAGATGAAATAAAAAATCAGATGAGTCTGCAGCTGGTCAAAACCAAATGTGCAAGCTCACTCTTATAATATCGGGAAGCTGAGATGGGGGGATTGCCTGGGCTTGCAAGGCTAGCTTTGTCTGCATAGTCTGAGCCAACCTAGGCTACATACGGAGACTGGAGAAAGATTGAGGGGGCGAACAGAAACAACGAGGGTCGGAGGAAGGGAGGGAGAGAGACAGAGGCAGAGAGGGAGAGAGGGAAAGAGAGAGAGAGAGAGAGAGAGAGAGAGAGAGAGAGAGAGAGAGAGAGAGACTAAAGCTCAGCAAATACTCTCAAAGTATAAACGGATTTTTTTGAAGTCTATATTTCTGAAGAGAATAAAATGGGGCTAAAAGACATCTGCTTAAGTTTATTTGAAATCTGTGCAAAGTGGAGAGATTAAGTAAACAACAAAGACATGTTTCATGTTGGCACAACATGGTATTTATTGTTGATACAATAATTTAGTAACTAATCTGGTTTATTTGTCTAAAAAAGAACATCTTATCTTGTATTTAAGGTGGGCGAGGAAGTTTGGTGTCTGCCTCATTTGTCCTTGGGGTTCCCAGAACAAAAGCTTCCTCACTGAGCACCTGGCAGGGTCCCATACTGCGATCAAAGGGTGGCATGGGAGACTAAATCAGAATGACCGCAGCTCTCAAGACATTCAAGGCAAGCTAAGACACACTGATTGGGCTCAGTGGGACGGACACTGCTCTAACTTCTGAAGACAGCCAGCCCTCCTAATTTGATTGTTCATTTCGCTCTTGTAATCTTCCAACCCTCTGGATCTTTCATGTTTGATTCTACTTTGTGGTCTCCAAAGTTGGGAAACAGAGAAAAGAATGTCAGCCTTCACCCTTTAGAAACAGGAGCCTTGGGAGGATAGAGGGACTGGGGTGTATGCAGGACCATGTGGTCCTTGAATGGACCTGCTGGTGGCTGCTCATGCCCTGCTAGCTGTTCAAAGTCAGCCACACCCAGAGTAGGGACTGACTAAGTAACTGAGCCCAGGTATATCCATAGACTGCTTCCTCCTCACTTGGGTGGGTCCCTGTTCCCACTCCAGGACCAAATATGCTCCTGAGGTGAAAGTTGGGACTCCATATCCCAGAAAAATCATGGGGATACAGGAAATGTGAGAGACACTGTCTCCCTTCATGATCTCTCCTTCTCTCTTCTCCTTTTTCTCCTCCTCTCCTCCTTTTCTTCCTCCTCTCTCGCTCTTGAATTTGATACCATACCACTAACAGCACATCCAGTGTCAGTCTAGCTCAGCACCAACAGCACATACAATGCCAGTCTAGCTCAGGCAAGGAGCTATAAGCTGTATTTACAGATTCTCTACAACCAGGGACATCCATGAACTTAGCGTGAGTAGAAACCAGTGTAGACTTGGAACAGGGACACTCCCTTTCACAGACCCTGTTTGGAGAAAGGAATGGTGGAGCAGCGGGGAGAAAGAGACCTGCAGAAGTGTTTGTCTCCACTGCACCAAGGCTCCCTCTAAGCCACTGTAATGTTAACAGAAGGAAGAAGGAAATTTCCAGCAAGAACCAATGAAGAGAGTCCTAGGCATCTCCCAAGAGCCCAGACACTTGGGGAAAGACACACGGAGCAGAAGAGACGCTGCTGCCTCCGCCCAGAAGAGCGGATTTCAGTGGATCAGGAACAGCCTGCACCAGCTGAAACCTACAACCTCTTGCATAGTTGGTGATATGGGGTGAGAACTAACAAACGACACTTGGACATCCTTTTTGTATGAGAATTTTATCCGTTCCCTTTCTCCAGGGAAGGGTCAGTATAATTGATCTGCTGTGATGGCAGCCCAGGATGCCTCACTAGCACACAGGTACACAACATGTTCTCCTGAGCTAGCCACAAACTTGAGTCCATTCTCGGGCCCTCTTAGAATTCCCATTGGCCTTCCAAAGGAAAAATTAATAAAGTATTGAAAATCTGAACACCCATAACTTGATATCAAAACCGTCTCGATGTAAGCAGAGCATTGGAAAACGCAGAGTCCCAAGGAATCGTAATGTTTCTGTGAGGCAAGCCGTTCACACTGTTAGTCTCCCTTTGCCTTCACTGCACTGAGTGGTCACCTCTGCTTACATCTTTGTGTGGACAGTGTTTTGAGACTTAGTCCAGAGCAATCTGGAGGCAGACTGTCAGCCTCTCACATGTATTTGTTTTTTCCACTCCAAACAACTGCAAAGCGGCCAAATGAGGGCTTTACAGATCCCATTCTCCAGGAACGTTCTCAAAAACAAACTCCAATCTGGGAAGGACGACAGGAATTCAAAGTCTCTCTCCATCCCAGCTTATCTCCACATTTTAGCCAGCATACTAGAATATCTAACTGGCTGCTATTTTCTGCAGTAAGTTAAAAAAAGAAAAAAAAAGAAACTTCTTATATATTGAAAACTTACAGTCAGCTCCAGGGACAGCAGAGAGAAGTCCTCACAACCTTACCATCGCTGTCCTCAGCTGTACCACATGTCAGAGCCAGAGAGCTGTTGCTGCTGTAGAGAGTGAGCGTGGACAGGCACACACACACTCACTCACACACACACACACACACACACACACACACACACACACTCACACACACACACACACACACACACACTCACACACACACACACACACTCTCACACACACACACACACACACAACCTTTACATTTTAATATGCCTAACTACCTCAATGGTTGGTCACTTTCAAACATCCCCACAGCTAGCACACACTCTCCTCAGGTATTTCTGAATTAATACTTGCTAAATCTATATTTTATCTCTTCTACCACAGACCCAGTAGGGGGAACAGCCCCTGGGGCCACTTTTCCTGGAATCTTGCAAGTCGGGTAGCCTTTAAGTCTAATCTTTCTGCTTCTCTGCCATGGTGATTCTCTTCTTCCTCTTCTTTTCAGCTCTTGTCTGGGAAATCTAAAAGCCCTGACTCTGTCTTCCTGCCCAACCATTGGCCATTCACAACTTTATTTCCTCATCAGAGCTACTGGGGGCAGACTTCCTTTACCTATGTGTGGGACAGTGTAGACAGGGTTTATGGGTAACATGATTAGCACGAGAACACCAGCCTCTACATGTGTAGACCCTTCTGTACAGCTCTAAACACTCACCTCTTTCCAACACCCCTGAGCCCAATCACTAACATGTTCTCTACGTTTTTAACTTTTCTCTTTAAGAGTGCTGTATACATGGAACTGGACATGGTAACACTTGCCTTAGCACTAGGAAGGATGTGACTCGGGGACTGCCCCGAGTTCAAGGGCAGGCTGGAATACAGAATGTGAGTGAGCCCATCTGAAGGCATATAGAAAGACTGTCTCAGAAAACAAGGGCTGGTGGAATTGCTCAGTGGATAAAAGTACCCACCACTATGCCTGGTGATCTAGCTTTAAGCGCCGCACTGAGTAGGCATGTGCTCTCTGCCAAAAGCAAGCTTCAGTGAGAGCTCGGTGACAGCTCGGTGACCTGCACGAACCCACACATATTAACGTATGCACACTCACATGAGAGCAAATGTAGAAATGCAATCAATCAAACTCACCAAAACGGTGTTGTGTGCCTAGAGCAGCTGACCATTTCAGAGTACAGCTGCTGCGAGACTTGAGGTTGCAACCCTAGTTTAATTTTCACTTCCCCTTGCTCACTCTTCCTAACTCCCCAGTAGGATTCCACTTTTATTGATCCATCACATTTTTGATGTATTTATACACATCTGGCTCAGCAGAGCCTGCGCATGGGAACACTTGACCAATCCGGATAAATTACAGATCTTCCTAGCCTCTGAGCTTCCTGGCCCTCATGCACAACAGTATAGTTGACATGAATAGTTTTTACATATATTGACAATCATATCAGACATATGGTGATTCTTGCTGAATAAAATTTAGGAAACTTGAGAGGAAGAAGTCTCTTGGTTTTTTTTTTTTTTTTTTTTTTTTTTGGATATTTTTCTTCTTCAAAATATTTGAGGAATCTTTTTTTTTTTTTTCCAAACAAACAAACAACCCACCCTTCCCCAAAAAACCCCTGCCCTTCTTTTTTCAGTAACTCCCTCTAACTTATGTTTACCTATTCACTTGGGTACATCTGTGGTACCAAATTCTCTTAGGTTTCCTTTATCTGAGAAATGTTTGTTTCTCTTCATTTTTGAAATGTGGTTTCATTTCAAAATATAAAACTCTGGACTGAGTCTTATCACTGGAAAATATCATGTGACACCACCTCCGGAGAAACATAAACAAATCTCTATTATTTCCAGAGAAGGAACTAATAGCAGACTAAATCCACCTTGATAAACCAGCGAATTTTGTCAGGGTTCTTTACAGGAGACAAGTGAGAGACCATTGACTGGAGTAGAAATAACTCAGCAACAGCTGCATCACCAGCCTCAGCAAACATGGGTGACAGCTTATGAAAGCTGGACCCAGGAATCCACTGTACAACTCCCAGGAAACTCAACAGGTTGAGTTTAGCTGGCCTCTGTCTCTTTCAGGCAGTTTGTAGCTTCCATCTCTTCCAGATACTTGTCTCTCTGCTTCTTCTAGGCACCTCAACAAATTTGAGAGTCTTCCTGGAAGTTCCATAGGTCTCTTTCTTGTTCAGGCTGTTTGGCCAGTCTCTGATTCTTCCAGACAGCTTCATTGATAGGGAAGTGTCTCTCCCCAGTCCTTGATGCATATGGATATTCAAGGAGGGAAGGACCTTGTATATCTTGTCATTTTCCTAGGACTTGGACTCTGGTGGTTTGTCACAGAAAGTCATGTCATGGGATTGGGGATGTCTATCTGCTGTAGCTATTCAACAGGTGAGAGAATTCTCTTCCACGTGGTTCAGCTGACCTCTGTCTCTTTTAGGCAGTTTTTTAAATTATGTATGTGCGTGGGTTTGTGCTTTCATGTGTATGTGTGTGTGTTTTGTGTTGTGTTTCTATAGAGGTCAGAAGAGGATGTTAGATTTCTTGGTGCTGAACTTATAGGTAGTTCTAAGCCTCCAACATGGGTGTTGGAAAATAAACATGAGTCCTCTGCAAAAGCAGCATTCATTATCAACTGCTGAGCTGTGCTCACCAGCGTCTGTTTGTTCAAGTCGGTTTCCAACATGGCACTCCAAACATGAGTAGCATCACTCGGTGTAGTTCACACGGGACCTATTTAATGAGTGCTGGAATCAGGGATAACTGCTGTGGGAAGATCAAAAGATTTCTGTAACTCTGTGTTACACATAGCCTGAGCATAGTATAAGCTTGTTCCAGCTGGTTTCTGATTGACAGCTAAAGCCTGTCATTTATTAAGTTAATGCTCAGAAAAAGAAGATCTATATCAATAATATCATGTATTTTCTTCTTTGGCACCTCTTGAAAAGACCAAAAAGATGATTGCAATTCCCTCAAACCTTAGTGAACATGTGTAACATTTTATATCATATTTCCTTATCACTGAGTACCATGATTTCATGCAAATGCACAGAAATAAAGGATCAGCCTCCATGTACCTGCAGGTGAAGAAGCTAAGCCGTCCTCATGTTTCTTCTCTCTCCTTGATTCAGTAATAATAAAAATCGTTACAGCCAACTTCTGCTCGTCTAACAGACATTGAGCTTCAGAAAGTGAAAACCATTCCAATGTCCATCTCGGAGCTAAGTAAACATTCGGAGACCCACACAGAACACGAACGACGTTTTCATTCCTTCCCTGTTAACTGAGATAGCACTACATTGTAGAAATAGTACAGACTCACATTCACCCCACAGGAGCCTTCTGCAACGTCCACATCTTTACCCCATTTCTTCCACATGCTCATTTATTCTTCCACTTGCTGCCCCAGCAGTGAGAATGGATTGGTCCCCACCTTCGTCATGATCTCTGTTAGGCCTCAGGTGTGATGGATACTGCTTACACACTGACATTACTTGCATTGTGTAATATTCCTTCCTTTACAGGAGGCAGCAGGAGGATCACAAACTCAAGAAGCTTATAGTTACTACTGACCATCAGAAATAACCAACATTTCCAAGGATCTTCCCTGTATAGACTCATGGTGTTTCACCAACAGAATGCATTGAAGGTGGGTAAGTAAAATTTCCTCTCCTGAAAACTGGGTTTTAAAAACATTTATTTTTGTAATCACCTGATGAGCAATAATGAGCTTAATTCTATTTCCTGTTTCTCCTGGAAATAATGGACTGGTGTTGCATCTGTGTGTGCTGCCATCTGAGCCCTCTCCATCTGAAGAAACAAAGCAGGTAGTGAGAAACAGGTTGCTTTTGTCTGGATGATGTCATCCAGGTCTGCAGTGAAGGATGCTGTCTGCCAGCTCTGGTTTTCTCTGCACTAAGAAGCTGTCCTCTCTCTCTCTCTCTCTCTCTCTCTCTCTCTCTCTCTCTCTCTCCCTCCCTCCCTCCCTCCCCCTCCCCTCCCCTTCTCCTTTCCCTCCCCTCCCCCCTTCCCCCTTTCCCTCTACCCCCTTTCTCCACAGGCTGGGAGGGAGATGGAGGGACCTGCATTCCCACTGATGGTTCTAAGAGCACATGACAGAGAAAAAACAGGCTATTACTAAAACTGATCAGCTCAGAGGCAATGCAATCAAAGCCTTCAATTACACCTGGGTGATTTAATCAACTCCCCGTCAAACTCAGGCTGGGGCTCCTCCAGTACTGTACAAATACAGTAATTACCGTGCCGGCTTGCAATAAGATATCATTTCAGTGGATTAGAAAACACATTCTGTTCCCAATTACCAACAGTCAATTTATAGGCCCTGAAACAAGCAATATTTTTTAATTGCTGCCTTTGTGTCATTATCTCAAAATTACTTCTCTTATGAGGCACTGAATCGTCTGAGCAATGTTGGGAGGGCAGAGGAGAGATTCAAAATGGTGTGCTCTGTTATTTCAGATAAAATAGGAATAGAGGCATCAACCCCGTTCCCTGCTGTGTTGGATTTTGAAATAAGAAAACAACCAAAACCCCAGAGACTCTCAACTATGTAAAGGCTCATAAACAACTCCGAATGGTCCACCAGAGGATCAGAGACTAGGAATCTAGGAGTCATTTATTTTGACCTGGGCCTTCTCTCTTCTCCTATCCAGATTTCTCCCCACCCCCTCCCTATTTCCCAGTCTTCCAAACTCCCTTCTGTAGAGCATCATTCACTTTTTTTAAGGGTGTGCTTCAGCTCATGCCGGATTTGGCCACTGACACTGACAGTCTGTAGAAGTGGAAGATTTGAAATCTCTTGTTGCCTCTGGTGCGCAGGCACCTTCCAGAGTGACTCAGCTATCAAGGAGCACTTAGAATTCTTGACATCCTGGCGCAGAGCACATCAAACGCTCCCTGTTGACTTCTTCCACCCTCCCAGGCTCAGCTTAGAGGCAATAGAGCTAGTTTCCACAGGAAGTATGTTTGTTACTACAGAAAAATATTATTGTTATATTACAAACCTTTCATAGACCTTTGCAACTTTGAACACAGTTCTAAGTATTTACAAATAGTGTAGCAGTCCTTGTTCCTTAGTCTCTCTAGGAGGGCTCAAGGAGGGATTTCTCCCTGACAAGGGGAAACAGAATAGACTCTGCCAGTGGGTTGGCTGTGGGTGGGGGGCAGGGATGGAGGGAGAGAATACAGGAAGGGATGAATGAAACTGGGGGGACTTTGGGGGGAAATGTGGAAACCTAGTGCAATGAAAATCTCCTGGAATCTACAAATGTGACCCCAGTGAAGACTCCCAGTAACAGAGATTATAGAACCTGAACCAGCTCTTTTCTGTGACCAGGCAAGGCTTCTAGTGATGGGACTGAGACATAAACCTAGCCACAAAATGTGCCTGCAAGATATGCTGGAGTAGTGGTGGATCAGAGCTTGTAGATGTGTCCCACTGGTCTAACTTGAGGCCCAGGCCAAGAGTGGGAGCCTAGAAGCCCAGGAACAGAGGCAGGATGCTCAGAGACCTAGGATCAACCCAACTGGAAAAAGAAGAAAATGTCAATGAAATGATTCCTAATGATATTCTACTATACTCATAGATCAGAGCCCAGCCCAATCATCATCAGAAAGGCTTAATCCAGCTACTGATGTGAGTAGATGCAGAGATCTACCGCCAAACATTAGGTGGAACTCAAGGGACCCTGTGAAAAGGGGGACAGAAAGATGGCAGAATCGAGATGGGTCAAGAACACAAGATCATGGCCTACAAAATCAACTAAGAAGGGCACAAAGGGGCCCACAGAGAATGAGGGGACAATCACAAAGGGGCCCACAGAGAATGAGGGGACAATCACAGAGCCTGCCTGGATCTGACCTAGGCCCCTGCATATATGTTATGGTTGTATGGCTTGGTACTCTTGTGGAACTGCTAACAATGGGAATGGGGCTGGGGCATTGTCTCTGACTCTTTTCATTCCTCTTGGGACCCTTTTCCTCCTACGGTTGCCCTGTCCAGCCTTGATAGGAAGGTTTATGCCTGGTCTTGTAGCTTGTTATGCTATGTACAGTTGATATCCCTGGGAGAGCTTCCCTTTTCTGAAGGAAAATGGAGGAGGAGAGGATCTGGGGGGGGGGTGGGGATGTGGGGGACCTGGGGGGAATGAAGTGGGGGAAACTGTGGTCAAGATGTATTATATGTAAGAAGAATAAAAATGAATAAAAACAAAACAATACTGTAGCATAGTATGTGTTGTTCTTACTTCCTGACTCAAGGTTCTGGATGTAGTGTTTAAGATGATATGAAATGGGACAAAATCCAGAGAGAAGAGATTTTGATCCTGACGCTGGCACTTGGTGGCTGGCTAATTGGCATCTTTAATAGGAATATTTATTCAGAGTGCCATGAACTTTTTAGACATTTTGCATATACTGCCATATTTAATCTTCATATTAACTCCATTCGGTAAAATCCACAGTTGCATTTCACTGAGCAGGGCATGAAGTTGAGAGGGAGAGCTGCTACTTGTGCTGGATAATCTTGCAAGGAAATGGCACTTCTCTGTTCCTGTTTGTAACTAACCATTGCCTACGTATCGGTGACTTCTCCCAGGCCATGACAAAATACCTGACAGAAGTAATGGTTTGACAATCTAGTCATGGTGATGAAGCCGTGACCGAGTTCACATGGTGGGAGGCTACGGTTGGGGCTTCTCAATGACCAGAAAGCAATGGGTGAAGGGTGTAGAACTCACGAACATCTCTGTTTTCCATTTTGATTCAGTCTGAGACTCTAGTCCATGGGTGGTTCCACTCTCATCCGGGGTGGATCTTCTATACTCAGTTAAACATCTTTGTAAGTACCCACCCTGACATCTCTAAGAAGTGTGCCTCCTTGGTGAGCTCAGCTCCAGTCATGTGGTTATTGAGATGAAGCATTATGATGTCATGACTCCTTTATTCTGCGCTGTCTTTAGGTGTGGTCAAGTCCCCAATTTTCAAGCTCTATCCAACCACTTGGGCAGTGTCCTAAAGGCCTCAAAGACCATGTCTACCATCTTGAGGACACCATTATCTCCACCCAAACCCACATATAAAAATTCTTCAATATTTCTAATGTTCTGGAATGTATAGCTTTATATGTTTGGTAATCTAAGCCTAGGTGCAATCCTGGGCTCCCATCTCTCACGTGGAGAACTGCCAAGATCTTCTGAATGACTGAGATACACAATAATCTCACCAACAATGCTCTGCTCCTGTCTCTGAACGCTCGTCATGATAAGCTCCGGCAGACTGCTGTAACAGTGCTGCCTCCTTTCGTCTTTCTATTGCCCATCCTGGTTTGTGCCACATCCCTCGCCCTAAGCTGCAGTCCTCTCTACCGGCTCTGTGGCCTTCTCTCCAAAGGCACAAGAGGAAGTGAGTGCTTGACACACCGATCTTCGCCTTAGGTCCTCTTTAATATTAGCATTTCCAACCTCACCAGGGCCTGGAAGCATCACAAAATTCGGGGAATTCAAGGATTTGGGTTTGAATAAATGGACCATAAACCTGGAAAATATAGTGATGTAGCCTCACTTGGTGAAATCCCACAGTGTTCAAAGGAAGAGGAGAACCAGAAACTATCTGACTAAATGCACAGGGTTGAAGAGCTAAGCCTTTAGTCTATGAGGCTCAAGGACAAGTCTTCCCTGGATTAAGGCATATATATCAGTGCTCCCTTCCCCCCCCAGATATTTCTATGTAGAAAGTCCTTTCCATTTGGAGTGGCTTGACATGGGCATAAGCATGTGCAATATTTGGTTACATATACTATTCAGCTCTCCTCTCCTACCGAGCATCTGCATCTTGAAATCATACATTACCAAATCATTTTAACAGAAGTCCAATGTCTCAGATTCACAGCTTGTAGATAACTAACTTATGTTTGGAGCTTGATACTGGGATAATCTCACAAAAATGAAACTTGGTGGACCGTGAAGATCTAACCAATGCCATTTCAAATGCTCTGTAGCTGGTGTCAAGTTTCTTAGGCTATATCGTTTAAGTAATTAAGCCTAGTTAAGTAATTGACTTAATCAGTCAGGTGATTTTAAATTCACCATTTGCCTGTGCTTCCACATACTAGTTTTCTTACTTTTCAGTAGAAAGAATGTGCTTCAGAAAAGAACTCTGCAGGCAGGACATGTTAGCACAGCGGGATGCTGGAGATATTTGCACAGGATAGAACGAAACAGTCTCAGCCTGGCCTTCCACAAGCATGTGGATCTAGGTACATCCCCCAGGAGTTACTTACAATAAAAATAAGACCTTGCTTGTTTGGTCCCAGTTCCTGGAGTTGAATCTGGTTGCTGGCTGTGTAGACAGTCTTGTCCAGTCATAATTTTCTCTACAAGGGGTCTGCCTAGAAGAAGCCACACCACTCCTTGCCCTGAGATAATGGAGTCAGATTTGCCATCATGGCTTCTGGTTAGTTCTGTGAAAGTCTCTCTGCATGTATTCCTCCCTGGAGAGAAGGAAAGAAAAAGACGGAAAACGAATAGCACTAGATAAATAATAAAACTTGCCCCAGTCTTTGGAGCCTGGTATATTGCTCCATAGTGTTCTCAGAGCATTACAGGAAATGTCCTACAGAGCGCCCCTTCTCTGGCAGGGAAGGTCTTGAGCATCATCTAATGGTGGGAGAGTAGTCTGAGCAGGAACCACCCTGCTCCCAGTACCATCTTTAGCCTACAGCAAAACTGTACCCTTCATTCACATGGAGTTCAAACTCACTGCCTGTCTACCTGACATCCTCACTCAATGCCTTTCTTTGCCTTTCAGATCTCAGACCAGACCTTGATCTCAATTAGCTGATGAAAAACAACAGGGCCCTTCCCTACCCTGGAGCCCAGTGGAGACGACTCAGGGATTTAGAATTTCTTTTCCCTAACAGAAAAAAAATACTTCTGGGGGAAATCTGATATTAATTCACAGCTTTGTAGACACCCACACTGTCCACACTCCTCCTTGTTCTGAAACTAGCAACCTATATCAAACAAAAATTAGAGCATGTTGAGTTAACAGGATTCTAGGAATCCGGACGAAACTAAAGAGCTATTCTGGGAAGACGAGGTTCCATTTCCACATTCTTCCACGCATGTACAGACCAGGGAGCCTTCGGGGTGTGTGATGGCTATATGTTTTATGTAAAAGCAGCTCACGTGGGAATTAGCCCCAAAGCAGTGTGCAAGAGAATGTAGCTTAAAAGCATGTGACGCGAATCTTCCTTTTGAAGCAAATAAAAAGCTTCCTTGTCATGGGAAGAAATCTTAGAGCCTTTCCAGCTACCCAGCACTAAGTGGAGAGAAAGTCATCAGAGTTTTTTATTAATAGTTGAGAACACAAGATAAGAAATGATCACATCGCCCCTGGCTTTAACATATTCGACCAGTGGGCTTTTCTACCACTAGCTCAAGGATGGAGTTGTTCTCAGAGAACTTTCATATCCTCTGAGACAAATTTGTAAAGGTTTTAAAACACCAATCAGTATGTTATTAGCCTTCTCCAGCAAGTACCCATGGACCTATGAGAACAAACTCTCTCTCTCTCTCTCTCTCTCTCTCTCTCTCTGTGTGTGTGTGTGTGTGTGTGTGTGTGTGTGAAGGCACCCCTGTGGAGGTCAAAGAGAAACTTCTGAATTTGTTTCTCTCTTTTTCCCTGAATCCCAGGGATCAAACTCAGGTTGTGAGGTTTGGTGGCAAATGTCTTCACTGGCTGATCTATCTCAGCAGCCCTTCACCTTATGTTTTTGTGAAACCAGGTCTCTCGTTGGACCTGGAACTCATTGATTTGGTTAATGGACTCTGCCTGTGTCCTCCCCAGTCCCTTTCCCTTAGCACAGGAGGTGACTCTCGAAGACTTGGTTCTTACCTGGGTGTTGGGGATCCACATTCACTACAGTCCTCCTGCTTGTGCTGCAGTTTGCTGGTTAATCTGTCTTCATAGCCCCCATACTATAATTTACACAAGAAAAGACCTCATTCACCGAGGCTGCAGTGTGAAAGTGTGGTTCCCAGTGAGCATACATCAAGATGAGACCATCTAGAGGAGTGGAAAAGAAAACGTTAAGAGGATAAAGAACCAGACAATAGCTTGCTCAGTAAGCACTTGACTTTCAAGGAGTAGAAGGGCAGTGGTGGAATGGGAACCTAAAGACTTCTGAGCTAATGAGCAAACTAAAGTCAGCCAGCTTGCTTTATATTGTAATGCTTTCAGAAGCTTCCAGGAAGCTGTGTGTTCTCTTAGGTCCATGGAAAGCACTGAGTTTTCTCCGGGGCCATGGATGAGGCAAGCCTAAGGTTCCCTCCCAAGTCCCGGACCAAACCCATACATCTACAACACAATTCCTGCCTCCAAAGCTTAGATATCCGTGTGGACGAGAACAGTGGAAAGACTGTAAGAGGCAAAGTAGCAGACCCTTTGCTGTAGAAGTATGTCTTCTAGAAATGTCAGAGGCTCCACCTACGAAGTCTCACCAGCGTGGCTGCCTAAACAAGACTCAAACAATACAACACAAATTGACATGCTAACATGGTAACATGGTAAAGAGAAAGCTCAGAAGGCCTGAACCCCAGTCAGAGAACCACAGGCAACTAAGGAATGCTGGGAGTGGGAGGGACAGTCATCTCCAGAGGAAAGCCTCCTTGGGTCATGTGTTGCTTGTATGTAAGGTTGTCTTATATCAGGTGGTCAGCCCTGAAATTCTACACACAAATAATAGGGCTGATTATATCAGGTTGTGTTTATACATTCAGGAGTAGGTGTGTGTGTGTTGAACTGTTAAAGGAAAAGAGGCCATGAATGTGAGAGAGAGCAAGGAAGGGGTACATGGGAAGCATTGGAAGAAAATGGAGAAACTGATATGATTATAACTTCAAAACATAAAAATTATATACATATATGATGAAAATATTATCTATACAGATACACTAACTCATTTTCTATGCACTGAAAAGATGTGCCTCTGAGTAAATTTCTCCTGACCTTTTTTCTTTTCTTCCTGATGCTTTTAACCTTCTACATTGGACCATCAAAGCAGGGCATTGTGTTAATCCACTATCTACACTGGACCATCAAAGCAGGGCATTGTGTTAATCCACGATCTACACTGGACCATCAAAGCGGGGCCATGTGTTAATCCACGATCTACACTGGACCATCAAAGCGGGACCATGTGTTAATCCACAAATCCTCCAAGGAAGATGCTTAAAGGAAGGAGGGAAGAGAAACAGTGAAGAAAGAAGCTGAAACTTCCTTGCTTTGCTTAGTTTCTGGAGGAAACACAGCTTGTCCCCAGAAACCTGGGGTGGGGGGAGATGGGAAGAGAGAGGGAGGGAAGGAGAGAAAAAGAGAGGGGAGAGAAGAGGGAGAAGGGAAGGGGATGGAAGAGGGTAACAAGGGGGGGGGTGGGACAAGAGCTATGGCACAAAGCTGTCTGCAAGTGTCATGCTACAGGTCTGGACTCAGGGTTGAAGAAGCCTGAAGAAGCAAATCACCAGAGATGCCCTGAACCCTGAAGCCCAAAGCTGCCAACATGTGTCCTTTTCATCCTCTGTGAGTTCTGCACTCTGGTAGCTTTCAGACAGGAAAGGATACTTAGTATTTCTTAGTGAGTCCTTAGATGAGTTGTCCAGCCAAAGTCCCTATGGCTGTTTATGAACTCATGCTCACTGCATGAGTTTTCTAAGTCACAGAGTTGCCTAACATCCAAGAGTAATCCTAGAAATGGTTGTGTGTGTGTGTCCTTGTCCCTAAGTGTATCCTCAGTGTAGTACAATCAGTGTGGGTTATTGTTCACAGCAGAAGGCAAAGGAACAATAGAATTTCAGATTTTAACAGAACTGAGGCAGTAATTAAATATCCCTAAGGTTTTCTGCTCAGAGATCAAGCCATAAGGTCCAAATGATGCAGAGGACACTCATATTTTTAAATATTTACTATACACCTGGTATTAACCAACGCACTCAAGATACATCATTCTTTTAAACAAAATAGTGACCCAATATGGCAGTACACACCATTTCCGCAGTACAGAGTAAAGAAGCCTGTCAGGTTCAAGGTTTGGTGAGCTGGCCAGGGAGTCTGGACTTGACCATTGTGTTACACTGCCTCACTGCGAGTAGCCTGAACTATGTGTCCTTCAGGTAGGGAGTGAGGCTGTAGGTTATCTGGAAGTAGAGCCTCAATGAAAGATGAAATCCTGCAGAGGGAGAGAACAGTCCTCCACTCCCTTAGGTTCTTCTTTAGCCACGTGAGCATTTCCACTTTCCTTCCACAAAGCGGTTCCCGTTAAACCGGGCTCTCACCTTGGCATTTCTTGTACTCAAACAAACTACAGGCTTTAAGGCATTGACCTGTTCTCCTGAGTTCCTGCAGTGGGCTTTGCCCGTTTGTTTCAAACTTTAGTAAGTAAAGGTGTTTTCAACTTGGAAAATGGAGAAGAAATGCCCAACCTCATCAATTCAATCCAGTGAGCTCTCCATGTACTGGTGGTTAGAAATTTCTGAACAGTCTGTAGGCCAAATTTCAAAATACCACCCCGCCCCCCTTTTTTTTGCCAAAAAAGTGAACAGTGTTTCAGATAAGTTGCCCAAGGCTTCTCTAAATTACCTCTGAAGCCTCTGGGGAAGTGTAAAAATGTTCTTGGGACATTAGCTCTGCACCTTGAAGAATTCTTCCCAGGCATTCTGGAAAGCAGTTCACCCACCCCCACTTTTTCTATGCCTGGGAATTCCAGCAGTCACTGTTTCAGTTCTTTTTAAGCTCAGAAAACAAAAGAAAGAGACTGTTTTGAACCACACATCCAACTCACTGTCCCTTTAAAAAGTTCATCCGGTTCTTAAAGGCAGAGAAGGGGTAAGTGCTCCACAGTCCTATGTCTCTTCCTCCAGCTCAATTCTCAGAAAAGCCCACAGCCTAGAAAGGAAGACTGGAAAGGTAAATTCATGGCAAATTCCAAATGGCCTGAGAAAGATAAATTAAAAACCCAAATTCCCAACACCACAGCTTGCAGTGAGTAGCCTTAATCCACTGTCCTCTCAGTTGTTCCAAATTTGTCCTTCTTCTCCAAGGTCGGTACTTCATAAGTCACATCGTCATGGGAAAATGTAAGTTCTTCAAAGCTGGGATCCAGCCACGCAATGCATGTGTTCCTTGGTGTCTGCACAGACTTCCCGGGTCAGGCTGGTGAGGACTTCTTAGTTCCTGGTAGGAAAAACTGGACAGGTGTGGCTTCTAAAGAGAGGGACAAGGGACAAGGTAAATAGCACTATCTTTCTTTTTTATAAACAAGAAAGTGATGGTTTAGAGAGGGAAGGGATATTATCCTACGGAAATGAAAGCAAAAAAATGTGAAGGTCAGGGTCGATCACAGCCATGAGCTCCTAAGTGTTACTTAGCCTGACTCTGCTCTGCAGAGACTCAGGCAGAGACAGCTTTTGGAATAAATGAATCAGCTGGCCAGCAGAGCCTCATATTTCTTCAAGACCGGACTAGCAAACCATGCCCGAGCATGTTTGCACTGAACTCTGGCTCTGAGAGCTGTTCCTGTGCTTGTTTACAGTATGCGGTCGGTCTGTGCTTGATTTATGAGCTGACCCGGGTGCTCTCGCCTTCCAGGCTGAGCTTCCTACCCTGGCACAACAGACCATTGCTTTCTCTGTCCTCACATGGGCATGGCAGATACTGACGCCTTCCAAATGAAGCAATTAGTGAAGGCTATTAAAAGAAATTTCCAAACCCAGTGATTTCGAAACTCATTAGCTGAGCAAAATTTTAGGGGGCGGGGGAGCTGTCCTCCCATTACCTGAGTTGAATTCAAGGAGCAAAGGCAAGAAATAATAAGCAAATTATAATAAGTCAACCAGATCCCAAACTCACAATAAACAAAAGAGAGTGAGCAATGTGATGCTCAAGTCCCTGGCGGAGTCCCATAGGAACCTGTGGGAGATGCTGTGAACTCTTGAGCAATCTTGTCAGTGAGGCAGAGACCCATTAAAATTATGGTGGGATTATTCCCTGCTCACGCTGAGACTCAGCAGGTGACTAGGCAGAGCAGAGAGAATTGGGATCAGCTGTGTTCCTTTGGTGACCTGGGCATTCTGCCAGGGAATCAGCCTTAGATTCTCAACACAGTGTCTATTTTGACCATTTCTAGAAGACGTAGGTGCTCACAATACTCCTTTATATGACTCATTCAAAGATAGATCCAATCACGTAAACTTTCACTTGTGTCATTTCTTCAGCATCTTACAGAGAACCATGTAAGTCTTCTTACTGCTCATTCTAACATCTGAAGAGACAAAAACCAAAAATTCTCCGATATCTGAGGAAAGCCTACAACAAGAAAGACAAACATACCCTATTTCCCTGGAAGACAAAAGGCAATTAGGGAATAGGCAAGGACTTACCAAACAACTAATTCAGTATGCTCAGAAATACTCAAGACCGTGTAAGCAGGTGTCCTGCAGAGAGATGAGATGGACATTTAAAAACTACCACTCACAAGCAAAAGGGAAGCTTTGAAGCTTGAAAATAAGAGGCTGAAATTTAAAGATTGCATGCGTATCCATGGAGGGTATAATGTGAGCTGAGCTCAGGGGACTTCTCAGGTTACAGAACCAAGTCTATGTAGAAAGAAGAGAGGGGGAGGCAGGGAGGAAAGGAGAGCAAAACAGTGAGGAGGGAGAAAGGGAGAGAGGGAGGGAGAGAGGGAGGGAGGGAGGGAGGGAGGGAGGGAGAGAGAGAGAGAGAAGGAGGGGGGGGACAGACAGACAGACAAACAGACAGACAGACAGACAGGGAGCTGTGGTGGAGAAAGAGCAATCCTAGGACTGCTGAGACTGTATTAAAAAGAATTCTAGAGAGGAAAGGATACCAAAGGGCAGAAATATTTTTGAAAGGCAAAACACAGGAGAATGCCTAGAGGTGGGGGGGGGCGTATCCTTAAATATGAAGACCCCATAGTGCCCAGCAAATTAACTAAAGATAGACATGCCTCAATACAGGGAACAACTTGAGAACAAAGATTTTAAAAATGTCTTATGACTTTTCTGGGGTTGAATAAAGCAATAGGAATGTTCTCCTAGATCAGAGCACAAAGCTAATAGCTAAACACCAGAAGTTTAGAAAGAAAAAAATCAAAAACAAAAGCAAAACAAAAACTCTAATAAGACAGCCAGTTTCCAAGGAACTGGAAGAGTCTGAAAGCAGAAGTAACATCACAGCACCAGCATCTGTGAATACCTGGCCCAGGGGAGAGGAGAACCTGAATCTTTACTATCCTTACACAAGTATTACTTTCAAGGCAAAAATACATATGTGCATAAAAATTATGTGATAAAATATTGGCTGTAAAATATATACTCCTATGGTAAACTATATTACCTATATATTATAAAATATCAAAAGCCATCATGAACTATGTATTACTGTGTGCATGTATTTAATAAAGATATCAGAGAGGAAAATCCATCCTCTGTGCCATCCTAACATGGAAGCCAGGTTTTCTACTGTGCATATGCATTTCTCTGCATCCATGACTACTGAGTGGTCTACAGAGCCATAAAGTCATTTCCCTGAAAGATCCCCTAGTGGCCTGGAAAGTCAACAAGCCTCCTCCCTGTGTAGCTTCCAAACAGGCTGAGCCAACAGGATATAAAAAACAGTTGGTTCAGACATGGAAACTTCAACTTGAAACAGTTGGGATTTTCTGATCTTAACTAAATGTTTCTTTTTTAGAAACTGAATTTCGTCAAACCTGTTTGTGTAAATGGGGGCAAGCCATGGGCGCCCAAGGAGCCTTTGATTCTTCCTGCTGCTCAACACACTGGGAAAAAGAAACTTCCTGCTTATTTTGAGCCCTGATTTCTTTAGGGAAAGAAAAAGAGTTTTCTAATTGGTCCCTTTGTAGCACAAGAGGGCTGATCTGAGTGGAGCATGCCCGTCAGGTAATGGGTAGAGCCCTCCTTTGGTGCTGAAGGCTAGGAACTCTGATGCGGGGAGGCTTTAAAAGCATGAGGCAAACACTACAGAGCTTGTGTAAAGAGGGGTAAAAGAAGGGAGACTGAAGCCCTGCCTGGTGTGTGGGAGCTGCACTCCCCAGCCTCAGGGACGCAGAACCCATCAGACTGCACTGGCAGCGCCCTGGACTTAAGTTGTCTTTGATGGTATTTTTCTAAGCTGGGTACCTTTCCAGTTGACATAGAAAAGCATCCCTCAGAGTTGGAGCACAGCTGATGATTTCCCTAGAGGCAGACAAACCACAGGAAGGCAAAAAAAAAAAAAAAAACCACCAAGGTTTCACAAGAGAAATTGTTTTTGTGGAAAAATTCAGAGTGCACAGAGCCAAAGTAGGAGGAGCTGGCCAGTCATACTGTAATTCAAGGACCACAGGTAGAAACAGTCCCTGGGGAGGGTGCGGTTTGGTCATACACTCACTCAAGGAAGAAAAACAAGAAGCCAGAAATCATGGTGAAATTGTTTGCCCGAAAGAGGAGCTGCTATGAATAGAGATGTCGTGGGGTAGAAGGAACAGAGAGAAAAGCGGCAAGCTTGCATTCAGAATGAGGTGCAGGTTCCACAGGGATGGGAGCCCCAGGGGACCTGCATGGCTTTGTATTCTAAAATGATGATTTTATTAAATTCAGACTTGGTGCTAACAATGTCCCTTTGGACCTGAACTGTTTTTCTTCAGTGGAATTGAAGAGCAAACTTCAGAGGGAGGAATCAGGAAGCAGCCACCCAGACCTGAATCCTGAAGGTGGGGGTGCTGGCTAGACCTCAGGTAGCCACCATGTGTCCAGTCACCTGGTGTCCATACCCTATGCAGACCAGTCCCCTTGAGAGTGGGTAGACTCCTACCCTACCTGTGACTGGCTGGCAGCACTGTCTGTGGGGGTGGTCACAGAAGGCCTGTCCTGGAATGGCGGTATGATTTTTAAGACTGTCTTAGCAGATTGGAACGGCTCTGCGGCGAGAACCTACACGAGGGTTTGAAATGATAGGCGATGCCAGGACCTAAGTTTGCTTCCCCGCTGCAGCCAAACACAGGCTGGGAAACTGGCTCTTATACAGCCCTGTGGAAGTGAATCTGCTCTCGGCCTACATGAGCTTGACAGTGGGCTGGGTAAGACCTGCAACCGAAGACTCACAATCCTGAACCTCTTTCCCATGGGAGCAGAGACAGAACTGTGGTATCTTACGATATCTGTAGTTATTTGGGGTACACCAGCAGAAAATGATTTCTCGGGTTAGAGGCAGGAGAGAGGCCATGAGGAGTAAAGGCAGATGACTCACAGGACAAGGGGGAGTGGCACAGCTGCCTGTGTCCTTCTGCATGAGCTGCTCTTCCTAACGCTATGACAAAGGACCTGGCGAGCACAGAGTAAGGAAGGAAAGGCTTACTTCATCCATGACTTCAATCCAGCATGAAAGAGAAGGTATGGCAGCAAGAATATGAGACCTGGGGCTGCGCATGGCTTCTCCTGCTCACTTCAGAGCTCTAAGTCTCAACTCAGTTCTGGAAACCCTCTCACAGGCACACCCAGAGATGCGTCTCCTGGAAAATTCAGCCTTAGTCCAGCTGACAATCAGGATTAACTGATATTAGCCTCCACCATCCCAGGCTCCCCACTGGACGCTGCCGACAGCACACAAAACTGCTCACCACTGAGTTATTGCCTATCACAACCTAGCTCATCGATATAGAAAGTTCTTCAATATTGGCCCTACAGGATGGCGAAAAGGGAAAGATTTGTTATTCTGTTCTGTTCATAGACTTTTAATCTGATGTAAACCCTCTGAGAGAGGGAAGACAGAACTCCTTGCAACTACCCCTGACCTGCCCCATCTCACATTCCACAGCTTTCTAAAATATCTTCTTTCCAGGAGATGCTGCTCCACTGTATTCTTTCCCTTAGGGTCTGCCTGGTACCCATGAGTTGAGTCACCTTGCCCCAGTAAGATTTTATATATATATATATGTGTGTGTGTGTGTACATCTATATAATAGGTGTATAAAACATATATGTATATAAAATATAATATATACATAATATGTATTATATATGTATATATATATAGTTTTTTTTTTTTTTACATTTGTTTATTTGTAGAGGAGGTAGCATGGATGTGTAAGTCAGAGGACAACTTTTGAGAGTCTGGCTTTGCTTCTACCAAGTCACTTTCTAGAAGGTCAAACTCAGGTTATCATGTTTATCTGAACACCCCTTCCTGGCTGAGTCATCTCTTAGACTTCTTACCAGATGCTCCTGTAACTCGAACAGTAAATGTGGACAGTGTCCAGGTTCTGGGCTCCACAAACTATGGCATCTCCAGCATCCATCTATAATGGGAAGAGTGTCAGTGAAGACGTCCAGCCTTTTCCAGAGCTCTGCTGGCCCTTCATTGTTCTTGCTGGTTGCTATATAGCAGTGGTGCTTCCTCTTGGGTTCCTAACAGCAGCATCTGAACAGTATAGATGGATGGGAGACCCTGCCCTCACCTGAGGAGGAGAGGCTGCACAGCTTGATTGTGAAGATCCCAGCTGTTCACATCTGATTTTTTTTTCAGTCTTCACTTTTACTGCTTATGCTTCCAGAGCTACAGAACAGTGTGTATTTTCTTTACAAGAAAAAAGAGGGAAAAGTCAACACAGAGAATGCAGTTACACCCAGTGCACTTCAGGAAGGAAGGGGTCTTCCCATCACAGGAGGCTCTCTGCTTCTTCCCATATGAAAGGCTCAGAGAAGATCCTGGACAAGATGGAAGGGCAATCCACACAGTCTACAGTGTACTCTGTCTTATACTGGTCTCCAAGTCTTCTCAAAGCTCACCCCCTGGCCCCTGCTGTAGGTTGATGTTTACATGCAGGTGAGGGCTGACACCAGTTAGGTCAAGGTGACATGTTTGGATGGTAGAGAGTGAGGCGGGGACAAAGTTTTGGTAAGGTGGGAGAGAAGGTGTAGCAGAAAGAATCCAGATGGAGCCAAAGGAAGAGGTTCTAGACCCAGGTGGTCTTAGTTGGCGATAGGTAGATATGATTATTTCTAAGGATTTCTATGGGTCAATTTGTTTTATCTAGGTGGGCAGTTTACATCTTTGTCAAATGGTTGTAAGCTTACTGTGTAGCTTTAGTGTAGATTGATAATTTAACATATAAACCTGTTTGATAAATTATTGATTATTGAGTCATGATTTTACCGGGATGTGGGGAATATGGGAGAGGGTGGCTCTCAGACCGCCTGGATCAGAGAGCACTTGGGGACAGCGTGGAGCTGCTGGGATAAAGATACCCCGCAGTGCCATGTGGCCTTAATGGTGCCGGCACTAGTGCAGGATAAAAGGTTACCACATTTTTATTTACTGCAACACCTGCCTGCAGCTCTTCCCTTCCCATGGGAATTCCCATGAAATTAGGCAGAGGTGCTGAAAACTCTGCCTTGCACAGCTTCAGGTGGTCAGGATGTCCTCGCTCAACATTCACAAGAGCTATGATAATATTAGGTACTGCTCTGCATGGCAATTGTCAGAACTTTCTGCCTCCCCTCTCTGGCCAGTAAGCTTCTTGAAGATATGGCTTCTGTGATAGGTCCTTATCTATAGCACCATGTGTGTTTGTGTGTGTCTGTATATGTGTGTGTGTGTCTGTATATGTGTGTGTGTTTGTGTGTGTGTCTGTGTGTGTGTTTGTGTGTGTGTGTCTGTATATGTGTGTATATGTGAGTGTGTGTGTGTGAGTGTGTGTGTGTGTGAGTGTGTGTGTGTGTGAGTTTGTGTGTGTGTGTGTGTGTGTGATGTCTGAGACCACAGCTGTGACTAGCAGATGGGAGAATAAATAAGGAAAGAGGACAAGATAGTAACTCTATGAAGTTAGGAGTTCTAAAATGTCATTTTATTAGGTGTTTCTCATTAAGATCAACCAGAAAGCCACCCATGCCATCCTGTTTCATGGAATTATGAGGCAGCAAACTCATTTTATCACATTTTCCAAAAGGTGTGTGTGAATACCAGTCAGCTAAGGTCAGAGGTCAGCAGTGGGATGGGGAAGGAGTGTGATAGAGAAGTAATACATGTGGATCTCCATTTTGTGCTGGTTCCTGAATCCTCTCTTTCTTTAACAGATAGGGCATATTACAAACTTATGTGTGTGGAATGGTTTCTTTGTCTACTTAATTCCTATTGTTAAGCATTCTATTAAAACATGGTATAACTTGACTAATTTTAAGTGTGTCTTGTGCCAGCTGTTTTCAGGAAACAGCAAAGTCACTGTGAACTACAAGTAAATAAATTTGTAGTGTCTCAAAGCAAGAGTCCCCGTCCCCGTCCCTGTCCGCTTCCTCTGCTGCCCACGGGGGCGTCTTAGTGCGTCTCACTTCTCTTCAGGACTCACCCTTCTTCATGCCGTTCACAAAATCTAGGCCTCGGCTACCCTGGGGTGCATGTCTGTCTCTCCTCCCCTGTGGTGGCCACTCAGAGCGACATGCTCGGAAGCACGATCGGTAGGAACATTTAGAGCAAGGACATTCTATGTCCCCAGATGTGCAGGCTTCTGTCTCTAGAAACTTAGGGCCAGAATGCCTGGATCAGAATCTTCCATTTTCCTGGAGAACCCAGTGGTTGCAGGTTTTGGACTGGCCTCTCCTAAGCTGCCCGTGTTTGGTTCCTAGTGACCCCTGTCATTGGCGCATGATTCTTTATTGCAGTCGGCATCTGTCACATGAGCCTGAGGCTGGCTTACTCCCTGGCCGGATGCAGAAGTGTGAGTGTGTTGGGTGTGGGGTTCTCCTGTTGTTCTATACTCTCTCTAGTCCTTTCTATTCCTTCTTAGCATCTATTCCTCCACAGCACGGCCATTGCGTCTGCAGTTTTACGTCTGGGCTGCTTTTCCTCAGACATTTTTATAGTCAATCTTTTTACCTCCTTCATGTTTTCCCTGCTTCAGTTTTGCTGGAGATACATGCCTTACCATTGTTCACACCCTCAGTCACATTTTGTGCTTTGGTCTAATTCTTTGCTCACTATATTTCAAGATGCATGCACTATTTTATTTTTTCTTGCACTAAGTCCCCCCCCCCTTGTAATCTTAATCTTGTCTATTTTTGCTATGGCTTTGGTGTGGGCAAGGAGCCCATTACTTTGAGAACTGAGAAAATTTAGAAGAAAATTATGTTAATTATGCAGATGTGTAAAGGAAGAACATTCCAGAGAGAAGAAACAGCCAGTGCAAAGACGGTAGGGACAGAAGTGTGGTGGCAGGAAGGGGCAGGAGCCTATGGTGGTTTTCACTCCACTAGAACAGAGTCTCTGGGAAGAAGCCAGTGGAAAATAAGCTCAGAGCAAAGGGGACAGTGCGGTTTACAGAGATGTATGTGGAGCCAGGAAGCCATTTTGTAGACTAGTCTTTCACCCTGGGGAGAACAGAGAGTAAAGTAATATAGCCCGACATCTCTAGAGGTGAGCCTGTCTGCTAGGAACAGCATGCATTCTGTTCTGGGGTTCGGGGTTCCATCTCAGCACCTCAGCACAGGGTGGCAACACACACCCGCAGTTCCAGCACGTGATAGGCTGAGGCAGGAAGTCTAGACTTTCAAGGTCATCCTTAGCTATGTAGTGAATTCAAAGCCAACCTGGACTATGTGAGACCATTAAAAACGTGCCGTGCAGTTTCCCCATTACTCCAACACAGCGTCTGAAGGCATATATGGAATGCCACCGAGAGTCTTGCTAGCTGTTGATGAAGAAGGAAGGATGTTGTAGGTTACTTTTAAAATAATTTAAAAATCAGCTAGGTTTTATTGCAGGATGAGGAACTAGCATTTGCTCATCAGCTGTGAATTTCCCATTCCCTGGCACTTTTAGTAACTCAGATGAACAAGGTCTTTCTGAGACAGCTTCCAGGCTGGCTAGATGTAGGCACTGTCTTGAAACTTCTCAGGCTTACTCGGCGTTGGACAAATTTCTTAACTGCTGTTATTGAGATCACATCTGTAAACCCAGAGTAGGCTGAGGTCCTTTCAGAAGGAGCCTGTGGAATGCCAAGTTCTTATTAGAAACGATAAAGCTGATGTTAGCTGCCTTCTGTATGTGATGGATTTAAGGAGCCAGAGAGACAGCGGCACATTATCTAAAAGACAATGAGGTCAACGATTCTATAGCAATCAGTGTGTGTACCCCGGGAGGGAGAGAGGTGCTTGCTGTAGGCACAGGCTCCAAGAGGTGACTCAGGCCACTAGGGCGAGCTCTCTTCAAGACCGTGTGTTTCCTGGTTTGTAACAACACTGGCAGAGCTTGCTCAGTTCCAAGCTGCTTGACCTTGAGGCAGGTGGTCTCAGATGGCATCTGTCCACCAGTTCAGGCCTCCTCACAAGGGCCATGAATCTCCCAGAGAGGTGAGGTAATGGTTAGATCAGCACATGCCACTTCCTGACATGACCCCAGACAGACAGAGGGCAGCCAACACGAAAGAGCACTTCAGCTGCTGACTGCTGACTCTTAAGCAGGAGGGATTCAGTTTCTTGCCTCATACTTTCCATGGCTTCCCTGGCCAAGCTCTTGAAGCTTTGTAAGCAGAGGAAAGCAGAGCAGCTAATGACTCCGAGGAACTATCTCACACTCCCCGCTCAGGGAACTGCAAAGGTCAACACCACAAGCTCTCCAAGTTCTCCTGTGGCTCCAGTGAGATTCCTGAAAGCTCTCTCCTATGATGGAATCCAGGGCACACATTTGCAATCTTTGTTCCTCAGGAGGAAGGCAGCACGGCAGTCAGATGTGGCTGAGCTGAAGAGTTCTTGAGAGCAACCCATGTTGTGCGGGTCAGCACAGGGTCCTACACATCCTCTCCTTATGCTCCTTCAGTTTAATTGTGGCTGCAGTGGAAATTGGCTTTTAAGAGTTATTTATGTATATGACTACACTATAGCTGTCTTCAGATGCACCAGAAGAGGGCATCGGCATCAGATCCCATTACAGATGGTTGTGAGCCACCATGTTGCTGGGATTTGATCTCAGGACCTCTGAAAGAGTAGTCAGTGCTCTTAACCACTGAGTTGTCTCTCCAGTCACCCCCACCCAGGAAATTGTTATTGTTTGAACATTATTGTAAGGATGAAGAAAGATTTGGTTGAAGGTCTGGTGAGAAAGGCAGTGGGTGTCATGGGGAGATACTTAGTCTGGATCTGCTGGGAAAGACTTGTAACCATGACACGAGCTACTTTCTGTTGCTATGACAAGATACCTGATAAGCAGTTAAAGGAACGAAGGGTTTCTGTGGGCTCTGAAGATCTAGTCCATCCGGTGGGAAAGTTATCATGGCAGGAGCTTGAGGCAGATAGTTGTCACATGGCATCTGCAGCTAGGCTGCTGAGGGTAATAAATGCTGGTACTCAGCTCTCTTTCTTGTCTTTATCCAATCTGGGACCCCAGCCCAGGGGAAGGTGACTGCCCAGAGTTTTCATAGATCTTTCTACTTCAGTGAATCTCATCTAGAAATTTCCTGCCTGAGTACAAATCAGTTTCCATGGTAATTCTAAATCTGTCCAAGTTGATAAGATGGACCACTGTACCATGTGATTGATTGCTACTCCTAGAGACTAAATTAGAGTTAAACCACCTTTAACTCTAGCTTTTTTGTCTTTGAAGTACAAGGTAACATTGTGAGATCGGGAGGTCTGCCTCAGACAGGCCATCCGACAAGGAAGACAAAATGTGTGCAAACATCCACACAGGTGACCATCCAAAACTGGCCGATACTTATGCTGAATGTGGTTGACACTGCTGGGTGTAGAGTAAGAGAACAGGAGATTTGAATGCTATGCCTGTGCGTACAACTCTTGTGCTGAGACGTGCAGAACTTTCTGCAGAGTCATTTATCACACCCTGATATTCAGTCATAACATCTATCACTCGCTCCCCAGAGGCAAACCTCGAGTCACTGAATCCCTATTTTTTTGTGTTTGCAGAGATCATGGGGAAGCTGTCCTATCCTACTGCATGTCTTAGGCATTAGGTCCTTCTGCCCAACACAGTTTGCTCTTGAGGGATGCTTTCCGAAAGGTCTTTCCTCTCCACATTCTAAAGATCTTCCTGTAACTAGGGATGCTTGGAAGGCAACAGGAAGGCAACCAGCTCCAGGGAGTGAAGTACAAGCTCCAGGCATTGTCGTGAAGGGATATTCAATTCACCAACACCAGGCATTGTGCAGGCTGATGTGGAACAGTTGGAAAGACCCAGTGACTTCTCTCCTGGATTGTAGTCCTGCTCCAAGCTCCTAGTTGTTTTGTGAAACCTCCAGGCTCTCTCTGCTTTCCTAGAACAAACCTACATAAGAAGATACCCACTTTGCATGAGCCTCCCTGCTGTGGGAAAGTTGAAAGTCTCCTCAAAGCTCGCTTCCTCTCTGTTAACCCTGGCTCATACAGCTCTTGCTTCTTTGATTTCTGTGTACTTGAACTGGTGCTTTTTTTTCTTCCCCTACAGAGTTCAAGCATTAAGTTCATCCAAAGATAGAATTTGGCCTGGAACATTTACAGTGGGTCAAGTTCTTTGCTCAAGACCAGTGATTGGAGGGGTGCCTAGGGACCCATAACTGATGGGAAAAGGAGATTCAGATCCCCCATTGTATCCCAACAGGAACAACCATGTACAAATAAAAATATGTCTCCCTTTGGGTTAATTATACGGAGTTAGACCATATGCATAAATAACAGCTCATGCAAACACATTGGAAGAATTCCTTCTGTAGGAGCTCTGCCTTCTCTAGAGTCTACATGTGGGCATAAATATCCTCCTAGAGTCAGCTTATTTACCCACAGTGCCATGGGAGGAAGACAGACTCTCACTTAAAACAAATCATTATAAGTATATTACAATCAAGCTCCAATAAGATATTTGAAGTTATGAACACCGAGATTGTTTTGTGGATGACAAGTTCCTATTTTTCTACCAGTGGCTGTTTGATTCTTTTTCTTAATTGAATGGGTCAAGTTTCTTTTAGTCCACTGGGTTGACTTCAAGTATTGGGAGTTTTTCTGTGAGTGCACAATGTCAATGATGAATGACAGCAATAAACTCAGACAAGGATTGAGAAGCCATCAGCACCCTACAGAACCTAGAGACTTAATCTCCATTTCACTTCTGGGTTTTGTATTCTCTTATTCTTCCAAGTATCACGGAGACATTTTTGACTTCTGTTCATTCTTTGTCTCAACCTAAACCCTTGTTCAAATCCACAATCTATCACTTATGGCTGTACGCCTCTGAGCTTATTGATTGATATCTGTCGATACTTGATCTGTGAAATTGAGGTGTTAATAAATAGTGATCACCATCCAAGGTTTCCCTGGAGCTTTTATGAGATCTGGATGCCTAGGATATGATATCATGACAATTCCTCAAAGTAGGTTTCCCTTACTCTGCTACGATCTCCATCATCTCCTTCCTTCACAAACACAGTGATGCCAACACCATTTTGCCCTGTTTATTAGCTTAACCTCTGCCATCATGGGAAATAACATATTTTATTTGGATATTCTGCATACCCATATAGTGTCTGTTTTATCTGTCACAACAAAAATGCCAGACAGTGCTGTCAGGTACAAATAACATATGTAGTGTTGCTGTGAAATCCAGAGCTTGAGGACACCCAAGTGTGAGATGTGCCTGTATTTAAAAAAAAGAAAGAAAGCAGATAACTTGGGCACAGGCCTGGTGAGGCTGTGCTGTGAGTACCCAGAGCACAGAGAGTGCTTGCCGGTGGTGCTTGTGGCAAAGATTCTTTCCGGCCCACAGTAAGAGGGTATCAGGATCTGACTGGAAAGGCTGTGCTTGCAGACCAGATGCCCAGGAGCTTTTCCTCCTGGACCAGCAGAGAACCTGGAGCACAGGCCTGGTGAGGCTGCCCCATGAGCACCCAGAGCTCAGAGAGAACTTGGCAGCGGTGCTTGTGGCAAAGGTTCCTTTTCGACCCACAGTAAGAGGGTATCGGGATCTGCACAGAAAGCCTGTGCCTGCGGACAAGACACTCAGGAGCTTTTCCTCCTGGACCAGCAGAGAACCTGGAGTACAGGACAAATGAGGTTGTGCCGTGAGTACCCAGAGTGCAGAGTTCTTGGCAGCGGTGCCTGGGACTGTGTCAGAGAGAATCATGATCTGCCTGGGAAAGATGGTGCTGGAAGATCAGCTCCACAGGTGCTTTCATAGCTGGCCCAGAGGTGTCCAGACACATAGGCCCAGGGAAGGTACACTGGGAGTTCTCAGTGAGCTAAGAGTGCTGTGGTCGCTGGGAAAGGGTCCTTTTTGGCCTAGAGAAAGAGCTAGGTCCCTGCCAGTAGTACTCAGGACCAGTAAGAAGAGGGCTGAGCTCCCAGAAGAGCCTCACAAGAGCTGCCACACCTGAGCCCACAAAGACAACTGAGTCATTGCTACCAGAACTCACTGCTCCCCCACAAAAAGCCGAACACTCAGAAACAAATTTCTTCCTGAGCCCACAGGCCTTCAGATCCACAGGAGAGACAGGTGCCAGTCATTGACAACAGGACACATATAATCACAGATAACAAGATGGCAAGAGGAAATCCAAAAAACTTAAGCAATGGAAATCGAGACAATCTGACAACATCAAAACCAAGCTCTTCCACCACAGCAAGTAGTAGATTGCCAAACACTCCAGAAAAGTAAGACGCAGACTTGAAATCATACTTCATGATGACGATGGAGATCTTGGAGAAGAGCATGACTAACTCTCTTAAACAATTACAGAGAACACACATAAACAAATAGAAGCTCTTAAAGAAGAAACACGAAAATTACTCAAAAAACTACAAGAAAACACAACCAAAGAAAGGAAGGAATTGAAAATGGAAACAGAAACAATAAAGAAAACACAGAAAGACACAACCCTGGAGATAGAAAACCTAAAAAAGAAATCAGGAGTCATACATGCAAGCATCACCAACAGACTACAAGAGACAGAAGACAGGATCTCAGGGGCCAAAGACAACATAGAAAACATAGACAAAATAGTCAGAGAAGATACAGAAACCAAAAAGTTCCTAACCCAAAATGTCGAGGAAATTCAGGACACAATGAGATGACAAACCTAAGGATAATAGGTGTAGAAGAGGGCAAGGAATATCAACTAAAAGGTACAGTAAATATCTTCAATGAAATTGTAGAAGAAAACTTCTCTACCCTTAAGAATGAGATGATTATGAGCATAACAGAAGCCTACAGAACTCCAAGTAGATTGGACCGGAAAAGAAAATCTTCTCAAAACATAATCATCAAAACTCCAAGTGTTCAAAACAAAGAAAAAATATTAAAAGCAGTAAAAAAAAAAAAACATGTAATATATAAAGCCTAACCAATCAGAATTACACCCGACTTCACAACAGGGACTATGAAAGCTAGAAATCTTGGACAGACAGCAAAAAAAAAAAAAAAAAAAAAAAAAAAAAAAAAAAAAACATGTAATATATAAAGCCTAACCAATCAGAATTACACCCGACTTCACAACAGGGACTATGAAAGCTAGAAATCTTGGACAGACAGCAAAAAAAAAAAAAAAAAAAAAAAAAACAAGAGAACACAAGTGTCAGCCCAGGTTACTATATCCAGCAAAACTCTCAATCACCATAGATGGAGAGAACAAGATATTCCAGGACAATACTAAATTTACACAGTATTTGAACACAAATCAAGCACTATAAAGAATAATAGATGAAAAATCCAACACAAGGAGAGAAACTACACCCTAGAAAAAGCAAGAAAATAACTAAGGAAGAAAACCAAAAGAAGAAAGACACACAGACTTAATTCTACCTCTAACAGAAAAAGAGCAGGAAATAATGATTACTATTCCTTAATATCTTTTATCATAAATGGACTCAATTCCCCAATAACAATACATAGGCTATCAGACTGGATACATAAACAGAATTCAGCATTTTGCTGCATACAGGAGATTCATTTCAGAGACAAAGACAGACAATACCTCAGAGTAAAAGGCTAGGAAAAAACCTTCCAAGCAAATGGGCCCAAGAAAAAAAGCTAGAGTAGCCATTCTAATATTGAATAAAGTAAACTTTCAACCAAAAGTTATCAAAAAAGATAAGGAAGTACACTTTTTACTCATTACAGAAAAAATTTATCAGGATGAATTCTCAGTTCTAAACATATATGCTCCAAATTCAACAGCACCCATATACATAAAAGAAAGCCTAGTAAAGCTCAAAACATACATTGCACCACACACAATAATAGTGGGAGACTTCAACACCCCACTCTCACCAATGGAGAGATCATGGAAACAGAAACTGAACAGAAACACAGTGGAACTAATGGAGGTTATGAACCAATTGGAATTAACAGACATCTACAGAACATTTTATCCAAAAACAAAAGAATACACCTTCTTTTCAGCACCTCACAGCACCTCTCCAAAACTGACCATATAGTCAGTCACAAAACAAGCCTTAATAGATATAAGAAGATTGAAATACTCCCATGCATTCTATCAGATCACCATGGACTAGGGCTGGACTTTAATAACAAAAAAGACAACAAAAAGCCCATATACACATGGAAGCTGAACAATGCTCTACTCAACAATAGCATGGTCAAAGAAAAAATAAAAAAAGAAATTAAGAATTTTCTAGAATTTAAAGAAAATGAAAGCACAACAAACTCAAATTTATAGGATGCAATGAAAGCAGTACTAAAAGGAAAACTCAGATCTGAGTGTCTTCAAAAAGAAACTGGAGAGGCATACACTAACAACTTGATAGCACAGCTGAAATCTCTGGAACAAAAAGAAGCAGATACACCCAAGAAAAGTAGATGGCAGTAAACAATCAAAGTCGGAGCAGAAATTAACCAAGAAGAAACAAAAAGAACTACACAAAGAATCAGCAAACCAGGATCTTGCTCTTTGAGAAAATTAACAAGATTGATAAACTCTTAGCCAGACTAACTAGAGGGAAAAGAGAGAATATCAAAATTAACAAAATCAGGAATGAAAGGGAAGACATAACAACAAAAACCGAGGAAACTGAAGAAATCATCAGATCCTACTACAAAAGCCTATACTCAACAAAACTGGAAAATCTGGAGGAAATGGGTAAATTTCCAGACAGATACCAGACACCAAAGTTAAATCAGAACCAGATAAACCATGTAAACAATCCAGTAACACCTAAAGAAATAGAAGCAGTCATCAAAAGCCTCCCAAACAAAAAAAGCCCAGGGCCAGATGGGTTCAGTGTAGAATTCTATTTATTGATAACATTTATTGATGACCCAATACCAATAATCTCCAAACTATTCCACAAAATAGTCAGATGAACCACTATCCAACTCATTCTTCAAAGCCACAATAACTCTCATTCCTAAACCACACAAAGATCCTACAAGGAAAGAGAACTTCAGACCAATCTCCCTTATGAACATTAATGTAAAAATACTCAATAAAATTCTTGCAAACTGGATCCAAGAACATATCAAAACTATCATTCACCATGATCAAGAAGGCTTCATCCCTGGGATGCAGGGATGTTTTAATATACAGAAATCCATCAACTTAATCCACCATATAAACAAACTCAAGGGAAAAAGTCACATGGTTATGTCATTAGATGCTGAGAAAGCATTTGACAAAATTCAACATCCCTTCCTGTTAAAAGTCTTAGAAAAAGCATAAATCAGAAGCCCATACCTAAACATAATAAAAGTAATATACAGCAAACCAATAGCCAACATCAAACTAAATGGTGAGAAACTTTAAGCCATCCCACTAAAATCAGGAACTCGACAAGGCTGCCCACTCTCCCTCTACCTATTCAACATAGTTCTGGAATTCCTGGCCAGAGCAATTAGACATCAAAAGAAAATCAAAGGGATACAAATCGGAAAGGAAGAAGTAAAAATATCACCATTTTCAGATGACATGATAATATACTTAAGTAACCCCAAAAATTCTACCCAAAAACTTTTACAGCTGGTAAAAAACTTAAGCAAAGTGGCTGGATATAAAATTAACTCAAACAAATCAGTAGCCTTCCTCTACTCAAAGGATAAACAGGCTGAGAAAGAAATTAGGGAAAAGATACCCTTCACAATAGTCACAAACAACATGAAATACCTTGGAGTGACTCTAACTAAGCAAGTGAAGGACCTGTATGACAAAAACTTCAAACCTCTGAAGAAATAAATTAAGATCTCAGAAGATGGAAAGATCTCTCATACACATGGATTAGAAGGATCAACATTAGAAAAATGGCCATCTTACCAAAAGCAATCTACAGATTCAATGCAATCCCCATCAAAATTTTTCATAGAGTTGGAAAGAGCAATTTGCAAATTCATCTGGAATAACAAAAAAACTGGTATAACTAAATCTATTCGGAACAGCAAAAATCTTCTGTGGGAATCATCATCCCTGACTTCAAGCTATATTACAAAACAATTGTGTTAAAAACTCCATGGTACTGTTACCGAGATAGGCATGTAGATCTATGGAATAGAATAGAAGATCCAGAAATGAACTCTCACACCTATGGTCACTTGATTTTTGACAAAGGGGCTGAAAACATTCAATGGAAAATGGAAAGCCTCTTCAACAAATGGTGTTGGCTCAACTGGCAGTCAGCATGCATGCAGAAGAATGAAAATAGATCCTTTCTTATCTCCTTGTAAAAAGCTCAAGTGCAAGTAGATCAAAGATCTGCACATAAAACCAGGTACACTGAAACTATTAGAAGAGAAAGTGGGGAAAAACCTTAGAACACATAGGCACAGGGGAAATTTTCCTGAAAAAAACACCAATGGCTTGTGCTCTAAGATCAAGGATGGAGAAATGGGACTTAATGAGATTGCAAAGTTTCTGGAGGGCTAAGGACACTGTCAAGAAAACAAAACAGGAGCCACCAGATTGGGAAAACATCTTTAGCAATTCCACATCTGATAGAAGTCTAATATTCAATATCTACAAAGAACTCAAAAAGTTAAACTCCAGAGAATCAAACAATCCTATTAAAAAATGGGGTACACAGCTAAACATAAAATTCTCATTTAAGAAATATAAAATGGCTGAGAAGCACCTAAGGAAATGCTTGACATCCCTAGTCTTCAGGAAAATGCAAATCAAAACAATCCTGATATTCCACTTCACACCAGTCAAATGGCTAAGACCAAAAACTCAGATGACAGCAGATGCTGGCGAGGATGCGGAAAAAGAAAAACATTCCTTTACTGTTGGTAGGGTTGTAAGCTGGTACAACCAATCTGGAAATCAGTCTGGCGGTTCTTCAGTATATTGGACATAGTTCTACCTGAAGACCCAGTTATTCCACTTCTGGGCATATACCTCAAAGATGCATACAATAAGGACACATGCTCCACCGTGTTCATAACAGCCTTTGTTATAATAGCCAGAAGCTGGAAAGAACCCAGATGTCTCTCAGTAGATGAATCGATACAGAAATTGTGGTATATCTACACAATGGAGTGGTAGTCATCTAAAGATACAATGACTTTATGAAATTCCTAGTGAAATAGATGTATCCTAAAGAATATCATCCTGAGTAAGGTAACCCAGTCATAAAAGAACAGACATAATATTCAATCACTGGCAATTGGATACTAGCCCCAGAAAGCTCTGAATACCCAAGAAACAACTCACAGGCCATATGAAGCTCAAAAAAAGAAAAAAAAAACAGAAAGGTCAAAAAGTAGAAGTCTTAGTCATTCTTAGAAGCAAACAAACTAACAAACAATAAGTGTATGGCACCCTCTCAGAGAGGGGTACACCTAGACTTTAAATCATTAATAACTCAAGAGCTAAGAAGATAGCCTTGTGGCAATTTTCGGTAGTTAAAAATTATTATGTTTAATCTTTACACACCAAAGAAACTTCGACTATTTCCATGTTACATTTTCTTTTACATACACTTTATGATCATTGTATGTAGTAAGATATTAATGCATGCTATCAAACCTTTAAAAAATCAAGTATTGACAAATATATATTCATATATTTTTATGCTAACATGCTTTTAATAATCTGTACATGTGTCTCTGGTTTTTTAAATAAAGTTTAAGGAAAAAAAAAAAAGCTTAATGGTGGGTGAGGTCTTTACCAGCATGTATAAGGCCCCAAATTTAACGTTTAAGTACCGCAAATGATAAAGTTTGTTTCAGTTCTGGATGCTGGGAAATCCATGCTCAAGGTCCAGCAGGATCCATGCTTGCTGAGACAGGCTCATCACGCTCTGTTCTCAGTGCCTGTACCTGGGGAAAGGGACTGCGAGTCTACATGACATTTCTGTCATCGAAGCCCCTCCCCTGCTGAACATGCTCACGACAAGAATTGGTTTCAGCTTCTGCATGATAATTTAGTCTATAGCCTGATAGTCATTCTGATTATTCCAAAACACTTGATAGATGAAACTTGAAGAAGGAAGGACTTACTTTGGCTCCTGGGTATAGATCATCAGGGTAGGAAAGGCAGGAGCTGAGGTGGCAGGTCACACTGTGTCCAACCAGGAAGCAGAGTGCAATTAACGCTCATGCTCAGCTCACTTTCTCCCTTTTATCAGTCCATGGACCTATCACAGTGAGTCAGCTCAACTGATTCTATCTGGAAAGCTCCTCAAAAACATGCCTAGAGGATTTTCTGTCAGCTGCTCTAGATCCAGTCAACATCTATGGCATCTTCTGTCTGTCCATCTATTCATCCATCCATCCATCCATCTACCCACCTATTCATCCATCCATCCATCCATCCATACATACATACATACATACATCCACCCACCCATCCACCCACCCATCGATCCATCCATCCATCCATCCATCCACCCATCCATCCATCCACCCACCCACCCACCCATCCACCCATCCACCCACCCATCCATCCATCCATCCATCCATCCATCCATCCATCCATCCATTCATTTATCCACCCATCCATCCACAGCATAGTTGTGAAGAACACAAACTAAACACTTATTAAATATCCATTAAATAATGAATGGGAGAATGAATGGTCCGAAAACACTGCCCTATCTGGCACTACACAAAGTGACAGGGTGATGACTATGGTTACAACCAATGACTCTTCCCCGTCATAACTCAAACATGGAACTGGAGCACACTTTCTTCCCCAAGCAATGGTTCTGCTCTCCCGCTTCCCCCAGGACAGGATTAAGTTGGTTATGGTGCCTTCACCACATAAAGAGACCCTGGAAAGCAACACACTGGCTCCTGATGCTAGTTTGCTTTCCACTCAGTCTTTACCAGAAAGGTGTTTGCTTTGAAAATTACTGCGCAAGCTCAGCAAAGTATGTCTCTTGATCCTTTTGATCCCTGTGAGTTTATGGATGTTGAAAACAATGGTTTGGATAGCATAGGCGTCTACCCTGTGAGGGAGGCTGGAAGAGAGGTACCAGGGCCCTGCATTGCTCTCCTCTGAGATTCTTTCCCGAGTGAGGTAGATAGAAGAAAGAAAAGCATATTTTGTCATAGACAGAACCATTTGGGGTGTTAGTGTTACAGAGGAGGTGGGCAGGGGGATGGGCTGTGGTCCATTAGGAGTCAGAGCCCCAAGGAAATCAACAAACAGCAAATCTAATACAGACAACTATCTACGGGGGATGTGGGGAGAACTGTATCACAGAACTCACTCAGCACTCCAGACTGGCACCTTGTTTCAAAGTGAGGCAAACTATATTCTTTCCCTAAAGGCATGGGCTTGCTTCGTCTTTACACACTCGTGGCAACGAATGGCCTTCTCCGCTCTCAGGGAATGTACCCTTGAATTCACTCAGCAGTGAGGATGGCGTTTATCAGAAATGAGCTGGAGGGGCCCGTGTGAACAGGTGGAGAGCTTGGAGCTGGGAAAATTTGTCAAATATGGTTGTAAATGTTAATACTTTCCCCACCCACCAGCTGGCGAAGTTGGAGAGATGTCAGTTGCTTGCTGATCGACTGAGCTGTGAGCCCATCCCTGTGGCCACTGAACTATTCCATCTGGCCTCTAGACTCTAGGACAGGCATAGTTTGGGAAGATGGCCAAGTGATCAGCTCCCTCTCTCTGCAGTCTGCCTCAGCAGCTGCAATAAACCCAGCCCATGCCCCAAAACACATTAATCCAGACAAAATAGATTTTACTCAGGGTTTGATTTGGAAGAGATAAAATCAAAGATGGGAACATTTTCCATGAATGGGTGTACTAATCAGTGTGCTAAATTATGAAGTTCAGCTTATGCTATGTACTGGAAGACTGTTTAAAGAAATTCCATATGCGGTCATATTTCAAAATTATCATACAAAAATATGAAACAAAACTGCAGTTCATGCATAAACGCTGTGCTAAGCAGGGTGCTCAAAGGTCACAAGATTTGGCTTTGTGTAAAACTTGCCAAAGCTAAAATGACCATGGGCATCTTTTGTTTATTTGCATGGGGGAGGGGATCTTTGTAGACTCACCACCAAATATCTTTATTTCTACTCTCAGGCAGTTTATACACCAAAGCCTCTGCTCTTTGGAGCCCAGGCTTTTCTTCCTGAATCCTAGTTTTCTTCCTGAATCTTAACAGTGCCTTAGTTAACATACTCCAGTAGTTAGCTTCCTTTCCTCTCAAGAGCTTTAAGCCAAGCCTTTGTACTCCTTTGTTAAGTACAGAAAGAAACCTACCTTGGGTTTTTCTTGGTTACCATCTTAGGTGCAAATTAACTGAGGTCTCATCTTCATGTTGTGTCTCAGTGATGGGCGTCCCAGATGCTGGAGAGCAGCCATAAAAGAATTGTTCCTTCTGTCATATAGCTGCCATGAACTCTTCAGACACGCCAGAGCCCAGTGTTCTGCCCCAGATTCTATAAGTCTTAAAGTTCCGGAGCCTTGGAGTCCTAGGAGTATGGCCTGACTGGGACCTGTATCCTTCCCTGAGTAGCCTCTACAACTGGTTGATGTGAGTCTGTTCCTGCACCTGCAGCAGTGGGAGAACGGGGCAGGTACGGGGGCTCCTAGTCTAGTCTTAAAGATGTCAATTGTAGCCACCAGCACAACCGAGGTGACTGTTATGACTTCTTTGAAGGTAAGCTCTTTCTTATGGGAGCCTTTTGGCATAGGCATTGTATCATATGACTGGCCATCCTGCAAATTATACACGTAATTTTCAACCAATTGTCTTGATATCATAAACTGAGAGGGGGGAGGGAGGGAGGGGAAGGGGAGGGGAAGAAGAGGGGAAGGGGAAGGGAGGGGGAGGGATTACAGGCACGCATATTTTCTCAAAGCTGTGTGACATGCTCCATCAGTGGGCTGACTACTACTTTTTCACTGAACAGACAAGCAGAAAAGGGCAGAGCTGAGTCTGACACCGGGCAGGCGCTTCCCTGATATGCCTCCAGCTTCCCTGAGATCTTGAAATGCAATTCTTACCCAGGCTTTTTGGGTGCAGCCTGGAATGGATGCTTCTTTTTAGTGAATCTCTAAGAAATACTGTTAATGTCCAAGGACCTAGAGTTCACTGGCCATTTAACTAGACTTACACAGCTTGAGAGACATGAGAAGAGCCAGGTGACAGTCAGGGACAAAGGACTGTTTACACCTCAACTCAGTGACTCATAACCAATTGACTAAGTTCATGAGCTCTACAAACTGTGTCTGCAGTGCACTTCTGACTGCACCTCTCTCGGAGACTTGCTGTTGCACAAAGCTGATGTGGAAAGGACTGTATTTGGAGCTCTGCATACAACCACTGCTCGATAAATGCATGCTGAGATTTTACCCCTGTGGCAAAGGATACTTGAACCAGCCAAGATGTGACAAGGTGTCTTTGTCCACACTGTCTAGCCTAAGCTGATATTTCAACTTCAAATTAACAGTTATTCCCAATGGGTTTCTCTTCACTGAGCAGATGTAAATGTCTAACAGTCCTTTCTGTGTTCTTCAGTTGTTCAGAAACCAATGTGGTCACAAAACAAAAAAGCTTGGGAGCACGATATGCTTAGAACAAATATATATGATCCTATAAATTAATTTTTAGCAGCTATGAGCTACTAAATGCCATTTTATGAGTAGCTTACACCCTTCTCCAAGTGACAAACTAAAGCTTACACCTAGCACAATGTGTTGGTGACCTGCCTGCCATGTGTGTCACTGAATACACTGGTCCACTGCTGAGTCAGCTTCTCCATTCTGCACACTCGATTCCTTCTGCAGCTTGTCTGGCCTGATTGTACTCTACTGGTGATGAGGCTGACACCCTGTATCCTCTGGCTCCTCCACAGATGTCCTGAGCTCTGATGGAGCCTTAGCTGACCTGAGCTGGAGTTTGAGCACAGGAAGGAGAGTGTGAGCCCAGTCTCCATGTTCTGTGACATGTCTTCTTCCCTCTTTAAAACAGCAGGTCCATCTACAGGTGAGTTACACATAGAGAGAAAAGATAGTTTCTACTTCTGTGCAGGCTCTTTGGAGGTACACACATCTTTTGGAGATATATTAGGAAAACAAAGCAGCACAGTCCTTAGTCACACCCATTTTGGTGCAGAACTCCTCTCCCAGGAGCACCAGGTCTGTTGCTGTCTCTTTCTATAAGTGTTCCACACATTTGCAGAGAGCTGACTTCCCTCTCAAAGTATCTCACATTCAGGGACATGGCCAGTATCACCAGCTTATGGACAAACACAGGCTTTTCTGAGCATCCTTTCCCTGCAGCCACATTTATTTTCTTTTACTCTGAACACCATCTTGTGTTATTGAAGTTCTCAGATGAACAAAATTAAGGGAAAATAACATGTATCAATCACTAATACACAAAAACTTACTATCAAAAAACCTTTCAAACAAATAAAAACATCACACACTAAAATTAACCAGACCCAACTTATTGAGATTACATATGGTTAGAGTTGACCTTTGAGAGGGAAACTGAAGCTTCATATTAATTTTTACACTTTTAGTGCCACGTGTGTTTTTACACGTATCTATCCTGCAGCAAGTTAGCACTGGAGAAACAATCAGCTCTACATCCTCATTCATAACGCCTGTCCATCACCTGCACTCGTTCTTCCCATCCTTCCACATATGTGCTCTTATTCCCTTCTCTTCACACACACCTTTAGCCTGCAGAACAAGGAAGCTATTTTGACTTCCTTGCCTTGTTTAATAACTGAAGAAACCGTAAGTTACAGATATCATCTGTCCTGAGTGGCCTTGTGCAGACAGCATGTTCCTGTGTGGATTCCAGTCCAAGGCTGTCCTCAAAGAACAAACCCTTTCCCTGCACAGCAAAGAGTGCCAAAGGAGCAGAGAATGCGCAGGGGCTGTCTGTGAGTGTGCTGGATGCTAAGCAGTAGTCCGTTGACGGACATTGTTGGTGACACACTTCCAGGAGAAGATCCTGTTTTTCACGAACTCTTTATATTTATAGCGCATTTGAAAACAGCTTCATTGCATCCAGTCTCCAGGATTTATTAGTCATGCTTTTGGTACAATGTTGCTGGTCACTAAAAACCCTAATAACATTCCATTGGAGGATGTCACACAGCGGCTTAGAAAGTGATGGGGTGAGGCCATTTAAACTGCTGTTTGCTGCTGCTAACAGGTTATCTCTGATAATTTTCAAAGGAATTTACTGGGCTTTAAAATCTAAATAGGTGAGACCAACTGGCTGACTTAGCGCTTTAAATTCCAAAAACCCAGAGTCTTTTGAACCTGTATGAAGTATGAACGTAGACAAACATCTACAGCAGTGGTCCTTTAACTTTTTAGAAAAACAAACAAAAAAAAAGAGTTCCTAAAAAATTATTTAAAAAAAAACCCAAGCAGTGCAAGTACATAATCTGAATGCATGTTAATCTATAAAGGATACCAAGATATACAAGTCAAAGGTCACAGACATATAGAGAAACAAGATTAAAATATGGTGTGAACATTATACTCGACTATTCACCCCTGCACAAGGAACCACAGACTACTAATGACTCCTGAGATGAAGGTTAGCCTCTCCCTTTACTGCATGTCCAGTGCAAAGAAGTCAGCACTGAAACTATATCCACACTGCCAACAAGAAAGAGACTTGATGGGTTTCATTTATTCATATATATATATATATATATATATATATATATATATATATATATATATATATATTACAAATACATATCTGTGCATATACATACATATATTTATGTATGTGACAATAATAATCAAAGAAAAAGAGACTATCAACTTGAGGGGACACATGGTGTTTGAGACAGGGTAGTTGAGAGGAGCTGGAAGGAGGAAAGAGAGAAGTAGAGAAGTAAAGTGATATAATTCTATTTTAATCAAAAACATTTTGGAAAGAATATTGTATATTGCACTCATCGTTTTTACTAGCTGAGTAATGGCTCTTTGTCTCCCTCCCTACTTCTCCCCCACATTGTACTGGGAAATGAACCCAGGGTTTTGCATATCCTAAGCAATTGCCTTATGATTCTGCTGTAGAATTGCAGCCCAGGTTGCTGTTGGATATATTACACACACACACACACACACACACACACACACACACACACACACACCTCTACATGTTTCTCTTAAAATGACCACATTGCTATAGACGTAAATTCTGTCTAGTGATATTCTTTAAGTATATACAAGGCAATTCATTTTTGAAAATTACTTAGAGAAGATTATGAGGCCATTAGCCTCCTGCTCACTGTCTACAGTCAGACTGTATTTGACAGGAAGCCCAAGAAGCTCCACGATAGGATTCTTTTATGTACAAAGTCTACCTATGGTGGATGCTCCAGATAAGCCTGCTGGTGAGCAGCTTCTTAACTATCCAGGCTCTGGTTCAGCGAAGTTAAAAGAATTGGGGGGTGCCTCTGTAGCAGGCCACACCTCTTCCTCCCTACCACTACTGAAGGTGGTTTATGGGGTTTCAGACACTGATGGATTCCCGCTTTAAGAGATCTAATAATGTTGGGTGAGTGGGACTTTAATGGTCTTCTCTTTCCTAACCTGGTAATGAAATGGACACCATGAACAACCCACACATAACATTGTGAAGTACCTACATATACAGGGTCCTCTGGGCAAGTTGAGTATACCTGAGACCTCCAAGTGTGAATAAAAGTCAGTCTTTCCCTAGCCTTGTTTAAGCATATGTTGATTCCTGTTTGTCTCAACACTTAGGAGCGAAGCCAACACTTGGGAATCACTTTAAATTGTTTACATCATCAAAAAGAATACAGCAATACTTCTTGTCTTCTTTATTAATTTGCCAAAACACTTTCTCATTAAGTATTCAAACTTTCTGAACTCTCTTTCAGTAGAAAACAGTGGAGGTGAAGCAGCTCATGGTCCTGCCGCTGATAAATACCGTATTTGTTGCCAGGTTGGTTCTTATCTCAATAGCAATGGCTTTAGAGCCTTAGAGAGACGGGAAAGGTAACTATTTAACTATTTAGCTACTTACCTCTGCCTGTTGAGCACGTGATGCACACTGACAGCCTTCTATAAGCTGGAAGACAGCCTGGGCTACATGGAAACATTGTTTCAAGATTAAACAAAACAAAATCAGCATGCTACAGCCAAGGGGACACATGCTCTTAATCTTAGCATGGGGGCAGGGGTGCTGATACAGAAGGATTGCTTTGAGTTTGAGTTCAGTTCCAGGCCAGCCTAGGCTAAAAAGTAAAACCTTGTCTCAAACTAACTAGCTATAAAAATATCCGTATGTCTCTTCATCTGAGCCCTGGAGTCATGTTGCTACCTGCCTATTCCTGGGCTGCCTAATGGGAAAGGAGCCAGGAACAGCGAGCAAGGTCAGGAAACAGCTGTGCTTGTGGCACTCAATACTGAACCTGAAAGGTTCCCTTCAGACCCAGCTATAATTATAAGAGGGGATTAAAATATAAACCCCTTAAAGAAAATTCATCCAGGTTTAAGGACAAATGTTCCTAAGAAAATATTATATCTGGGCTAAATAGTTAACTTTCCACCTCTCTAACAACATATTTAAAAAAAACTTAAGGAATGAAAAATGGTCTTTTCCCATTTCTTAGGTGCCACATATATCACCAAGTTTTAAAAAAGTTAGAAAATGTAATACATACAAGTAACATAAAAATACAATTTTCCAGTGCTTAACATTCAAGAAAATGAAGCAAAAGAAATGATGATGTTTCTAACACCGTGACAGTAAAATAAAGACTAAAATCTCAAGATAGCTAACCTTGGTCCAATCTAGACAGACTGTGCCAACCTCTAGGAGATTCTCCAGCTTTTCAGTGAAAGATCTAATGTCATCCTCTTCACACCTAAGATCTTCTAAAACACATAAAACGTAAATGCCTTTGTTTCCATCCTCACCCGTGTCCTCACCCGTGTGGACTCTCCTGCACAGGGTTGTTTCCAGTCTGGTTTCGCTCATTACTGATAGAATGAGGTGCTGATTGACAGTTCTCAGCCCCACTGCATTATGTAAACTTTTCAGGCTGCTGAATGTGTGATAACTAGCTTAATGAATGTTTTACAGACACACTCTATGTAGCCACACACAGAGAGCCTTGGCTCAGATCTACAAACAAACTTTCTCTGATACAATAACAGACAAGTCTGATCATGAAAAGATAGACACCAGAAGTTAGCACACTGGCTTGAGGAGACCTGGGCATTCTGAAGTTGCAAACAAGATGTCGTAGCCAGAGGTGGTGGCGCTGGAGCCAAAAGGACTGTGAAGAGCTTACCATTAGCCTGGTCTGCATAGAGAGTGCCAGGCAGCTTGGACTGCTATGTGAGAACCTGTCTCAGAAAAACTAAACAGTACTTGACATTGCTGATCACCTTGAGGACTGAAAAAGTTCAGGAAATGAGCCTTTCCTTGTGAAGTCATCCACTCCTGGTCTGCACAAGAAACCTCTGCATATGCATGGCTTGATTTTCCCAGTGGGATGAGAGTTCGAGGTTGACTATTATAGCAAGAACATTGGCTATAGGACCAGAAAGCAGCCTAAATTGACCCAGATATCTTTCTTTGGCAATTTACTTAATTACCTGCAGTCTCGTTTCCCCTCTAGTCCTCAAAGTCTCTGTGCTGTGCTACACTTTAAACAGGATGTAGAGATGCCGGCATTCTCACAATAGGTACTTCATTGGATGTGTGAACCAACCCTAAAATAATCAATCACCCTAAACAGTGTGACATTGGAGTGTCCATGACATTCTGATTTTTCCAATTGTTGCTATTAGATAGTTATTCCCTTTTATTTTGCTAATGTTCCAACCTAGCGGGAGACTGTATACTAAAGCAATTTGCTAATGAGGAAGTCTAGAATAATGGAGCTTTTGGAAACGCCTCTCCATTTAAGATGCCCTGTAGACTCCCACCAGGAAAGAGGCCAGTAGCCATGCCTGGCAAGATTCCAGAAGAATCTCCTGCCGAAGGCAGCACAGCACTTCTCCCTCCTAAGAACCAGAGAGGGAAATGGAAACCAAGGACAAGACACTGACCTAACAAAGCATCTATATATCAGCATCTAGAGTGACAATGATCCCAAACCCAGAGGCCTAGACACCTAGAGCAAGGACAGTCAGTAACATCCAGAACGCTGTGTCTCCACTAGAGCCCAGCAACACTGCCACAGCAGGCCCTGGGAATGACAACATAGCCGAAGATGAAATCTTTATGACAACAGTGGACCTTAAAGAGGAAATGAATGAATCCACTAAAGAAATCCAGAAAAACTCAAACAGTGGAAGGAAATAAATGAAAGAGTTCAAGACTTGAAAGTAGAAATAAAATCAACAAAGAAAACCCAAACTGAGGGGGATACAGAAATGAAAAATGTAGGAACTCAAACAGGAACCTCACTTCAGAGACAAACCTCATCAACAGAGTACGAGAGATAGAAGAGACATTGAATAGGAAATAGAAGAGGTGGACACACTGGTCAAAGAAAATGCTAAACTTAGAAACCTCCTGACATAAAACATCTAGGAGACCTGGAACACTATGAAAAGACAAATTCTAAGAACAATAGGAATAGAAGAAAGAAAAGAGACTCAGGTCAAAGGCACAGAAGTTTCCAACAAAATCAGAGAGGAAAATGTCCCTAAACTCAAGAAGCAAATGCCTATCAAGGTACCAGAAGTATATAGAACTGGATCAAGAAATAAAGTCCCCTAAGTCCCCTCAGCACATAATAATAAAAATGATAAATTAAAAACAAAGAAAGATTATTAAAATCTGCAAAGGAAAATAACCAAGCAATATATAAAGGTAGCCCTGTTAGAATAACCCCCAACTTCTAAGTGGAGACGCTAAAAGCCAAAAGGACCTGGATAGATGTCCTACAGACTCAAAGAGACCATGGATGTTACCCTAGACTACTATACCCAACCAAAGTTTCATTACAAAAAATAGAAAATAAGACATTCCATGATAAAACTAAATATTTAAAACATCTATCTAAAAATGTAGCCCCACAAAAGATGCTAGAAGAAAAACTCAAACTAACAGAGGTTTAGCATACCTAAGAAAACACAGGGAATAAATGATCCCAAACTAGCAAATCAAAATATGGGACACACACACACACACACACACACACACACACAAACACACACACACACACAAACACACACACACACACACAAACACACACACACACAAACACACACACACACACTACCACCAGCACCACCACAACAGCAAAATAACAGAAATTAAGAAAAAACCCACTGTTCATTAATATCTCTCAACTTTAATGATCTCATTTCCCCAATAAAATGTCAGACTAACAGAATGGATGTAAAAACAGAATTCATTCTTCTGTTGTATTCAAGAAATATTTCTTAATATCAGATATAAATATAACCTCAAGGGAAGCAAATAGACTCAAGCAGCAAATGGGTTACATGTTAATATCTTATGAAATAGATTTTATCTAACCAAAAGAGCTGGGAAATGACACCACATGGTCATCAAAAGAAAAGAAAAATCTACAAGGAGGATATTGTAGTCTGTTAATACCTATACACCAAACACAAGGGCACCCAAGTTTGTAAAAGAAGCCCTCTTGTAGCTTGAATCACATGTTGATAGTAGAAGGTTTCAATAGACAAGTCACTCAGACAAAAACTAAGCAGAAAAATGATGGAGCTAGATGATATTGTAAACAAAATCAAACTAACGTATTTATAGAATATTTTATTCAAACACAAAAGAATACTTTCTCCAAAATTGACTACATACTCAGTTGGCCACAAATCAAAACTCAAAAAATAAAAGAAAGTTGAAATAATACAAATATTATCTGCAACCTATATAATACTTTAATATATAATAGCTTTAATATTTTTAATACTTTAATAGCTAATAGCTTTAATCTAATGAAGTAAAGCTGAAAATCAACAACAACCAAAAAAAAAAAAAAAACAGAAAATTTATAAACTCATGGAAACTTGACAATTCACTGCTGAATGAAAAATGGGTCAAGACATAAATTAAAGGTTTCTAAAATTGATCGAAAATGGATACACAACCTGCCCAAATATGGATCACAACGACAGCAGTGCCAAGAGGCAAGTTCATAGCACTAAGCACATATTAAAAATAAAGAGCTCTCATACTAGTAACATAACAACACATCCAAAGTCCCTAAAACAAAAAGAAGAAATCACACCCCAAGGAAGTAAATGACAAGAAATTATCAAACTCAAGGCTGAAATCAGGAAAACATAAAACAAACAAACAAAAAACCAAAAAACAAAAACAATAAAACAAAGAGTTTTAGGATGTTTTTCTATTTGTTATTTTGGAAAATCTATACTACTGACAAGCTTCTATCCAAGCTAACTAAAAGGCAGAGACAGAAGACCCAAATTAACAAAACTGGGAATGAAAAGGGCAAAATAAGAACAGACCGAGAAATCCAGAGAATCACAAGGACATACTTTCAAAACTTTTCTCCATCAAACTGGAAAATCTAAAAGAAAGAGATGATTTTCTCTATTCATACCACTTACCAAACTTGTCAATATCAGAAGAGCAATTTAAACAGACCTATAATCATTAGTGAAATAGAAGGCATTAATAAATCTCCTAAGTAACACACACACACACACACACACACACACACACACACACACATATACACACCCATACACTCATACACACAGAGAGACACACAGACACATGCATACACACATACACACACACACAAATTTTAAAGCATAGAGCCAGATGGTTTTAGTGCAGGATTCCACCAAACTTTTCAAAAAGAGTTAGTGCCAATGTTCCTCAAATTATTCCAGAAATTAGAAGCAAAGAGAACAATCCCCAATTCAGACACAGTTACCCTGATACCCAAGCCACATAAAATTCCACAAAGAAGAAAAACACAAACTAATTTTCCTTACCAACATAGATGCAAAATTGCTCAACAAAACACTTACAACCAAATCTACGAAGACATCAAAGAGAACATTCACCATGACCAAATAGGCTTCATGTTAGAGGTCCAGGCATGGTTCAGGATACAAAAATCAGTAAATGTAATCTAACATATAAATAAACTGAAAGAAAAAATCAAATGACCATTTCACTAGATACAGAAAAGGCCATTGACAAAATCCGTGTGCCTCTCATGATAAAAGCTCTAGAAAGACTAGGAATAGGGGGTATACCGAAACATATTAAAGACAGTTTACAGCAAGGCCATGGGCAACACCAACATAATGGAAGGAAATTCAAAGCAATTCCACAACAATCAGGACTAAGAATGGCTTTCCATATCTATTCAATATAGAATTTGAAGTTTTCTCTAGTGTAATGAGACAGCTGAAGAAGGTCAGGAAGATTCAGGTGGGAAGGAAGAAGTCAAAGTATCATTATTTGCAGAAGATATAATACTACATAGAAATGACCCTAAAACTTCTAATGGAAACTTATACAACTGATCAACGCTTTAAGTACAATAGCTGGACAAGAAATTAATTCAGAAAATCAGTAATCTTTCAATATAAAATTACACTCTAAGAAAGAAATCAGAGAAACACTGCCTTTCATAATATCTTCCAATAACATAAAATATCTTGAGATAACTCAAACCAAGTAAGTGAAGATGTTTAGGATAAAAAGTTTTAAGACATTGAAGAAGATATCAAAAGATGGAATGATCTCATGGATTTGTAGGATTTATACAGTAAAAATGGACAGTGCAATCGTCATCGGTAGGTTGATGTTAAGGTGACGCATGATGGGCAGTAGAGAGTGGAGTGGGGACAAAGTTTTGGTAAGGAGGGAGAGAAGATTCAGGAGGGGCAACATGGAGGCAGATATAGATGTTTTTCTCAGAGCATCTTTATATGAATACAGATTGTTATGAATATTTTATAAGGGATGGAATTGTTCAGGGTGATCTGATTTGTCTAGGTGGGCAAATCATATCATATCAATTAGATCAGAATATTTTGGTGTGTTCTTTGATGTGGCAATTTAATTGAGTTCAAAAGAGGGTGTAGTGGCGGGACGCACTAAGCCTGCAGCAGAGTTAGGATGTGTGTGTGTGTGTGTGTGTGTGTGTGTGTGTGTGTGTGTGTGTAAAGCATGCCAACAACCCACCAAGGGAAAGTCAGTGAAATCATGCTGCAGTGGTCATGGACCACCCAGATGAAAAACAACCAGGACGGCGAGTCAAAGGAAGCCTGGGTCTGTGCATACTAGGAGGCATCGGGGAGCAGCTGAAATAAAGATACCCTGCAGTGCCATGTGGCCTACTGGTGCTTGTGCTAGTGATAAAAGATAAAAGATTACCACTTTTTATTTACTGCAACACCCATCCGAGTTTTAACACAATTCTTCACAGACCTTGAAAGGACAATTCTCAATTTCATAAAAAAATAAATAAATAAAACCAACCAAACAACAACAACAAAACAAAAAAACAAAAAACAAGAAACAAACAAACAAACAAAAAAAAACCTCAGGAGAATTAAAACAATCCTACATGATGAAAGAACTTTGGAGGCATCATCAAAGTGAGCTACACCATTTCAAACTGAACCCCAGAGTAATAGTAACAAAGCAGCATGGTATTGATACAAGATCAAACATGTTGATCAATAGAATCAACTTAGATGAAAAGGCATAAATAAATACATACACCTATAGACACATATATATATATATATATATATATATATATATATATATATGTATACATGTATATATAAAGTAGCTAGAAACACGCATTGGAAACAAGGCAGGATCTTAACAGATATTACTGTTCAGACTGGATGTCTGAGTATAGATGAACCCAAATAGAACCATAGTCACCAATCCACAAAACTCAACTCTTAATGGAACAAAGACATCAGCATAAAACAGATGCACTGAACCTGACAGAAGATAAAGTGGAGATTAGCCTTGGACTCATTTGCACAGGAAAAGGCTTTCCAAACAGACCACCTTCAGCCCAAGCATTAAAATCAATAATTAATAAATGGGATCTCATAAAAGTAGTCTAATTCTGAACAGCAAAGGTTACTCTCATTTGGACAAAGCAGCAAGCTATAGAATAGGAAAGGATTTTTACCCACTCTACATCTTAATAGAGTGCTGATACCCAAACTATACACAGAACTCAAAGAATTAGATATCGAACAAACAACAACATGATTAAAAATGGGGTACAGACATAAACAGATTTCTGAAAAGAAAAAAAGTCAAATGGCCGAGGAACACATTAAGAAATTTTCAGTATTATTAGCCATAAAGGAAATACAAACCAAAACTACTTTGAGATTTCATCATATACCTGTTAGAGTGGCTAAGATAAAACAAGAACAAGAACAAAAACAAAAACAAAAAAACACAAGAGCTTATGCTAGTGAGGATGTGAGGTAAGGAGAAGATTCATCCATTGTTGGTGGGGATGAAAACTTGTCCAGTCTCTATAGAAATCAATGTGTCAACATCTCAGGAAGATGGGAATCGATCTACCTCAATGTTCAACTCTACTAGTCTGGCACATATACCTAAAGGACACCTCGTCCCACCACAGAGACACTTAACTGTGCTCACTGCTGCTCTATACATAATATCCAGATATTGTAAATAAACTAAATATTCCTCAAAAGATCAACAGATTTTAAAATGTGGTACATTTACACGGTATAATATTATTTAGCCTTTAATAAAAACTGAGATGAAATTCACAGACAATTGGATGGAACTAGAAAAAAAGTCATGTTGAATGAAGTAACCTGAACCAAGAAAGACAAATATCACATATGTTAGTTTATATGTAGATATTAGCTGTTAAACCAATGATAACCAGGCTAAAATCCATAGACCCTCAAAGATAAAGGTATAGAGTAAAGGGCTAGGGCTACATATAGATCTCCCTTGGTAAAGGAAATAGAATAGATAGTGGTGAATAGATGGGCAAAGGATGGAAAGGAATGTGGGGAGAAGCAGTTAAAATTAAGGACCATTTGAGGGGTAGTACAAAAACTAATATAAAAAACACTCTCTAAGAATTTATGCATAAATGAACGTGATCTAAATGAAACCACCAAACAATGATGGAGAAAGAACTCCAACTAGACATCTCTTGTCACTACATGAAGCTTCCAGTAATTAAATATAAGCCATTTCATTGAGTTGCTGGGCAAAAGAGTGTTATGGGGGGCCCCCAAATTCCCCAGGATTTTGTCAAAATTGTAGGCTCTTCTCTATAACCTGATGGCAAGGCCTTGCTGCTAAAGATGACATGCACACCAAACATGGAGCAGACCTACATGTCCCTGTGTGATAATGTCTCTGGTACTCTGCACACAACCGAAAGAGAAACATAAAGCCAAGCCCAGCTACAAACCCTCTGATCTACAACAGCATCCTGCCTGCAAGACACACTAGTGCAATGGTGGCTCAAAGCTTGTGGGAGGAACCAACCGATGTCTGATTTGACATAAGGCATGTTTCATGAGATGGAATTCATACACAGCACTGCGTGAGTAACCAGGAACCTGAGACTAAAAAGCCCAGGAACGTACATAAAACTAAATGCTAGTGATCTACATGAACATCAAAGCAATAATATAACCCAATGACACTCTGCTAGGCTCATTGCTCTATGCCTTGTTCAGCCATCCTCAGAGAAGCTTCCTCCTGAAGAAGGGAACAAATACAGAGACCCACAGCCAAGCAACATCCAGAGAGTGGGAGACTATGGAACACTCGTTCTTCAACAGCACATCTCCATCAAATTCCTCCACTCAGGGCTTTGGAAAAGGAGGCAGAAAGGGTGTAAGGGCTGGAGGTGCTGGAGGAACAAGGCTCTCTAAATCCACAAGAATCCGGCACATATAAACTCACAAAGATGGAAGCCGTGTGCATGGGGCCTGCGTGGCTCTGCCATGTGACGTCCTAGAGCTGAAAGGGGAAATGAAAACAAGTCCTCATCCCTAACCCAGAAGTCATCTTAAATTGACCACCACTGGCAATTTGGTTTCCTCCAAGGGAGTCTCACTAGGGAAACTAATTATTACCAAGGGCAATCTGCGTGCCCAGCGGTAGATGTCAACCGAAAACGAACTCAACAGCCTCTTTGGAGTTTCTTGTCTCACTATGTCATGTCAGGGTAGTGGTTTTTTGTTTGTTTATTTGTTTTTGTTTTGTTATTTTTATTAATTATCTTATTTTAATCTTAATTTAATTTTATGGTTTTTTTTCCTTTATTTTTATCTGATAGGTCTTTTTCGTGTATATTATGGCTTCCAGTTAAAGGATAAACAGGTCCCACTATTATATTTTACTAGTATTTCTTAGAAGCATGTTTGTTTCCTAATGAGAGGCAGAAATGGGGTCTATCCTGATGGGAAAAGAAGTAAGGAGGAATCTGGAGGAGTAGATGGAGGGGAAACTGCAACCAGGATATAGTATATATAAAATAATCCATTTCAACAGCAACAGAAACATTATAGTAATAACTGAGCCTTTCTCCCGGGTCCCTGGCTGACAATGTGTTTTGGAGCACTGGATCACCCTGGCCATATAAGCAACCCCTGAGTGAGATCCCGGGCCAGTAGATCAGTTTAGGACAATCATACACGGCCAGCTCTTTCTACTGTTGGACACTGAGCAGCAGCTGCGGACGCTGGCACACGGGGCAGGCTTCTCTCGTTGGCTGGTCACATGCCCAGGCCGTCAGGCTGCCCTCTGAGTGATATCAGTCAAGGCGGGGGGCAGGATAACCCCACCTGCCTCTAAATACATCATTCACTGGGCCTGTTCATTTGTAGCTTGTTATTCAAGTGAGATAATGGCAGTGTGCACAGGACCCGTGACATGATGTGCAGAGAATTCTGCACACACTGCCTGGCACACACACAGAAGCCAATTAATTTAACTCAGGGGACCATTGTGGTGAGTTGTCCCTCTGGAATAAGTTACCGGCACAGTTTTGAAAGGATGGTTTATCGAGCCCTCTAGGAGCGAGGTCCGGAGATGATGTAGGACACCATGATTTGAAAGAGTCCAAGCACTGCCAGGTGCTGGCCAGGTCAGGTGGCAGTGTCACAGGGCTGGTGAAGGTCCCAGGGTCCTGCTGGGAAAGGAAGATCTAGTGGAGAGATATTGAGGCTCACAAACTAGAGACTCGGTATGCATCTGAACTGAGATCTAACCCCCTGAATGACTTTACAAGTAACTGAGTCACTTTCAGCACTAGTACACTTAGCACCAAATGATGGTGACTTTGGTCACCTTGAGGACTCTCCAAGAGGTCAAAAAGCAAGGTTTTCCTAGGTTTTTCTAAAGAGTATTTTATAGTGACTTTAAATTGTGGGGTGTAGCTTTGGAAAATGTTAATGCTGTCCAAGCTTCATATGGTGACTTACAAGTAAGTCAGGATTTAAAAAAATATATCTCTTATAAAATCTGATATAATACTCACTGTCTCAAGGGTTCCAGTAAATCTCATCCACATCTTTTAGTTTAAAATCACTAAGGATACTTTGCAAATGATGTTTTTAAATAAGCAAGTTTTAACTGCTAGGAAGGGGGCAGGTCAGGGCCTTGGCATTCAGAGTTTAAAACTATTTATGTTCAGCCATTATATGGTTTGTTATTGTTCATAACACATAATTTATATTGAATTTTTAAATCATGGCAAAGAAGAGCATTAAGTTATACTTAACAAAATTAGAAGGTAAATTACCAAGGCGCAGATGATTCAGGCAAAGCTGTTTTTATGTTCCTCTACTTTCTACAGAAATGAAAATCTTTCAGTCAAAACATCTGCTTTAGCAAATCAATGAGCATGGAGTTGTGAAGTGTTCATTTAAAAGAGATGTAAAAAGGGAGTTGGAAGTTCTCCCAAGAGCAGCCAGTGATCGAGGAAGATAAAGACGCAGGGCAAAGGAAGATGACACTGGATTAAAGGACTCTGTCAGATTCCTGGCCATCACCAGAGAGCTGAGGTGAAAGAAACAACCAGTCAGCAAGAAACTTGTCTGTAATGAGAATCCTTGGAATTAAGCTTTGCTTCAAACAAACAGGGGTAGGCAGGCTCCCCTACCAAACATACACCACCCAGCCACTCCTTGTGTGCACAGAGCTCTGGCAGCATGAATTGAGAGTCTTTACCCAGGCTTCAGGTCAGGTACAGTTGAGCTTCTGGCCAGTATGAAGTTCAAGTTGTGCTCCTAGGCTGGTTACGTGTGGGTTTGCAGCCCTCCGTCTCCAGATCCATTTGATTATTAGATCAAATGTGCAGGTGGTCACCGAAGTTCAATAGTAGCATCTGTAGCTCTGCCCCAGAGTAAGTCTCATGTCTCTCCAGGGATGCAGCTAAGTGCCATGCCACCAACAATTACTTAAACATTCTTCCTAAATGTTTGTTTAGCCAGCTCATTGCCACAGTCATAGGTTTCTGTAGTCTCAGGAGAACTAATCTATACAAAAAAGCAAGATGATTCTTGTATGGTGCAGCAAGCAATGAAAATGGTGTTCATAAATACCACATACAGAGCTAGTCCCCATAAAACAAACAAGCAAAATCAAAACAAGTGCCTCAGAACATGCCTTTCTTACAAAGAAAGTTGAAAATATTATAACATACTGCTGTGAGTCTCTAGCCCCTGTGGGCGGTACGTCGCCTTTAGAGCCAGAGCCAGAGGAAAATACCAGCTCCCTCCTCCTTCTTTACAGCCTTATGCAAGCCCAGCACACACTTATATGCTGAGACGTGCAGACTTTATTCAATGTGATAACCTGAGCAGCCGTGTCCAGCAAGCTTGTGATGTCCATACCTACAGCCAGGACAAATCACATCAGTACAGAAGCCATGGTAATGTGGAAGCCACCCAAGGCTAGATGGCCATGTCAGTCAGCTATTTCAGTGGGGGAAAGTTAAGAGTGGAGAAACAGATTCATGGCCATCTGACTTTCAGCAAATTTACATTAGAGAGAAAATACGTAATGCTGGAGCAAGGTAACTGATCCATGGGAAGGAAATTAAACAATAAATGAACGTCTGCCCCTCATACCACACACAAGGTGGACAAGCCACCAATCAAAACATAAGACCTGAGATGATACTTCTGAGCTTTAGAGTAGTTGAATAATAACCAAAAAGCTATGCCGTGAAAAACAAGACTAGACTTTGCTAAAGCCCTCTGTTAACCCCAAGACTAATGCTATGATGCCACCCAGAAGCTGAGTAATAATACTCTTGCAGTCCATAGATTTGGTAAGTAATTTTAAAGCCGAATATGTAGAAAATTTATATAAATCAGTTGAAAAACAATCCTCCAAATGGGTCATTGTTCATTTATCAATGTAACCTGTGTAAATGACACATGACAAGGTTCTTAGCACCTTTGATCACCAGGTAAATAAAAGTGAAAGGTATGATAAGATACGTTACACCTACTAACTTATCAAACTAAAAAGCTGTCAAGGGTGGTAGATTAGTAGGTAAAGTACTTGCTGAACAAGCATGAGGAGCTATGTTCGGTTCCCTAGCGTGCACATGAAAACTCTGGCAAGGAAGCACATGTGTATACTGTACAGCCATAAGGGCAGAATGGGGGGGGGGGGCTTCCTGGAACTCACGGGCTGCATAGTCAAGCTGACTTAGTAACTCCATGTTCAGTGAGAGACTTAGTCTCAAAACTAAAGTAGAGAGTGATTGGGGAAGACAATGGCTTCCACATTCATGTACAAACATTTGTGTGCTGATACATAAACACACACACACACACACACATACATACTCATACACTACATAATACATAGCACCTACACAAAGTACGGAGAGCTGGTGTCACAACAATGAAGCTGTTCTGAAGACCTCAGAATATTTGAAATATGAGCAATGTGGAATGTCTATTTCCCCCAAAATTACTGAAGCCAGCCCAAGAGAGAGGCCATGTAAGCTAAGAAGGCAATGCTGTACAGCTAGAACTACTTACGCCTATTTGAGCTCACTTCCCATCCCTAGCCCAGCCGAGGGGCAGCCAGATGACTCAGTGTCTGCTTTCCTGGGTTTGGTCCCATCCTTTCTTGTAGCTCCCCCTCCCTCTCTTGTGGAGTGGGGATGTTTACTCTGTGCCATTGCATCTTGGAATTAAGTGATTTCGTTTTCCCTTTTCCATAGATTCATAGCAGACAGCTAGCATTCCATATAACAAGACACGTTCAGTTTGGAGTTTGGGGAACACCTGGAGATGAATTCACTTTGCGCTGAGATGCCTGTGAGCCTTTGAGAGCCAGAGTCAGAAAGTTATGGTTTGAGTGAGAAATGTTCCTACAGGGCAGATTTGAACACTTGGTGCCTGGCAGGTGGTGTGCCGTGGGAGTTCTCCAAACTTTAAGGGGTGCAGTGTAATTTGAGGAAGAGGGTGACTAGAGGCATGACTTTGGAGGTTAAAATGGTCCAGCACTCTTTTCTTATTCTATGTTTACTGTCTTCCATGAGGCACACAGCCTCTTCCTTCACAAACCCATGCCACCATGGCATTCTGCCTTCCCCTGGGCCCAGAATCAACAGAGTCGAGTACTGTAAACCTGAACTTCTGAGACTATAAACTAAAGCATTGTGAGTGCACTGCCTAGTTTAAGTCACCTTGATATAAGCTAGAGTCATATGAAAGGCGGGAGCCTCAGTTGAGAAGATGTCTCCATATGACTGGGCTATATGATACCTGTAGGGCAAGTTTAAATTAGTTATTGATGAGAAAGGACCCAGCTCACTGTAGGTGACTCTATCCCTGTGCTGGTGGTTCTGCATTCTGTAAGAAAGCAGGCTGAGCAAGCCATGGGGAGCAAGCCAGTAAGCAGCACTCTTCCATGACCTTTGTATCAGCTTCTGCCTCTAAGTTCCTATCCTGCTTTGAATTCTTCTCCTGACTTCCTCCAATGATGAGCAGCAATGTAGAAGTGTAAGCCAAACAAAACTTTCCTACCAGGTTGCTTTGGTCACAGTGTTTCATCACAGTAAGAGTAAGAGAAACCCTAAGAAAGTTTCTCTCTCTCCCTCTCCCCTTCCCTCTCTCCCTCTTCTTCCCTCCCTCCCTCCATCTCTCTCTCTCTCTCTGTCTCTCTCTCTCTCTGTCCCTCTCTCACTCTCCCTCCCTCCCTCCCTCCCTTTCCCTCTCTCCCTCTCTCTCTCCCTCCCTTGCTTACTTCCTCTCTCTCTCTCTCTCTCTCTCTCTCTCTCTCTCTCTCTCTCTCTCTCTCTCTCTCTCTCTCACACACACACACACACACACACACACACACATACACACACATACAGGTACATGCATAGGCAAAAAGGTCAAAGGCAAACTATTTGGATCTATAGGACATCCATATTGTTGCAGTATCCTTTTCAACCCAAATCTCCAATTTGTTGCAATATCCTCTTCAACCCAAGAAAAACCATTTAATGAAAACACAACTCAGTAATTAGAAAAATAAGCTGTGAGTCTATTTTGGGCAGATTTAGCACTGCACTCTCTACTCCCTTCCTTGGAGATCCCTTGTCACTGGTCATTAGTTAGCCGTCCTCCTGTCCTCCTGTTCCAGTTCCTCCTCTCCTTCTCCTCCTCTGACTCCTCCTCTTCTCTTTTACTCCCTGACTCCTCCCCTTCCGTTTCCTCTCCTTTTTCCCACCTCCTCTCCCTGTCCAATCATGTATTGGCTTAACATAAATCTACACCATATAATTTTAGGTCTGTATAAAATTTCTAATATTGCATAGGAACCAAAATGAAAGATTGATAAGTTCAATTATAATCAACTTAAGAATTATGTTTTTTAAAAGGGAGAATATCTTCTCTGGAATACAGCACAGGGGCTGGAGAGATGGCAGAAGTTAAGTTGCTCTTACAGAGATGCTCTTACAGAGGACAAAATTCCGTTCCCACCTCTGTCAAGAACAACTGTAATCTAGCTCCAAGGGCCTAGCCCTCTTCTCCTTCTGTGAGTAACTGCACACACATAGAGACACATACAGGGAAAAATGTTGTTTTAAAGTGAAAAGTGAGTCTACAAACTAGAATATACATCTTCAATAAGATATTTGCAGGAGTTTGGTCTCCCTCCCAGCTACAGTCCCAGAAATAAGACTCAAAATATATTTACAAACATCTTGGCCATGTAGGTAGGTCATAACTTAGAACAACTCATTTATTGTAACCTATACTCTGCCGTGTGGCTAATCTGTGCTCAGAGACCACTATCTGCACATCTGTCACATATACCATATGTACATCTGTCTTGTCATGACTTCCTGGGTAAACCTCCCATGCCTCGCTCTATCCCAGAGTTCTTTCTGCCTCCTGGATGTTTCAGTTCCTATTCAGCCCTTTCCTGTAGGCCACAGGCTTTTTAATTGACAGGTGATGAATGCGTGTGATACACAAGATATTCTCTCTGCAGATACCCAGAGGGATTTCTGTTCATCAAAAACATACATAGCTGAGCTTAACAGCAGAAACAGATAACCCGATGAGCCCTGGTACATACACACAGGAGAGGAAATGAATGGTAAACAAAGTGCCACTCGGGAAACGAGAAGCCTGGCAGTGCATAGCTGGTGAATGAAGAGACACTGGCATTGCTGGGCACTGACAGACAGACAGACAGAACATCTGGCCTTCTCTAGTGAAGTGAATGTGCTCTACTTTAAAGAAGAGCTATTCCATTACATGGACCAAAACCTGGAGAAACTACTGCCCCTTGTACATCAGAAGGCATGGACAATGATGTTCCAAGCTCACACAGAATGTAGAGGCACACATGGAGAAACTTTTCACCAGCTTTTCACATGAGAAACGCAGTGTGTTTATACAATACAACACTGTACCTTTGGTGTATCTGGGCCAGATCACGAGAACCCATGTTGGCATGGGTTTACCTCATCCATGTAAACTGAAAGTAACAAGCAGCCAATGGAAGCAGCGGTCAGCATGAGTGAGTCCACTTAGAACAGGCCTCGGGCGCTATTGTACACAGCTTTCCCAAAGCCCTTAAAGAGATAAGTGTAGTCACAGCAGAGGTTGACTCTAGGGAGGAAAAGGGGTGACCTAAGGGACTTCCTGCACCTTCAGAGAGCCCAGTGAGGACCAGCTTTGTCCTCTCAGGGTGCCAAGTACAAAGTTGTTCGCTTTTTTCTTTTCTTTTATTTAAGATACATTTTTATTTATGTATATGTCTTTGTGTCTGCCATGTGTCCGTGTGAGTATGTGTCAGTGTATGTGTGTGTGTGTGTCAGTGTGAGTGTGTGTGTGAGTGTGAGAGTGTGAGTGTGTGTGTATGAGTGTGTGTGTGTGTCAGTGTGAGTGTGTGTGTGTGAGTGTGTGTGTGAGTGTGAGTATGTGTGTGTGAGTGTGAGAGTGTGAGTGTGTGTGTGTATGAGTGTATGTGTCAGTGTGTGTGTCAGTGTGAGTGTGTGTGTGAGTGTGTGTGTGTATGAGTGTGTGTGTGTGTGTGTGTGTGTGTGTGTGTGTGTATGTGTGTGTGTGTATGTGTGTAGGTATGTAGGTAGGTCTTTTGGAGATCAAAAGACAGAATCAGACTCCTTGAAACTGGAGTTACATGTAGCTGAGAAACAGCTGATGTAGGTGGGTGCTTGGAACGGAGCTCAGCTCCTCCTTGAGAGCACCAAAGATTTTTAGCTGCTGAAGCATCTCTTTAACCCCAGTTTTGCCCTTTTTTTAGTACTTTATTCACGTGGTGTAAATGGTCTTTTTGTGTATATAAATTTAAACACTCTGAGGTTTTTTTTCTATGCTTGTTATACACTAGAGAATTAAGAGAAGACATTTTGTTCCTGCTCTTAACATTACAATAAAAACAGCATATTCCTTTTAACATACCTCCTTGGTTATTCAATTTCTTTTCCTCTGCTGTGACAAGGATAAGACAAATGCCCTTTAGGGACAACAAGATCTTTCTAGATATCACCTCTACATTTGCAGACAAGTCTGCTCTTTATTTAAATGACCAACAGCCATATCTATTGGGCATTTCTCCAAAGTTAAAAAAAAAAAAAAACAACAAGAGAAAGATCAGTTTCCAGCTATTGAAAACACAAAATTAGCCATACATAAACCGGCTCTCCCCCAAAGGGAACAGTGGCATTCTCCAGTGACTGCACATCTGTGGAGCAGGCGCAGGAGAAGCCAGAAGACACGTGAGATGGACAGAGGTGACAGTCCTCTTGAGAGAATGGAGACTTGATCTCAGATTTCTGATTCCTAGAACATTAATTTGAACACGAAGGACGAATGTGCCAATGGTTAAAGAATTAGGCAGCTGGAGGCCAATGATAGAGTTTTGGGTGGTACATTTTTGCCAAGGCTCCACGTGTGTAACCCACCCCATTCATTTGCTCTCCCACCTTCCTCTCTGCTCTCTCCCTGACACACAGACACACAGCAGGAACCTTTCTCTCACTACACCATTTTATCTCATAAAAACTAGAACTGTAACTAGATTCGGTTGTTTTCATCTAAAGGACTCCATCTAAAATGTCTCTGTTGTGACATTACACCACCTTAGTGCCCAGCCTTTTTCCAACAGAGACTTATGCTACTGTCTTCTCAAGCTCATATGTTCCTCTACTTCCTTAGAAAAACAACGGGATGTGGCCCCCGTTATTACCTTGCAGAAAATAAACATATTCTGTTCTAATATTGGAAGTTTGTTTAAAAATGCTACAGTGTGTTGAGTGTTCCAGGAGAATCTAAAAAATAAAAATAACAGACTAGGGCCAGCAAGATGACTCAGCAGGTAAAGAGACTCGCTGCCAATTTGAGTTTCATCTTCAGTCCCACTTAGTGGAAAAAGTGCACTGACTCCTACATGTTTTCCTCTGACTTCTATATGTGTGCCATGAAATATTTACATACTCACACACATGTGCGCACACAACACACATACACCACACACACACAACACATGCATGCACACATAGCATACCATACACACACAAAACATGCATGCAATATAATACACCACGCACACAACAGAAGCATGCACACATAACACACCACCACCCACACACAACACATGCATGCACACATAACACACCACACATACACAATACAAGCATGTACATATAACACATGCATGTACACATAACACACCACACATACACAATACAAGAATGTACATATAACACATGCATGCACACATAACACACCATACATACACAACACATGCATGCACATATAACACACCACACACACACAACACAAACATGCACACATAACATACCACACACACAACACATGCATGCACACAGAACACACAATAACACATACACATATACACACTGCACACATAGCACATACACAGCACACAGGACACATACACACAATGTGTATAGACATAAATAAGTATAAAGATATAAATAGCAGCTAAGTAAAATTGACCACAAAGAGCACTCCTCTATTCATGGCAGACACCATTGGCCCTTGCTCTGATGCCTGACATTTTAAGAGGCAGCAGAACTTATCTAGAGCTTCAACTCCTAGGTGCGTGTCTCATCTCCTCCGTACTCTCTACAAAAAGGGAGTTGGGGAAGGAAAAAGAGAAGAAGTGTCAGATTAGAGCTGAAGTCTGTGTCTGTGTGCCTTCAGTGGTAAATCCCTGGGAACAGTAGAGAGGTGTTCCACAGTCCTGTCCAAGCCAAGGACAATGTCAACATTCTACTGGTATCTCTCCCAGACAGTGAAGGGTCTCAGATTCTTGCTGGCACATAGAATCTGCACATCCACATTGAAGAAGGGCATGAGGAGGAAGTTCTTGAAAGGGTCTTCCATGTCTTTGCTGAAGTTTTGAGATGTGAAGAAAATGGAGGCTGGTATCACTTGTTTCTGAAAGACGAATGCTTGATGGATCCTGTTCTCGAAGAGGGAGAGGAGAATCTGGAAAGAATATAAAAATAGTGCCCATGTATTCAGTCCCGTTAGTCTCTGGACTGTGAGAAGAGAAGCACTGGCATCCCCGCGTAGTTCTGGAAGGAAGCCATGGCTCAAAGGACATGTAGTAGCTAGATGAAGCAAAGCCAGCCCTGTCTTACCTTCAGGGTACAGGATAAGTTACCAGATGCAGACAGAATTCAATCAAACCACACGGGGCCTAGGATACTCATACGCCATGCCATAACCACTTACGGAAGATTGCACCTTCCTTTCCATGGCCCCCCAACCCCCAGCTGCCCCAGTTCCCACCCAAGGGCTAGTGCCTGGGGAGGAGAAAGCCTCTCAGAGCCTGGCCCTTCCACGTGCCCTAATTTCCCAGGCAGCACATACTGAAAAAAGAGAAAGTGGGCTTGTAACTCAAGTTTGAACATAAACAGATTTTCATAACAAGCCCAACTGAACAGACATAGCCTGTGCCCAAAATGCCACTCAGAAGCTGAAATGATGTTTGACATAGGCCAGAGACCTGAGAGAGGCAGAGAAGGCAGGACTGGGGACTTGTCCTCTGGCCCTGTGTGCACCATAACAGACATTCATATCCGTCCTCCCACATACTCACATGCTCACACAATAAATAACGCTTGTGGTCTTAGAAATGTTTGCTTCCATTTTAAGTTTCTGAAATTTTTAAAATTTATTTTTCTTGCTCATGAGTTTGAAACTCACCCTTCCATCTATTTATCAACTGTTTATTGACTATCTAGTGTGCTCTGAACAGCAAGGAGCAATGTGCCTTGCTCAGTGAGCTTGGTACTGCCTGACGCACATCTCTCAAGAGCTTCAGCTGTAGCCCCCCTGTAAATCTCAGACCCCACCTATCCCTCTTCCAGTTCTGCCTCTGGTAATCCTTCTAAACCACCTCTCTTGCCCCCCCCCCCCCAAAAATCTCCCTTTTGTCAGTGAAACAATCCTAGCCTTTCTAAAAAATGCTTTAGACACATAAATCTTCTCCTTGGTGTGGGAAAGGATATTTTGAGTCAGTAGGGTTCTGAGTTCCTGTCCCAGCTCTTCCTCTTCCCGGATGAATGTCTTGACTATGTACATCTTCCCTGGGAACCTCAGTGCTCCGGGAAGAATATACCTGAGGGGTTGCTGTGAGAATTATGTGAGCTAATGTATATAAGACACTAAGAAGTCTGTAGTGTTGTCCAATGTTATTACAATTTAGGTGAATAGGAGCAGATCATTTAACCTCACAAAATCTTAGCACCTTGGCCTAGAACAGAACAGATTATTAATAGCAAGCTACCCAACTTCATAAAGTTGATGTCAGACCATTGAGATAGCGGTGTGAAAGATGGCTTTTGGATTATAAAGAGCTATTATTCAACTGTACGGTATTGTTAGCGTTCGTGATGCAGTACTGAGTGGAAAGCTTCTTGAACAAGACTCAGAAGAAAATAAGGAGAAAGGGTGGATACAGCCACACTTCTGCTGCCACTCTGGGGCAGCTGTCAGTAATTTAAACCCTCTACCTCTGTGAGTTTGATTCTGCTTTGAATCAAAGTGTATCATGGAGATGAGACTACTGTGTTACACTCATCCGTTCTCTGAGCCTCGTTCCCTGGGAAGTAGAACAGTTCTTCAGCATTTTAGGTTTTGGGGAGAGTCAAGGGGACATAAGCCCCGAAGGTTACAGCATATCTGTATAAAATAATTAATGATAACTCAAGCACCTAAACACTCGGAACATACATAGCAAGGGTTCTCGATAAGTGTAGCAGACATCTGACTTATCACCTCTCACCGCTGGTGAAGACACGGCTTGGGAGAGAAGGAACTGACCACATCTTTGGATGTCATCTTTGGATGACAGTCAATTGTCACAGTGAAGGAAGATGTAAGTGCAGAAAGGAGCTGGCGGTAGCTGGTCTCAGGCATAGATTGTCATGTAGGTGGCTGTGGTGGAGAATTGTTGGCTGTGGTGCAGCTGGCCCTGGCTCCCTGTGGCTAGAATCCCTGAACCCTGCCTGAGAGAAGGGAATCTCTCACTGATCTTCCCAGTCTTGTGGGGACAGTGAGTAGCACAGAGACCCACTTTCTATGCCAACATGGCACAAGGACTAGCCAAACCCTCTTCTGCCCCCCTTTTGGGAGCTGCTTAGGGAAGTGTTTTCTGATATGGAGCCTCTCCCTGCTTATTACATTCTTTCGAGTTGGGAAGCCCATCTTCTGTCTCCCCCAAACACCCATTGGCTACAGCCTGAGTGGGCACTAAAGCCTTAGAGTTGACACCTTCTTTTGCAATACACTGTCCACCTATATGGGACATCCTTCCACTCAGCAATCAAGTGTGTAAGGATGACTGAATACCTGGCTCTACTCTGAGGACCAAGGCTCTGAGAGTTAGTAAGATACTTATGATTTTATATAAAAAAAAACTACAGTTGTTCAGTATGGTAGCTACTGGCTGCATGTGGCTATTTACAGTAAGGTGATTGGAATCAAATTATATTAAAACTTTAATTTCTTAGTTACCATGACCACATTCTGGACGCTCAGTAGCCATATGGGCTGTGGAGTGATAAATAAAACATCTTCATCATTACAGGTGTCTCTGTTGGAAAAGATTTGTGGAAAAGAAATAGAGACAAATATTATAAATTGGATGGCAATAGAACCGCTCTTGAGAAATGTCAGGTAAAGCAGATGTCAGGTAAAGCAGGCAGCATGGAGAATCCAAGGGAGCCAAGGAGCGGGGAGTAAGAAATTATCACTCTGCTAATTGTCAAGGAGTGTTTTCTTCACCACCCTTTGCACCAAGGCACTCCCCTGGCCCTTCTCTTTAAATGTTTCCTCCAGTTCAGTTATTAAAAGATGAATTCCTGGATGAGCAGGGACACTCAGGACGTCAGTTGCATTCTGTGACCTTGACTATCACCATTGGTCTGTCTATATGCCTCTGTTTTAAAGGACATTTGTGTATCATGTGGTATTTTCTAAGTAAGTCTCAGTGGAAGTGGGCAGGTTAAGTAAACAGGAAGTGCAAAGGACCTGAGGCTGCAGCAGTGACCGAGCTTTATACACAGTGGTAGAAAAACACTATCAGAGCTATAGGGTCACATAAGGGTTTAGAGAACACTTACACTAGTTACGTGTTTCCACAGTGCTGTTGCATAAAACAGCTGGACAGCCCAGAACGTAACCCATACGAATCTTTGCCCGTGAGTACGCAGTACTGCTGAGCTTACATGCCAACCTGCCCACTTAGGGTCAGCTGCTGGCCTGCCAGGCTGGCAGTCTGGGATGGCCACAGTTCTCTGTCTAGCTGCTGAGGGCAGAGCTGTGATGCCAACTTGATGGAATTTAGAATCATCTAGAAACACGTGTGTTTGTGAGAGCATTTCCAAAGAGGTTCAACTGTGGAAGGAAGACACATCTGGAATGGGGACAGTATATACCACAGGCTGGGGGCCCAGAAAGACTAAAATGTGGAGCACCAGCTTCCTGACGGTGAGCACAACAGATCCAGCTGGGTCACATTCCTGCTGCCACAGCTACAGCAGTCTTGCAGCCGTGCCTTCTCCTCGGTGAACAGTATCCTCAAACTGAGCTAAAAAGACACCTTCCTTCCTCAACCTGCTTTTCCAGGCATTTTGATACAACAATGTGGAAAAGTGTCAATGCAGAAGGCAGTGTTTCTCACCATCCCTCAGCCAGCTTCAGCTTGTTTATGTGGACACAGTAGGGCCTAAGGGAGGCCAGCCTCAGAAGTGGCACATAGTCATTTAAGTTGCATTCTGCAAGCCAGATTTCAGGGACCAGGATATAGGGCATGCCTCTGTGGAGCCCCGTGGAGACGGGCTGTACAGTTGCTTTTTAAAGGAGACCTAGGACCAGTGCAGCAATCAGCACAGCACGCTCTGGGAGGATTTTGAGTTATTCTGAGTATCAAGGAATGCCATCATGATCTGGAGGAGAAGGAGACATTCTTGGTTCAACATGTTTTAAAGTGATCATTCTGACAGATGGGTCAAGGGTGAACCATAGGGGACAGGATCCAGGAAGCAGAGGCGGGGGTGGGGGATGGTGATCGAGAGAAGGGAGATAAGACAAATACTTGCTCTTTAGAGCCTGGACCCAGGTAATATGGCAGCTTCTGGATTCATTTAAGGATGAGCCAAGGATTGCATGAGAATTAGGGAAAGACATCCTTGATGGCCCTGAGCATCGTGCAAGGTGGAGCTCCCAGCCAGGACATGGAGAACATTAGAGTCCAGGGGGATCATAAGCAAGATTCGGAGTCGCTAGAGGACACAGTTACGGTTGATGTGTCCATCAAACATCAACGTGGAAATGTTGATTACACAGTCAGACGGGGATCCTGAATGCAGTATAGAGACATTACTGTGGGAGATGCTGACATGCTGGTGACACTTGAGGCATTGATGTGGCTGGACTCACCACAGCAGAGGGTATAGTTAGAGCAGAAAGGAAAACAAAGGACTGGGCCTGCAGTCCTCCAGTAAGGAGAGGAGAATATTTCCAAGAGGCCTGAGCTGAATCAACCAATGGTACTGAGGGAAAACCAGAGGCTGTGGTGTTCTGGAGGCCATGTGTGGAAAGAACATGAAAGAGTTGGAAGACAATTAGTGAGGTCACCACTGAACCCAACTTCCGCCAGAGAAGTGCCTGGAAGATGACGGCCTTCTGAGATTATCTCTGGAATGGAGACTCCAAGCTCAATCACATTCATATTAGCAGAAAACATGTGGTCTCAGTCAGCCGAGGGTACGGTGTTGGTGAGAAGAGGAATCTGACCTGCTGTGGAGGGCCCTTAAGCTTCCTGTTGCTAGAATTCTCTAGTCTCTTGTGACCAGGCAGGGAAGCTGAGGAACCAGACGCGCCATTGTCCGGAATCTCACACAGAGAAACTCTGGGCAGAGAATGAGGAAGTGAGCGCCCGCCTGTGAGGAGCAGCTGTGGTAAAAGCTACCGTTGGTGGAGGAGAAAATGAAAGGAAGCAGGCAAATGCTGAGCCTGGGAAAGAAAACCTGTGGGCGGTTTGAACCATGACATTTCCTGCCAGATTTGCATTGCTCCACACCTTCGGGGCCTCAGAACTCTAGTGGCTTCAGAGACCCAGCTTCCTCTACCTGTTCCTCACTCTGCAAAGTTCCGGCTGGTCCTGAGAGAAAGCAGAATCTGGGCAAGGAGTGGAACAAGCTATCATTCAGGCCTAGCACTACCAGCAGCTGCCAGAACTCCAGTCTGAGTTCATGGGAATGAGGGGGAAGAGGCTTCTATAAAGGAGGGTTGGAAAAGTGTCTTTTAATTTGTAAAGTGTTACCCAAATATACGAATACATGATCCCAGGGACAAACTTGGGGGATGCCCTTTCTATATAGTGTTAAGAGATGGCTTCACATGGAGGCACATGGGAAGACAAATGCAGGGACGATGGGAACAGTAGTTAAGAGAGCCCCACTCCTACCCCACAATTCACCTTTCCCTCCCACCCCGGATAGCAACCTGAAGCTATGCTAGGATGAACTTGTTCCTCTGTCTTCACTGACCTCATAGTCTGTGTGAGGTTCTTGGCACACGTGCATTTGATCATCCCCAGGAAATCAGCAGCCTTGAAGATGGAAGACAGGAAAATACACATTCCTGGAGGGAAGTCCCTGGACATTTTGACAAAGGAACGTCAGGAGCTGTAAACAGCTCTGCAGACACTTTAAGTAGGACTCAGATGAAACAGGAAACCCTGGGGGGAAAGCAAACCCACAGCAGTGTGTGTACATGTGTGTGTGTGTGTAGCCTGTGTGTGTTCATGTGTGCACGCACGTGTGTGCAATATTATCATTATTTTACTTGTATGGGTGTTTTGTCTGCATGTATGTTTGTGCATTCGTGGAAGCTTGGGGAGGATGTTAAATCCTTTGGAACTGGAATTATATACAGATGGTTATGAGCCAGCATGTGGGTGCTGGGAATCAAACCCAGGTCCTTGGGAAGGGTAGTCAGGCTCTTGACCATGAGACATCTCTCCAGCCTTATTGCTACTATTTTATTTAAGTTTAAATTAGATTGATCTCCTAACTTTAGTTAAAAAGATATAAAATTGAACACATTAATGGTATATCATGTGGTATTTTCATTAATGTACACATTGTATAATGTCAATATAAACAAACATGTAAAATCATGAAATCAGCTCCTGTTCTCCTGAGTTATTGATCACAGTGTCCAAGAACAGATGGAAACAGCTTCAGGGTTCACTGTGTGACAGACGGATAGGAAAACATGGCCTGTGCACGCAGCAGAACACTATGCAGCCACGAAAAGAGTGTGTGACAATGTGGGTGGGAGTAAGCCAGGCATGAAAGCGCACGTCCCACACTCTCTGTGGCATAGGAGACAGTTGATGTCCCAGAAGGTGAGAGAGAGCAGAGGTTACCACGCTGGGGGAGGAAGGAGGTAGCTGTGTTTGACCTGACTTAAACATCACGTTCTTTTGTTTCCCCATGGTGCCTGAGGGTGGTGTTACAGGCTGCTGCTGAAGACAAGCAGGTGTCTGTCCCTCGTTCCTGTGTCTGTCCTGCCTTTAGCCTTCCTCAGCTCAGCCTCTGCTGTCAGCTCGACTGTTACTGGGGAAGGGCTTAAGAGGCAGACAGCTCTGACTTGTGTGTGACCCTTCTCCCCCGCCCCCAATACTAGAACAGTATGAACCATTTCTAATCTAAACTGTGCCTCTCAGGGCTTGTTCCCTGCAGAGCATCCAATAACTTTTGCTGAGCCATCCAAGCCCAAGAAAAAATAACCCACTGTGACAAAACAAAGACAGCTTAACTCAGGCCGGTACCCGCCAGTCAGGAGAGGCATGAGGGCACCTCTGGGCTAGCATGGTCTTTGCTGTGCTGCCAAGCTGGCTGTCCTGAGTGTGACAAGGCATGGGAGGGGTCCAGTGGGCCCCAGTCAATGAGAAACAGATCTGCCCTAAAAATAACAATGAATGAACAGGCCTGCTTACACAGTCTTGCTTCAGAGCTGGTTTGGCACAAAATCAGACCTAATGATAGGTTCAGAAGGAAAAATTCATGGTTGGGATTTGGAAACTTTGGGCCCTACTAGTTATCCACAAACAAGTCCAAAGCTCTTCTCCTGGTTTTCCCAGAAGGCCTTCCAGGACAGGCCTCTTGCCTGACAGCTGTCGCTCATGGAGGACTCCACAGTCACACCTGGAGTTCTGTTCCAGAGCAGAGGGATGGAGAAGGTGAGCCCGCACGGGTGCATAGTTCCAGGTCACACATGCAGGGTACGAGGTTTGAAAGGAGAAAGCTTCTCTTGGAGCGATGGGGAGAGGAGCTGAGCAGCACTGGGGGTGGGTCTTCTTCAGCCCTCAAATATTTACCGAGCACTTCCTGAAAGATGAGGCACATGACTAACAGCAATCACCCCGCCCACACGTTGCTTATCAAAGAGAATATCTCAGAGGGATTTAAAAATAAACGTGAGGGGGTGGAAGATGATGGCTGTTACCAAAGATGCCTGGCGATCATTTCCCTCCTGGGCCAAGTCCATCTGCCTGGGAGCAGAAGGTGTACATGGCTTCCAGATGACACAGTGAGGCCCCAGGTCTGCCCGTGCTGTCTGTGAGATGGAGGGGCTGCTGCTTGTCCTGTGTGCGAAATTCCCCATTCAGCTCAGGAGGCAGCAAGGTAGAAGGAAGCCACCTCTACCTCAGCACAGCTGAGGCTCTGCACCCCTGCCATTGGAAAACAGGATGTGGCAACGTGTTCCAGAAGGCATGGATGAGGAAGGGCATAGTCATGGGGAGAAGCAGCGAGGAAGAAGGGATGGAAGGCCACTTAGAGCCTGCTAACACATTTGCTTGTCACGGCAGTGAGCTCCCTAGAGCTCTCCTCTCTTTCCCTGAGTAGAGAAAGTCAGGGTGAGTTTGTCACAGAACCCAGCAAACCTTCCCACAGATCCTGTCAGAAGCCACAACTTTTGATGACAGAGAGTAAGAGAGCAAGAAAGCAAGAAGAGGGGGAAAGGAAGAAAGAGAGGAAGAGAGAGTTTAGACACACTTTCGTTCTACAGGTTAAAACCTGCCATTAGTGGTAGGCCAGCCTCTCTGTGAAACCTGAGGTCCCATAGAGATATTATTATCTCTTTCTATCTCTTCAGCTAACAGGACTGTATACACAGCAGGTGCGCATTAAATGTTTATATGTGGAGCAAATGCATGAAGAAATGATTCATTTCTATTTCCAGAGGATTCAGAGATGCGAGGAGTATGTTCTACTTAGAGAACAAAATGTTCGGTCCAACACTTATCATTTCTAAGGACTACATAATAATCACCATCATGGTAATGACTGAAATTTCTGAAGAATTACCACGTGACCCCAGAGAACAAACTCGTCAGAGGAGACTGTTTTAACATACAATGCTAAAATTCCAATAGTCCAATGATCCAACACAGCTTGTCGGGAGAGAAAAGGGAGTGGATGTTCAACACAGACCAAGGCTGCCTTCCTCCTGGCTGTGGCATTCCGGATTCTGCTTCCCTCCTGAGCCTTGCATCTACCTAGCAGACAGAAAGACAGTTTAGATGTTAAAGGGGACTGTTCAGAAAAAAGTCAGTTGAGCCCACTTTCCCTAGATCACAGTCACAGAACCTTATCTGGATTCCTGGGGATTGGGAAGTGTCTGCTGGGGACCAGATGTAAGAGAAAAGAGTTTGTGCATCCAAGGTGCTCCTGCCGTGACACACTAACTCACCTCTCAGACAAGCTGCTGAGTCAGATACTATTTTAGTTTTCATTTTTCACATGAGGAAACATGGAAGTCAAAGCAATGGCCACCGTCAAACATCTAGTAAATCGCAGAACTGGGTATTCTAGACTAAACGAACTAGTCTTCCTGTGCTGATGCTAAGGTAGACCACATAGTGTTCTGTGTATTGATGACTTTCATGTCCATGTGACTTAGGGGACCTGACAGAAACAACTTAAGACTCGTGGATTCTGCCCATTACAGTGAAGGAAACATGATAGAGAGTCTTCTTCGCAAGGAGCACATGGCAGAATCCATTTACATGGTAGTAAAGAAGGAAGCAAAGCGTACCAAAGCCCAGAACCGGGTTATGCTTACCTTTGCCAGCTAGTCCTCACCTCCTAAAGGTACTATTATTCTCTAAAACAGCAACAGCTGCTGGGAGCAAGTGTTACAGACATGGGCCCATGGAACAGTTCAGGTTCATACTACAGCCTTTACTTTCTTCACCATACAGATGCCCACATGGTGGATTTGGTCTTTCCTAGATCTAAACTTCTGACTTCATTTGACCAGAATGGACTGCCTATTGCACATCCATGTGCTCTTAGCTCCATGCTCCTGGAGAAGAAGCAGGGGCTGGATGGCTTTTATAACTTGGACATATTCCTTTGGCTGATCAGACACAGCCAGGCTAGACTATGGTTCTTTCATAGCTCTGATACAATCTGCTTTAATTTTGTCATATTACACTTCCCCAAAATTAAGTATTAAAAATCAGTTTTCCCTGGAACACCTAAAGAATTTTCAGGGTCAGTGACCTCAACTCTGAGGTCACCCAGGTCAGAGAGTCTCCTTAGCCTTCACATCAGATTCCATTCTTCATACCTTCAACAGCCCACAGTCTTATTAACCATCATTAGATTGGCACATCTAATGCTCAGAGAGGCTCTACCCAGCCAAAACCATACAGGAAGCAGAGCATCAGATATACCACTGGGATGACGCAAGACTAGAGAGAAACCCTAGACTTCAGCAAAGGGTGGGTGGTCTCTCCAGGCCAAGTACAAGCTTCTCCTGGCTGCAGTGCCGGATGCAGTTGTATGAATAGAAGCTAGGTCGACCAGTAGCCTACCAGGCTGTCTTCTCTCCTCTCCCACAGGCTGCCCTGGAGTGACCTGTCTACTCTGACCCAAGCTTCTTTCTCCCCACTAGGTATTAACTCACAGAGAGTCTTCCTTTCTCTCTCCCCACCCCCTTCTCAAGGCATTCAGCACAATCAGGCATCTTTCACTTGTTGGTCTCTGTGGGAAGAAAACAGGAAATGAGTCTAATTAAAACTGTTGCGGTGAGAAGGAAGAGTTCATGAGGAGACAGCAGTGTGATCTGGGGAAACAAGCGGATAAAGGCATCAACAGTAGTTACAAATCTTCATGCTATTTGACTCGATGTTATCTTCAATTATGATGATTGTACTGGTCACAGAAGCTCACTGCCGAGTCCCCAAGCTACAGGATACTGACTTCCCAACTTCCCTGCACCATGGCAGGCTACATTTCCTTCTCCTGGTGACAGCCTCAGACCCTCTTTCCTGGGGAGTCGTTCAGTCTGCCACACACTCTTTCAGACTAATCTTCATGAAATCAACCAACAGCAGCAGCGATGGCTGATGACAGAGTGAAGAACCCTTCCTGTTGCAGCCATTGATCATCCATTGCCATGACCAATTGCGTGTTCTTATTACCGTGTGTCTTATTAGAGTTTTATTGCTGTGAACAGACACCATGACCAAAGCAAGTCTTATAAAGACAACATTTAATTGGAGCTGGCTTACAGGTTCAGAGATTCAGTCCATTTTCAAGGTGAGACCATGGCAGCATCCAGGCAGACATAGTTCAAGAGAAGCTGAGAGTTCTACATCTTTATCCAAAGGAAGCCAGGAACAGAATGAACATCCTCAGGCAGCTAGGAGGAGTGTCTTCAAGCCCACCCCCAGAGTGGCACACTTTCTCCAACAAGGCCACACCTTCTAATAGTGCCACTCCCTGGGCTAAGCATATGCAAACCATCACACCATGACAAAATACCCGAAGCTGTGTACTTTATAAGAAAAGAGGTATGTTCAGTTCATGGTTTTGTAAGCTGCACTATGTCTACTCTAACAAGGGTCCCTCTGACTTCATCACACAAGAGTGATTTTATAATGGTGTGTAAGGAAGGTCACACATAAAAAGGGGAGGGGTCAGCCTTGCTTTTCCATGATATCCCCTCAAGGGAACTCTCTAAGGCACCACAAAAACTATTCCAATCTCTTCTGAAAATTAACCTTCCACTATGTTCTATCTTACATTGCCACACTTGAGGGACACATTAAAACCACACCCAAAGCAAGTACCAGAGAGGTGCTGAAGTCTGTATTGGTTAGCAAGGAACCCAGGACACCCAGAGCTCTGGCCTTCAAGTCTGTTGATCCTCTCTGCCCACTCTTGGTTGTGTGAACTAGTAGATGGTAGGTTCTCTTCTTCATAAAGAAGTAAGCTCCTAAAGAGCTTACTTATAAAGGCTGCTGGTCAGGTTACCTCTGGAAGGGGTTTTGCATGCATGTGTGTGTGTGTGTGTGTGTGTGTGTGTTGTGATATGTGTGTTGTATATGGTGTGTGTTGTATGTGTGTATCTGTTGTATTTGTTGTATGTTCTGTATATATTGTATATTGTGTCTGTTTATGTGGTGCATGTTATATGTATATATATATATATGTATGTATGTATTATGTGGGATGTGTGTATTGTATAATGGTGTATGTGTTGTATGTTGGTGTGTGCATGTATGTGTATGTGTGTTATGATATGTGTGTTGTATATGGTGTGTGTTGTATGAGTATATGTGTTGTATTTAGTATGTGTTGCATGTGGTATGTTTGTTTTGCATGTAGTGTATGTTATGTGCATGTTGCATATTGTGTCTGTTTATGTTGTGTGTGTTATATGTATGTATATCTATGTATGCATGTATTATGTGGTATGTGTGTTGTACGATGGTGTGTGTGTTGTATGTTTATTGTGTATGCATGTGTGTGTGTGTGTGTGTGTGTGTGTGTGTGTGTGTGTGTGTACATGGAAGGTGAACTGTGACTTCTCATTCTTAAGCTGGTCTAAGTACCAAGGCTTTAGAACTCCCCACACCTCTCAGTTCAAAATGAGTTTATTTGCCACCTGATTGAGACGTCTGTCTTCTGTCCTGACTCCTATGGCTATGAACTTGGCTCACCCCTTCTGTGTTCTCCCTGTGTCTGCCAAGGATCTGTGCTTCACTGGCCTCCTTGACCTTCCACCCTTTACTAATAGAGACAGGAAATCCTCCTTCATCCACTCTGAAACCTCTTTAGAATAAACATGGGGTCACAGGTGGGTTCACTGGGTGTTGTATGGCCTGACCATTGTCAACCTCTGCCCTGCTTCCCAGACGGTGCTCTCTTCAGAGACGTCAACCTCTTTCTCTCCATGTCTTTGCCAGGCTGTCTATTTTGACAGAGTCTTACTCACTAGCTATTTTCTCATGTTCACACCCACCTCCTGGCAGATACCCTCTTTCTAGTCTTCAACATCCCGCTTGTACCCCGTTTCCTCTGAGTGACCTTCTCTGATCCTCTCACCCCAAATTATCTCAGGGCCCCACACTAAACGTTGAGATAACCACGTACTTCCCTTTGTGTTGAAAACCTTACTGTCCTTGATAATGACTTTACATGGTGACTTACTGTCTGTGTTCTTAATAGAGAAGCAGAGCTGCATGGGCAGTAAGCAGGGACAGGTATGTTTGTGTGCACGCACTGTAAACGCTGCTCTGGAGACAGCTGACACCCCTGCAGCATCCAACCATCTGCATGTGGAAAGCTGCTATCAGGAATCTAAACCCGTTGTAGAAACCCATGGTGGGGGATCTCTAATACAAAATGCTCACTGATGAACGCACAAGAAGCAGATGTCAGTAACAAAGCCCTCTTCGAGGAGGTGTGTGTTTCACCAGTGAGCCTCTGAGAACAATTTGAAGGGCCGTGAGGGAGAAAGTGTAAAGCAATCTGCCATTTCTCCTTTTCATCTATGCTTTCCTGTCTCCTTCCTGGAAGCTCTGTAACAGTGCCTCCTGCTCCTACCTACCCAAAGCTGTGTGACAAATCCTCAGAACCTTAGCATCCAAAAACAATACGTGTTTCTGATCTCACAGCTTTTGAGAGCCAGGACTGTACACACAGCTGGACCAGGCCCTCTGTTCTGCCCTGGCCTCAAAGCCTCATGGGAGTTCCTTTGTGTCAGAGGCCTGCATAAGAAAGGCTGCTTCCTAGCTTCCCAGGACGGTGACAGGTCCTGTTCTCCTGCAAAGATATGTCTCATATGGCTTACCTGCTCAGAGAGAAGGCTCTGAACAAGGGAGTGCTACACTCCCATGGACTCACAGACACAAAGATCCACATCGCTCACTACAGAGAACGTTGTGCTGTGGCAAGAGGGATTCATGGGTGAGCAATACAGAACATAGCAACTGTGAGCGGCCTTAGAGTGTGCCACCCAACCTCTAAGACAGGAACAGTCAGGTGAGGACCATATCCTGACAAAATACCTTTCTGGGAAAATGTCAGAAACCAAAACTGAAGAGCAAGCCATTCAGTGACAGGGACCCACACACATCTGTCTGTATTTGTTAGTTCTGTGTTTTGAGAATGCTGGTAACTGTGAGGAGATGAAGAATTTAAGATCAAAGAGAAGGAACTGAAGTCAACCAAGAGGAGAAGGCCCCTGCCATCAGGAACAAGAAAGAAGTGGTGTGTATGTTTGTGTGTATCTGTCTGCATGTCTGAGTGTGTCTGTCTGTCTCTATAAGTGTATCTGTCTGTTTGTCTGCATGTCTCTCTGTGTGTCTGTCTGTCTCTGTGTGTGTGTATGTGTGTGTGAGTCTGTGTGCATGTGTGTCTGTGTGCCTTGTCTGTGCATTTGTCTGTCTGTTTCTCCTGTGTCTGTCTCTCTTTGTGTATCTGTCTACTTGCCTGCATGTCTGTGTGTGTGTGTGTGTGTGTGTGTGTGTCTTTCTCTCCCTCTCTCTGCTGTGGGGGTGTTCAGTGTAGGTGTGTGTCTAACAACAACTTTGCAAGGCTAGGCCCATCCCCAACATTCAGGTGCTCCCTGGGTGTGTATGCCCTTATTTCTTGGCTCCAGTGCTTCTCCAGTTACAAGCGAAGCTTACCTTAACCCGCAGTCCAGTTTATGTCCCATCACTGTTGCTATCCCTCAGGGTGCCTTGCCATGCTAACTCCACCTTGTTCAAAGGAGGTTAAAAGCCTGGGCCAGCGGGCCCCTCAGACCTGCATCTTTATCCCTGTGGGGCAGAGGGTTCCTTAGACACCTTTTCTCCCAGAGCAAGAAGGCTGGACTCTATCCCCACCAGCTGTGGCCTCAAGATAAGGACTCCTGGGTTAAAGGTGGCACGGGTCATGCAAAGCTGGCTCCCGAGTGTTCTGCTCCAGTCCCAGGAAGTCTAAGTTGGTTTTCATAAAGACCTCCTGGTCCTCCATTCAGGAACCTGCAAAGCTGATGGGCAATGAACACCAAAGACTAGATAGAGTCTAAAAAGGCCTTTGTTCTCCAGCCTTCATTTCTGCTGATGTGATACATTTCAGAATCTCGTCTTCTTAACACTGAGCCATTTCCAGGGACACCTGCCTTTGCCCAACATTGGCTTCATTCCCATTATCACTGAGATGCTGATCACAGCTGTTAGTGGCCATGTCTCAATGTCTAGATGCTGTACTTCTTAAGAAGGCTCCCTCTCCAATAAATTCACATCTCCCCTCCACATACCCGATCCAGAGCACACAGAGAAAGGTCAGTTGTTAATCAAGTACTTCACATCCCAGTGAGTAGTGTAAGAAACTATAACCCTCAGTTTGTTCATTGTCTTTAACAAGACTTTCATGCCTACTCTGGACCTCGGAGTCTGCAGAGCGCTAAGGCAATTAGGAGAGCAAACAAGAGGAAGGATGCTTTTTAACCTTTCTTGAGAGAACAAGATGCTTTCAAGCGCTTTAGAAGTGCCTATTTTTATACAGATGAGGTCATCAAATATCTCTGGAGCCAGCTGCCACCAGTCAGGGTTTTGGATGTCTGCTCTGCAATCCTGCTGACCTGCCGCACTCATTCACTTGGAAAGCCCCGACTGGCAAAGAGCTGCTCTTGAAGCACTTCAAAGGGGCCTCGGCTACTGGAAAGCCTTCAGATCTCTTATCTGATGACATTAGAGGAGGCTGGCATAATTGGAGGAGCACTATCCCTCAGCACTGCCCTTGCTGCTGGGACTAAGCTCTGAAGGACAGAGCTGCAGGTTCTACCTGAGTGACATGGGTGGGGGGGGGCGGGGAGCAAGAATGTCAGGACAGGGCCAACGGTTCTGTGTTCTCTGTGACCTTCAGTCTTTGCCTAGGTCTGCTTCTGCATTTGACAATCACATTTTAAAAAGAATGAGGTAATGAGTTAGTGGGTTGGAGCTGTAAGAAGCACAAATACCAACTCTGTGTTCCCTGTCTTTCAAAGAACCCCATCCATCATCTCGAGACTTACAGAGCATACACACTAATTCCCACAAGCTAGCACAAGTCATAGGAATTTGGTAAAACGGTGCTAGTTCAATTACATAATCAACATGTCTGATAGCCGAGTCCTGTGCAGGTACACTGGGAAGCTATCTGGTGCAAGAGACAATGGTTTGCCATTTGAGGTAGCTAGGCCAGAATCTGAGTCATGGTTTTACAACCTCCTATCCAGGCCCTTGAAGCAGATGACTCTCACAGCCTCTGCTTCCTTCTCTCTTTTCAATGTTTCATTGATTCTTTGTGAACTTCACGTCATGCACTCCAATCCCACTCACCTCCCCCTCCCTTTGTGTGTGCCTTCCACCCTTACAACCTCTCTCCCAAAGAAAGAATCTCATCGTGGAAGCTGTGGTGTGTCCCAGTCTGTCTCTCCCTTATGTCCACACATCTTTACTTGAAAATGCCCATGGCAATGAGTCGTTGGTGTGACTTGAGGCCTTTAGCTTTGCTACACTATCAGTACTGGACCCTCACCAAAGCTCTTGGATATCCTGTTGTGACCCGGGTCATGGAGATCCTGCAACATTGGTTCTGCAGGACTGGCCCTAGCAACGCTCGCAGTTTGTCGATGGGGTAGATGTTGAGGGGGTCAACTCAAAGTTTGAACCTGGGCCTGGGTAGTAGCTGAGTTGGCCAGCTGACCTGCTGTCTCTCACCCACATCATCAGGACAAGCTCTTCAGCACTGCCAAAAGGGCAGCCAGCAAAGGGCTGCCCACCTGAGCCTTTGCCACCAGAGTCAGATCTATTGTGCTGCTCTGGCAATGTCCAGGACCCCCTCCGGAGTACTGCCGCTGGGGTGAGTCAGCTCTCCCGCCTTCTGCAGGTGGTGATGGGGGAAGGGTACCTCTCCCTCACCCCAGCACTGCATGGTAGAGGAATGGTGAAGCCAGCTCAACCCCCAGCCACCCACTCAATGCCACTCCCGCCACCAGGGCCAGCTCTACTATGCTGTCCATACAGGGTGCATGGCCAACTCTCCTGAATGCCACAACCACTACACAGCCTTTCAACATCAACACAATCCCAGACAGCAGCAGCCCAGACCACTGACATCTACATGGCTTTGGTTGAAAATAGGAGCCACAGACACAGCCCCCTGCAGCTGTATGGCCACAGTGGCAGACATGGTGCTCAGAGGCCGCACAGGGCAGGACTTTACTATGACCTCAGGTGGCAGGGTGGGCTTCTCACATGAGGCCACTTTCTCCACCCTGGAGTCTCCAGGTCTGTCTCTCTTCATAGTTCTCCCTCTCCCATCTCCCCACCTACAAATTGTAGTGGCTCCTGCTGAGGGCGGGTCACTTGGCAGGTGGGCCTCCGGGTGTCAACCCCTACACACACCTCCCATCCCTGTTTCTTAATTAAAAAAGTAAAGACCAGGAAGACACTTTAAAGACCATGTGTATGTCCTCTCAGAGTTCATATTGCAGTGGACGGCTCCTGCTCCCCATCCCTACACCGTGAGAACACAGCAAGCAGAGAGAGCTAGTGGAGGGACAGGGAGGGACAGTCCTGGTAACGACACCTGAGTACAAAGCAGAGAGGGAGGTGGAAAAGGAAGTTGGTGACATGCAGTCCAGTGATCCACTTCCTGCTCTTAATATCAACTGGAGCGTAACACTAGTGTTATGACTTTATTAATTTTAATAGAAAAATAGCTGACACAGAGCTGCTGCCTAACTTGTTCAGATTGCACTGACTACATTCAATGCCTGGTGTCACCAAACACCAAAGCCTTTCTTACGTTCCAGGAGCATTTGTGCGCGTAAGTATAAGCCCCCAAATTAGTTATGCCGTGCTTTTCCCTCCTTGTCTGCTCAGAGGTTCATACCCAGAAGCTGAGGGGGCACCAGGATGCTGGGTCCAGAATTCAGCCCTTAATAACGTAGCACCCACCTCGCTGCCCAGGGGAATGCTCTCTTGCCTCTGCACCATGAACCCCACACATGTGCAGAGAGCTCACCCTCACTTCCCAGAGCACCTACTCCTTAATGCTTCCCTGAGACTTGCCCGCCATCTTTACTAAAAGCACTCATTTAAGGACCAGCTCTCCATCCTGGCATCCTGGCGTGACGCCTCCTCTGGAGTCTGGAACACAGCTCACTGACAGGATTAAGCACCTCTTCCTCCAGTGGCTTGTAGTCAACCACAGTCTGAGGGTACCGGATTCTCCTGCCGCACACTGAGCGGAGGTAGTGTGTTCTAGGACAGCAGGTTGTGGTTGCCAGGCGAGGAACACAGAATCCTCAGAGAAGAGGATGCAGAGAATGCGGCGTAAGGACTTAGAGTCCGAGAAGCATGGGTCTCCGGAGGTGTTAGACCACCAAGCCACATCGTTGCTTCAGTTTTCCCGCTGCTGAGTGGAGGAAATGAACACAAGCCTTTCTTGGGGTCATTTCAACAATGGAATCAGAGAAACCATATCAAGAGTTTATGGAAGCACTGATCACTGGACTAGTGAGGTCTACAAGGTGCCAGGCTGGGCGGCAGGCAGAGAAACTGGAGGACAGGAAATGTCCAACCCTGTCAGCTGCATCAGCTTTTGACACCTATTCTTGGTTCTTTCTTACGTTATAACTGCTTTCAGGAGCAGAAACAAAGCCAGGCATGGAAATAAATGCCAGTCATCACAGCGCTGAGAGTCTAGGGTAAGAGGGTTTCTATGACTTTGAAGCTAGCCTGGGCTATAAAGTGAGTTTCTGGCCAGCCTGGGCTACAGAGTGATCTTATCTCAAAACAAACAAGTATACGAGTGTACGAGAGGGGACACTGGGAATCCACAAACAGGTCACAGGGCAGGATCTAAGCCATGGTCTGCAGCACCGAGCTCTGCCTGGTCCAGTGTTTGTTAAGGCCATGGAGACTCAACTGGCCTTAGTGGGACACTGTCCTTTTCTTTGATTTTCTCATTCTCCCAACATAAAAGTCAAAATCTATATGTGATATCAGACAGTCTGCGGACAAACATTGGCTCTACTGAAGTGTGACCTACAACCTCGAATAACTTATTTAATTCATTGACCTTCTACTGTGCCCCCTCCTGGACCCTGTAAAACCTACTAAGACCCCGAGGGAGTTACAGAGACAAAACACCTGTAGTCAGCTGCTGAAGACAAGTCCAAAGGCTTCTGGGAGCTGCCTGCTAAATTCTCAGGATATTCATGAGCCAGATCTGGAGCCCCTCGTAGCTCATATGAGCCACAGCGCACGCCTCCATTTTTCTCCTGCTCTGAAGCTGGGCCTTAGATATTTGCAGCCTGACACTGTAGTCTTGTCTTAGCCCCTCCCTCTTCACCCCACCCCCACCCTGCCTTTTTTTCATCTCCAAAACAGTAAATGCAGTGAGACCACAGCCTTTGGAGTTTCTGAAGAAGCCACATGAAGTTAACAGATTGAGCTAATGAACTCAAAAGGAAGAAGGAACACATGAAGTGGAAATACTCAGCTAAAATGAATTTGTATTTACAAGCAGAAAGTTCCTGGGAGATGTTCTTCTGAACAACATTTTTACTGTTTTCATGGCAGAATAAAACTATCTTTTAGCGACTTACTTTTGGGACTATGGTTTGATAAAGAACACAAAGATATGAGATCTAAATTTACTTCAAACAATTCTTGCGTTTGTTTTACTTTATGTTTTCTTTTTATTGATTTAAATTAAGAAGGGATTCCTCTGGCTTGACTTCAAGTCACAGAAACCAGAAATACTGGTGGTTTTGAGAAGGAAAACCTTTTCTCACTGTGATGTGATCAAATCTAGAGTCAGGCACCTTGGGAGTGATGTGAAATCTCACTCTGCGTTTGTTTCCTTCTAACCATGGCTCTGGGCATGACTCTTTAATGTTACCCATGTGCGGAGAGGGGGGAACACTGAACAAAGAGATGTCTCTGCCCCTGCAGAGATCTTCAAGAAGATGATCCAGCAGCTTCCTCTTGGACTCACTAACTACCTTTAGAGAGACAGAGAAACAGCCTTGAGGGCTGAACATGCTGCTACCCTACATAACCCAGATCTCAGCTGCTAAAGAGAATGGAAGAAGGCCATTTGGCTAGGCCACGGTAGTATCAGTGTAAGTGTTCTCTGCCCGTGTGTGTGTATGTGTGTGTGTGTGTTTGTGTGTGTATGTTTGTGTGTGTGTGTGTTTGTGTGTGTGTTTGTGTGTGTGTGTGACCTGAGTATTTTTAAGCATAGAAATAAATCAGGGTATTCTGTAATCTCAGAAGATGTGTAATCTTGACAACAAAATGTATGCACATGCACACACAGATGCACACAGAGACACATGCACAAGAACCTGAGAGCTGAATTAAATGAATTAAAGAAGTACAAAGAGCCATGGAGACACTGTGCTAATGTGCATTGCTGGTATCTCAGAGCATTTTATATTTAACCTCTGTATTTTTTTCTCTGTTTAGAAGTATGTGTGAGTGAGTGTGTGTGTGTTTGTGTGTGTGTGTGCATGTTTGTGTGGGTAAATGAAAGTGTGGGTGTGAGTGTGTGGGTAAGTATGTGTGTGAGTGTGTGTGTGTGAGTGAGTGTGTGTGTGAGTGAGTGTGTGTGGGTGTGAGTGAGTGAGTGAGTGAGTGTGTATGTGTGTGTGTGTGTGTCATTTTTTGCAAAGGTAGAAGTAAATGGCATATTAAGTGAGTAAACCTCTCGCACTTTCTACTCCTCTCCTTCAATCTCTATTATATCAAATTAATGAAAAATTATTGCAATGTTGTTACATGTGTGTGTGTTGTAGAGTTATTATTCTTTGCATCTTTCCTTTAAAACAAGAATTTGGGGTTGACACAAGGAGACTAAGAACACTTTTGAATATTAAAAGAATGGAAAAAAACAGGAATGAAGAGAAAAATCATGGGCAATAGAGACAATGGTGAAGTTGTTAAAGAGTCAAGGCTCCAGGCTATCCCTCCAACCCTACCGTCTGCGGACTTACCCCATCTGTCGGAGATGGGACAGCACCGCCCTCAGCAATGCTAACTGGGTTAGCACATCAAGTATAGAAAGGTAGTGGGCATACGATAAGAAGCAGTGGGTATTTCTCATGGTTGTTGCGATGATGAAGTAGCTAAAGTTGAGAGAAACAGAAATCAGAAACTGGACAATGGAGCCTCCTCATAGCATCCCAATGTGACTGTAGACCTGTCTTTGTGTTTCTGTAAACTTGGGTAAGGTTGCCTACTGACAGGGTGGTCATAAAGGTCAAACAAATTGTCCAGCACAGGACCCATCACAGGAGGGTATTAATTGTGGGTTCCCAGCCCCCTGTTTTAGAGACTCAGTGTCTCTATCATGTACCTGGTTGTTCACTGTGCCAGGCTAGTCTTGAACTCAGAGAGATCCACCTTCCTCTGCCTCCCACATGCTGAGACTAAAGGTTTGTGCTACCGTGCGTGGCCTCAGAACTCTTGTGGCTTCTGACACTTGGCTCTCAGTGTGCTCACCAGCGTCAGGCACAAGCTCTGCCTCCACCCTGAGCCCACCAACGCAGCACAGAGGGCCCTGATTTCATGGCGACCGAATGAAGGCACGTCTGATGGAGGCAAAGCTCAGGGAGGACAGTGACCTGTGAAGTGCGGGGTGGGAGGAGGAAGCTGCAAAGGAGGCTGGTGTGAGGGTGTGAGGAAGTCAGCTTCCCCTCTACATTTTTAACCAGAATTTATCTCAATCACTTGTCTTTTATAAACCCCAAGAGTTGAATCTCTTCTGTGTTTATCAAAAACTGCCTAATCTAGAAAATGTTGGGGTGGCAAAGGACTTAGAAAATAGTTCCTTTGAAGGACTTAGAAAGTGGTCCCTTTGAATTTTTGCTGGAAGACAATTCTCAAAAATCTCATCATGGGTTTTATAATTTTGCCGTTTGGAGCCCATCTAATTTCCTGAGAGAGGTTCTGAGCCCGCACTGCAGTTTGTACTAGTGTCCCTCTCAGGCAGAGGGACCAGGATCCACTTCTGCCATCCTCCACGGCAAGCTTAGAAGCTCCAAACTCAGGGGTGTGCAGCTACTGACAGCTTCCTCAGAGCTGTGAGCCCTGAACAGAAATGTCATCTGTCACCACACTGTCATAGCAACCACGACAGCACAACCCGTCACTGTGAATTCATCCAGCCTTTGGCAAGGGGTAAACAGTTTGTACACACTGTGACATTCAGTCTCCCAGGCTGAAGTATGTGATCTTATTAACAACGTTCTTCAAATAATAGAGCTGCGGCTCCGAGAGGCCACTCGGCTGCCCAGTGTCACAGCTACTTAAATCCTGGTGAAGATTTCATCTCAGGAGAGGATTTGCTCATCACTAGCTGTCATCTGAATGCCATTGCTAAAAATGCTCACTTTTGATTAGACAGGATGTAAAATGGGAAACTGGCTAGCTTGGTGTGAAGTTAATTTTCAGAGGAAGGAAGAGCAAATTGGAGCCCAGGTTGTTTGTGAGGATGGTGTTGTTGGCAGCTGGGCTCAAGCTGAGGCCCCAAGGTCAGGGGCAACACAGAGAGTTCAGGATATGAAAGTGCAGGTATCTGTCTATTTTTGCAGTGTGCAAATAGGCCATGCCCTTGACCTTGTAATTCCCTCCGAAAGCCCAGCTTCAAGGGTCCTATGATTCCTGCACTCAGTATCCGGTTGCTAACTGGTGAGATGCAGGGAAGCCAGGCTCTGCCATCCTGAAGCTCACAGTCAAGTGCTCAGAGACACACTACACAGAGTCCTGTCAAGGACCATGGTGTCATAGCCAGGACACTTGAGGGCTTCATGGGGGAGGTACACTGTGGCTTGAGATTTGATCTCTTGGCTCTGCCTCAGTGATTCAATAGTTCCCACCTCCATTTCAAAGGCTTCAGAAGCAAGTGATATTTACCAGGTCCTGTTGGTGACTAGCAACTAGGCAAACTAGATTAATTTGTCTACCTGCTACTTGAATGCTGGCCTTGGGTACGGGCTCAGGGTGCGGTCACATGGAAATCAGCAGAGACCTGTAACCAGAGAAACCATGCCTCCACTTTCCATACAACCAGATCGCCTCTTCCACGCTGTCGGTGGCAGGTGGAAGCAATGGCTGGAAATCACGCAAATTTGCCTGACCTTGCCTGTGTGGATTAGATTATCTACCTTTACAACACCTGCACCCAAATACTTTCAGGTAGTGGCTTACTGCACAGAGCATTATGCAGATGATACCTCTCGCCAATCCTGTAATTTTAAATCCTATCAAAAAGTCAGAGGCTTGGAAGAAATTTTAGATTAGGAACTTAAGGTGATCTGTGGATGAAGGCTTCACAAAGCCCCAGATGAACAAGAAGCTTGAGCTTCCTTGGGCTCTCCACCACACACATACACACACACACACACACACACACACACACACACACACACACACACACATACACACACACACACACACTAGCTTAGGTCCCCTGGCATGTTTATTCATCCACACTTCTGACCCTCTCTCTCCTCTACTAGGTGGTCCTCTGGAACTCACACTGCATTATCAGAAAAATGTCCCTGTGTTCCTCGGCTTCTCTGGGTTTTCCTTTCCACTACGTGTGTCACAGAGATCGAGAGGTGTCCTCCTCAGTACCTAATGTGGAAGACAACAGCATCAGCACTGCCTCTGTCTGTGGAGCCACTGAGTCCTGATAGTCACTGCAAAGTGTTTCTCTCCCATCTTCTGCCTCACCCTTACTTCCCACTTTTATTTCAGTATCATACCCCCTCCTCCCTTAAAAAAATCCCTGGTCCTTTAACCACCTGATTAGCTAAAGCCCCTGAACACCCTCTTCTTTGATGACAATTTTAACACCTAAAGTTTCTGTTCCACTTCACGCCTGTCATCAACTCTGGAAGCGTGAGTGTTCACTGGTCCACGCAGAAATCTGTTCATCCCATCAGCACCTCACTCTCAATCTCCACAGAGTAGAGAGGAAAGCCAGGAGAAGCTGAGGAACACAGGGGCATCTTCTAATATGGTGTGATCTCCAGAGGACCGCCCTGTAGAGGGGAGAGGAGGTCAGAGCATAGATGCACAAACATCTCAATTTCTCTACCCAGTGACCTCTTTCTTCCCTTATCCCATTCATTTATACAACATCCTAACTGCCCCAGCTACCTTGTGATCTCCCCAATCTCAGTTTCAAGGGCTGGTCTATCACCAGTAACTCTTACCCTTCCAGCTCACTCTCTAAGTACCTTTGTCATCCCGACCTCCTCGGATGACCAGCAGTGTTCCCACTCATTCTTGCTTGTCCAGAGGAATTTATGAATCTTTCTTATAATCATTCCTTTAAAAAAAAAACACCTAACAGGCTGTGAAGGTAGTTGTATGAGACAGTGTCTGCTGTGTAAATATGAGGACCTGAATTCCATCCCCAGAAGCCACACATGAGGCTGCAGTGACACAGCCTTGCCATCCCAGTGCTGGGGAGGTGTGGCAGTGGACCCCTGGGGCTTGCCATCCCAGTGCTGGGGGGTGTGGCAGTCACCCCTGGGGCTTGCTAGCCAACTAGCCTCATCTGCTTGGCAGACTCTAGGCCAATGAGAGGAAAAGACAAGGTAGATAACTCCTGAAAAAAACAACTAAGGTAGGTCTCTGGCCTCTACATACATGTGCACACATGCACACCAATCACACAGCCATGCATATGCGAGACCACACACATAGACACCACCACCATTCCACCACTAAATCAGCTCACTTTCCGAGTATGGAACCAACTGTGTGTGCTAAGATAAAACCTGATTAAACCGTACTGTCACCTGTTCTGAACTTGGAATCCAGATTCTTTCAATGACTTAAAAATAAAGACCTAATCACAAGTCTCACAGCCACAGGAGCAGGCATGTGCAAGTTGTCACACGTCAAAGCGCTTTCCCACTTTATCCGCTCTCCTCAAATTCCATGTACCTGTGCCCTCCAGCCTTGACTCTATTATATTTCAGTAAGAAAATCAGATGAGGCACTAGACAAAGGACTCCCTTTTCTCTCCATCTCTAAACTCCTACTCCGCCTGATCCAGAGAGCTGTTTCTCCTCATCAGTTTGGGAGAAGGCAGGGTTCCTTTAGTACACACTTGACCTCTGTCTGATCTCAACCTCCCCCTTCTCCTGGAGCTGGTTCCCACCCTCGTCCTCTCCTCTTCCCTCTCCCATGATCCCTCTCCCAGCATCCCTGCCATGTCCTCACCTTTAGTGCTGGGCTCAATGCCATATCCCCTTTGCACAGCTGACTTCCTGAAACCGACTGGCCAGTGCCCTTAGAATCTCCTCTGCCCCCTACAGCATGACTGTGACCCTTCCCTTCTCCTGAGATCAATATCACCATGTAGCTGAATCCACCAGAAGTACTCAATGTGGCTGGCACCTGCCTTCACAAACTGTTTCCTTGTCTCTGCTCTCAGTGGGAGAATCTCTCATGGTTCCACTGGGGTCGGTTTGTAAATATCCTACTTACGGATCTTCCCATGTGATCTTGTGTCTCTTCTGAAACTTTCTTCATCCCTTCTTTTGGTTATCATTTTCTTCTTTTGGGACAGGTTAGTATATAGCTCAGTATGGTCTCAAACTCATTATGTAGGTACGACTGGTCTTAAATTTATGATCTTTCAGCCTCCACTTCCCATGCACTAAGAGCACAATCCTGTTCTTATACAACCAGCACGTCTTTGCATTTTCTGATAAGATAGCCACTAGACAACTATGGCTGCCAAGTATTTGAACTGTGTTTCTCCAGGAACATGCTGTGTACATACAAACACACACACACGCACACGCACGCATACACACCTTAGTTTTAGAAAACAAAGTATTTCAAATGAAGTTAAAGCAACTACATATTGAAATGATTGTGTTATGAATATTTGAGTTGAACATATTACTAGAATTAATCTCCTGTTTTAATATAACTGTCTTTTCTTAGCATAGTGGCGAGAAAGTTTTAAATAGCATGTGGCTTCTATGTGATTAGTATTCCACTTCCGGTGGAGAGCAGGAATCTACACAGTGAGCCCCACTCCCGACTCCTCACAGTGCTGTTCTGGATGCATCTGCAGACTGGGTAAAAGACTACCCTTTAAAAGACCAAAGACTCGTGAACTCTGACGTGCATTCAAGGCCCCCTAGAATCTCATATTCTGTTTCAAAGTCTGCTCAGAAAGTCTACTCTTTTATATATATACTCTTATAGGCTTCTTAAAAACTGGACCCTGCCTTTGTCTCCTATCCCACGTGACACTAACGCCACAGCTGAGTTCACTATAGTGTTGACTGAGTTTTCTGAAACCAAGATGACACACCTTGGACTAGGTCTTACAACCAACTTATGTTAAACTCATCTAGAATCTTTCTGAGAGAGGAAGGCTTGAAACAGCCTCACATAGCCCAGGCTGGCCTCAAGCGTTGTATACAATTTGAAGGTGGTTTTGAACTGATTTTCCTGTCTGAGCCTCCAGAGTACTTAGACTATGAGCTACCACATCAGACCTGATTTCTTCAGTGGTCAGAAGTCAAAGTAGCAACCAAAGTAGACAACTAAAACCCTGAAAACTCAACGTAGATGTTACGACAAACTCTATATTCTAAGCCACAAAAACTACAAAGAGAAACAGCCTCCTCGGAGTATCTTGTCCTTTCTCAGATCTGACTCTTGGTCCATCTGACACAGACACTGCTTTTCTGCCCAGATGAGGACTCACTGACTACTTTCATCTACATATTTAGTGAAGATAATCTAAAGACTGGGACATTTTACCTTATGCTTTCTTGTGTTCATTTTAGATTCATTTTTATAACTGATTTTTACAATCTCCTCCACATTAGTGAGTAGAAATTAAACCAAGAAGCAAACAGAATGCTTTGCCTTCATGGAGATTATAACCTAGGAAGGAGAAGGTGTTTTAAAAAATGGCCTATGACGTAAATCACGGAAATGCTGTGACAGAAAACAGTGGGGGAGAAATGATGCTAACCTTTTTCCTTATCTCCGATTTTATATCAACGTACTTGTGGGAAGACAGGCCCCACGTTTAGAAAAGGTTTGCGAGCTCCTCAGTTCTCTGCTTCCAGGGAGAACTTAGAGATTCTATCAAGTGGCAGCTGATGTCCACCTGACAGGAGGAAGATTTAGAAGAACAGAGCACGACACAGGCGGGAAGAAGAGGGAAGTCACATGCCTCAGCATCAGGTGCTTTCTAAGTACTGTCTGGATACGCAGTAGGCTGTAAGAACACAGTCATAATAGCAGTAATGTCTGGATAAGCAGTAGGCTGTAAGAACACGGTCATAATAGCAGTACTGTCTGGATAAGCAGTAGGCTGTAAGAACACGGTCATAATAGCAGTACTGTCTGGATAAGCAGTAGGCTGTAAGAACACGGTCATAATAGCAGTAATGTCTGAATAATCACTAGGCTGTAAGAACACAGTCATCTTGGAGACCAGTAGAACTCACCACGATCTGTGTGATGTTTGAAAAAGAAGCAATATCACACCAGGAAAATACTCATCTACCTTGTTAAAACTTTAAACTTGTTTTTTTTATATTATTTTGTAAAAAAAAATCTATAGTTGCCTGAAAGCAACAACAATATTTCTATAGAAACCATAGCTCTTCTTCCTGGTTTGTATCTGCAGACCTCAAGCCCATCTTCCCATTAGAATGAGATAGTGAAGTTTAACTGGTTCAGCATTGGGGTGTGTCATGTTCACACATGGTGTGTTACACCTTCACCCTGGCCTGTGTGTTAGAAAGTCTGTTGGCCTAGTGTTTTAGGATATGCTTTTGTTAGCATGGTTAAAACATTTATCCTCTATGTTAGTATTTTTATTCTTGCTTAATAGAATTTATCAAGCACTTTTATCCCATAAAATAAGATAAAATCTGCATATTTTTCACTTGAAAACATTTAGTTAATTTATCTTCTTTGAACACATGCTGAAACAATTTTCTACTTGGTTATAGTTTGTAGCCACTGGCAATATTTAGTCAATCCTCTTTCCACTTATTAGGGCTGACCACCAGCGCCCACCAGCCCTACCTGCCCACCAGTGCCCACCAGCCCTACCTGACCACCAGCGCCCACCAGCCCTACCTGACCACCAGCCCTACCTGACCACCAGCGCCCACCAGCCCTACCTGACCACCAGCGCCCACCAGCCCTACCTGCCCACCAGTGCCCACCAGCCCTACCTGACCACCAGTGCCCACCAGCCCTACCTGACCACCAGCCCTACCTGACCACCAGCCTTACCTGACCACCAGTGCCCACCAGCCTTACCTGACCACCAGCCTTACCTGACCACCAGCGCCCACCGCCCATCAGCCCTACCTGCTGTGTCCTGGAAAATTACTGCTACTTGATGTTGTTCCTATCTTGGCAGAAATGAGATCTCTGCTCTTGTGCAACAGAAGGAACTGTTTGCATGTATGCTTCTTGAACAGCTGTGCAATATAAGTGAAGACTTGTGTACATAATGAACTAATCATGCATACATGTATTATCCTGTAAATCGACACCTTTTTCATTTCGGTGCCAATCTTGATAACTTTGGAAGGACCCTACTGCAATTTATTTAGTACATATAAATTATAACTGAAACCTAGCAAACTTGTGACGACACTTGAAAATACAACAGACCCTTGCTGAGTAGAGTCCCCTTGTGTATAAAGGGCCAGTATGCAAGCCCTATCTTCCTCACCAGGCTTTTTAAAGAGGGGATAAAAATGTCCTAATTCTACAAACATAAAGTCAAAGACTATAGAGCAAATATGACCTTTCATTCTTGTAAGATTCCCAAGGGTGCAAGGCCACATGGGCCCTTGAAAGCAAGGAACCCAAACACCAAGGTTCCAATCAAAAGAACCAAGCTGGTGGCAGTCAGTGACGGTGGTAAAATTAAGTCTGCTGAGCTTGCTGAGCCTGCTGGGGGCAGCTTCAGTGTCACCCCAACTACTAGCCAAAGAACTGCAGGGTAAAGAAACCCCATTCCCAACCCTTGGGGAGAGCCTGCTGGTGCATTTCATGGGATTTTACAGCATGTCTCTAGCAGGATAGAATCTCCACTCACTGTGACAGAAAAGCACCTGTTGGGCACCAGTTCGTTGGCTCTTTTCTCTTCTCCATTCCAGTTCCCCTTCCCTCACCGTGCTTTTTGGTTTAGCTCCACCAAAGCACTGGCTTTCTTTTTTTTTTTTTTAACTTTATTTTAAAAAACAAAGATAAAAGAAAAAAATTTAAACAGTTTTGCATAGATGTATACAGATACAATTGTGTCAGTGCTTGGCTTTTTCCTTTCTTTTTTTTAAGGTTTGATACTCTGCATTAAAGTCTTACTAGTTACAATGAGCAAAAAGTACATGTAAAACAGGATGTAACCTGGAATTAGTCAACGTTTTCTTGGTGTGGAAGGATTGAGCATGACATTTTTTTTTGGTTTTTTGGTTTTTTTGTTTTGTTTTGTTTTGTTTTTTTTCTTGAACTTCACACAGTCTGTGAGTTGTTTCTGGGGCAGTCCGAGCCTCTGAGGTTAGCATCCCACTATCAGTACTACATATTATGTCTGTTCTTTTGTGACTGGATTATCTCACTCAGGATGATATTCTCTAGATGCAACAATTTTCTTAAGAATTTGGTTAAGTCATTGTTTCTGGTGGCTGAGTAGTACTCCATTGTGTAAATGTACCACAATTCTTGTATCCATTCATCTACTGAAGGACATCTGGGTTCTTTCCAGCTTCTGGCTATTATAAATAGAGCTGCTATGAACATTGTGGTGCATGTATCTTTGTTGTATATTGGAGTGTCTCTGGGGTATATGCCCAGAAGTGGAATAGCTGGATCTTCAGGTAGTATTATGTCCAATTTTCTGAGGAATCGCCAGACTAATTTCCAGAGTGGTTGTATCAGTTTACAACCCCACTAACAGTGGAGAAGTGTTCCTCTTTCTCCTCAACCTCGCCAGCATCTGCTGTCATCTGAGTTTTTGGTCTTGGCCAATCTGACTGGTGTGAGGTGGAATCTCAGGGTTGTTTGATTTGCATTTCCCTGATGGCTAAGGATGTCCAGCACTTCCTTAGATGTTTCTCAATTCCTCAATATTCCTCAATTGAGAACATTTTGTTTAGCTCTGTACACCATTTTTTAATAGGGATGTTCGATTCTCTGGTGTCTAGCTTTTTGAGTTCTTTGTATACCTTGGATATTAGGCCTCTATCTGATGTGGAGTTGGTAAAGATCTTTTCCCATTCTGTTGGCTGCTGTTTTGTTTTCTTGACAATGTCTTTAGCCTTACAGAAACTTTGCAATCTCATTAAGTCCCATTTGTTAATCTTTGACCTTAGAGCTTGAGCCATTGGTGTTTTGTTCAGAAAATTTTCTCCTGTGCCTATTTGTTCTAAATTTTTCCCTAGTTTCTCATCTAATAGTTTCAGTGTATCTGGTTTAATGTGGAGATCTTTGATCCACGTACACTTGAGCTTTGTACAAGGAGATAAGAAAGGGTCTATTTTCATTCTTTTGCATGTTGAGTGCCAGTTGGACCAGCACCATTTGTTGAATAGGCTGTCCTTTCTCCATTGAATGTTTACAGCTCCTTTGTCAAAAATCAGGTGACCATATTCATGAGGGCTCATTTCTGGATCTTCTATTCTATTCCATTGATCCACGTGCCTATTTCTGTACCAGTACCATGCAGTTTTCAGCACAATTGCCTTGTAATATAGCTTGAGGTCAGGGATAGTGATTCCCACAGATGTTTTCTTGTTGTTGAGGATGGATTTCGCTATTCTAGGTCTTTTGTTATTCCAGATGAATTTGCACATTGATCTTTCCAAGTCAATGAAGAACTGGGTTGAAATTTTGATGGGGATTGCATTGAATCTGTAGAATGCTTTTGGTAGGATGGCCATTTTAAAAATGTTGATCCTTCCAATCCATGTGCCTGGGAGATCTTTCCATTTTCTGAGATCTTCCTCGATCTCCTTCTTTAGAGGTTTGAAGTTCTTGTCATACAGGTTCTTCACTTGCTTAGTTAAAGTTACACCAAGGTATTTCATAGTTTTTGTGACTATTGTGAAGGGTATTTTTTCCCTAATTTCTTTCTCCACATGATGGTCCTTTGAATATAGGAAGGCTACTGATTTGTTTGAGTTAATTTTGTATCCAGCCACTTTGCTGAACTTGTTTATCAGCTGTAGGAGTTCTCTGGTGGAATTTTTGGGGTCACTTAAGTACACTTTCATGTCATCTGCAAATATTGATATTTTTACTTCTTCCTTTCGGATTTGTATCCCCTTGATCTTTTTTTGCTGTCTAATTGCTCCAGCCAGGACTTCCAGTACTATGTTGAATAGGTAGGGGGAGAGTGGGCAGCCTTGTTGAGTCCCTGATTTTAGTGGGATTGCTTCAAGTTTCCCACCTTTAAGTTTGATGTTGGCTGTTGGTTTGCTGTATATTGCTTTTATTATGTTTAGGTATGGACCTTGGATTCCTGTTTTTTCCAGGACTTTTAACATGAAGCGGTGTTGAATTTTGTCAAATGCTTTCTCAGCATCTAGTGAGATGACCATGTGATATTGTTCTTTGAGTTTGTTTATATGGTGGATTACATTGATGGATTTCCTTATATTAAATCATCCCTGCATCCCAGGGATGAAGCCTACATGGTCATGGTGAATGATCGTTTTGATGTGTTCTTGGATTCAGTTTGCAAGGATTTTGTTGAGTATTTTGGCATCAGTGTTCATAAGTGAGATTGGTCTGAAGTTCTCTTTCCTTGTAGGGTCTTTGTGTGGTTTAGGAACGAGGGTTATTGTAGCCTCAAAAAATGAGTTAGGTAGTATTCCATCTGATTCTGTCTTGTGGAATAATTTGGAGAGTATTGGTGTTATGTCCAAATAAATGTCTGATAAAATTCTGCACTGAACCCATCTGGACCTGGGTTTTTTTTTTTTTTTTTTTTTTTTTTTTTTTTTTTTTTTTTGGCTGGGAGGCTTTTGATGACTTCTTCTATTTCTTTAGGTGTTATGGGATTATTTAAATGGTTTACCTGGTCCTGGTTTAACTTTAGAATCTTGTATCTGTCTAGGAATTCATCCATTTCCTCCAGATTTTCCAACTTTGTGGAGTATGGGCTTTTGTAGTAGGATCTGATGATTTCTTGAATTTCCTCAGTTTCAGTTGTTATGTCTCCACTTTCCTTTCTGCTTTTGTTACTTTGTATACTCTCTCTTTGCCCTCTAGTTAGTTTGGCTAGGGGTTTATCAATCTTGTTGATTTTCTCAAAGAACCAGCTCTTGGTTTTGTTCATTCTTTCGATGGTTCTTTCTGTTTCTATTTGGTCTATTTCTGCCCTAATTTTGATTATTTCTTGCCATCTACTCCTCTTGGGTGTATCTGCTTCCTTTTGTTCTAGAGCTTTTAGCTGTGGTGTCAGGTTGCTGATGTATGCTCTCTCCAGTTTCTTTTTGGAAGCGCTCAGGGCTATGAGTTTTCTTCTCAGTACTGCTTTCATTGCATCCCATAGGTTTGGGTATGTTGTGTTTTCCTTTTCATTGAATTCTAGAAAATCCTTAATTTCTTTCTTTATTTCTTCTTTGACCCTGCTATCGTTTAACAGAGCATTGTTTAGTTTCCATGTGTCTGTGGGCTTTTTGTTGTCTTTGTTGTTGTTAAAGACCAGCCTTAGACCATGGTGATCTGAGAGGATGCATGGGAGTATTTCAATCTTCTTATATGGATTGAGGCTCATTCTGTGCCCAATTATGTGGTCAATTTTCGAGAAGTTGCCATGGGCTGCTGAGAAGAAGGTGTAATCTTTTACTTTAGGATGATATGTTCTGTAGATATCTATTAATTCCAGTTGGTTCATAGTCTCTGCTAGTTTTACAGTGTCCTTTTTCAGTTTCTGTTTCCATGATCTGTCCATTGGTCAGAGTGGGTTATTAAAGTCTCCCAGTATTATTGTGTGGGGTGAAATGGATTTTTTAAGCTTTATTAGGGCTTCTTTTATTAATGTACGTGCTTTTGTATTTGGAACATATATGTTAATGATTGAGAGTTCCTTTTGACAGATTTCCCCTGTAATGAGTAAAAAGTGTCCTTCTTTATCTTTTTTGATAACTTTTGGTTGGAAATTTACTTTATTTGATATTAGAATAGCCACTCCAGCTTGCTTCTTGGGGTTGTTTTGCTTGGAAGTTTTTTTTTTCCAACCTTTTACTCTGAGATAGTGTCTGTCTTTGTCTCTGAGATGAGTTTCCTCTATGTAGCAAAATTTTGTTTATGTATCCAGTCTGATAGCCTATGTCTCTTTATTGGGGATTTGAGATCATTTATGTTAATAGATATCAAGGAATAGTGGTTTCTGTTTCCTGCTATTATTGCTTTGTAGGTTGAGTTGTGTCTGTGTCTCTTTCTTCTTTTGGTTTTCTTGCTTAGGAGTTTTCTTGTTTTTACTAGGATGTAGTTCCCCTCATTGTATTGGGTTTTCCACCTATAATTCGTTGTAGTGCTGGGTTTGTGGTCAGATATTGTGTAAATTTAGATTTGTCATGAAATATCTTCATCTCTCCATCTATGGTGATTGATAGTTTTGCTGGGTATAGCATCTTGGGCTGGCACTTGTGCTCTCTTAAGGAGTGCATGATGTCTGTCCAGGCTCTTCTATCTTTCATAGTCTCTGTTGAGAAATCGGGTGTGAGTCTGATTGGCCTGCCTTTATGTGTTACCTGACCTTTTTCCCTTACTGCTTTTAGTATTCTTTTTTTGCTTTGGGCAGTTGGTGTTTTGACTATTATGTGTAGGGAGGAATTTCTTTTCTGTTCCAACCTATCTGGAGTTCTGAAGGCTTCTTTTATGCTCGTGGTCATCTCATTCTTAAGGGTAGGGAAGTTTTCTTCTACGATTTTGTTGAAGATATTTACTGTGCCCCTTAGTTGATATTCTTCTACCTCTTCTATTCCTATTATCCTTAAGTTTGGTCTTCTCATTGTGTCGTGAATTTCCTGGACATTTTGGGTTAGAAGCTTTTTGGTTTTTGCATCTTCTCTGGCTGTTTTGTCTGTGTTTACAATTTTGTCTTCAGACCCCGAGATTCTCTCTTCCATCTCTTGTAGTCTATTGGAAATGCTTGCTTCTGTGACTCCTGATTTCTCTTTCAGGTGTTCTACCTCTAGGGTTATCTCTTTTAGTGTTTTCTTTATTGTGTCAATTTCTGTTTTAAATTCCTTCTTCCATTCCTTGATCTCTTTGGTTCTATTTTCCTCTAATTCTTTGAGTTCTTTGAGTGAGTTTCCTGTTTCCTCTTAAAAAGCTTCTGATTCTTTTTGCTTTTCCTCCCGTTCTTGTTTAAGGATCTCTATCATCGTCTTGAGGTATGATTTTAGGTCTGCATCTTCTTTTTCTGGAGTGTTTGGCATTCCAATGTTTGCTGTGATGGGAGAGCTGGGTACTGGTGTTTCCAGGTTGTCTTGGTTTCCTTGGAATATGCTCTTTCGCTTTCCTCTTGCCATCTTGTTGTCAGTGATATGTTCTTGCCTTTCCCTTGTACCTGGTCTGTGTCCCTGGATCTCCACTGGTCCAGGTGGCGGATGGGTTCCTGGTCTGGATCAGGCAGGGCAAGGGCACACTTTCCGTGCATACTCGGCAGAGATCAGAGATCTCTCTGCTCCCTGGCTGCTCTGATCTCCTTTTCACCAGGCTGTAACCTTTGGGAACTGCTGGTCTAGGTGGTAGATGGACCAAGCCTTGTTCTGAGCCCCAGAGCCGCTGGGTCAGAACAGAGGTCCCAATGCTGGGTTCCTGGTCCCTGGATCAGGCAGGGCATGGGCGTGCTTTTAAGCTCTGGCTTTCAGATATCCTCTTGGGTGAAAGCAAACCAAACTGATACGTGCCTTGATTTTCTTTTTATTTCATAGCACTAATATTCTGTAATATGTGTGCTGTTTGAAGGAGAATGTCCCCGTAGGCTTATGTATTTGAATACTTGGTTCCCAGTTGGTAGTGTTGTTTAGGGCAGTTATGGAGAGGTGCATCCTGACTGGAGACAGTACATCACTGAGTCACTGTGGCGGGCTTTGAGAGGTTATACCTGGATTCTGCTTCACTTAGCGGCTGAGAACTGATTGTTCAGTTTCCTGCCCTGACCACCTACTACTGGGTCTTTCCCAGCATTATGGACTTTCCCTGGCAACCAAACAATAAATAGTTTCTTCTGTAAGTTGCTTTTAGCCATGATGTTTTATGACGGGAACAAAAATAACTAATATGCATAGTGATCTCATTTTTCTTTTCTTATTGTGTATGTATCTCCTCCAAAAGGTCAGCCTTATTCTGATGCTGTGACATAATAAAAAATATGCACTTAGTTTTTATCCTGTGCTTCTAATACAAGAATTTCAAAGACTCCTGGTCTCTCTGGAGTGATGTGTGCCATTTTGTTTATGAGATACCTGATTGATAAGTCAGGAGGTCTGTCTTTAAACTGCTTCAGGATTGGAGCTGGTTGTCAGTAAACTGGGGCATGATTAAGGACCTGAAACCTTGAGTAAGGCTGAGATTGAGTTAATCTTGAGCTACTGATAATTTAATCAATCATACTAATATAATAGAACCACCATCAAAACCTAGATAATGCCAGTTGGTGACCTATGTTTGTGTGTTTGTGTGTGTGTCTGTGTGTGGGTGAGAATGCACACATGCATCTGTGTATACCTACATGTACCAGGAGGGTGGTGTTTCCTAACTCCACAAGGACATAAGATCCTGAGTTAGGAACCTTCCAGACCCACTAGATGTACCACGTGGCTGCTCACTCATAGCTTTATAGCATCCTCACCATAGACTGGTAAACATAAGCCAAGTGTTTTCCTGAATCCTGTGAGGTCGTATGCTGAAGCATTGAGACTACATGGAGTAATATGGGACTCCTAATCAAAAGCCAACTTTGACAGAGTTTAGTCATGTGCTTTCTGTGATTGATATGTGAGGTTGGAGCGTTCTGTGAAGTTGACCCCACCTCATGGCATTCTTCTACCCAGCCTCATCCTCCTGACAAAATACAATAAATGGGCCATGGTGTGCTACATGGCTCTCACACCTTGTTTGTCTTGATGTCCAGTTGTATATTGGAGCCGTGGTTCCTGTGTCTACTCCTTTCACTCATCAAATCTACGCACACTCTCATGTATAAATGCACTAACACTTTATATTGTCTGGGCAAATAATCTACAGCCTCCTGAAAACAAAACTATTTGGCATGAACATCGAAGATGGACACTGGACGGCAAACAGGAAAACCAGCCTGCCTTTGCCTGCTAGTTCTGGCACCTCTTGCCTCTGCACTGCTGAGTTAGGGAGCCAGTGTTCACAAGCCTGTGCTGGCTCCCTCTGGCACCAGAAAGAACATATAATTCCATCACAACTCATTATATGCTGTGGAACCAGTGACAGTTCCCCCAGGAATCTGAGTGGTTTGATAAAGTATGCGCCACTCTCTGAATCTCTCTCCTTCTCCTCAGTGAATCCTGTCAGTTTGGAGAAAGCAAACCCAGTTTCTGCAATGTTATGGCTAAGAAAATCTGTCTAAAAGTCTTTTTGCGGCATCTTCCTGGGGAAGATGAAATATGGGCGCTCTTCCAAGAAGAAGTTGTGTTCTCCTTTTCTCTCTCACCTGTCAAATGCTCCTCCAGAAGACTGAGGCCATGTCTTCTTTGCTCTGAGTCCTGGAATCCTAAACTGACGTGAGATTCTTTTTATCAGAATCACATTTAAACTTCAGATTGCCTGGTATCTCTGGCAAAGAATATCACCCATTCTGATTGGACCCTCTGACTTCAGAAGCTGAAAGAAGGTCTTCCAGCTCTCACAGTAAATCCCATCAAAATAACCACATGCACAGTGATGGAGAGCAAGTGACCGGGGTCCACAGAAGCATATGACAACCTGAGTCAGAGGCCATGGACAGGGGCTATGCTAACGAAGTCAATATTCCAGCCCCAGTGAATCTGGCTGCCAAACATGAGAACTGAAGGGTAGCTCAAGTGGTAAGATAAAACTCATACAGAGAGTTGGGGAGCGTGGCTCATCTTAAAGATTATTTCTCTAGAACACGTGAATTACTGGTTCAAAGCCAGCACCACATAAACTAGGTATGGTGGGACACACCTGAAATCTTATCACCTGGGAGAAGGAGGCATTGAATGAGAAATTCAAAATCATCACCCTTTGCTTAGTGAGTTTCCGGCCAGCATGAGGCACAAGACCCTACCTCAGTGAATGGATAAATAAATGGATAGATGAATGGATGAATGGATGGATGGATGGATGGATGGATGGATGGATGGATGGATGGATGGAAAGATGGATGGATGGATGGATGGATGGAAGGATAAATGGATGGCTGAACAACAGACAAATATATAGTAGTGAACTTGAGTATGCAGAAGGCAAACAAAACAAGAGGTGGGTTGCTATGGACTTTCTTTTTGGTCGAGTGTATTTAGCCAGAATAAAGAGACAGCTTCAAAACAATAAGACAGAACTTACTTACCAGGAAGTATTCTTCAGTCACTGATATATAAAATTGCAATTGCAATTCCCTGTCTTCTTCTACCAAGGACAGGTAGCCCCACTGGCAGGTGAGAGGTGAGGGATAAAATCCCACACTGTGGAATCAATATAGTTACAGGAAGAAGTGAAAGTGCCCAAAAGTCCCCAAGGGTTTGTGGATTCCAAAAAGAAGCAGGACTTGAGCGTCGGATGCTGATGAGTGAAATTCGAGCAGTTCTTCCAGTCAAAGAGTCAGAAATAAATGTGCGAAATCTGTCAGCAACAGCCCCAGAAAGGAATTAGACAGGCATAAGTCCAGGGATTTATTTTAATTACTAATTACACTAGCAGGTAGGGCACTGGGAAACCCACCGTTCAGGAATGCGTTGGTATGTCAGGCTGCCTGTCTTCCTCGCTGCTGCGATGCTGGAGCAGCACCAGCATGTTGCTCGGGCAGAACACAGTCTAAGAGAGGAGGCTCCAACTCCGTGTTTCTCCAGGTGAGAACCAGCAAATCTCAGGTGGACGCTGTCACTCTCAATCCCCTGTGCATCCAGATGCCGCTGGGGACCACAAGGAGTCAGAAACATGGGTCAGTGGATCTGGTCTGGCTCCATGTAAGTGCCAAAAGTACAGAGGCTGGAAGAGAGGCCTCCTCCATGGTTCTTTACGGTGAAGGCCTCCATCTCCCAGCCCCACAGTGATCCTTGATGAAGGAGATGCTTCTTGCTTGTCCAAAACTGTTTTACTGTTATGGTGGGTACGAATGCATACATCTTACTCAGGGCAAACCAGGGATTACGTGCCTAGGAAGAGAAGCTCATTGGATGAATATTCAAGGTCTTAGATTCCTCGTTAGCATGGAGAACTATAGGTTTTTACATTATGTAATCGATTCTTATGGCCCTCTCGATGTGTTATGGTTTTGTGTTCCAGGACAGATAGACCCTGGCCAGGAACCTTCTGCTCTTAATTATGAGAGGGGCTTTGAACCTACTTCAACCTTACCAGGTCTTGTCTGGTGGCACAGCCCACTTGCTCCACATTTGTAGGACCAGGGCATAAGTTCATACGTCTGAACACATGGTCCCTACCTGGTAAGAGATATTTTGGGAGACTGTGG